>NC_090279.1:102870091-103480106 GCF_040414725.1 Anabrus simplex | reverse complement strand
ATCTAGGGCTAACTCGGCAAACAAGTGGGCATTGCTTCCGAATACACATCAGATCCAGGATGGTTGCTGCGATCAGAGCAATGAACGACATAGGGAATATTACCCTTATTGCAGTAGAGACAGCTATGCAGCTATTTAAGGCAAAGGTAATAGCGGTGCTGACATATGGTCTCGAACTCACAGGAGAGTACCTTACTTATAAACAACTGGAGGAACTGGAGAAAATCAAAGCTCGCTACCTCAAAAGGGTCTTGGGAGTATCAACGTCAACCCGATCGCGGTTGGTATATGAGCTAACGAGGGAAACGTACCTGATAGAGGACCTTCGGAACGAGCTGATACTGCCAGTTAATGCGGCATACGAGAAGCTTCTACAAGATCTGAAAGCCAAGAAAATGGAAATTTGGGATTCCTTCTACACTACCGAAGCCATGATGGACAGAAGGTGGATGGGCACAAATTACCAGCTGCGCCACATCGCTACAAGAATGGCGGTCCATGGTTTCCATTTTAAGTTGTGCTCAGAGAAGAAATTCCATGACCCAAGTGATCAGTGTGTGTGCAAGCTCTGTGGTCAAATCTGCGGGCGATATCATATACAGGAATGCTCCGAGAGAAAGTGCCCAATTAGTGAATTTGTGAAAGCCTGATAGTGATAGTGATTTCCGCCCGAACTAAGCAGGTATGGATGTATATATATGATTGTGTGCTTGTTTTATGGCCAGTGGCTACATTAAAACATTATTATTATTAAAACAGGAACTAGAATCAATTTTGGCTATTCTGATCGTAAAAGTCTTGAAGAAGTAGTTTCTTTGTTATTCCAGCAGATTACTTTTGAGGTAAGTAAAGTAAATTTATTGTTGTTTGCTTTGTGTGTTCTAGCTTTATAGTAAAATATAATTACTTTTCAAATATTGCTAATAGAATATACAGTAGCTAGCAATAGGTATAAAATGCTGTAGAAGAAACTTTGCTATCGGTTGTTTTTAGGTTAGAAAAACAGTTGTTTACAAAAGCACTACATGTGGGTCACTGTGAGACATAGCTAGGTGGGGTACTATGAGACAGCTTAAAACTGACTGTCTCACTGTGCCCCATACAACATATTAAGGTTAACTTTAATAATAACTTTTTATATAACCCCACTTTGTATGTTATAATATGTTAGAGGCTTTAAAACAACTTGACTAATAAAGGACTACACGTTTTTTTCCTTTTTATTACAGAAGATGGCTAGAAATCGAAAAAGAAAAACGAACATTGGTGCATTTTCTTCTGATTGCATGAAAGAAGCAGTTGAGTTGGTTGTGAATCAAGGCTTCAGTATTCGACAAGCAGCTCACCAAAAAAATCTTTCTTTTCAGACATTGGCAAGGTAAGATCGTTATTCCTGTTCATTAATACAGATGGTAAACCAAGAATTTCATCAGTACTAGACCTATACTTAGTCAAGACTCTTTCTTTCTTTCCAGATATGTACGGAAAGAAACGTGCTAACCCTGAAGGTGTTGTTCGTATGAGTCCAAATTATACCTGCCGCAAGATGATGTCAGATGAGGAAGCTGTGTTGGAAGACTATATTTTAACGAGTGCTAAAATTAATTATCCTTTGACAACATTAGGCTGTCACCGTCTAGCATATGAGACAGCCGTGAAGAACAATATTAGTATTCCAGATCAATGGAAAGAGAACAAAATGGGAGGTTTAGAATGGTTTCGAAATTTTTGAAAAGGCACCCAACTCTCAGCATAAGGCAACCTGAAGGTTGTAGTCTCTCTAGGGCTACTTCTTTCAACAGATTTAATGTAGACAGTTTTTTGACAAACTTCAAATTGTTTTGGAGAGGAATGATTCGTTTGCAGATGGTTCTCGTATGTGGAATTTAGATGAAACTGCAACAACAACTGTGCAAAAACAAAAAACGTAGTGGCAGGAAAGGGTACAAAGCAAGTTAGTCAAGCAACAAGTGGTGAAAAGGGGACTTTAGTAACAACTTGTTGTTTCATTAATGCTCTAGGAAATACCATTCCACCAGCAATGGTATTTCCTCGCACACATTTTAAAAACCACATGATCCGTGAAGCACCTCCAGGTACACTTGGCTTAGCTGCACCATCTGGCTGGATGAATGCAGAACTTTTTGTTGATGTAATGAGACAACACACGTGCTCATCTAAAGAAAATCCAACGTTGCTCCTTTTGGATAACCATGAAAGCCATCTTTCCATTGCCTGTTTGGATCTAGCAAAAGAGAATGGGGTTACAATGCTAACATTCCCCCCACACTGTACACATAGACTTCAACCCCTCGACGTAGTAGTTTATTTCTCCTTCAAGTCTCATTACAATTCAGCTGTCAGTTTCTGGCTTGTGAACCATCCTGGAACTCCGCTCACAATATATGATATTGCCAGCTGTGTCATCAGCGTTCAATGACACCATCCAACATTGCATCTGAATTTAGGAAAACAGGGATATTTCCTTATGACAGAAATATTTTCACCGACGATGATTTTCTTCCATCTAGCGTCACTGATAGATCCATCTCAGAGATGAATGTGGCTGCTGAGGCAGAGGAATCCACACCACTTTCACAATGTTCTCAAAGTGACAGTAATATAAAGCCTATTGATGAGTCAAATTCAACTCATGAATTAGCAACAGATGAAGAATAGCAACTCACCATGTGTTCATACAGCTAGTATGGCCAGAGACTGAACATCGTAAAATTGTAAGTCCACACGTGTTTCGGGGATTCCCGAAGGCTCAACCTAGGAAATCAAAACCAAAAAGGAAAGGCAGAAGCATGATAGCTACTGACACACCGGAAAAGAATGAACTGAAAGAGAATGCATTAAAGCGTAAGCCTAAAACAATCAAGTCAACTGTTTTACGGAAGAAAAAAGCAAGCGAAGATTGTTTGAGGAAATGGGCACAGATTCAGATTCTTCAGATGACAATTTTGAAATCTCTTCCGGTTCTTCAGTTATGGATGATTAAGAAACATTTTCAGGTTTTGAAGAACTTAATAGGCACCCAGATGTAGGAGATTGCGTTTTGGTTGAATTTCAAGGAAAAACAACTTTATCATACTACATTGGAGAGGTTTTGAAAGAGAGAAATACAGATGGTGATATTGAGATATCATTCCTTAGAAGGTTTAAAAACACAGACAAATTTATACATCCAGCGACTCCAGATGTTGCATCAGTCGACGAAACAGACAATTAAAATGATCCTACCTAAACCAAAATTGTTAGGAAAAACCAAAAGGCAAAACGATTATTTAAGTTTTGAGATTAAGTTTGGCAACCTGAATGTAAAGTAGGTTGTCTCACTGTGGACCATACACTGTCTCATTGTGAACCACCGTGGGGTACAGTGAGACAATTTCTCCTGGCAGAGATTTTCATTTTTTATTAATTTTCTGTTAGCAAATCAGAAGTAATTATGTTCCTTGTATGTGAATAAGAGTTAATCACATCATCTCATGTAAATTTTCAACGGGTTTTGTGAAAAATAAATATTCTAAAAATTATCAAAAAAGTGTCTCATTGTGGACCACCCTCCCCTACGGTATATGTTTCACCCTATTTTACGGGCATCATCAGCCTATATCAATCTTAAAAATTAATGGATACGTGATCTTTCTAATCTTATAAACTATAGAGTAAAATGTTGGACAATGATCTCATAAAATGTTGTATTATAACATATAAAATAGGGATATTGCACAGAAAGTATGTTAAAAAATACTGTGAATTAACAGTTTTTGAAGATTACAACGTGGTTAATCATGAATATTTGAGCGTTTAAAACCAAAATTGATCCTATTCTTACTCATCATTAGGACTGTGACGACCTTGAGTGTAAAAGCACAATCATCCAAGGAAGATTGTTGTGTATCAATAGTTGCTCATCAGCAAAATACAGTAGAGATAATACGCGACATTATGGACTCGCCTTGCTAAAATGGGAGACAATTCGACGGTGGCGCTCCTAGTGACTTGACCTGAACAAATCGCGCTAAATTCAAATATCAATGGAAATGTATATACGGAAATGGATAAATAAATTACGTCTAGAAAGAAAGTGTTATTGAGATATTAACTTCGAAGTTGCTAAATCAATTCTGGATAAACGAATGAAGAATTATTTAAAAGGTTATTATTCGAAGACTGAAATTAGACATAAACAAGAAGTGAAATGGACTGGTGTGAAATGGCTGGATCTTTCATTTATGCATTACTTTTTTAGCTTTAGCATTCCTGCCTGAACTCTTACGGTTGGATTTGTCTTTTTTTCTCATTTAAAAACATTGTATCATCACATTAAGACACTTGTCAATAAAAATATCGGCACATTCCTTACACATATGATGCAATGAATTAACATTTAATAGCTAGACAATTTTCTTCTTAACATGAAGCCTACTAACAGAATTAACATTTAATAACAACAATAATAATAATAATAATAATAATAATAATAATAATAATAATAATAATAATAATAATAATAATAATAATGTTTTTTGTTTTACGTCCCACTAACAACTCTTTTACGGTTTTCGGAGACGCCTAGGTGCCGGAATTTAGTCCCGCAGGAGTTCTTTTACGTGCCAATAAATCTACCGACACGAGGCTGGCGTATTAGAGCACCTTCAAATACCACTGGACTGAGCCAGGATCGAACCTGCCAAGTTGGGGTCAGAAGGCCAGCGCCTTAACCGTCTGAGCCACTCAGCCCGGCGAATTAACATTTAATAGCTGGACAATTTTCCTCCTAACATGAAGCCTACTAACAGAAAGATAATCTATAAAATCCCGGCTTTAATCTGAGAAGAGGGATAAAGAAAGAAAAGTATGAAAATGTTGTCGATAATGATGCTTTAAGGAATATTTACGTACAATTAGATCAAAAATGTAACATACCCTTGGCTGTATTGTCGAGGATTTCTAAATTCGCTGGCCTGGAAATGATCTGAACAGATCTTATAATTCTTATAAAAGCGTAACGTCCCTTCTTTCTTGTACACTTTATCCAAATCGCTTCTGTGACATTTCAAAACCGACAGATCACACCTACAACAACACATCGGTACCGTATTGAAGGTTAACTGCTGCACTATAGAATAAAATATGCGTATTACATTTTATGCCAGTTAAAATATGGATCGAGCAGGTCAGAAGATTATGAAGTACTACAAAAATCTCTGTCACTGGAAGAATATATATGCAAACACAATATTACCTACATGTTCTTGTCACGAGGGAACCTGAAGAACGACCGCGCCTTTTTCTCAACTTCGTAATTACTGCAGCCAAACACAGCACATACCTTTCCCTTCATGTTGAGAGGAGATATCAAGGAATGACACACACTACTATTTATTTATGTCAACTCACTGAAAACGCATAAATAACACCAAAAACTTCACACAAAAATACACGTGCTCTTATGAGAGAATCAGTACTGTTCAGGTCTATCCGCTAGTAGCGATGGGCATTCCGAATGAAAACCATCGAATTATTCGATAGTCTCAAACTACCGTTTCATTTGGTTGTTTTCAACAACTTTCGATGTTTTATTCGGTCTATATGATACTGAATTCCCCTGCAGTAGGTGCTCCCACTTCGCTCAAAACGATAGTACGTAAGTCGAATGTTACGGAAACGATAGGAACCAATGCAATAGTATTCCCTGCATTACATGGGCAAGAAAAGCAGTCCAACAGAATTCTGGAAGAAACACAAATCTGCCATGAAACTCTTATACACACTGTCACAGAAATATCTCTCAGTTCCTGCAATATCTGTTACAGCAGAAAGAATATTTTCGAAAGCTGGGCAGATGAGTGAAGGAAGAAACAGGCTGAAAGCAAAACATTTACATCTTTTAATATCCCTGAACAAAAATCTTTGATTATAGGAATACAGTGGTAGCCTAAGTGTTTGATTAATTATACTGCAAGTTTGATATGTTGTTTTAGTTATCCTAACCTGTTCTATGTGCACAGAATGAAAACATTTGATCTAGCTACTTTATGTACATTTTACCACGACATATTATTAGTGACTGCACATATAAATGCTTATTGCTCTATTACATGTGTGTTTCATTTAGTTCGCGGTTTGGTTGTATTTTTTCATGTTAAAATGCAGTTTATAAAATATAATGTAAGTATCTGAAAATCTATGACAGCTTTGAAGAGAGCTATGTTTAACGGCTGTTTGCACATGTATATTGTTTGACATGATACCAGTTAAATAAATAAAAATGTATTTTACTGTACTTCCTCCTACGAAGGGGGATTGCCTAACCATAAACTGACCAAGTGCACCATTAAATATTTCATATTAAAATAAGTAGGCCTACGTGTTAATAATGAGTATTCTATAAATTGTTCCTAATTATTAGCACAGATCTTGTGGGAGCCGAAATTGCAAGGATCAGAGTAAATATAAGACCGTACACTGTAACAAGCGTGCGTATTGCAGTAATTAGTAACTACCGTAACGAATGTCAGCAATTCGGAAACCGAATGAAAACTATCGAATAAAAACATTCGGTTGTGCTCCTGGACTATCGTTTAGCAATCGATAGCAGGAAACATTCGATATGCCCATCACTATCCGCTAGAGTAAGCTCCAGTATCTGTCCCTCGACATCTCTCTCAGTGTCGCGTATATCTCTACTGTATTTGTCATCAAGCAGCACTCGCCTCCAGCAATGTGTTCCTGGGGCGCTGGGAGTGACTTCCAGTAGAGAGAGTCTCAGAGACTTGTAGATAACATGGCTGATACATTTCTCTTTGGATACACGCATGATCCGAGTAATGCCTCACGAACATCATGTAATCAAATGTTAACTTTTTCAGAGTACATAATCAATGTTAATAAACCAATATGGAGTATATTTCATGCATTATTAAGATCCGAGTGATTATTTGTGCCACCTCAAGTAGTATAATTGGATGGTTCTGCGGCCTCCTCCCGCGGGAAATTTGAAGTCTGGCGGGAAATTTGAATTTTGGCGGAAAATTTGAATTTTGGCGGGAAATTTGAATTCTGGCGGGAAATTAGAATTGTGGCGGGAGATTTGAAATTTGGCGCGAGATTTGAATTTGTTAACAAAGCCACGTGCTCTTTGACAGCTGTCATCGACAACAACGCATCGCTAACCTCACTGCTGCCATCTTGACGGGCCTAAACCTCAGTAGTGCCAACTTAACCTAACTAGCGCGAGGTAAACAAAGCCACGTGTTTTTTGACAGCCACGTGCTTTTTGACAGACAACAACGCATCGCTAACCTCAGTACTGCCATCTTGACGGGCCTAAACCTCAGTAGTGCCAACTTAACCTAACTAGCGCAAGGTAAACAAAGCCACGTGTTTTTTGACAGCCACGTGCTTTTTGACAGACAACAACGCATCGCTAACCTCAGTACTGCCATCTTGACGGGCCTAAACCTTAGTGGTACCAACTTAACCTAACTAGCGTGTGGTAAACAAAGCCACGTGCTTTTTGACAGCCACGTGCTTTTTTGACAGCTGTCATCCGCCATATTTAAACCACAGAGCACTGTGCTGCCCTCTTTATCGTAGTAGATGTAAAATTCGTCAAATGTCATCCGCAGTGCTGCCATTTTGGCGGGCCTAAACCTTAGTGCTACCAACTTAACCTCACTAGCGTGAGAAAAACAAATCCACGTGCTTTTCTGACAGCTGTCATCCGCCATCTTTAATCCATAGAGCACAGTGCTGCCCTCTTTGTGGTAGCGGATAATTTGAAAAATGCTTTTTGACAGCAACCATCTTTGAGCACCGTGCTGCCCTCTTTAGCTACTTACCTTTGAAATGTGGTGGCGGTAAATTCCACGTGCTTTACAAACCTATATGCTTTTCTGACAGCTGTCATCCGCCATCTTTAATCCAGAGAGAACAGTGCTGCAATCTTTAGTTTGAAATGTGGTGGCGGCAAATTCCACGTGCTCTTGTTTGGAAACAAATCAACATGTTTTGTTGACAGCTGTCAACCGCCATCTTTAATCACCGTGCTGCCCTCTTTAGCTACTTACCTTTGAAATGTGGTGGCGGTAAATTCCACGTGCTTTACAAACCTATATGCTTTTCTGACAGCTGTCATCCGCCATCTTTAATCGAGAGAGAACAGTGCTGCAATCTTTAGTTGAAATGTGGTGGCGGCAAATTCCACGTGCTCTTGTTTGGAAACAAATCAACATGCTTTTTTTGACAGCTGTCAACCGCCATCTTTAATCAACAGAGCACCATGCTGCTATCATGCGGGCAATTTCGTCAGCTGTCATCCGCCATCTTTAATCCAAAGAACACCGTGCTGCCCTCTTTATGGCAACTACCTCAAGCATGTAGTAGCGGGCAATTTGAAAAGTTCTGTTAGCTATCATCCGCCATCTTTAATCAAGAGAGCACCGTGCTGCCCTCTTTAGCATCTTTAATCCAGAGAGAACAGTGCTGCAATCTTTAGTTTGAAATGTGGTTGCAGCAAATTCCTCGTGCTCTTGTTTGGAAACAAAGCCATGTGCTTTTTTGACAGCTGTCATCCGCCATCTTTAATCAACAGAGCACCATGCTGCTATCATGCGGGCAATTTCGTCAGCTGTCATCCGCCATCTTTAATCCACAGAACACCGTGCTGCCCTCTTTATGGCTACTACCTTAAGCACGTAGTAGCGGGCAATTTGAAAAGTTCTGTTAGCTATCATCCGCCATCTTTAATCAAGAGAGCACCGTGCTGCCCTCTTTAACTAGATACCTTTTGAAATGTGGTGGTGGCAAATTGAAAAATTTCACGCACTCTTGTTTGGAAACAAACTCACGTGCTTTTTTGACAGTCATCATCCGCCATCTTTAAGCAACAGAGTACAGTGCTGCCCTCTTTGTTGTGGCGGTAAATTCCACGTGTTCTTGTTTGGAAACAAAGCCATGTGCTTTTTTTTTGACAGGTGACATCTGCCATCTTTAACCAACAGAGCACTATGCTGCTATCATGCGGGCAATTTTGTTAGCTGTCATCCGCCATCTTTTAATGAACAGAGCACCGTGCTGCCCTATGCGGGGCAATTTCGTCAGCTGTCATCCGCTCGTATACCCGCAGTGACGCATGTTTAACTTGAACACACACATACTACTGTTCAAAACTTATTACAACTTGAACTGCATACTAGTGTTCGATGTTGCAGAACACAGCATTGCGAGACTAGAATCAAGCACTGTTTAGAAAAACAAAAAATTCTCTTCTCAACATACTTACTGAGCTGCTCTACCTGCTCAGTGAAGGTACATCTCTATCGAACGTGCATTGCAAAAGCAAGATTGTAAAACATAACAAGACTAGAATCGAACACTGCACTTGATGTGAACTTCAACATGTGATTAGAACATTAAATCAGGTTCAAACATAGCAAGACTAGAATCGAACTCTTCCTACTCTTTCAAGGTACACCTCTATCGAACATGCATTGCAAAAAACAAGATTGTAAAACATAACAAGACTAGAATCAAACACTGCACTCGATGTTGTTAACTTCAACATGTGATTACAACATGAAATGAGATTAAAACATAGCAAGACTAGAATCGAACACTGCACTCGATGTTGTTAACCTTAACATGTAATCAGAACATTAATTGAATTGCTCAAAACACTAGATAAGTGATCAAGACTAGAATCGTACACTGCATTCGATGTCGTTAACCTTAACATGTGATCAGAACATTAATTGATGTGTATAACTTCCTTTACCTTTACTTACTCTGCCAAGGTACATCTTTATCGAACATGCTTCGCAAAGCGAGAGTATGCAAGTTTAGACTTGAATACATACTACCGTTCAAAAAACATATATATACACATACTATAGTGCGATGTTGTAGTACACTATATTACAAGACTAGAATCAAGCACTGTTTAGGAAAAAATCTCTTCTCAACATACTTACTGTGCTAGACGATAACATACTTACGAATTTAATCAACATCTTCTTTCTTGCTCTTATTCTTCTTCGAGAGGAAGGAGTAGGAGGAGAAGGTAATACCTAATCTAAAATAAAAGAATATGCCAATTCTACAGTATTTATTAACATCTTGTATGTACTAGTTTTAACATGAATGATTTTACTTGTAGTGATGTTTGCATACTTTTGCTTTCACCATGTAATTCTTGTATGTACATGCTTTTACGCATCAGTAAAACTAATAACACAAGATTTGTTCTCTATCCGCAATATATAATGAAAATAGAACGTTGATTTAGTTCTTCTATTTCTAAATCAGTTAGCACGCTAAATCTATTAGGTAAAACACTTGAAAGTCATTGCAGACACATAAAATCCTTTCTCCAAATTTCGTTTTTAATCTTCGTAGAGAAATTACTTTAAATTTCTCATTTAGGGGTAGACTTGTTAACGGCTAGGTAGTTGGAGTTGAAATATGACCTAGCTGGTTAATCTTCTCCATGGTTTTTCTAAAAAGAACAAATATATAAATGTAGCGTTAGCACTTGCATCATACATAGTAATAATAGGATATAAAAGGGTAAGTGTGCTAGCCTAGAGTTACGATGTTCGGAAGAAACCAAGTTTCATTATATAGAGGTCAGACATGGCTGTGAGTTTGAAATTATAAGATTAACCTGTTCTATAGCACGCAGATTAAAGAAAATAACTATTTATCAATAGACTAAAGTTACGATGTTCGGAAGAAAACAAGTTTGAACCTGTACAGGTCAGACATTGCTGTAAGTTTGAAATTATAAGATTAACATCTTCTATAGCATGAGGATTGAAGAGAACAACTATTTATCATTAGACTAATGTTATAACGTTCGGGTGAAACCAAGTTTCAACCTATAGAGGTTAGACATTGCTGTAAGTTTGATATTATAAGATTAACCACTTCTATGACATGCAGATTAAAGAAAATAACTATTCATCAATAGTCTAAAGTTGCTATGTTCGGAAGAAACCATGTTTCAACCTATAGAGATCAGACATTGCTGAAAGTTTGAAATTATAAGATTAACCTCTTCTACAGCATGAAAGATTGAAGAGAACAACTATTTATCAATAGACCAAAGTTGCAATGTTCGGAAGAAACCAAGTTTGAACCTGTACAGGTCAGACATTGCTGTGAGTTTGAAATTATAAGATTAACCTCTTCTATGGCATGCAGATTAAAGAAAATAACTATTTATCAATAGACTAAAGTTACGATGTTCGGAATAAGCCAAGTTTCAACCTATAGAGGTTAGACATTGCTGTAAGTTTGAAGTTATAAGATTAACCTCTTCTATGGCATGAGGATTGAAGAGAATAACTATTTACCAATATACTAAAGTTACGATGTTCAGAAGAAACCAAGTTTGAACCTGTACAGGTCAGACATTGCTGTGAGTTTGAAATTATAAGATTATCCTCTTCTATAGCACGCAGATTAAAGAAAATAACTATTTATCAATAGACTAAAGTTACGATGTTCGGAAGAAACCAAGTTTGAACCTGTACAGGTCAGACATTGCTGTAAGTTTGAAATTATAAGATTAACATCTTCTATAGCATGAGGATTGAAGAGAACAACTATTTATCATTAGACTAATGTTATAACGTTCGGGTGAAACCAAGTTTCAACCTATAGAGGTTAGACATTGCTGTAAGTTTGATATTATAAGATTAACCTGTTCTATGGCATGCAGATTAAAGAAAATAACTATTTATCAATAGACTAATGTTACGATGTTCGGAAAAACCAAGTTTCAACCTATAGAGGTTAGACATTGCTGTAAGTTTGAAATTATAAGATTAACCTCTTCTATAGCATGCAGATTAAAGAAAATAACTATTTATCAATAGACTAATGTTACGATGTTCGGAAGAAACCAAGTTTCAACCTATAGAGGTTAGACATTGCTGTAAGTTTGATAATATAAGATTAACCTATTCTATGGCATGCAGATTAAAGAAAATAACTATTTATCAATAGACTAATGTTACGATGTTCGGAAGAAACCAAGTTTCAACCTATAGAGGTTAGACATTGCTGTAAGTTTGAAGTTATAAGATTAACCTCTTCTATGGCATGAGGATTGAAGAGAATAACTATTTACCAATATACTAAAGTTACGATGTTCAGAAGAAACCAAATTTGAACCTGTACAGGTTAGACATTGCTGTGAGTTTGAAATTATAAGATTATCCTCTTCTATAGCACGCAGATTAAAGAAAATAACTATTTATCAATAGACTAAAGTTACGATGTTCGGAAGAAACCAAGTTTGAACCTGTACACGTCAGACATTGCTGTGAGTTTGAAATTATAAGATTAACCTCTTCTACAGCATGAAAGTTTGAAGAGAACAACTATTTATCAATAGACTAAAGTTGCTATGTTCGGAAGTAACCAAGTTTGAACCTGTACAGGTTAGACATTGCTGTAAGTTTGAAATTATAAGATTAACCTCTTCTATGACATGCAGATTAAAGAAAATAACTGTTCATCAATAGTCTAAAGTTGCTATGTTCGGAAGAAACCATGTTTCAACCTATAGAGATCAGACATTGCTGAAAGTTTGAAATTATAAGATTAACCTCTTCTACAGCATGAAAGATTGAAGAGAACAACTATTTATCAATAGACCAAAGTTGCAATGTTCGGAAGAAGCCAAGTTTGAACCTGTACAGGTCAGAGATTGCTGTGAGTTTGAAATTATAAGATTAACCTCTTCTATGACATGCAGATTAAAGAGAACAACTATTTATCAATAGACTAATGTTATGACATTCGGAAGATACCAAGTTTCAACCTATAGAGATTAGACATTGCTGTAAGTTTGAAATTATAAGATTAACCTCTTCTATGGCATGCAGATTAAAGAAAATAACTATTTATCAATAGACTAAAGTTACGATGTTCGGAATAAACCACGTTTCAACCTATAGAGGTTAGACATTGCTGTAAGTTTGAAGTTATAAGATTAACCTCTTCTATGGCATGAGGATTGAAGAGAATAACTATTTACCAATATACTAAAGTTACGATGTTCAGAAGAAACCAAGTTTGAACCTGTACAGGTCAGACATTGCTGTGAGTTTGAAATTATAAGATTATCCTCTTCTATAGCACGCAGATTAAAGAAAATAACTTTTTATCAATAGACTAAAGTTACGATGTTCGGAAGAAACCAAGTTTGAACCTGTACAGGTCAGACATTGCTGTAAGTTTGAAATTATAAGATTAACATCTTCTATAGCATGAGGATTGAAGAGAACAACTATTTATCATTAGACTAATGTTATAACGTTCGGGTGAAACCAAGTTTCAACCTATAGAGGTTAGACATTGGTGTAAGTTTGATATTATAAGATTAACCTATTCTATGGCATGCAGATTAAAGAAAATAACTATTTATCAATAGTCTAAAGTTGCTATTTTCGGAAGAAACCAAGTTTGAACCTGTACAGGTCAGACGTTGCTGTGAGTTTGAAATTATAAGATTAACCTCTTCTACAGCATAAAACATTGAAGAGAACAACTATTTATCAATAGACTAAAGTTGCTATGTTCGGATGAAACCAAGTTTGAACCTGTCTAGGTCATACATTGCTGTGAGTTTGAAATTATAAGATTAACCTCTTCTATGACAAGCAGATTAAAGAAAATAACTATTTATCAATAGACTAAAGTTACGATGTTCGGAAGAAACCAAGTTTCAATGTATAGAAGACGGACATTGCTGTGAGTTTGAAATTATAAGATTAACCTCGTCTATAGCATGAGGATGGAAGAGAACAACTATTTATGATTAGCTTAAAGTTAAGATGTTCGGAAGAAACCAAGTTTCAACGTATAGAGGTCGGACATTACTGTGAGTTTGAAATTATAAGTTTAACCTCTTCTATGACATGCAGATTAAAGAAAATAACTATTTATCAATAGACTAAAGCTACGATGCTTTAGAAGAAACCACGTTTCAGCCTGTTGAGGTCAGACATAGCTATGTGTGTGTTTGAAATTATAAGATTTACCTCGTCTAAAGCATGAGGATTGAAGAGAACAACTATGTATGATTAGCTTAAAGTTACGATGTTCGGAAGAAACCAAGTTTCGGCCTGTTGAGAACAGACATAGCTATGTGTGTGTTTGAAATTATAAAATTAACCTCGTCTATAGTATGAGGATCGAAGAGAACGACTATTTATCAATAGTCTAAAGTTACGATGTTTTAGAAGAAACCAAGTTTCAGCCTGTTGAGGACAGACATAGTTATTTGTGCGTGTTTGAAATTATAAGATTAACCTCGTCTTTAGTATGAGGATTGAAGAGAACGACTATTTATCAATAGTCTAAAGTTACGATGTTTTAGAAGAAACCAAATTTCAGCCTGTTGAGGTCAGACATAGCTATGTGTGTGTTTGAAATTATAAAATTAACCTCGTCTATAGCATGAGGAATGAAGAGAACGACTATTTATCAATAGACTAAAGTTACGCTGTTTTGGAAGAAACCACGTTTCAGCCTATTGAGGACAGACATAGCTATGTGTGCGTGTTTGAAATTATAAGATTAACCTCGTCTATAGCATGAGGATTGAAGAGAACAACTATTTATGATTACCTTAAAGTTACGATGTTTTAGAAGAAACCAAGTTTCAGCCTGTTGAGGACAGACATAGCTATGTGTGCGTGTTTGAAATTATAAGATTAACCTCGTCTATAGCATGAGGATTGAAGAGAACAACTATTTATGATTACCTTAAAGTTACGATGTTCGGATGAAACCAAGTTTCAACGAATAGAGGTCAGACATACCTTATTATCTTCGCCCTGCGGACTGTTACTCGGATGAATAAAATGCGTACTTTCAAGCCTGTAACTCGAATGATAATACTCTGGTCGTACCTAAAAGAAAAGAACAAACATATATGAATGTAGTGTACATCAGTTAGCCTAGCTATCTTTACAACTCAAAGTTCGAAAACATACCTTAAAAATGCACGTGCTGCAGACTGTTACTCGGATAAATAAAATGCGTACGTTCAAGCCTGAAACTCGAATGATAATATTCCGGTCGTACCTATAAAGAACAAACATATATGAATGTAGTGTAGGGTACATCAGTTAACCTAGCTATATTTACAACTCAAAGTTCGAAAACATACCTTAAAAATGCATGTGCTGCAGACTGTTACTCGGATGAATAAAATGCGTACTTTCAAGCCTGTAACTCGAACGGTACCTAAAAAAGGAAAGAACAAACATATATGAATGTAGATGTCTATTACCTAGCGTAAAAGTTGCTTTGCAAACAGTAATTAACAGTTCTAGCTTACCTTAAGATAAAGGCTGAAGAATAATATTCACAGCAGACAGTACTTAGACGGGGGGTGTGTACGTAATAAACGCATACAGAGAACTGTGAGCGCTTCACGCAGACTGCAGCGAGTAAATATGCTGCTTGTTACCAAGCGGATGTGAAAATCGCTGACAACTGCAATACAGTCGGAACGAAGTGTTTATGCAACAAGAGCTCTCCTGAGGGTCTTACACTGAGTCCCGCAGGCTGACGTATTCAAGCCGGAATCGAACCTCCTGTTGATGCCGAGGTGTCAGAATTTAAGAGTTCTGCAGCGGATCGAGCCTTGGAAAGTTAGCGCGCGATCCTCGACTTCTGGACTTAAACGATAGGGTACTAAAGCTACATCCGCGGTATTCTTTACCTGTAGGCACTTAAAGGTATTGAGCTAAAACTACATTTAGCTAGATCATGTAATTACACGTTATGACGATCGCGCAGGCCCCTCGCCTAGCATTTGCTATTTTTTACGGCTTCTAACAGTAGGAGTTCGAACCCGCTATCTTCCGAAGTAGCGAGAATGATTGAAGAGTGTTGAGGGTGATTCATTTGTCGGATGGAGGCGTTAAGCTATGTGCAGGCTTCTTCGGTAGGAGTAGGCTATGTGCCGGTACCGGGACATCTAGTTATAAAACCCGCTATAACAAATTTATCACGTATACTGCGATTTAAAATCCCAGTCAGGAAGGGTAACCGGTTGTAAAACTATGGTGTATGATCTAAGAGGCGGGGTGTGCAAAAAAGCCAGCATTAAGTAAGGGCTGTTGATAGGGGACGTTAAACCTTGTGCAGACTCCTTCGAAAATGATTTTGAGTACAAGACGTTGATGGTGATTCATCTGTCGGATGGAGGCAATAAGCTTTGTGCAGGCTTCTTCGGTAGGAGTAGGCTATGTGCCGGTACCGGGACATCTAGTTATAAAACCCGCTATAACAAATTTATCACGTATACTGCGATTTAAAATCCCAGTCAGGAAGGGTAACCGGTTGTAAAACTATGGTGTATGATCTAAGAGGCGGTGTGTGCAAAAAAGCCATCAATAAGTAAGGGCTGTTGATAGGGGGCGTTAAACCTTGTGCAGGCTCCTTCGAAAATGATTTTGAGTACAAGACGTTGATGGTGATTCATCTGTCGGATGGAGGCAATTAGCCTTGTGCAGGCTTCTTCGGTAGGAGTAGGCTATGTGCAGGTACCGGGATATCTAGTTATAAAACCCGCTATAACAAATTTATCGCGTATACTGTGATTTAAAATCCTAGTCAGGAAGGGCAACCGGTCGTAAAACTATGGTGTATGATCTAAGAGGTGGGGTGTGCAAAAAAGCCAGCATTAAGTAAGGGCTGTTGATATGTGGGCGTTAAACCTTGTGCAGACTCCTTCGAAAATGATTTTGAGTACAAGACGTTGATGGTGATTCATCTGTCGGATTGAGGCAATAAGCCTTGTGCAGCCTCTTTCGATAGGAGGGGGCTATATGCTAGCACTGTGTGTTTTAACCTCTCCGTACAATCATGATAATTTATGTTAGGAGATTACACGGGCTACGTGAGTTACAAGTCGCTCATCAGCATGCAGTGTCTTCGTTCAAGGTTACTACAGCCGGAAGCCAAGTGTACAATTTCAACCAACACATGCATTCCATACCTCGCTGTGAATGACTGCGCCGATACAACTTCAAAAATAGTGTTCTATGTAGTAGAACAGAAAATGTAACCCATAACCCGTTCCTAAAGCTTAAAACTGTAAATGTTTGAAGCTCCTGTTCTTACAGCTAGATGTGGTTCCTAACGTAGCAGGACCGGGATTAAAAATATGTTTTAAAGCCGAGTGCCTCCTCCTGACGCATGAGTTTAAATCGCAAGAATTCGTTTTACGACCGGTTGCCCTTTCTGACGCGAGATTTTAAACCACAAGAATCCGTTTTACAACAGGATGCCCTTCTAGGATTTTAAAAAGCAGTATCTAGCCTCTTACATCATACACTATTGTTTTCGACCGGTTGCCCTTCCTGACGTCAAAGAACTCGGATTAAGAATCTGTTTTACGACTTCTAACACGAGAATCGGGGATTTACAGCTAGATGCTCTTCTTAGATTTTAAATCGCTGTATCACGAACTATTGTTTTACAGCCGGATGCCCTTCCTGACGCAAAACTAAGATTTTAAATCGCAAGAATTTGTTTTAAGACTAGTTGCCCTTCCTGATACAAAACTAGCAGTATCTAGCCTCTTACATCATACACTATTGTTTTCGACCGGTTGCCCTTCCTGACGTCAAATAACTCGGATTAAGAATCTGTTTTACAACTTCTAACACGAGAATCGGGGTTTTACAGCTAGATGCTCAAAGCAGTATCTAGCCTCTTACATCATACACTATTGTTTCACGGTATGGCTGGTTGCCCTTCCTGACGCTGAAAGACCGGGATTTAGCCAGTTACCCTTCCTGATGTAACAAGACTAGGATTTATTTTTTTAGACTGCACTTGGCTAGAAATAGCCACACGGAATTATTATATAGAAAGAGAATTGCTGGGCGGATGACAGCTGTCAGAAAATCACATGGGTTTGTTAAGCACGTGGAATTTACCGCCACCAGATTCCAAAGGTAAGTAGCTAAAGAGGGCAGCACGGTGATTAAAGATGGCGGATGACAGCTGTCAAAAAGCACATGGCTTTGTTTCCAAACAAGAGCACGTGGAATTTGCCGCCACCACATTTCAAACTAAAGATTGCAGCACTGTTCTCTCTGGATTAAAGATGGCGGATGAGAGCTGTCAGAAAATCATATAGGTTTGTAAAGCACGTGGAATTTACCGCCACCACATTTCAAAGGTAAGTAGCTAAAGAGGGCAGCACGGTGCTCAAAGATGGTTGCTGTCAAAAAGCATTTTTCAAATTATCCGCTACCACAAAGAGGGCAGCACTGTGCTCTATGGATTACAGATGGCGGATGACTGCTGTCAGAAAAGCACGTGGATTTGTTTATCTCACGCTAGTGAGGTTAAGTTGGTAGCACTAGGGTTTAGGCCCGCCAAGATGGCAGCATTGCGGATGACAGGTGACGAATTTTACATCTACTACGATAAAGAGGGCAGCACAGTGCTCTGTGGTTTAAAGATGGCGGATGACAGCTGTCAAAAAAGCACGTGGCTGTCAAAAAGCACGTGGCTTTGTTTACCACACGCTAGTTAGGTTAAGTTGGTACCACTAAGGTTTAGGCCCGTCAAGATGGCAGTACTGAGGTTAGCGATGCGTTGTTGTCTGTCACAAAGCACGTGGCTGTCAAAAAACACGTGGCTTTGTTTACCTCGCGCTAGTTAGGTTAAGTTGGCACTACTGAGGTTTAGGCCCGTCAAGATGGCAGTACTGAAGTTAGCGATGCGTTGTTGTCTGTCAAAAAGCACGTGGCTGTCAAAAAACACGTGGCTTTGTTTACCTCGCGGTAGTTAGGTTAAGTTGGCACTACTGAGGTTTAGGCCCGTCAAGATGGCAACAGTGAGGTTAGCGATGCGTTGTTGTCGACGACAGCTGTCAAAAAGCACATGGCTTTGTTTACAAATTCAAATCTCGCGCCAAAATTCAAATCTCCCGCCAAAATTGAAATTTCCCGCCAGAATTCAAATTTCCCGCGGGAGGAGGCGGCCGAACCCGCTTATTATACTACTAGCTCAACTTCATGGAAACCATTATACAGTCCACCCGGTAACTTGTACTAGACCACAAGCATTTTGGTCATCACCGGACCCGGATCTTTAATAATCGTGCGTGATTTGTGAAAATGCGAAGTAAATTGACGACAGTTACTCGCGCTTCCTTCATCGTAAAAGCTTAGCACAAGGCTGCGTGTATTTTGTTACTGAAATCACATCAAATTAATGCAAGTGGTCCAAAACTGGCATGGCTCACGAGCACGTTAGTGACTAAAAAGTTTCAATTTGACTACCCAACACGAAAACGCAGTGTGTGGAGTCCAGGGTTTATCTTATCAATACGACTACAAGACGAAGGATGCAGAGAAAATAAGTGTTATACAGGTCAGATTTTCCTTTTCTTATTTGTTATCCTTTCCATTCCGAGATGGATGAGTAGCAACTAGAAAGGTTAGTAAAGCAAAGAACCAGTATTAAGGCTCGAATAACAAGAATAAGCACATTCGTTGACTCATTCAGCAGTGAACACAACTTGCGTGAAATCAGAGTGCGCTATGATACACTAAGTAATTTAGACAGTAAATATGACGTCATCCAGTCTCAGCTAGAGGTGGAAGATGTAGCCACTGACCAGACTAAGGATAGGGAGAATACGGAAACGATCATATATAGTTTGAAGGCTAGGATGCATGAATTATTATTCCCATCACAAGCTCACAGTGCCTTAAATAATAGCTCAAATTTGAGGTTACCTGCGGTCAAGTTGCCGACATTCAGTGGGAACTACGAAGACTGGTCATCTTTTTCAGATAACTTCAAGGCCATAGTTCATAATAATGCAAGTTTGGGAACAATTGAAAAATTTCATTATTTGTTAGCAGCATTGCAAGGTCAAGCCAAGGCATAAATTCAAAACTTACTACTGAAACCAATTACAGTGTTGCATAGGACTTGCTCTGCAGTAGATTTCAGAAAAAAAGTTAATTGCGTCAACACACATCAGAGAGATTTTGAATATTAAGCCTATAAAGAGAGAATCAGCTGTTGAACTTAGGCAATTCATAAACACATTTTCCAGTAATTTGCAAGCCTTGAAAGCCCTTCAGTTAGACAATCCATTGGAAGATATTATCTTAGCACAGCATCAGTGCTGGATTAAGGTGTTTGGGGGCCCTGGGCTGTTTAAAAATGTGGGGCCCCTTCTTCGTAACATCACGTAAGACTAGAATACTGAAGTCGTTATAGCTACAATTTTTCTCTATTTTTCATGTTAATATTTCATAATGCCAACACATATTTTACATTTGTCTCATCATCACTATCAAATCGACATACAAAACAGAACTTACGTTTTTTGGCACCACTAGGATATTTTCTATCCATTTTATAAATACATTACAGTTGTAACTTACGAATGGTTCAATAATGAGAGGTGAACTGGAAGTTCTCTTCCTGATGCAAAGATATAGTATAGCATGCGCATTCCACCGTGCTTCCCCTGTCCCCTCCCGCACACTTCCTAGACCTCTTCACCACCTTCCCCCTCTGCCCGTACTTGCAACCTGCCAGATTTACATTTTTGTCAACAATAACCTTTTCAATAATTACAATGCGTAAGTAGCGAGGATTCGTAGACTTGATTCTAGCAATGATGAAATACTAAAGCAGACAACTGATAAGAAGGAAGTAAGAGTGCGTGTTCGATATTTTGCGAGCCTAAATATTTATATACATGCACGGAGGTGAAGCAGCAGGCCTTTTTATACAATTTTAGGTTCGGCCAAGGGCCGGGGCTCCCTGGCACGCAGGGCCCGGGGCTGCAGCCCCTTTAGCCCCCCTCTTAATCCGGCCCTGCACAGCATGCAGTAGACCAGTTAGATCATGAAACAAGGAGAGGTTGGGAATTTGAGTTAGATTCTATGGAAAATCCAACACTTCAACAACTTTTCAAACATTTAGACCATAAATGTCAAGCATTAGAAAGCATACAATCCAGCTCCAGTCAAGGTCAATCAGGACCTGCTGTTTCTAAGACTCACATGTCATACCTTCACACATATGACTCGCACTGAAGGTCACTGCCCTTGTTGTAATCACAAGCTTAAATTGTTTGCATGTGAAATATTTCAGAAACTAGACACTAATCAAAGGATACAGTGTGTACGTGATAATAAACTATGTTTTAATTGCCTAAAATCATATCATGCAGTTAAAGAGTCCACTTCTAGTCATTGTCGCAAGTGTAATAAACCTCATAATACATTGTTGCACATAGACACTAACACATCCCGTGGTAGCAGCAGTACAAGTAGAGAGATTACTCATCCTAGATCTAATGATGTACTCATTGCCAGCGTGCACACAGCAAGAAAAGTACCCAGGCCAAGTCATAATGATACACCACATGTATTATTGTCAGTTGTTGTTGGTAACATTAGAGACCACACAAGGTACGAGGACTTTTAGACAGTGGCAGTCAAACCCATCTAATATCTGAAGACATCGTCAACAGACTTCAGTTAAGAACCAAGAGAAATAACACAATTGTGCTAGGGATTAATCAGGCCTCTTCGTCAATTGCACACAGCGTTGAAGTTGAGATACATTCCATTGCAACCTCATTCAAGGCTAGGATTAATTGTTTAGTAGTTCCAGTCATAACAGGACAGATGCCCAAAATGCCACTGGATTACTAGTCTTGGAACATTCCTGATCACATTACATTAGCAGATCCTAAGTTTTACCACCCGGCTATCATTGATATAATTATTGGGGCGGAACTATTTCATGACATTTTGATCATGGAAAGGAAGACTCGCACAGGTGATTTACCTGTACTTCGAAACACTGAGTTAGGTTGGATAGTTTCTGGCAAGTTTCAACACCATATTGTAAATGACAACTCTGTGACATCATGTTTCATAAGAAGTAAGGAAAACCTCGATCATCAGCTACGTCAGTTTTGGGAAATCGAAGAATTGAACACACAACCCGGAACAGTGGAAGAACAACAATGCGAGCAACATTTTAAGAACAACACAACAAGAGACAGTAAGGGGAGGTTCATAGTCAGGCTACTTCTAAAGGAGAATCATCAAGAGTTGGGAAAATCATACGACCAAGCAGTCCGGAGATTCCACCAACTAGAGTACAAATTTAACAAGCATCCTGATTTACACAAATGTTATGTACAGTTCATGACCGAATATGAGGAAATAAGTCACATGAAACAACCACAAATCACTAACAATGAGGACACACTTCAGTTCTATCTGCCACATCATGCAGTATGCAAAGAAGACAGCTCGATCACCGCAAATAGAGTTGTATTTGATGGATCGGCAAAATCCAGCACAAGTGTTTCACTCAATGATATCTTACTGGTAGGACCAACTGTACAACAGGATCTGTACTCAATTGTCCTGCGATTTAGAACACACAACATTGTATTCACAGCAGACATTACAAAGATGTATAGACAAACCAGAATTCACAGAGATGACACAAAATTACAGCGAATATTATGGAGAAAATCCCCACAAGAGCCACTGAAAATCTATGGGCTTTTTATGTTAGATGATGCATTGTGTGGAGCATCCGACATCACAGAAGCACTGCAGCTATAGAAAGAACTAATAGCATTACTGAGCAAGGGAGGTTTTCCCATCAGAAAATGGTGTGCTAATCATCCTGCCATTCTCGAAGGCGTTCCACCCACAGACAGAGAAATGAATTTGCCATTTCACTTTGATAATGATAGCACTGTGAGGGCTTTAGGATTGTCATGGCACCCAACATCAGACACCTTTTTAATTGCCAACAAGGTTAAACACATCTCACAATAAGAGGAAGTAATTAAACGCACAGCAACCTCAGTTGTAGCGTCTATATTTGACCCATTAGGATTGATCAGCCCATTAGTGATACTATACAAGATATTTTTGCAGGACTTATGGTTACATTAACTTCACTGGGATGGCCCATTAGCATCAGACTGGGCAAAATTACAAATGCAGCTAGCACACATTGACAATATACAAGTAGAACGCTACGTATTAATTGAGGGTGACTGAGAAAATATTCAAGTTCATGGATTTTCAGACGCTTCCGAGCGAGTTTGTGGCGCATGCATCTATCTTCGGTCAGTGAACCAGGAGGGTGAAGTATCAGTCAAACTGTTATGCTCTAAATCGCGCGTAGCTCCGGTTAAACGAGTCACTCTTCCTCGTCTAGAACTTCTCGGTGCAGCATTATTAGCTCAGTTGGTACACAAAACCATGCCAGTCTTAAACTTGGCCATTAATGAAACACATTTGTGGACATACTGCACTATCATACTGTCATGGTTAGCATCACCAGCATCACGTTGGAAAACCTTTGTAGCAAATAGGGTAGCTTACATTCAACAGTCAACGAACACTAGTGACTGGCATCATGTACCATCACAAGATAATCCAGCGGACTTTCTCGAGGCGTCAGACCAGCAGATCTGTAAAACTCAACCATTTGGTGGTCAGGACCCGCCTGGTTGTCCACTTCTGAATTAAATTGGCCGCAGAACAACAATGTTGAGGATTCGCTCGCCATAGCAGAGCAGCGACAATCATCCACACTATTAGTAGTGACACAAACTGGATTGCATTGTTGGATGCGCTTGAGAACGGTTGGCTGTTGAGAGAGCTCTTGCATTATTGTAGTGATAAAGTAGTGAAAACCTATTGAAATAGCTTAATTTTGTGTATATCTGATTCATTTAGTGCTGTTTATATAGTGGTGTTTAGTGCTTGTTGGTAGAAATTGGGAGTAGTAATAATTATTTAAGTTTTGTAACAAGTAATTCAGTTGGTCTTCAGTAAATTACGTTTTCTAGGTTAAGTAGGCTAGCTAGGTGCACCTTGTGTGGAATTTAGGTTTAGGCAATACTTTAGGTAACAATATTAACTTTAAAAATATTTGTAAATATCTGTAGGTTCGTTGGTTGTACTTACAAAGGCAGATTATCGTAAGGAATAGTACCGTAACTTCTGCAGCAACTTCTCCGGTATTTCGTATAGATATCCGTTCAAACTATCGCGAAGGATATAATTTACTACATTAAAAAAGACGATACGCCTGCAAACTTCCATTTAAAAAGAAGTTAAAGAGATTACACGGTAATAGTTAACAGTCGTATTGTTATTGATTATTGTCGCTCCTCATATTCAAATATTGCATTGTTGGCTACAGTCGTGAACAAAGGGTGTAGTGTAGTCAAGTAAATATAAATAAAAATCAGCTGACCTTGTATTCCATTCATTTGTACTTCTGAGTAGGTAGTTAGTATCCGGAATTTATATTTCGTTCCCTCGATCTTTCAGTATTTGTGAACGGTTAGCTAATAATAATAAAGTTCATATATCCCAGTAATTGCAGTTCAAGTCCCTGGAGTAGTAGTAGTAGTAGTTTTGATATAAATATTTGAGAAATTATTGTAGACAACCTCGTATTTTTCAGTAGGCCTAATTAAGGACACTTTTTTTTCCTCCGTCCCGTGGAGTAGGGAAAATAATAGTAATCCACCAGCTGTAATAATCACATAACCACATTTCAGTAGAATTGTAGTGAAGATAAGGTATAATATATTAGATAGTATCTTACCAGTTATATTCGTGTTTTTCTTCGTGTACGGCAAACCTTCTGATATTTAAGCATTTAACCAAACGCAGTGTAGTGTAGTGTAGATACATTGTAGTATAGATACAGTACATTTAGATACTGCCGTATCTTGCCTGCTATATTCGTGTGTTATCTTTCGTGTATATCTATTAGACCGTAATACTAATAATAATTTGTCTAAGCATTTAGCTTCGTTGGTAATCTTTGAGTACAGTAGTTCTTGCAAATTTCATTTCTGTTGTGCTTAGTAGTGACATACGGTACGGTACCGGTATCGTAATTAGGATACGTCTGAAAGTAGTTTAAAAATTACTGTAGTGTACTGTACAGTAGTATACGAGTAATATCCTATTAGAATTGAATGTGCTTATTTTATTATTGTAAAATATTTGTGTGGTACTGGTGTAGTAGAGGTATCCGTAGAAACTCTTAATAAAATATTGTTGAAATTAGGATAGGCTTAATTGCAGTTTGGAATTGTGTAGTTCTTGTGTATTACTTTCGATATTCAGTAATTAACAGCAGCTTTTATCCTGTTAGGGGTTGTAGGATAAAAAAATAGAGCAAGACTAAGTAGTATTGTAGTGTAGTCGTATATTAATTACCTTATTGTTGTGTACTATCCCAGACAATATATCCCTCCGTTCATTTATTTACTTATTTTTTTTGCAAATAATTTATTTTATTTTTTAATTTAAAATTTTCCCCCCGTAAAGAATGGCTAAGGAGCGCGAGTGTACTTATTGTGGGTGTGGTGAGGCATTGAGGGATATGAGGGAGGAGTTGGAAAGTTTGAGGGAGATAATTAGGATTCTCACAGAAGACAGGAAGGAAGATAGGACTCCCTCAAACAATGTACAGGTTACAGTAGGTGTACAAGAGGGAGGGGAAGGAAAGGGAGGAGTTGTAGAAGACAGGTGGTCTAATGTTCTAAGGGGAAGGAGATTGCAGGCCAAGGGCTCTATTCAGGATCAGAATGCAGGACAGGTGTCTGTGCGAAATCGGTACGAGTCACTCCAGGTAGAACAACAGAGGGAAGATGAGGGACAGGGAACTGTTGCTGAGATGCGTGGAAGTAGGAGGAAGGGAAAAGGTAGGAAAGGGAAATGTAGAGTAGAGGATAGGAAAAGACAGGTGGAACAGGGTCATGGGAAGGAGAAAAGGGAGGAGGAAGTAGCTTCTGCAGCTATCAGGAAAGATAGGGCTGACCAGGAGGGGAGGGGATCAAATGAGGTGGGTAGGGTTGAGGCTCTGGTCATGGGGGATTCCATCGTTAGACACGTGGGGAAAGTGTGTGGAGGAAAGGGAACCAGGGTAGAATGTTATCCAGGAATTAGATTGAGGCAGATGTTGAGGAAAGTAGAAGAGAGGGAGGAGGGGAAGGAGAAGGTGGTAGTGTTTCACGTTGGTATCAACAACGTAAGGCAAGCTGATATAAGTACCAACATAGTTGGAGATGTGTGGGATCTGGGGGATTGTTATTAGTGGAATACTGTGTAGGAGGGATACTGACTGGAGGGTGATTGGGGATTTAAATGAGACTATGGAGTGGGTATGTGGGAAACTGGGAGTGAAATTTCTAGATCCTAATGGGTGGGTAGGAGATAGGGATCTGCGCTCGGATGGCCTTCATTTAAACCGCAGTGGTACGTATAAGTTAGGAAATTTGTTTGGAAGGGTAATAGGGAGGTACATTCAGGGAAACGGGATGGCCTAGGGAGCGGTGATAAGGGAACAGGGAACTGGAAATCAAGTAGGGATGACATAAAATTGTTAGTGTTGAACTGTAGAAGTATTGTAAAGAAAGGAATAGAATTAAGTAATTTAATAGATATATATTTACCAGATATTGTAATAGGAGTTGAATCATGGCTGAGAAATGATATAATGGATGCAGAAATTTTCTCACGGCACTGGAGTGTGTATCGTAGAGATAGGATAGGAAAGGTGGGAGGGGGAGTTTTCATTCTGGTGAAAGAAGAATTTGTAAGCTACGAAAAAGTTAAAGATGAGACACATGAAATTCTAGGTGTAAGGCTCATTTCTAAAGATAACAGGCAACTTGATATATTTGGAGTGTACAGATCGGGAAAGGGTAGCACTGATGCGGATTCGGAATTATTTGATAGGATAGCCAGCTATGTGGGAAATGACATGGAAAGAAATGTGATTGTAGCGGGAGATCTGAATTTGCCAGATGTCAATTGGGAAGGAAATGCGAACGACAGGAAGCATGACCAACAAATGGCAAATAAGTTAATATGGGAAGGACAGCTGATTCAGAAAGTGATGGAACCAACCAGAGGGAAAAATATTTTGGATGTGGTGCTGATAAAACCAGATGAGCTCTATAGGGAAACTGAAGTAATAGATGGTATTAGTGATCATGAAGCTGTTTTTGTGGTAGTTAAAAATAAATGTGATAGAAAGGAAGGTCTTAATAGTAGGACTGTTAGGCAGTACCATATGGCTGATAAAGCAGGTATGAGGCAGTTTCTAAAAAGTAACTATGATCGGTGGAAAACGGTAAATAAAAATGTAAACAGACTCTGGGATGGGTTTAAAGAAATTGTTGAGGAATGCGAAAACAGGTTTGTACCTTTAAGGGTGGTAAGGAATGGTAAAGACCCACCTTATTATAATAGAGAAATAAAGAGACTAAGAAGGAGGTGCAGAATGGAAAGAAATAGAGTTAGAAATGGCTGTGGAAGTAAGGAGAAATTGAAAGAACTTACTAGAAAATTGAATCTAGCAAAGAAGGCAGCTAAGGATAACATGATGGCAAGCATAATTGGCAGTCATACAAATTTTAGTGAAAAATGGAAGGGTATGTATAGGTGTTTTAAGGCAGAAACAGGTTCCAAAAAGGACATTCCAGGAATAATTAATGAACAAGGGGAGTGTGTATGTGAGGATCTTCAAAAGGTAGAAGTATTCAGTCAGCAGTATGTAAAGATTGTTGGTTACAAGGATAATGTCGAGATAGAGGAAGAGACTAAGGCCAAAGAAGTAATAAAATTTACATATGATAACAATGACATTTACAATAAGATACAAAAGTTGAAAACTAGAAAAGCGGCCGGAATTGATCAGATTTCTGGGGATATACTAAAGACAATGGGTTGGGATATAGTACCATATCTGAAGTACTTATTTGATTATTGTTTGACCGAAGGAGCTATACCAGATGAATGGAGAGTTGCTATAGTAGCTCCTGTGTATAAAGGAAAGGGTGATAGACATAAAGCTGAAAATTACAGGCCAGTAAGTTTGACATGCATTGTATGTAAGCTTTGGGAAGGCATTCTTTCTGATTATATTAGACATGTTTGTGAAATTAATAACTGGTTAGATAGAAGGCAATTCGGTTTTAGGAAAGGTTATTCCACTGAAGCTCAACTTGTAGGATTCCAGCAAGATATAGCAGATATATTGGATTCTGGAGGTCAAATGGACTGTATCGCGATTGACATGTCTAAAGCATTTGATAGGGTGGATCATGGGAGACTACTGGCAAAATGAGTGCAATTGGACTAGACAAAAGAGTGACTGAATGGGTTGCTATATTTCTAGAAAATAGATCTCAGAGAGTTAGAGTAGGTGAAGCTTTGTCTGACCCTGTAATAGTTGAGAGGGGAGTTCCTCAGGGCAGTGTTATCGGACCTTTATGTTTTCTTATATATATAAATGATATGAGTAAAGGAGTGGAATCGGAGGTAAGGCTTTTTGCGGATGATGTTATTCTCTATAGAGTGATAAATAAGTTACAAGATTGTGAGCAACTGCAACGTGACCTCGAAAATATTGTGAGATGGACAGCAGGCAATGGTATGTTGATAAACGGGGCTAAAAGTCAGGTTGTGAGTTTCACAAATAGGAAAAGTCCTCTCAGTTTTAATTACTGCGTTGATGGGGTGAAAGTTCCTTTTGGGGATCATTGTAAGTATCTAGGTGTTAATATAAGGAAAGATCTTCACTGGGGTAATCACATAAATGGGATTGTAAATAAAGGGTACCGATCTCTGCACATGGTTATGAGGGTGTTTAGGGGTTGTAGTAAGGATGTAAAGGAGAGTGCATATAAGTCTCTGGTAAGACCCCAACTAGAGTATGGTTCCAGTGTATGGGACCCTCACCAGGATTACCTGATTCAAGAACTGGAAAAAATCCAAAGAAAAGCAGCTCGATTTGTTCTGGGTGATTTCCGACAAAAGAGTAGCGTTACAAAAATGTTGCAATGTTTGGGTTGGGAAGAATTGAGAGAAAGAAGAAGAGCTGCTCGACTAAGTGGTATGTTCCGAGCTGTCAGCGGAGAGATGGCGTGGAATGACATTAGTAGACGAATAGGTTTGAATGGCGTCTATAAAAGTAGGAAAGATCACAATATGAAGATAAAGTTGGAATACAAGAGGACAAACTGGGGCAAATATTCATTTATAGGAAGGGGAGTTAGGGATTGGAATAACTTACCAAGGGAGATGTTCAATAAATTTCCAATTTCTTTGAAATCATTTCGGAAAAGGCTAGGAAAGCAACAGATAGGGAATCTGCCACCTGGGAGACTGCCCTAAATGCAGATCAGTATTGATTGATTGATTGGAGCTATTATTGAAAAATTCTCATCATTAATAAGACTGCAACGAGTAACAGCTTATTGTTACAGATTTTTGCATAACACTAAGCATGCCAGGGACAAGAAAATTGGGCCTTTAAATGTTGAAGAATTGGAACACTCATTAGAAGTATGCATCCGTATTGCACAAAATGCAACTTTCTTAGAAGAGATCGGAGACCTGAAAAACAGAGGCGTAGTCTCTAAAAGAGCCAGATAAGGAACCTATGTCCCTTCTTACACAACAATATTCTAAGGGTCGAAGGCAGGTTGAAGAATCCATCGATTCCGTTTTTATCCAAACATCCAATCCTGTTGCCATCGAAACATTATCTTACAGAGCTGATCATAAGACATGAACATCATCAACAGTCCCACACAGGACCTGGATTGTTATTGGCTTGTCTTCGGGAAAGATATTGGATCCTGAATGGTAGAAATGTGATAAGACATCAGATACACAAATGCATGAGATGTCACAGATTAAGAGCAGTAACTGCGCAGCAAATCATGGCCGACCTACCCAAGCATCGTGTGCAACCAACTCGACCATTCACCACTTGTGGTATTGATTATGTGGTCCTATTCTTTTACGCCCCATCAACAAAAGGTGCAAAGTGCGAATAAGGGCAAAAATAGCATTATTCGTTTGTTTTTCTACTAAGGCAATTCACCTTCAGGTAGTAAGTAGCCTCACCAGTGAAGCATTTCCAGCTGTACTGCGGCGATTCATAGCTAGATACAGCGATAATGCGACTACATTTACCGGAGCTGACAAGGAGCTCATGTCATCAAACCAAGTTACAGACAGCATGAGTAATAACTGGCATTTCATACCTCCACGAACCCCGCATTTCGGTGGAATCTGGGAAGTAGGCATTAAATCAGTAAAATATCATTTGCGCAGAGTTTTAGGTAATGTAGCTCTTACATATGAAGAAATGTGTACTGTGCTTACACAAATTGAAAGTTGCTTGAATTCAGGACGGCTCAGATCTCTGTCCTCTGATCCCACAGATCCTAAGGCTTTAACACCAGGACATTTTTTGATCGGAACCAATCTATCCTCAATCCCTGAACCCAGCCTGACACTTGTTCCCAGCAAACAATTAACATATTGGAAACGTCTTCACCAGATAGTGCAGCATTTCTGGTCCAGACGGTACAAGGAGTACCTTGCTCAGTTGCAGCAGAGGCCCAAGTGGGTCAGTCAGCAACCCAACCTTAGGGTTGGAACTGTGGTCACAGTCACGGACGATAACCTGCCACCACTGCAGTGGAAGCTTGCAGTAGTCCAAGAACTTCATCCTAGGAAAGATGGACTTGTCAGAGTAGCGACTGTAAGAATGACACATGGTCAATTCAAGCGACCCATTGTGAAACTCAGTCTTTTATCTATTGAATGAACTATCTGCGTAACTGTCGGTGACAGTCTTTGAGTGTTTTGTGTTTATTTATTTATTTATTTATTTATTTATTTATTTATTTATTTATTTATTTATTTATTTATTTATTTATTTATTTATTTTTTGTGTGTTTTCTTGTGACATTATTTCAGTGTGTAAAAACTTGTAGTGTTTCTCTTTGTTTTGATTGTGAACAATCAACAGGGGGGAGAATGTTGTGTATCAATAGTTGCTCATCAGGCAGCAATGTGTTCCTGGGGCGCTGGGAGTGACTTCCGGTAGAGAGAGTCTCAGAGACTTGTAGATAACATGGTATGATACACTTCTCTTTGGATACACGCATGATCCGAGTAATGCCTCACGAACATCATGTAATCAATTGTTAACTTTTCAGAGTACATAATCAATGTTAATAAACCAATATGGAGTATATTTCATGCATTATTAAGATCCGAGTGATTATTTGTGCCAGCTCAGCTTCATGGAAACCATTATACAGTCCACTCAGTAACTTGTACCAGACCACAAACAGGGATGTTTACTCCATTCCCATAGCATGAGTTCAAGTTTATAGTAAAATCAATGTCAGTTATTTGAAATAGAAGTGTGCACGTTAAATGTGTTAAAATATGTACGGTTGAATTTATCAGAAAGTCGCAGGAAAGAAGATGGGACTTGCTAATGATGTAATGTTGGCTGATGTCAGTGTTTAGTTATGTTAGTACGTTAATCAGTTGGATCCAAAAGACGGTCAAGTGGGTGTTATTAACCCTGATGAAACATTAGTTCGAAGAAATAATCGAGTTTTACTCGTACGGGGCGTGTTAAATACATCGGGCTGCTCCAGCAACGCTAGCTTGACTGACCTTTCTACTTCTTGGAGTAAGAGTGTACCAGCAAATAGCTAGCACACAGAGCAGCGGCTCGCAGGGAACACTAACATAACGCGCTATTCAAACACTATACATTTCGACTTCCAATCCAACAAAATACAGATTTTAAGACGTTTGCGCAGTTCTTGTAACATAATATAGGGAAGAAAAAAGGTTGATGTTATATCTGAATGAACCAGTGATGAGAATAAAACAAATGTATTATCAAATTATCGTCATGTTATGACTAGGGCCGACAGTCTTCATATGCAATATCTTTTTAAACTTGGTATTTTTACAGGCAATATTTTTCACTGTTGAGTCATTGGTTCTATTCACATATGCCTTTATAAGGACTTTGAAGTACTTGTCAGTCAGTAATTTTGCACAGCTGTTACATATGCCTACACTACATTCATTCAATGACAAAAACCTGTCAGTCAATTTTCTTTTAACCCCATCTGTGCTTTCTAACAGAAACTTACAAAAACTATCTTCAAATGTTCTTGATATTTTAGCACCTAACTTTCCCCCACAAATATTCGGAAACATCATTTTAGAATTGTCATACTTTTTCATTTTTATGTGCAAGTTTCCCATGCTATAATCATTATCATAAGATGACAATACATCCCTACACTCAGCATGGGGAAATTTGCTACATGCCCAGCCCATGACATAATGGTCTGCATTTTCCTGTATTATATCATGGTCATAATCAGTTACCTGATCACTTAACTCACACTGTTGAGTGACATTAGCATCAAAAATGCACTTCATCACATCATTATGAGCCAGTAGAAAGTCTGCAACATCAGATTCACAATTGCTGTCATCAGAAGCAATTGATTTATCTTGACACTTCTTATGGCACTGCATCTGGGGTTACATTGTTACCTCCTCTTGCTCTGATGATGGAAAAAATGTTTTCAATGCAGTCCTGTGTGAGCCTCCTTGTTAGCAAATAATGAAAACCATAATCGCTATATAATTCAGACCACAATAGTTTCAGTGCAGAAATATTGTCTATCCAACCCTGAATACAGAGTGTGTTGCCTCTACGGTTATTTACAACTTTGAGTTGTTTTAGACAATCACAAATTTCATCCAGCTTTTTCATTTGCCCTGAGTCATCACTTAAGGGTCTTCTGTACTCTTTAGGGATACTGAGACTTGAAGAATTAAAAATATCATACAAAGTATCACACATTTCCATAAACTCTGCAGTGTTTGCAGCACTTGATTGCAAAGAATTGAATGACACATGAACTAGCATTCCAGAAGCTACAGAATGGCTGAGGAGCCTGGTAGCTAAACATACCCTCATATTTGAAAAGGGGAGAAGTGTGATACATTTCTTTGTTAACTTTGGGGCTAACCTTGGAATCATTTTTGAGTCCTTGTTATAAAATTCTCTTATGTGAGACCAACTACATATTTTACCACTAGAAACAAAGTCATACTTTTTCAGATTGTTTCTCACTGACTTGAGTAAGTGAGGTGGATCATGAAAAAAATACATTTTCTCATCATTTACCTCAATGAATGGCTTCTATGCAGCAACACCTAACAGTTTCCTCACATTCATGTTATTACTCCCTTGATCACACACAACTGCTGTAGGGACTAACCCTATTGCCTGAAGTTGACTGACAATAAATAGCACCAGCTCTTTGATGTAGTGTCTTGCCATCGCATTGTTTGTTAGGAAGTACCCAATTATTTGTTTGTAATTGAAGTACAAACCTTTAATCATGAATACCATAGCCTGGTTACATTGTTGGCGTATGGGAGCAGTGATTGGCTGTACAGGAGTATCAACACCAAAATCTTCATAGCCCTCCAGCTGATCCTTCTGAGGATCATATGACAGTAATGACTTGATGGAAATTTCATCTAATACCAGTGAAATAACAATCTCCTCCCTTCTCATTTTCTTAGTTTTTATTTCCAGCAAGCTTAGAACCATTTTATTTACTCCAGGTTCCACTTGAGCATTTTGTAACCAGCTTCTTAATGACCTGGTACTTCGCAAAGAGAAATGCTTCTGCATGAACTTGTATGACTTTGATGAACAATAATGCAAAGCCAAGGCAAAACTTTTGTCAGTACTTGAATATCTTCGACCCTGAGCTTTACGGTTCCCTTGATTTAGTTGAAAATTTATAAAGTTCTGAGCAACACTGTTATCCACAACACTTTTCTCACAGTTACACTTTGACTGATTTTTCTGCAACACACACAATTTTCTTCTCAAACTTTTATTCACTGATCTGTACTTGGATAGCAACTTCTGAGAATTCGTATATTTCAACATTTTGAACAGCATTTACTCAGTCTCTCTTCTGCGGGCACTTTATCACCTTCCTGGACTGCATTTTCTGATGGTACCAATAACTCATCTGAAATTTCTGGGGTAGATTCATGCTCTCGTTTCCTTTTCTTCGGGCTACTCCACAAGTTTGTCTGTTTGACATTGTGGTATAACAGTGATGGCATTGCACCTGGCCAGATTCTGTAACAAACATAGAGATTTAATAGTCAGGCATTCACTAGTGATACAAGTTATAATGATGGAAAAATGCAATGTTTGTACTTCAAGCAAGTTCCTACGGAAAACTAGAAGAAAATATGATATTATATACCTACCCCTGGCTTAAGAGTTTTTTGTCTCTGAAATCATTTTCAGAGAAGAGGTCCGAGCACACTACATGGCTTTTATTTAAATGTTCTAGTCCTTTGGTCCTCAGAATTTCATCTAAATCTGCTCTTCACAATCCACTGTGTACACCTAAAAATCGATTAAATGCATAGGTTTAATCATAATAATACTTTAAAGAAAATATGTTCTCATAAATAGAAAAAAATATACAGACACGTAAAAACATTAACAAGTAGGCCTATACTCACAGCACTTTGTTGTTAGGAAATCTGTAAAATGACTTGCGATCACTTCGCCTTCTGTAATTAAAACACCCACACATAGCACAAATAACTCCCCTTCCTGCCATTTCCAAAATCGTGATACATAACAAGCACAAAACTATCTGAAATACGAATAAGACACTTCTGGCATGCACAGCTGACAGCAGTAGCAAGAGTAGTTAGCCTCTCAAACCGCTAGATGGCAAGCAGAAGCGGTGTCGCCAGTTTCTGGCAGGAGTTTCCACTATTATCATATTAAGCTATTTGGTACCAGTCAGGCTAAATTTGTACCAAATCCTCATTTCAATTCTTCTTCAAATTACCTTCAACCTACAGTATATACAATTTCCTTGAACTCAAAACTGCTTTATCAGTTACAGTCTCTCTGGAATATTTCCCAGCATTTACTCCGGTTCATTGAACTGTAGCAAATACAGTAGAGACAATACGAGACACCGAGCGAGATATCGAAGGACAGCTATTGGAGCTCTCTCTAGCGAGTAGACCTGAACAGTACTGATTCTCTCATAAAAGCACGTGCATTTTTGTGTGAAGTTTTTGGTGTTATTTATGCGTATTCAGTGAGTTGACATAAATAAATAGTAATGTGTGTCATTCCTTGATATCTCCTCTCAACATGAGGGGAAAGGTATGTGCTGTGTTTGGCTGCAGTAATTACGAAGTAGAGAAAAATGCGCGGTCGTTCTTCAGGTTCCCTAGTGACAAGAACATGTAAGTAATATTGTGTTTGCATATATATTCTTCCAGTGACAGAGATTTTTGTAGTACTTCATAATCTTCTGACCTGCTCGACCCATATTTTAACTGGCATAAAATGTAATACGCATATTTTATTCTATAGTGCAGCAGTTAACCTTCAATACGGTACCGATGTGTTGTTGTAGGTGTGATCTGTCGGTTTTGAAATGTCACAGAAGCGATTTGGATAAGGTTTACAAGAAAGAAGGGACGTTACGCTTATATAAGAATTATAAGATCTGTTTAGATCATTTCCAGGCCAGCGAATTTAGAAATCCTCGACAATACAGCCAAGTGTATGTTACATTTTTGCTCTAATTGCACGTAAATATTCCTTAAAGCATCATTATCGACAACATTTTCATACTTTTCTTTCTTTATCCCTCTTCTCAGATTAAAGCCGGGATTTTATAGATTATCTTTCTGTTAGTAGGCTTCATGTTAGGAGGAAAATTGTCCAGCTATTAAATGTTAATTCGCCGGGCTGAGTGGCTCAGACGGTTAAGGCGCTGGCCTTCTGACCCCAACTTGGCAGGTTCGATCCTGGCTCAGTCCAGTGGTATTTGAAGGTGCTCTAATACGCCAGCCTCGTGTCGGTAGATTTATTGGCACGTAAAAGAACTCCTGCGGGACTAAATTCCGGCACCTAGGCGTCTCCGAAAACCGTAAAAGAGTGGTTAGTGGGACGTAAAAAACATTATTATTATTATTATTATTATTATTATTATTATTATTATTATTATTATTATTAAATGTTAATTCTGTTAGTAGGCTTCATGTTAAGAAGAAAATTGTCTAGCTATTAAATGTTAATTCATTGCATCATATGTGTAAGGAATGTGCCGATATTTTTATTGACAAGTGTCTTAATGTGATAATACAGTGTTTTAAATGAGAAAAAAAGACAAATCCAACCGTAAGAGTTCAGGCAGGAATGCTAAAGCTAAAAAAGTAATGCATAAATGAAAGATCCAGCCATTTCACACCAGTCCATTTCACTTCTTGTTTATGTCTAATTTCAGTCTTTGAATAATAACCTTTTAAATAATTCTTCATTCATTTATCCAGAATTGATTTAGCAACTTCGAAGTTAATATCTCAACAACACTTTCTTTCTAGACGTAATTTATTTATCCATTTCCGTATATACATTTCCATTGATATTTGAATTTAGCACGATTTGTTCAGGTCAAGTCACTAGGAGCACCACCGTAGAATTGTCTCCCATTTTAGCAAGACGAAATGCGTAAGTGTCGCGTATTATCTCTACTGTATTTGTCTCGTCTCAACATGAGGGGAAAGATATGTGCTGTGTTTGGCTGCAGTAATTACGAAGTAGAGAAAAATGCGCGGTCGTTCTTCAGTTTCGCTCGTGGCAAGAAAATGTAAGTAATATTGTGTTTGCATATATATTCTTCCAGTGACAGAGATCTTTATAGTACTTCATAATCTTCTGACCTGCTCGACACATATTTTAACTGGAATAAAATGTAATACGCATATTTTATTCTATAGTGCAGCAGTTAACCTTCAATACGGTACCGATGTGTTGTTGTAGGTGTGATCTGTGGGTTTTGAAATGTCACAGAAGTGATTTGGATAAGGTGTACAAGAAATAAGGGACGATACGCTTATATAAGAATTATAAGATCTGTTCAGATCATTTCCAGGCCAGCGGACTTTAAAAATTCTCGACTATACAGCCAAGGCTATGTTACATTTTTACTCTAATTGTACGTAAATATTCCTCAAAACATCACTATCGACAACATTTTCATACTTTTCTTTCTTTTATCCCTCTTCTCAGATTAAAGCCGGTATTTTATAGATTTTCTTTCTGTTAGTAGGCTTCATGTTAAGAGGAAAATTGTCCAGCTATTAAATGTTAAATCATTGCATCATATGTGTAAGGAATGTGCCGATAATTTTAGTGACAAGTGTCTTAATGTGATGACACAATGTTTTTAAATGATAAGAAAGACAAATACAACCGTAAGAGTTCAGGCAGGAATGCTAAAGCTAAAAAAGTAATGCATAAATGAAAGATCCAGCCATTTCACAGCAGTCCATTTCACATCTTGTTTACATGTCTAATTTCAGTCTTTGAATAATAACCTTTTAAATAATTCTTCATTCATTTATCCAGAATTGTTTTAGTTAATATCTCAATAACACTTTCTTTTTAGACGTAATTTATTTATCCATTTCCATATATACATTTCCATTGATATTTGAATTTAGCGCGTTTTTTTCAGGCCAAGTCACTAGGAGCGCTACCGTCGAATTGTCTCCCAATTTAGCAAGGCTAAATCCGGAAGTGTCGCGTATTGTCTCTACTGTATTTGACTATATTTAGAGTGGCTATTCGACCGCCTAATTTCAATCTTATTGAACGCCGCGTCCGCCATACTATTAGCGATCAAACAAGTGGGCGTGGTGATCGAGCTACAACTTGTTGGTGATTGAGAACACAAAGTGCACGACAAATAATCGTCACATTTTCTTCATAGCGAAAGTACTCAAAAGGCATAATGTATTCTGCAAGTGCATACGTAATTACGTATTAAACAAAGAAGAGAAATCAACGAATTTCCAGTACGGTTCCATAATTACAAAAGGAATCAGATTAGGCCTACACTGTCATTGAGCATTACAACACATGGAGAATGAAAATAATAGAACAGAAACCACATAAAGTACGAAATACATACACTCTAAGTGCACATTAGCTGCAATAAAACTATTTCCGGTATTAAATGTACATTAGGCCAGTCCAACGAGTTAGAAAGAGGACTCATCTTTATAACACGTCGTGCCTGCCAATAACGGATTGGTAAATGCATTTTTAATTTTTATTTTACGAAATATGAAAAGTACCTTCTTCTTCGCAAGCAAAACTGTCATTTTATGTTCATTTTAAAAGTTCTCCAGAAAAATGGTTTTATATTTAAATCTCTTAAACGGACATAGGCCTATTTTTAATAAGAGATTTATTATAATAGATTTATTGCTGCCAATGGCCTATTTTTTAAAACGTTATAAATTGCCTGGTCATGATTTAGGTGGTTTATCACAAGGGCAACCTTCTGTCGTCAAAGTTGTGAAATGTGCGGCAAGAGGAAATGTTCAATAAATGTCCAAGTTCCTTGAAAGCAATGAACAAATTGATAGGGAAGCTGCCACCTTCACTCCAGTGCATCTCTGAAGATCCTGATGGCAGTAGCATCAGCATTTGACATGCCGAAAGCAACAAATACTGATTCTTCCAGCGAGTTGTTTCACTTTGTCGACAAGCAACAGTTTATTTCTCCCTGAAACTTTTAAAATTTTGGAGAAATCACTCTTACTCACTCCAACACCAGCGACACACACTTTCACATCCGTGTCACAATTTGAATATGGCCAGTAGCAGAAATGGGTACCGTACTCATGCCGTGTTTACCGAGTTTTACACATGCTGTCACCAACCTTACAACTGATGGACAACACAAATGCCTATCGGACAAATATCAAACCTGATCTGGAGTTAGACTCTCAGTGTGTCTCAGATAGTACATACTGTAAATACGTCCAAGGTACCAAGACATATACCATGTTAAATCAATGTAAAACCATTTTGAGCCATGAAGAAAAATTCCTTCATCTATAGTTCTTTTCGGTACATTTACTTCAGTGCAATACCTGTCCAACTACTGGTGTGCTAGCTGTGGACACCAGATTTCAATCAATCATCATTAATTTGCATTTAGGCCAATTTCTATGAGGAGTAAGGGCACATGAATCTGCCGATGGTAATTCATCTGTTGGATGGGGATGTCAGGCTTGCACAGGCCCCTTGATACGGGTAAGGTAAGTGCCAACACCGGGTTTCATCCTCTCCCTACCTTCGTCGTACGCAGATGCACAAGGCGCCTATGAGCATAAGCTGGAAAGTTCTGTCTGCTTCTGGCCTCTCCAGACACCACATAACATCCATCATGTAATGGGTTAGAATTGTTTCCAATTTCATCTCCAGTGAAAGCATAGTGCCTTTATAATAATGACTGTTTCCTTCCTACTACATACACTAGTTAATTGCAAATACCATACCACTTAAGCAGGAATCGTCAGACTGATGGCCATAATTTCGTATTTTACAGCCATGTGCCGGTACTGTAGGGACATGCTGCTCATTTTGAGCAGTGCCTGTTGGCTCAGTTATGACATAACAGTTTTTCACTCACCTTTGCAGCTGCCATTCAAATCTTAAACCAGTGATATGCAAGATTTTCAATGAAACTGTAGCTTGATAATCTTAAAATCATGAGATTAGAGTCTTGTGAAATTTTACATTTTGTGTGTTGATCAATATGTTTTTTAAATGTAATGTTTTAAGGAGAAAGTGAGTCAGTCAGCTTGTGTTCTTACAACTGACACATCTGTCTGCATGTATGTATAAATATTATTAATAAAGATATGCAGTTTTATTTGGTACGCCTATCTAGTACTTCAACAAGATGCTGCCAGTTTTACATACAGAATGTCACAGAGACAGTCAGTAGTATAATTGGATGGTTCGGCCGCCTCCTCCTCCTCCCGCGGCGCGGGAAATTTGAATTCTGGCGGGAAATTTGAATTTTGACGGGAGATTTGAATTTTGGCGCGAGATTTGAATTTGTAAACAAAGCCACGTGCTTTTTGACAGCTGTCATCGACAACAACGCATCGCTAACCTCACTGCTGCCATCTTGACGGGCCTAAACCTCAGTAGTGCCAACTTAACCTAACTAGCGTGAGGTAAACAAAGCCACGTTTTTTTGACAGCCACGTGCTTTTTGACAGACAACAACGCATCACTAACCTCAGTACTGCCATCCTGACGGGCCTAAACCTCAGTAGTGCCAACTTAACCTAACTAGCGCGAGGTAAACAAAGCCACGTGCTTTTTGACAGCCACGTGCTTCTTTGACAGCTGTCACTTAACCTAACTAGTGCGAGGTAAACAAAGCCACGTGTTTTTCGACAGCCACGTGCTTTTTGACAGACAACAACGCATCGCTAACCTCAGTACTGCCATCTTGACGGGCCTAAACCTTAGTGGTACCAACTTAACCTAACTAGCGCGTGGTAAACAAAGCCACGTGCTTTTTGACAGCCACCTGCTTTTTTGACAGCTGTCATCCGCCATCTTTAAACTACAGAGCACTGTGCTGCCCTCTTTAGATGTAAAATTCGTCACCTGTCATCGGCAGTGCTGCCATCTTGGCGGGCCTAAACCTTAGTGCTACCAACTTAACCTCACTAGCTCTAGATAAACAAAGCCACGTGCAGCTGTCATCCGCCATCTTTAAGCACAGTGCTGCCCTCCTTAGCTACTTACCTTTGAAATGTGGTACATCACAGCTGTCATCCGCCATCTTGCATCGCAAACCTCAGTGCTGCACTCTATGTAGTGGCGGCAAATTCCACGTGCTCTTGTTTGGAAACAAAGCCACGTGCAGCTGTCATCCGCCATCTTTAATCTAGAGAGCCCCGTGCTGCCCTATTTAGCTACTTACCTTTGAAATGTGGTACGTCACAGCTGTCATCCGCCATCTTGCATCGCAAACCTCAGTGCTGCACTCTATGTAGTGACGGCAAATTCCACGTGCTCTTGTTTGGAAACAAACCTATGCGCTTTTTTGTCAACTATCATCCGCCATCTTTAATCCAGAGAGCACCGTGCTGCCCTCTATGTGCTGGTGGTAAATTCTACACGCTTTACAAACCCATGTGCTTTTCTGACAGCTGTCAACCGCCAGAGAGCACCGTGCTGCCCTCTTTATGCCGGTGGCAAATTCTACGTGCTTTTTGACAGCTGTCATCCGCAAGAGAACACCGTGCTGCCATCTTTAGCTAGATACCTGTGGTGGTGGCAAATTCCACGTGCTCTTGTTTAGTAAACAAAGCCACGTGCAGCTGTCGTCCGCCATATTTAATCAATAGAGCACTGTGCTGCGGGTAATTTCGTCAGCTGTCATCCGCCATCTTTAATCTACAGAACACCGTGCTGCTCTCTGTAGTAGCGGGCAATTTGAAAAGTTCTGTTAGCTATCATCCGCCATCTTTAATCAAGAGAGCACCGTGCTGCCCTCTTTAGTTGAACTGTGGTGGCGGCAAATTCCACGTGCTCTTGTTTAGTAAACAAAGCCACGTGCAGCTGTCATCCGCCATCTTTAATCAACAGAGCACCGTGCTGCTGGCAATTTCGTCAGCTGTCATCCGCCATCTTTAATCTACAGAACACCGTGCTGCCCTCTGTAGTAGCGGGCAATTTGAAAAGTTCTGTTAGCTATCATCCGCCATCTTTGAGCACCGTGCTGCCATCTTTAGCTAGATACCTTTGAAATGTGGCGGCGGATAATTTGAAAAAATGCTTTTTGACAGCAGCTATCTTTGAGCACCGTGCTACCCTCTATGTGGTGGCGGCAAATTCTACATGCTTTACAAACCCACGCGCTTTTTTTGACAGCCATCATCCGCCATCTTTAAGCAACAGAGTACAGTGCTGCCCGGTGGCGGCAAATTCCACGTGCTCTTGTTTGGAAACAAAGCCACATGCTCTTTTGACAGCTGTCACCCGCCATCTTTAACCAACAGAGCACTATGCTGCTATCATGCGGGCAATTTCGTTAGCTGTCATCCGACATCTTTAATGAACAGAGCACCGTGCTGCCCTCATGCGGGGCAATTTCGTTAGCTGTCATCCGCCATCTTTTAATGAACAGAGCACCGTGCTGCTCTCTGTACTAGCGGGTAATTTGAAAAGTTCTGTTAGCTGTCATCCGCCATCTTTGAGCACCGTGCTGCCATCTATGTGGTGGCGGCAAATTCCACGTGCTTTACAAACTCACGCGCAGCTGTCATCCGCCATCTTACATCGCAAACCTCAGTGCTACACTCTTTAGTTGAAAAATGGTGGTGGATAATTTAAAAAGAAAAATTCTACAGCAGCCATCTCTCGACGCTAATTGCACAAGATGGTGGCTATACATGACTCCTTAAAGGTTCTTATGCAAGATGATCGCTATACATAGACGCCCTTGGGATGCTTACGCAAGATGGCGGTTATAGAAGGCTCCTTATGAGACACCCTAGGGATGCTTGCGCGAGATGGTGGTTGCTCTTATGAGGCGGCTTAAGGATCCTTGGCTAGAGACGCCCTAAGGATGCTTGCGCAAGATGGCGGATGCAAGATGGCGGCTATACATAGCTCCTTATGAGACAGCCAGTACTCAATACAACATGTGATCAGAACATTGATTTATGTGTTCAGAACACAAAATAAGTAGAATCGAACACTGTACTCGATACAACATGTGATTAAAACATTGTCTGGTGTGTTCAGAACACTACATAAGTAGAATCGAACGCTGTACAACATGTTAGGGGATACCTTTGTTCTAAGAATATCAGATTGAAACATAACAAGACTAGAATTGAACACTGCACTCGATGTCGTTACATGTGATCAGAACAATGATTGATGTGTTCAGATCACTAAACAAGTAGAACCGAACACTGTACAACATGTTAGGGGATACCTTTGTTCTAAGAAGATCAGATTGAAACATAACAAGACTAGAATTGAACACAGCACTCGATACAACATGTAATCAGAACATTGATCGATGTGTTCAGATCACTAAACAAGTAGAACCGAACACTGTACAACCATCCAATTATACTACTACAGTCAATGTCCAAGCAAAAAGTACTTTTCAGAAATGGGTGATGATAATGATGCTTGTTGTTTAAAGGGGCCTAACATCGACGTCATGGGCCCCTAATGGTACGAAATGTTATGACAAATTAAAAGTACAAAATCCTCCACAGACCAGAATTTAAAGCGTGAGGAAGAAGAATGAATGGATGGGTGGATATGAATTTAAACGATCAGTGGAACCGAACCACAGTGCCTCACATGCACAGAAGCTGGTCCAAAACAATGGTATTACTGACCAAGAGAGTGCTTCTATAGCACGATACCGAAACGATTATGCTTGTAGACGAAACGGGTCCAAAATCCAGATAATCGGCCCCTCGTAATGGTACTTATCGTTAGGAAAGTAGAACCATACTATTTGTCATTTGACGGTACCAATCAAAAGTAGCGTAGACTCGCGGTATTCCACACATTATGGTACTATTCACAGGTAGTGTAATGCGCACATGAAACAGAGACCTATGATGTTTCGCACATTGCGGCGCTATTTACAGGCAACGCAAACCTGTGGCGTTCCTCACATAAGTGGACTAACCACAGGGACCAGAACTATCCCGTGGTATTCCTCACATAGTGGGAACTAAGCATAGGCAAGGTAGAACCATGGTGTCGCTCATCTCATGGTGTTGCTCATATAGGGGTACGAATCACAGGTACTGTCGCTACTAATCACAAGCCTATTGCGTACCTAACATAGTGGTACTACGTGCAAGTAAATGTGACCCAGGGTGTTCCCTGCGTGATAGTACGAATTACAAGTAGTCTCATGGTTCTAATTTGATCATCCCTTGGTCGCCCCTTTTAGTCGCCTCTTACGTCAGGCAGGGGATACCGCGGGTGTGTTCTACATGTGCGTCCCCCACCCGCAGGGCGTTTCAGAAAGAGGAAGATATTTGCTGGCTTCATGTACAGGTATTCATATTGCAAAATTGTTCCAAGAGAGGTGTTAGTTGGACCGTGAACTTATTTCAAAATAAAATGTGAATTACAACAGCGGTAAAATGACTGGACAAAAGTTATCGACTTTAATCCTGATACAGCTGGCAACCTGCCTGCTCATCAGTATTTTAAGGGACTAAAACAAATGGGCGTGGTGTTGAAACAAGGACACAGGGTGTAGGAAAAATGAACTTCATTAGGAAATCACTAAAGTCTCTGATATATTTTTAGAAAGGCAGTAACAATACAATTGCATATTACCTAAAGAAAATATCGTAATATACTCATCAAAATATGTTAAGGATATTTGCAGTTTACCTACCAATGTAACATTTATGTTGTATTTATGGTTAGACTTTGAAATGCATTATGAAGAAGATTCAGTAAAAATTGTGACTGGCAATGGATTTAAATATTTATAAAGTAAGTACATTGTCCGGTTCCACGACTAAATAGTTAGCATGGTCCAAAGTGTCCGGGTTGATTCCCAGATGGGAATTCCCATTATTCGGGGGATGGGCGTGTGTGTGCCGTCTCCAGCATTAGAATTCATCATAGGTAAGGCCCTATTCTTGCAGACTCGAGAATCCCCTAACAGGCATCAAGTTGAAAGACCTGCATCAGGCCTCTTCGGAGGCCACACAACATAATTGTTATTATTACGTACATTTTCTAAATCATGGCAGTCCTGCCTTCTTCACAGCTAGGGGCATTTGACTCAGAATTAGTAAACAAATCCAGTAAACTAGAAGTGAAGTGGGGTACAGGCAAACTTGTCAGTGTGACTCGCTTCTATGAACTGTATACGGCAGATCGCATCAACACACTATGCAAGCTAACAATAACATTGTTGACATGAATCAAAGTGTTGGTTCCAAGTTGTGGAAAAAGTTCCAAGAACCCCATTCAGTAACCGATGGGCATTACGCAGGCCATTCATGGAAAAACACCATCATTTCAGCACGGAAATACCCTATACACACAGCTGCTACTCTGTGGCACGAGCTTTGAGATAACAAAAGAGTTGTTGTAGGTACCCAAACTGTGCACATGGTAGGGAACTAATCAAGATAACCTCCTCTGATGAAGTGAGAGTTGGTTTACACTCTGATGATACCTTGCTGCGTGTGTGGAGGACAAGAGAGGAACGTTATAATGAATCGTTCTCGGCAGAATGTCAGCAACATCTTGGAGGTTCGGCGCTATCCTGGACAGGCATTGTTTCACCACTGGTTCACATTCAACGTGACGGCTGATGTGTACAATGCAACACTCTCTGATCCATAGCAGAGACTGTAGGAGATGTATTTACTCAGTTAGACGATAATGCTTGTCCACATCGTGCAGTGGCTGTGAATATAGGTGGAAGGATATGTGATCGGCAGAACTGACTGGCCAGCATCTTCCTTGGGCATGAACTGCATAGGGCATGCGTGGACCCTTCTAAGAGTAGCAATTTCAAACCATTAACATCCACCACTAACGATTCAGGTCCTAAAACATGCTGCCATCAAGAGGTGGGATTGTTTGCCTCAAGAAATGTTCAATAATTTGGTACTGAACATGTCCCGCTGCATTCAAGAGTGCCACAGGGTTTGTAGAGGACAAACACTCTATTGACTTGTGGATGCATTAAAAACTATCTTTAATTTGTGGGGTTTAGTTACAGACCAAGTGTTTTCATTTTCACACTGGATCCTAAGTTATTGAGTATGTTTTCATTTCACTTATTATTCTATGTTTCACATGAAGCAATATGATATCGGTTCTACTTCAAAGCAACAGAATCTGGCATACACTGAACAATTTTTGATTGGTGTGTATTTTAAGAGGGGCATTAACAATATAGGTATACACATTAAATTAATTACGAAAGCGATTGGAATACTCAGGCATTAAGTACTTTGAACAATGCAATATTTACAGAGAATGAAAATATTACAGCAAACATGAAAGTATCAAATATATATACACAAAATTTTCAAACAAAAATTATATTACACTTGCCAATAACCAACTGTTAAATGCACACGAGGAGCGAACATTCAAATAATATTTTCTCCCAAAAATAATATTTAAAAAGAGCTTATTAAGGACTTTCAACTTGTGAGGTTATTTTGATTTTAAACATGATTCTTCACTAGAAAATCAAGTAAAAGCAATATTTCAATCAAACTGGCAAGTTTTCGGTTACACCTAGCTTTGAGGTAACAGTATTTTGGACTGCAATGGGTGACCACATTGTGACAATGAGGTGCCTGGTGTCCAGGCTGCTTCAAATTTCTGCTCTTGTTGTAATAAGTTAAGCTAAAACAGGAAGCAGAGAAGGGAAAAAGGGACTGATCAAGTTGGCCGTGTGGTTGGGGGCGCGCAGCTGTGAGCTTGCATTCGGAAGGTAGTGGGTTCAAACCTTACTGCCGGCAGCCCACAAGATGGTTTTTCTCTGGTTTCCCATTTTAACACCAGGCAAATGCTGTAATGTCGGTGTGACATAAAGGTCACGTAGACGTACAGGCTGCAAGTATTCTGGTAACACCAGGGGGTGGTCGAAAACAACAGGAGCATTGAGTGTTGGTCGATCTGATAAGTCGTCCTCTTATCAGCTGTTGAAGCGAATTCCAGTGGGCTATGCGAGGCAGTGTTGCTAAATCTGCACGTGACTTGATACTGCTTGAAAGCACCAATCGAAGAAAAAATCGCCAGGGGAGGAATTAGACCATGAAACTCTGAGCGGAGAGTATCGCACCATAGTGACACCAGCTGAATCCATGGTGTGTTAGTCTTTGGTACCTGAGGGGCAATAGAGTCAGTGTCGACCGCCGTCCAGTCGGCATCGATTCATCAGTTGGGGCTGTCGAACTGGTCTTAACCATGTCCAGATGTAGCAACACTGTCTCCTAAAGCCCATTTGAATTTGCGCATCAGGTGACTGATTCGCTAACTTTGGCAGCTGCTAAATTGACAACGGTGAGGAATATGGAATTATTTATCAGTATAGCCAACACTATAATGCTCATGTACCTCGTTCACTCTGTTACCGACCACCCTATATATTCAAAAGCCAATTAAATCCTACAAAGAAACAAAGAAAGTCGGGGGAGGCCACTTATCCTCAGCATAATACTTCTTATAACTCTCAAAGGTAACAAAAATTAAAGTGTGAAAATCAACGTGTTGGAATAACAAAAACATGCCAAAGTAGTCACAGAACATTGCCATAAAAGTGCATGAAAATGCTAAGAGAGTTGCAAAGAAAACACACAATCGGTTTCTCAATCAGCTGAATCTCAAAGTTTGACTGTTAGAAATCTAGAGCAGTTTCTAATTTCACACACATTACAGTAAAGGAAATGAACAGGTACTGTGTTCATGTGTATGGTTTAAGAAACTACGGATTCAAAGATGAAAGTGAGCAAAAACATGACATTCTCTCATAAAAAGGGGCAGGAAAAGTGAACACATTCGCTCTACTGAATTGATGGAGCCATTATTGATTCAAAGTATTTCAAAAGACGAATAATAACCATGTTTTAGGAAAGGCCCCGTACAGGAATTTATTGTTATCTGTTACCAGCCACAAGTTTCCTTAAATGATTTACTCCCCTATGTATTTCAAAGACTTTGAGCAAATCTTTTCAGAGTCCAGAAAAATGTAGACACTCTTTGATAGTCAATATTAATGAACAAAATGACACACCTTACAATCCTTGCATGTAGGGAAGTTCATTTTCCGTGTTCAAATTGACCCCCATTACCAGCCAAACAACGTTGATGCCGCTGAACTGCTGACCGAACTACGGCTGTCAGGGTTGCCAGTGTGATAGCCACACAGGACGAAGACGCCTCGATGGCTTCTAGGAGCTGGCTTCTGTCGATAAACTTCATTTTTCAACATCTCCCATGCGTAGAGGTCAAGAGGTGTAAGGTCCGAAGGCCGTGGTGAGTACTCAACACTCCAAAGTAGGCTCTGACATCTCTGTGGTAGTGATGCGGAGCGCCATCTTGTTGTACGTAATATCTTTCATTTCCAAACACCTTTTGGAAGGCAGGCAAAATTGATGTTCGTAGCATGTGAAGATACATCTCACCAGTTACGGTACCTTTAAAGAAGAAGAGGCCAATCAAACCGCGCGATGACAGACCATACCAGACTAACACCAGGTAGATTAACATATTGTTCCCGTGAACGTGAGGAGCGCAGTACACGCAGTTGTGGCGGTTTACAGTCCCGTTCACTTTGAATTTCGCCTCGTCTGACCAGCAAACCGTTCATCCTCGCGAAGCATGCCTTCAAATCGCTCGCAGTACTCCATCCTTCGATCCAGGTCGTCCTCGTTCATATAGCGTGCAGCGATGTTGGAACGTACTCTTTCCACTTTAGAGCCTTCAGAATTCATCGTACGGTTAATCAGCTTACTCCGCTTTCACGTGCACCCTGCTTCACACAGCAGCACTGGAACCTGAATTTGTTGATGCTTTTGGTGAGCCAGACCTTTGCTTATGCACATTCTGAACAAATTTATCACGAATACGATAAATTGCTGTACGTGTTGGTGGCCGAGTACGCCATTGCCGCTGTACCACTTCAATATGGCCTTGCGTTGTTCAAACGACAATCTTACTTCATTCATTGATGCACTGCCATCTGATGGAAAATGTGCGCCATTCACGTGATCATCATCTGTTGAGAATACAATGGACTATGCTACTGTGCAAGAATCGCAATGATATGTCATTTTGTTCCAAAAATATTAACTATCAGAAACTGTCTACTTTTTTGGATCTCTCAGAACTTGTAACAGTTTATTTCATAAAGAATTAATAAACTTTGTCTGTATTTTGACAAAGACTGGAAAAGACTAGAAGATATTACAGAAAAAGAAAATCTGTCTCATTTCACATGGTACAGGCCAAACTACTGCACTTTAAATAATATTAATTTTGTAAACATCTGTCTCACCTGCTTTCCTCCTTCCTTCTCAGATCTGCTTCTACAAACATGATGCAGTCTACAGGTAAAATACTGATGTAAAATTAATTTAATGAGCGAGTCATAATGACATTCCTCACATTGTTCCATGGCGGTGAACAAATGATCAAATTCGAAAAATAAACAATTCGGCAACAAACTTAACACCTCAGTCTGAAGTTTTAACATTACTTTTCTTTCATGCTTCTCCAGTAGTTCATAATTATTTCTAACAACTTCTTCAGCAATTTTACATAGTTTTACTACATCCTGAGATGGATTCACAAGAGAACCATTCGCATTATTTTCTACTGCTAATCTACTTCTGTATGTCCTGCCATTAGCCTCCAACTATTATAAGCATTTCAACTTCTTAGATGCATGACGAACTACACTCCCTGCAATGTACTCAACTACATCATCAACATATATACTAATTGAATCATAGTTACGACCAAAATAGTCACGATCCAGTTCCAGTGCATTTAACATAAATCTGTTGTCACTTGTGTTCTGAAGAGAACTGATACCACTGGCAGGGAAAAAGACATCACAGTCAGAAAGTTCACAATCAATCAAATATTTCCTATACGCGGACCTAAACTGCAAAGCATTTGGATTATTGTTGTTCCCACCTCTAGAGCGTAAAGAAGAAGAAAATAATTCAAATGATCTTGGCTCAACCTACGCGTCAGAAAAGATTTCATAATAAGGTCATCATTCCAAACAAATGCCTCAGCCAACTCCGTAATAGCCACACCATCAATAATGAGGCCATGAATCGGCATTTTCCTATTTGAGTTCCAAACAAGTGTTCCATCTCAAAGTTTCAGATGTTGTAGATAATTGATAGAGTCCTTAATTTGATTGCAGAAAGTTACTCTGTTCTTTCTGGAAATAGGAGATTTTGTGCCTTTACACTTTGGATGGGAGGAATTCAAAATATCGAATATTAAATCAATAACCTCAACAAATTTAACAGTGGGTTCACATCCTGCAAATTCCTGAAACCCTAAAGCATTACAAAAATGCATAGCACAACCCACTGACCTGCTGATTGTCTGAACAGCAAGAGCAACTTTCATTTTTTGGGTTTCATAGTAGATATGTCGTCGTCTCAGTTTATGTGCAGCATGTAAACCCTCTTTTTCCTGCGGAGTAACTAGACCACAAAAATACTCCCATTTAATCTTATTAGCGTCACTTCCTTGAATAGTGCCATCAACAAGAACTTCCCTTTCTGCCAGCAAGTTCCGTATTAACTTTAACATACGTGCAGCGCCGAAGATACAATACACTTTTCTCTGCTGAAAAGATTTGTGATGGGACCAGCACTGTACATTATCACCATAAAATGTTACACCTAATTTCTGCATAAGAGATTTATTTGTAGGCGTTCCATCACAGACTACGCTTACTATACTGACTCCTATTTCATGAAGTTTCGTAAGATACTGCTCTATATTAGCTTTCATAGAAGCTGATGTTCCATCTACAAGGCAATAACCAACAGGTATCTTCCAGTTACGATTAAAAGCCGTAACCATAAAAACAAGAACTTCTCTGGTCAAGGGACAGTCATTATTTCCAATAAAACCCTGCCCTAAATTTACATGACCACAAATTTGATTACCGTTCCACAAAAGATATTTCTTTATTGCCATTTCATCAAACATTAAATATGCAAGGATAAGCTCGGCACTTCCTTCTATCTCCTGTGTAATTTTCACGAAACTTTCCTCGGTGAAGCATGGTTTACTATGCAGAACTGATGTCCACGACTGAGAGTCCTTATATGAGGAAGTTTAACGTGTTTCCTGAGGTACTGATAGGCTCGTGAGGAATAAAAATGTAGCGTCAAAGCATATTCTTATCTCCTCAGTATAATTCTGACCACAACCTGCAAAACACTTGTCTAAAATTTCAGAGCCAGATTCACACAGTCTTTTATTAAGTCCTAAAGTTAGCTGCAGGTAATTAGTTATTTTACTCCTCTTTCTATTAATGTTCTGTTGAAGACATTTAAGTTTTTCTTTAAATTGGAATTTTCTTCCATTGCATTGTCATACATTCTTTTCATTTTGCGTGGACTAGGGACACAGTATGCATGATCATTTCTTATGATCTTCAGTTCAGCACTTCCTGAAAAAAGGAAGAAAGTAAAAGAGAAACAAACCAATACAACTAATCCACTGTCACCGGTAGCATTACTATTGACAAATAAAGACTAGATCTTTCTACAAGGAAAAAATTGTCAGTTTACGGGATATAGCGGCATTCCGAGAGACTACATCTCTGATGACTTGAGACATGCTAAAGGAAAGCTATACAGTATTCAGACTTTACAAAAGCATTTGATAGTTAGAACCATGATGATAGGAAAGGACCACATACTGGTAATTACTAAAAGAGCCTACCGTATTTACTCATGTATTAGACTCCTTCGCGTATTACACCCCCTTGGCTTTTCGAGACGAAGGAAATGAAAAAATAAAACTTGCATACAACTTAATTCATCAAAGAACAACGATTCCGCTTTGAAGCAGCTACAAGCCTTATGCAGCTCTGATAACATCACACGAATTTGTGAATAGTTTTGTCCGTACGACTCACGCAATGAAAACACGCGTCAAAGTCATGCAGTACATCTGTGTTTTGTAGTTAAGAAATGTCTGCCCCCGTAGCGTAGGCCTACTGCAGCTCTGATGACGTCGCACAAATAGGTGAACAGTTTCGTGTCTGAACCGCGCATTGCAAGCACGCATCGGTCATGTATATATGTCTGTGTTTTGTAGTTAAGAATACCCGCCAGCGTAATGGTTAACACAATTACCTGCCGTTCTCGGGAGCCTAAGTTTGATTCCACGCACCGTATTGCCAGAGATTTACGAATGGCAGGAAGGTTGATTTGCGGTAAAAATGTTAAAAATGGTACATGCAACTCCCTTCCACTGGGAGCCTGTCAAAGAAAGAGCTGCACCACCTCGGTATGAAGAAACAAATTTACTTTAGTTAAGAAATATTCACAGTTGTTGCTAGGCATATTAATATAGGCAGGCGAGATCATTAACAAAGTGATCTTTTAATATCTCGTAACTCGGGCCAATATAGGGTTTTTTGGGAGAGAAGTAGGTATAAAACATGATAAAAACAATCCAATCACAATTATTTTACTCACCAATGTACTTAATAAATAATAATATTAAATATTTTAATGTCTCCACTTACTTTCACTATTTTTGGAGACGCCAAACAAAACATACTAGGGTATGCGTTAATAAAAATGGGAGACAACGAACGTACGAAATTAAACATTATGATAATAAAACGCATTACCGCCACACCTGTAGATATACATTAAAGCGGCAAACTGTCCTGTTATTTATTTCTATTCTTTCCGTCTTGGAAATGTTGGCACCATTTGGGCGTTACCATACCTAACCTCAACAATGCGGTCTCTCTTATCTCATTTACAGCTGTTTAGGTAAATCCTGATGTGATAAATGTAGAGAAATATGCATGAAGTATACTTAAAAATAAGGGTCTGACTTTCAACAGCTGTAGTTATCAAAACAATGCTTCCAGTCACTATGTATTACGTTCAGAAATACAACTTGTAACATACCCTAGTTATCAGCTGGTGGTTTGGCACGCTTTCAACAACATGGCTTTATTCAGAAGGAGCGGCTTCAGCTACAAATATACCAGCTGGGAATATCAGAGTCCATCTCCAGAAACCATTTGGGAACAGCTTCACACAGTTTGGACTCTACAGTCGGGGCCGAAACTATTTTTAAAAGGTTTAAAAAGATGAGACCTCGAATACTTTCGGTCTCTATTGCAGTTGCAGTGCATGGCTGACGAGGTGGCAGTGAAGATGATGTCGTTTGGAATGACGACATGCCTGTAGCAGGGAAGTTAGCGGCGCAAGACAATTAAAATGAAAGCAGTTATCAGGTTTCCTGTGTAGCAGTGGCGGCGCGTGACTTTTACAGTAAGGGAAACACATATCATAAGCTAGGAAGATGTAACTCACATTATCTTGTGCTATTTGAATGTTAATTCCATCCGCCTCTCCTTCTTGACGAATTCTTCTATGACAAGGCTGTAGAATTCTTCTTCATTCTTTGATGACTTCAATTTTAGTAACGTCGTCTCAATCGACAGTAGAGATAAGTTCGAGAGTCTCTGTTGTCTCTGTGTGTTTCTGCAGTAGGTGTGGATTCTCCGAAGTGCCGATAATGAACGTTCGGCACTAGCACTGGACACTGGGATATGCACATAACTTAAACAGTTCAGAAAAGGCAGAAGATGACAATCCACTACTTTTTAAATAAAACAAAAGTTTTAGAACTCCCATCGTAAGATACTCATCGCAGGAATAAGCTACGCTGAGCTCGCTTCTGAGACGGGCGAAGTCAAAATGCTGACTAACTTTGTTTCAAAGAACAGAATGCTGCTTCAGGAAAACTTTTCTTCGTGTTCCTTTGATCAACTAACCGTAAAAATATTAATTTCTCGAGTGCTTGGAATCGAACTTCTAGTTGGGTATGTATATTGTCATATATCTCGCAATATATGCGACGGTAGTGTGAATTTATGTCGCAGGTTTCATTTTGACGTAGCCTCTTCTTTGGCAGCTCGCAGCTCTCTTGACATTTGTTCCATACTCTTTCAAATTCATTTCTTTTTCCCTGAATGATACTTTTTGTTTCCCCTACTTTGGCAATACAGAAATTTACATCCAGTGCTTTCGTTTGAAGAATTTCAAAGAGAGAATCGGTTAAGCAAAATATCTCGCTGAAAACTAATAAAATGAAATTGAACTGGTATTCTGAGAGAACGCTGTTAAAACCTCGAGCTTCGTGATACGTTTGACTATCCCATTGCTCTGGATTATCAAGGATATCCTCGAACAACTGAACTAATTCTTCTTTTTGTTCACGAACTGTTTAAACAAGTCTTCCGTTGTAATTCCATCCTGTTGGACACACTTTAGGAAATCGTCTCTTGACTTCTTTATCTAATGCAGCAGTTCTCTTCGTCGAATTAGAAAAGAAAGAGGCCAAGCTACTCAGAGTCATGAAGAATATTTTACATTCCTTTATATTAGAAGTTGTCTGTGTAAGGACAAGGTTCAGTCTGTGAGCAAAACAATGTATGAATATAGCGTCGGGATATTTGTGTTTCACTCTTTTCTGTAAACCACTGAGGTCTCCTGACATCACTGCGGCTCCATCGTAACATTGAGCGACTAGTTTAGAACCACAGTTGAACTTGTCCATTATGTGGAACACGTAATCTGCAAGAGCAGGAGCACTGCGATAGGCGCTTACGTCGGTAAATCCAAGAAATCGCTCCTGTACTTCTCCATCAACAGACGTGAACCTATCAACAGTCGAAAGTTGGGAATGGGCAGAAATATCAGTAGTTTCATCAATAATAATCGCCACGAATGGTGACTGTGATATTTCTTTCTTTATTTCGGTCAATAACACACTGGCTACTCCGTCAATTAAATCATTTTGTATTTGATGTGAAAGACCTGTGAACACCGTTGCCTTCTGCAAATGATTTGCCAGTGTGTCGTCATATTTGCTCAGCAGCGTTATGAGTTCTATGTAATTCCCACGATTGAAGGAACTTTTATCTTCTGCATGCGCTCTGAAAGTAAGTTCTTGTATTGCAAGATACATTACAACGTCAATCAGTCGTTGGATCACCTTTCTATTCTGTTTTACCAACTCGTTATGTTTTATTGTCTCCAGTTTACGCTGCTGATCGAGTTGCAAATCTATTCTGGTCGTTCCGAAAGTTGTTAACAGAATTTCAGCTCGGATATGTGTTTGTGATTGCTGATGACGCTGGGATGCTTTAAGCAAGTTATTCATATCATCGAAGCCTACACTGTTCCACACCCCCTTTTCATTTGAAAATAGAACGCAAGGCCAACAGTAGAGTTTTGATGTTTTTTTGACAACCACATAACCAGCCTATTTTTCCATACTGCTCTGTATTAAAGTGTCGAACACAACGTTTCGTTTTAGTTTTTACACCCGGTAAATCAGGCATTGGCCTGCCACCGGAAATTATATTACTCTTTTCTTGAAAAGCCCTCGAACTCATGCCCTGGATTAAGAAAGATTCTAATATGCATCCACATCCTCTCGCGTCGACAGTTGCCATGCTTCAGAGACTCAAAGTACGGAATGAACACAGTCAATGCATTCCCTTCTAAGCAGGCAGAATCGCAGTAGTTCCTTTAATTTACATGTGCGCACGTAAATTTGGTGTAATTTTCACAAATAACACAAAGTAAATTAAATGGTACAACTCACAGTACGATATTTCACTTCAGTTGGAAACACAAGCACAATTAAATCTTTTTCTCACAAGTTTTATCACAATTATCACATACAAATATTCTCGAACGGAATGAGTAGTCAGATGCATTCCCTTGGCTCGCCTCACGAAGCTTGCCGAACCCGAACGAATAATTACGAAGGGACCAGAGTGAAGCCACTTGCTGACGAGCGGCCGTGATGTGAGTATCACGCGAGCTCATGGAGACAGACGTATGTTTGCAGCTCTCAACTGTCCATGCACACTGTCACGTTAAAATAAAGTTAATTATATATTATACCAAACGACACAAAACTTAAAATACATACTGGTTGCAATAACATGCTTAATTTTTTTCTTTGTGTAATATTTTTTAAGGGAATGACTCATTCCCTTCATTCCATTGAATAACCGCCCCTGCTGTGTAGTAGGCCTACTGCTCAACTGACAGAGACAAAAGACTGGCCATTGAGTTATCTTGTATTAATATTGCATAATGTGATAATATGATATCCCTTTTCTTTATGGGGTCGAGTATGAAGTGAGACAAATCTTTGTAGCGAGTTTTTAAGTCCGGCCTTTCCCGACGTCGAACTCATCAGAGGAACGAATGATGATGATGATAATAATAATAATAATAATAATAATAATAATAATAATAATAATCGTATGGCCTCAGCTACCGTGCGCAGACATTTCAATTTGACGCCATCTGGCTGTCTGCTCGTCAATTTCGACGTTCCGTTTTTCTCTAGGCCCACTAGATGGCAGATCGAGTAAACCAGAACTCTCATGGGCGTCTATGGCTGAGATTTAATGAATTTTGTCGGTTAAACACCAAATGTGTCACCAGAGATCTTTTACATGCCTACATCGTACGACATGGAGTGTCGAATGGACTTTTTTCCGCCCTTCAAAAATCCGACGACCTCTGCCGGGTTTGAACCCGCTGTCTTGGGATCCGGAGGCCGACACACTACCACTGATCCACAGAGGCAGCTAGGAACGAATGATGTGATATGAGTAACTAAAACGGATTGTATTTATTTTATATGTAGGCCTAAAAGTAGTGTTCACCATTTATTGACTTTTAACATTTAGAAAATAGCCAGTATAACTAAAATACATTCCTAGGTTTTGTTAAGGAACAGTGTAGAATGTTTACATGTACAAATTATAGCTATTTATGGCCTAGAAGTCATGCGTTATCTGCACAAAATTTCAGATTATCGCATATTGGCCCCCTTTTACTTTTTGGCTGTAAAAGTGGGGTAAAAGGGGCTTAATACGCGAGTACATACAAACTACAAAATAATAACGTAGTAATTGCTGTTTTTTTACTATTTGCTTTACGTCGCACCGACACAGATCTTATGGCGACAATGGGATAGGAAAGGCTTAAAGGAAGCGGCCATGGCCTTAATTAAAGTACAGCCACAGCAGTTGCCTGGTGTGAATATGGGAAACCACGGAGAACCATCTTCAATGCTGCCGACAGTGGGGTTCGAACCCATTTTCACCCGGATGCAAGCTCACAACTGTGCGACCCTAACAGCTTGCCCAACTCGCCCTGTGATAGTGTTATTCTATAACAACCAATTCAGCAAACAATCTGGTTCTACAGGGGGATCCTCTAAGCTGCATTATGGTTACAGCAGATATAAGTTGCATTGCCAATGCCACAAAAGTAAATATTTACACATATGCGGATGACCCTTCTACAACAAAAGAAGAACTGCAGTATCTCTTAACATTGGAAATTAACCTCCAGAAAACTGAGTCCCTTAAATTTCACAGCAAAGGGTAAGATTGGCAGAAGGAGATAATGTACAGATACACATTTCAACTAGTAAATGTCAATAAATTTAAAAAGCTAGGGATAACTGTTCAAACTTGGGGAATAGTTTTCACTACCCGCATCAAAGAAAGGGTAATTGAAGCTACTAGAACAACGCAGGACATACAACATTTGCCCAAGCTATCCCTTGCCTCTGCAATGAAACTTTTCAAACTAAAAATTGACCCAATGCCTATGACATCCACCATATATTCTAAGAATATCTACACATGAAAAACCGAATACGGTACCGCTTCCATACCCGGTGTATGATAAAAATCATATAAAATTATGTGCAACGATACCTTAAGTAGCACAAAGGAGAGATCCTCCTATTATGCTTGCCAGAAACCCACCATCCCGCCCCTAGAAGTATTCTTACTTATATAGAATAATTAAAACCAAGACTGTGTAGTATTACACATAGAAGAATTAAAACCAAGACTATGTGGTATTACACCAGCCCAGTTGAAAACATATTTCGAATGTTTTAAGTGGAAAAGAATGAAATCTTACTTAGAGTGCATCTCAGAGGAAAGATGTGTTCATTGCGATGTCCAGGAATCCACAATCCTGCCCCCAAAAGTACATTTACTTTTATAACCTAATGAACGCCATTTTCATTTCTGAAGTAGCTACTTGCATTCCTATTGGCCAATGTAAAGTAGCACTTGAACTCGCTCCCGTCAATAATGTTAACCATAATCCGTTACCAACCCCAGCACAAGAACGCAAGGAAATGTTCTGGCAAGAACCACTCCAGACCAATGGTCTTGTCCAGGTCCTATCCTAACGTCTGCACGGCAAGAACCAGTCCAGACCAATTGTGTTTCCACATGAAACTAGAGGCCTAGGGCCGCTTCGCAGCTACTAACCTGGGGCCGAGCCCCCAGACCCCCTTTGCTTGTCCCTATATCACTGTTTCTCCAGGTTCTATCCTAACGTCCGCACGGCAACAACTCCTCACCAATCATGTAACAGTAATCACCACCACCACCAGCTATCGAAGCACCACTCACTCATTAGCTCCTAAGAATAGAGTTAGGCAATACTGAGCGCCGCTTGACAACATCCTTCCCGAGAAGGCCGCGAGCGTGTAAACAAACGACAGTCGTTATGCGGGTGTGAAAAGTGAGAGAACCATTAATTTCACTTCAAACTTCTTGAAATGTTTTTTTAACATATCCAGACCAATGGTTTTGTCACTAACCTACCGTAACCTATCCAGACCGATGGTGGTGTCATGAAGGATAATAAGGGCCGGTAAGTGACTCTAACCTGTACGCCCCCAGGCCAATGGTCTAGTGACTAGCTGGACCTATCCAATGTAGATCAATGGTCTTGTCGCTCCCCAGACGTAACCCATGCAGCCCAATGGTCTTGTCACTCCCTGTACCTAACAAACCCAGCTCAATGGTCATGTCACTAAGAATGTGTAAGTTGGCAAGCCTGTGCCATGCTGGACCTCTAACCTCACTTTCACACACCGGGTATGCAAGTTTTATCCCGTATACTGTGACAAACCATCCCATGATGATGATAGACAGAACACTTCGTAGGTTAAACCATTTGAAATAATTATTGTGTTCATGAAAATAAAGTATTGACTTTTTGTAGTGAAATAATAGACAAAAACTTGGAGTCTGCTGATTTTCATAATTTTCAGGCTAACTTTATATCAGTGAAATCTTTCGGTCTCATTTCATAGTTTAATTAACTTTTAAAATTCATAAATAAAAATAAATATTAAACCAGCTCTATATTCTATTTGGAACAGTTTCCCCGCCACATAGTACTTCTTTAGTGGAATTCACTGACAGAAGATGTCTGTTGAATTTACTTGAATAATTTTGGTGAAATTTTAAAATTAAAGGTAAGAACTTAAAGAGAACTCAATGCAGTTTAAAATTAAGTCTCTTCAGTACTAAATTGTGCTAATAATATCCATGTATATTACCTTTCCCTCTCTTTACAGAATAAAGTTGTGACACCTGGTACTAGGAGATATGGAACCAGAGCACAATATTCTGAAGAGACTTTAGAAGAATCAATCAAGGGTGGGAGCATTAGACAACGTGAGACAGACTATAATGAATAAGTTATCAAGCAGACATGCTGGGAAAATTAGAAGACCTCAGTTTTTCGGAAAAGGAGGAAACCACGTTCTTTGAACACTATGTTGCTGTGAATTAGGTATTCTGATATCTCTCTTTGACTTGCGATGTATCGTTAAAACCTATTTGGACAGTATGATAATATGCCGGATGGGAATGGAGTCATTTCTGCAGAGACATAAGCAAAAGTTGAAGGAAATATTTGCAAATAATATTTCTCAAAAGAGAGCTGCTCTTAATGAATCTAGTGTAAGGAAATTCTTCGAAAATTACACAAAAGAAAGCACAAACATACTTCCAAGCCACATTTTTAATTTTGATGAGAAGGCTTTTTACGACTGTCCACGAAAGTATAAACTTTCGTATTGCCGTACTTATAGAAATCCAGAAACAGTGATTAATACTTCAAAAATATGTTACACAGTGATGTCCTGTGGAAGTGCTGATGGTAACTTTTTACCTTCCTATATCGTATTTAAAAGACAACAGCCATTGAGTGATTGGCTTTCGAATGCCCTACCAACACCACCTATACAGAAGGCCTCGCAATACGATTCGTGACGTCACAGCGCTAAGGCCGAGAACGGGCCGTGGGCGTACGTCATGCCATTCGCAACTTAAACACTTCGACCGGATTATTTCAGTTCGAATCTACAGTTCAATCTTTATTTTTACCGAGCAGTTACCGTACCAAACCATGTAAGATGTATTACTGATCATTTCTAACGTAAAGATTACTCGGCAAAAACAACCAATATTTAAATAACGAAATTTTACGCAAATAAGTACCCGGCTATCCCTATACTTCGTTTGGTAGTTTCCAAAATATTCAAACTCTGTTCAAGACAAAAGTGAAATAGTTAGTAAGCCACAGATGAAACAAGAACAGCAGCATCAATGGAGTACAGTACATGACACACAAGCTTAGCACTAAAAACTGGCATGCACACTCAATCATACTTATCAATGAATGAAGTCCAGTACCTGGCTTAGACATCAAAGTAGAAGTTTAAAATACCAATTACTGATAGTTGCGTACAGCATTTACAGAAACATATAAGATAATTTAATTTACGAACTAGTTGTCTGCTTTTAAGTTTAGTCATAGTTCTTACACTAAAAACAGTTTGTACTCTATTTACGAAATTATTGTCATAATCAGCACTAGACACTATAATTCATTGCATTAGTTTTCTTCTTTTATGCTGGGCGAGAGTTTTAGATTTAGCATCATCATTGAAGTCCTTTACAAAATTATTAATCAATACATTGCTAGCTGTATGAAGAATGTTCCGTTGAATGAGATCTGTTGTATGACTGGGGCACTTGTGGCCCATAAAAATGTCAGAGGGCAAACATTTCATAGTTACTCGTAACAACACATTCAAGTGACTGGAATAATGTAAAAAATGTGTTTTGAAATCCTTCTGTAATAGTTTATTCATAATTATGAAACAGTATGATGTGCACAATACCACATCACTGTGCGGATGACACAATCCTCCCCTGTCATTTGCGTTTATTAAGCTTGAATGAGCAACAGCTCTATCACCTGTTTCACTGCAGATAAAAACTTCACAGTAATCGCAGCTGTATCTTTTCATTATACCATAAGAACAGCATCCACTGATGTAATGTAACAGAGTCCAATATTCATTTTCAATCCCATCCACATCATTTTCATCTGCTGTACATTCCACAAATACACCAACGTCACACTCATTGTCTTCTACACAGTCACCAATAGCAGCATCCAGTTCCATAACAGACTCAAGTCGCAATTTATTTTCAACGTCATATATTTGTCTGAGAGATATATTGTACTGACTACCTGCAAGCTGTCGATATTTACCAAACCGAGCTTCCAAGTTATCCGTCTGCACTTTTCCAGGCAATAAAAGGCTGTAGCCTTTATCAATAAGAAAGTAATTTGCCATTTCTAATAAACCCTTTGTAGACAGAATCAATGCAGTGTGTATCTCTTTACTGAGTCTTCCATAAGAATTACTCGACCTCCAATTATCTAACCATTGCACTAATTTCTCCAAATAAATATGACACGAGACTGTGGTTATAGGCTCCTCAAAAGGATTCCTGAGACGTTTACCTTTCCATAGGGTTTTGACATTTACTATGTTCCACCACGTAGAGATTATTTCTATAAAATTTGCTGTACTTTTCCAGCATTCCAAGTTCTTCTTAGGTCCTATTTCCTTCAGGGAAATAGCTACTGGATGATTAAAACTTTTTAATGCCAAAGAAACATTTTGACGTTCCAAATTTGTTGGATACAAAGCTTTCAGTGTCAGGGAGAACCCATATTTTAGAAGATTCTTCTTTTCAAATGAATGCAGATGTTTCAACACACTAAAACATGCAATATGCATCTTCTCATAGTCAGTTATGTCTGGGAAATAGAGTTCTGGTCCTTCACATTTAACCAGTTATTTCTAACACATTTAAAATGTGGACGGTGTCTATGATAAAGAAGAACTTTCTGTTCTTGTCTTTGGGATGGCTGTAAACATGCTTCAATTCAGGCGGTTCACTAAGAAGAGACACTGCTTTCCTGTTCAGAGCACTGCAATAACTGCTACTACTTCAAAGCCTATTTCTTCCAAACCAAGGATTATTGTTTTCATAGTGTTAAATAATTCTTCACCATGAATATTAGTGAGAGGCACAATATGAGCAACTTTTTTTATAATGTGAAAGTGCACTATGGACCATGAAAACATATGCACTTGTGGCACATTCATCACTGTTCATCGCAGTGCCTACTACCCTGCCCTGTTTGAAATCTAACTGGGGTTTGATATGAACCTCATCCATCGACAATAGCATTAATTTGTCTTCTGGAGAGAGTAATGGAAATTTACTCTTCATATAGAGCAGATAATTGTCATTCTTTTCCTGCAGAAGGTTTGTTACAAGCTTTGAGCATATTATTTGCAACGTACGTGGAGCAGGAAGTGTTAAGTTACCAGATCCTCGAATAAATTTGTAACAACGGGGAGAAATTGAATGAGCTAATGAAGAAAATACCATTAACTCCCAGGAATAATTCTTCACCCTCTTCTTATGTAACAAGGATAGCTGTTCTTTTAAGAAATTCAACATATTTTTCTTCTCAGGAAACTTATTTTCTAAGTGTTGCAATAAACCATCAAGAACAGTCAAAGTTTCTTCTATATCCTGGCTGCTAGACGTAGTAGAAGATACATACAGAGAATGGGCATTCTGTATAAATGTTTCAATTTCAGTAAGATTCTTAACATGCTTGTGCAATGACACCCCTTTACAGCGTTTAACTTCTACATTATTGACAAATAATGAATCATGCAAATCTTGTGTTATTTTAACACAACAAGAAATATGAGGGTTGAGTTCCTTTTTCATTAAAATGAAATATAAACCTGATTCTTTCTTGAGCAAGTCCCATTCAGTATTAAATGTAATGTCATTCACTTTCAGCTTTAATTCCTCAAAGTCTTTAAATGTTATTGCCTCAGCATGTTCACTGTCAACACTCCGCGCCGCCAGTTTTCTTCATCTTCACGGGAGGCAAACTGTGATGGAACTGCATCTAAAATGTTTAAAATTAGTTGTTACACAGTTGTACTGAAACTGGCACTCTATTAAGAAACAAAGAATATGCCTAAAACATCATTGTGTTATATCTAGGAATGATGAACTAACTTTCCACCAATCTGGGGTTCGACAAAGGAGCAGTCAGTAACCTCCCGGTCTTTATATCGAACTTGCTCGTGCATCTTTCAATCTCATCATCTTCAAAATGAAGTTCGCATACCTAAAATACAATGACATTGAAGGCACATGTTCGTAAACTATGCTGTTCGTAATTTCTTAATGTGATTTCCGTGTCAAAAGGATTTAGTAAACAATACCCTAGAGTGTTTCCACCCGATGAAGAGCTCTTATCCATTTTAACCTCAATTCTTCATTAGCAGGGAAAGAGAACACACTCACTTTTGGTCCGTTTAAATAGTTGCCTTTACAATTTGGCACACTGCACTTATGAGGCATTATACCTTTTCCTATGATAGGTAAGCCTACCACCAAGTAAAGAACATAAATTCACAACACTAGTCAAAAACTACACTTGTTCACACATCCAACAAAATAACATTCAAAACAAGCTGCCAGCTGTTTACAGCTCGGATCGGACGTAGCAGCATGACATCACACTAGGATCGTATTGTATTGCCAGGCCTTCTATATAGGTGGTGTTGGCCCCACCAGGAACAAAAGTTATTAATCAAAAAGTGTATGGATGTAGCAAGCAGTATCGGTATTAGATGCCTGCAGAGACACTGACTGGGAGAAAACTTCTAGTTGGTGACAATTTATCGTCTCACATTTCGATTTAAACATTGAAACTATGTGCAGAAAATAATATCAGTTACATTTGCTTGCCTTCAAATGCAACACATCTTCTTCAGCCACGCTCCCCCTGAGGTGGACATTAACCAACAAACAAGGATAGGAAATGCCCTAGGCAAGCTAAGACATGCAGCTCAGCTTAGGGAGAGAAGACAACAACGTCGTGCCTTTTGACAACCATTGCAGGTCGGCGATCTTGTACTCATTCGCAAACCAGCCGTACCGCATCCTGAAAGAAGAGTCTATGCAACGTTTTGCCCATTGTTCATAGGACCTTATAAAATTGGAGAAAACCTCGCCAATGGCGCGTACAGAGTGGATAAACTACATGGAACCACCGAAGGCATATATAATGCTTCTAGCCTAAAAACATACTTCGAGAGAGAAGCCCAAAGAAAATCCTTGTCGAATTTTCTTTGCCCTAAGAGGGGGGACATGTACCGGGAACGCCGCTACGAGAGAAGTCCGAAGTATGTTTGTTGAACTTCGCGCGAGGTGGAAGGTAGGCAGCTCGCCGAACGCAGTGACGTACCCAGCGAGTGACGTGGCCGGCGTAAGCCAGCTATCCGCGACCATATATGGTAATGTTCCAGCTTACCCTCAAAAGTGCATTTTGCGCTACTTTATCGCTATTTCGACACTGCCATCTTAAAAAACTTTACAATGGACGTCATCTGTCAAGATTTCAAGAAAATCCACCGACTATTATAGGAGTTATAAGGGTAGATAGTACCCGAGTTCTAGACACTTCCATGCGAACGTGTATAAAAGGAGGATCACTCGACCTACGAATTCAGTATCTGTCACTCCGCCGTCTCTGCGACACGGGTGACAGGAGGAGTATTGTGTGTGTCGAACTTCTAGTTGACAGTCTTCGAAATCCAAGTATTGGAACTTCGGTATTTTCTCTAAGTGCTGTGTCGGGACTTTGTCATATTCTTGAAGTGCCTGATCGGGACTTTGTTATTTTCTGCGAGCATCGTGTTGGAACTTTGTCAGTAGTATAATTGGATGGTTCTGCGGCCTCCTCCTCCTCGCGCGGCGCGGGAAATTTGAATTCTGGCGGGAAATTTGAATTTTGGCGGGAGATTTGAATTTGTAAACAAAGCCACGTGCTTTTTGACAGCTGTCATCGACAACAACGCATCGCTAACCTCACTGCTGCCATCTTGACGGGCCTAAACCTCACTAGTGCCAACTTAACCTAACTAGCATGAGGTAAACAAAGCCACATGTTTTTTGACAGCCACGTGCTTTTTGAGAAACAAAAACGCACCGCTAACCTCAGTACTGCCATCTTGACTGGCCTAAACCTCACTAGTGCCAACTTAACCTAACTAGCATGAGGTAAACAAAGCCACGTGTTTTTTGACAGCCACGTGCTTTTAGACAGACAACAACGCATCGCTAACCTCAGTACTGCCATCTTGACGGGCCTAAACCTTAGTGGTACCAACTTAACCTAACTAGCGCGAGATAAACAAAGCCACGTGCTTTTTGACAGCCACGTGCTTTTTGACAGCTGTCATCCGCCATCTTTAAACACTGTGCTGCCCTCTTGCGTCACCTGTCATCGGCAGTGCTGCCATCTTGATGGGCCTAAACCTTAGTGGTACCAACTTAACCTAACTAGCGCGAGGTAAACAAAGCCACATGCTTTTTTGACAGCTGTCATCCGCCATCTTTAATCTATTGAGCACAGTGCTGCCCTCTTTAGATGTAAATTCATCACCTGTCATCGGCAGTGCTGCCATCTTGATGGGCCTAAACCTTAGTGGTACCAACTTAACCTCACTAGCGCGAGGTAAACAAAGCCACGTGCTTTTTTGACAGCTGCCATCCGCCATCTTTAATCTATAGAGCACAGTGCTGCCCTCTTTAGATGTAAATTCATCACCTGTCATCGGCAGTGCTGCTATCTTGACGGACCTAAACCTTAGTGGTACCAACTTAACCTAACTAGCGCGAGATAAACAAAGCCACGTGCTTTTTGACAGCCACGTGCAGCTGTCATCCGCCATCTTTAAACACTGTGCTGCCCTCTTGCGTCACCTGTCATCGGCAGTGCTGCCATCTTGGCGGGCCTAAACCTTAGTGCTACCAACGTAACCTCACTAGCTCGAGATGAACAAATCCACGTGCTTTTTGACAGCCACGTGCAGCTGTCATCCGCCATCTTTGAGCATCGTGCTGCCCTCTTTAGCTACTTACCTTTGAAATGTGGTACGTCATCCGCCATCTTGCATCCGAAACCTCAGTGCTGCACTCTATGTAGTGACGGCAAATTCCACGTGCTCTTGTTTGGAATCCCCCTGTGGGTGGGGGCGGTAGAATAACACCCACGGTATCCCCTGCCTGTCGTAAGAGGCAACTAAAAGGGGCCCCAGGGGCTCTGAACTTTGGAGCGTGGGTTGGCGACCACGGGGCCCTTAGCCGAGTCCTGGCATTGCTTCCACTTACTTGTGCCAGGCTCCTCACTTTCACCCATCCTATCCGACCTCTCTTGGTCAACTCTTGTTCTTTCCCGACCCCGACGCTATTAGGTTTGCGAGGGCTAGGGAGTCTTTCATTTTCACGCCCTTCGTGGCCCTTGCCTTTCTTTGTCCGATATCTTCATTTTTCGAAGTGTCGGTTCCCTTCCATTTTTCTCTCAGATTAGTGTTATATAGAGGATGGTTGCCTAGTTGTACTTCCTCTTAAAACAATAATCACCACCACCACTCTTGTTTGGAAACAAAGCCACGTGCAGCTGTCATCCGCCATCTTTGAGCACCATGCTGCCCTCTTTAGCTACTTACCTTTGAAATGTGGTACGTCATCCGCCATCTTGCATCCGAAACCTCAGTGCTGCACTCTATGTAGTGACGGCAAATTCCACGTGCTCTTGTTTGGAAACAAAGCCACGTGCAGCTGTCATCCGCCATCTTTGAGCACCATGCAGCCCTCTTTAGCTACTTACCTTTGAAATGTGGTACGTCATCCGCCATCTTGCATCACAAACCTCAGTGCTGCACTCTATGTAGTGGCGATAAATTCCACGTGCTCTTGTTTGGAAACAAATTCGCGTGCTATTTTCTGACAGCTGTCATCCGCCATCTTGCATCACAAACCTCAGTGCTACACTCTATGTGGTGGCGGCAAATTCTAAATGCTCTTGTTTGGAAACAAACCTATGCGCTTTTTTGACAGCTATCATCCGCCATCTTTAATCACCGTGCTGCCCGGTGGCGGTAAATTCCACGTGCTTTACAAACCCATGTGCTTTTTTGACAGCTGTCATCCGCCATCTTTAATCACCGTGCTGCCCGGTGGCGGCAAATTCCACGCGCTCTTGTTTGGAAACAAAGCTTTTAATCCAGAGAGAACAGTGCTGCCCGGTGGCGGTAAATTCCACGTGCTTTACAAACCTATATGCTTTTCTGACAGCTGTCACCCGCCACCAGAGAGAACAGTGCTGCCCAGTGGCGGCAAATTCCACGTGCTCTACAAAGCCACGTGCTTTTTTGACAAAAAATTCTGCTCTCGAGATACTTACCGAACTAGACGATACTATACTTACGAATCTGCTCATCACCTTCTTTCTTCTATGAGTAATAAACAAAAACTCTATCTTGCAAATAAGGAGCGGGAGGAAGGTAATACCTAACCTAAAATAAAAGAATATGCCAATTCTACATTATTTATTTACATCTTGCATGTACAAGTTTTATCTTGAATCATTTTACCCTAGTGATGTTTGCGTACTTCTCGATGCAATTCTTGAATGTACAAGTTTAAACTTGCCGTACTACTCTCTCAGCGTACCTCTCCCCTACAGTGAATTGTGATGTAAGGCAGCGTAACGTAAGTACACACCTCTAGCATAATGTTTATGTAAAGTAGTACATATCAATACTACTATGCCCCCAGGCTAGCGTGTTGGTAGAGTTTGGAATGACAAACCGTTTACAATCATCGCTATTAAGGGCTACCTTACTAATTAAATGAGTGTACAACTGGTGCTTCTTGCTTCTAATGACAGACATTTGCTTATGCAAAACAGGTGGATTACTTTTAATGCAATTGTTAAATTTTCAAAACTTAGCTGATTCTGAACGACATTCTTTTTAACCCCCTTCAATCTCTTTATTTGTAATTCATTTAAGAGTTTTATGCAATATGACTTGGATTTAGTACCTACAAATGAATCGATAATATTCCCAGCACATTCATCTTTCATTTTACCTAGAACCTTTTTGTTCACTAGCGGTAGATGATATTGATTATCTGCAGGATAGTTACTTGTATCAAACCTACCCAAGTCCGGCTTTATATCATTGTAATAGTCATCAGTTTTGATTTGATAAATAAACGAATCGGTATCTGTGTAGAGCAATTGCGCATTATGCGCGTACTTCTTCATCATATAATCGTAATGGAATTCATACATGAGTGTTTTAGCCAATTCAAGTACTGCAAAGCCGACGTAGGTAGGTTTGTCATACTTAACCTTGACACGATTCATCTGTATAATAACTAAATTCTCATGTATGATGGTGCAGCTGTGGAAATTTGGTTTACTTATTAAATAGTTAGCACCATACCTTTTCTTAATATTATCCCAGTTTGTAATCAATTTTACATCAACGCGTTTGTCAACATTTTCCATAGTCTTACCAAACACACTGTTATTCATGAGCTTGTAGAAATCTTTTTCAAACTCGTTAACCGCATTCGTTCTTAAATTATTGTTCAGATCGATATATGGCTTTAGCCACGGTGACTGATTAAATTCTAGTACGCGATGAATTTTGGATAACTTCAAACCATGCTGCAAACACTGTTTTAAATTTCGGTAATGAATGATATACTTAGATTTATCGCACAAATTAGCAATGAGCATTTTCGTCGTTGATGCGATGTACGGGGGCTTCATATTTTCAGGGCAGAACGGTAGGTCATTATGAGAAGTGTGTAACTCTTTAGGATACTGTAAGTCAACTTCGAGGAAATAGCCTTTATCAGCTTCATCACCTAGGGCGTGTAGCTGTAAAGCATCAATTTCGCACTGCGTCAGCCAGCGGAAACCACTCACCGGTAGATGCTGACTCATCGCCCACCCATACTGACTATTAGCATCGAGGTAAATGATATACCGAGATTCCTGACTAGAATCGAAACTCGGCATGTACTTATTATTCGCCTACGAATACCGCCCGCTGCACTGACTTAGACCACCTCGAATAGATGATTTTATAAAGTGCACCATATCAATATCAGTTAGCAGTTCCAAATTCACCTGCGTGTGTTTTAACATGGCATCCCAACTTAACCCAGGTGCAGTAAAATACTGACATGGGTTAAGGCTGTAGGTGTTCATGCAAACACAGCGAAAATTTTCAAAAACATCAGCTAACAAAAGTACATCTGTCTTTAAATATAAATCGGAGTATTCACCCAGCGTTTGAATGTGGAACTGCTCCCAGATATGTTGTGCATGTAAATAGTCATCATCACTAATATCTGCTGAATTCAGCGAGCTGTAAAAGGATTGTTTCGATGGTAAGGCACGTTCTTCGAGGCGGTCTAAGCAGTCGAGATATTCATAACAAGAAACACCCTTACGCCGAAGTAAATTAAACTGCGCTTCTTCGGGAAAAACGCGTCGAATTTCCGTAAATTGTTCAGGCTGTAAATGACTAGAAAGTTTATCGAGGCTACTCGCCATAAAGCGAAACGAGTCAAGGAATCTCAGTTTTATAGAATGCTCAGCATCTACTTTTACAGACTTTGCAAACGCAATGTACCGCTCTTTATTCTGAGGGATTATATCTACTTTTTCATCTGAAGCTCCAAATTGTGAAATGATGAAATGAGAGTCGTAACCAGATAAGTTATGAAAAATTATAGGGATAAATTTAGGAACTCTATACTTAAGATTACAGCTATAATGAGCGGCACATCTGTAGAAACCAGTTAAATGATCATGATCAAGAACTTTAGGGTCATTTTCGGAAAATTCCCCATCACAAATGCTACACTTTGTAGCACGTTCATGATCATTTAACTGAATTTCGGTGAGTGGCTTCATAGGAATATTACTATTTAGAATACGACCAAGACGAACTGCATCACTTTCAAGTCTTTCTAAAAATACTTTAGCAGCATCATGTCCTCGATACAGCTCTAACTTGTTAAGCGTACTATCGTAACTACACTTGATGTAATACGCGAAGCTATACGGGACATGCATGTGCGTAGTATTAGTGAAAGAGTTGTCAGGATTAGGTGAGCATGTGTTGCATGGCGTGAGGATGGCTTCAAAGTCTGCATAAATCACGAACGGTACCCACATCTGCTTGTGAAAATTTGTAAATTTTAAAACATTATTGCCTGTAGAAGGTATCTCTGTACGTACATGATTGCAGTCATTCTTGGAATGCTTCGTTAACTGATCTTCAGTTCTAAAATACTCCAAGCATCCATCACATAGCCACTTTTTGTTACACCTGTTTGACAACTGACTGCCAACAAGTCTACTCAGATTTTTAATCCAGCAAAAGTGGCTATTTTCACTGTTTTCAATATAGAGTAAATTAACGTGAGTACTCTTCTTATGACATGTATAATACAGAGGACCTACTACAGACTTTTTCTCTACACCATACACATTAATACTAATGTTATTTAGTTCCTCAAAGCGCTTAATATCCTTTATCTGCACAGGAAATTCTATACTATCGAAATTTAGCTGCATTGAATAGTGTGGATACGATGATGTTCTCTTAGCTACGTCTGATTTCGCAGGATTTAAAGCCGACATCACCGCCCATGCAAAACATGCTTCGTCATTGTTTTGGATGTTTACAACAGCTTTTCTTTGCTGAATCCATGTCGGCAGCTCAATGTGCGAAGATCCACGCATGGGATTGTACTTATTGATGTTAACTTCTAGATACATTATTTCAACTAAAGCCCACCCTGATTCCTTTTCCTGAAATTCCTCGCTCTTAGTTGAAATAATGTTAGAGACATCCCTAAGTACATCACCAAAATTAGTCGACTCACTTATGACAAAATTCTTCGTATTAAATGATTTAATGTCCGTTATTTCGGATTCATCCGTGCTTTTAATGTACAAGGCGAAAAGTTCAAAATTAACTTTAAATAAATTATGATTGGACAAAGATTTAGCAAGAAGCTGTTGTACATCCGCTTGAACGCAATTTAAAAAGTTTGAAGTGCTCTGAAACTTTTGACTGGTGCGAATTCTGTAACTAGCAATCCTACTTTTAAATGCTGTATTAATTTTCTCGATGTTTGCGTTACTATCACTTCTACACGCATTATTTTTATGTGCATTACTCCGTAAGTGTCCCTGAAAATGCGAAGATGGTACATCAGTGTTACAGTGCTCGCAGTGAATAGTTTGAAGTTCATGATTTTTTCTAGGTTTTTTACTACTAGTACTTTCTACAGCTACATCAGTAGCTGCACGCTTTTTCCCTACTACTACCTGAGGGCAAGTAGATATTTGATGTACCTCTGCTAAGTGAGCCTCGTATCGCACTACGTTAGCGAAATACACACTACAAACTTTACATAAAGCAGATGTTATGCTAGGGTGTTTTGATTTCATATGGCGCATGAAGTTATCACGCCTTGTAAACGTTACATTACATTCCTCGCAGCAGGGGGGACATCTGAAAAGAGAACGACCGATAGAGATTAGGTGAAAAATTACGGAAGAAACCAAGTTTCAACGTATAGAGGTTGGACATGGCTGTGAGTTAGGCCTATAGCATGAGGATTGAAGAGAACGACTATTTATCAATAGACTAAAGTTACGATGTTCGGAAGAAACCAAGTTTCAATGTATAGAGGTCAGACATTGCTGTGAGTTTGAAATTATACCACGTCTATAGTATGAGGATTGAAGAGAACAACTATTTATGATTAGCTTAAAGTTACGATGTTTCAGAAGAAACCAATTTTCAGCCTGTTGAGGACAGACAAAGCTATGTGCGCGTGTTTGAAATTATACCTCGTCTATAGTATGCGGGTTGAAGAGAATAACTATTTATCAATAGCTTAAAGTTACGATGTTTTAGAAGAAACCAAGTTTCAGCCTGTTGAGGGCAGATATAGCTATGTTTCGCGTGTTTGAAATTATACCTCGTCTATAGCGTGAGGATTAAAGAGAACAACTATTTATCAATAGACTAAAGTTACGATGTTTTAGAAGAAACCAAGTTTCAGCCTGTTGAGGACAGACATAGCTATGTGCGCGTGTTTGAAATTAACCACGTCTATAGTATGCGGGTTGAAGAGAACAACTATTTATCAATAGCTTAAAGTTATGATGTTTTAGAAGAAACCAAGTTTCAGCCTGTTGAGGGCGGACATAGCTATGTGCGCGTGTTTGAAATTATACCTCGTCTATAGCGTGAGGATTAAAGAGAACAACTATTTATCAATAGACTAAAGTTACGATGTTCGGAAGAAACCAAGTTTCAACGAATAGAGGTCGGACATTGCTGTGAGTTTGAAATTATACCTCGTCTATAGTATGAGGATTGAAGAGAACAACTATTTGTCAATAGACTAAAGTTACGATGTTTTAGAAGAATCCAATTTTCAGCCTGTTGAGGGCAGACATAGCTATGTGCGCGTGTTTGAAATTATACCTCGTCTATAGCGTGAGGATTAAAGAGAACAACTATTTATCAATAGCTTAAAGTTACGATGTTTTAGAAGAAACCAAGTTTCAGCCTGTTGAGGGCAGACATAGCTATGTGCGCGTGTTTGAAATTATACCTCGTCTATAGTATGCGGGTTGAAGAGAACAACTATTTATCAATAGCTTAAAGTTACGATGTTTTAGAAGAAACCAAGTTTCAGCCTGTTGAGGGCAGACATAGCTATGTGCGCGTGTTTGAAATTATACCTCGTCTATAGTGTGAGGATTAAAGAGAACAACTATTTATCAATAGACTAAAGTTACGATGTTTTAGAAGAAACCAAGTTTCAGCCTGTTGAGGACAGACATAGCTATGTGTGCGTGTTTGAAATTATACCTCGTCTATAGTATGAGGATTGAAGAGAACAACTATTTATGATTAGCTTAATGTTACGATGTTTTAGAAGAAACCAATTTTCAGCCTGTTGAGGACAGACATAGCTATGTGCGCGTGTTTGAAATTATACCTCGTCTATAGTATGCGGGTTGAAGAGAACAACTATTTATCAATAGCTTAAAGTTACGATGTTTTAGAAGAAACCAAGTTTCAGCCTGTTGAGGGCAGACATAGCTATGTGCGCACCTCGTCTATAGCGTGAGGATTAAAGAGAACAACTATTTATCAATAGCTTAAAGTTACGATGTTTTAGGAGAAACCAATTTTCAGCCTGTTGAGGACAGACATAGCTATGTGCGCGTGTTTGAAATTATACCTCGTCTATAGTATGCGGGTTGAAGAGAACAACTATTTATCAATAGCTTAAAGTTACGATGTTTTAGAAGAAACCAAGTTTCAGCCTGTTGAGGGCAGACATAGCTATGTGCACGTGTTTGAAATTATACCTCGTCTATAGCGTGAGGATTAAAGAGAACAACTATTTATCAATAGACTAAAGTTACGATGTTTTAGAACAAACCAACTTTTAGCCTGTTGAGGACAGACATAGCTATGTGCACGTGTTTGAAATTATACCTCGTCTATAGTATGCGGGTTGAAGAGAACAACTATTTATCAATAGCTTAAAGTTACGATGTTTTAGAAGAAACCAAGTTTCAGCCTGTTGAGGACAGACATAGCTATGTGCACGTGTTTGAAATTAACCACGTCTATAGTATGAGGATTGAAGAGAACAACTATTTATGATTAGCTTAAAGTTACGATGTTCGGAAGAAACCAAGTTTCAACGAATAGAGGTCAGACATACCTTAAAATCTTCGCGCTGCAAACTGTTACTCGGATGAATAAAATGCGTGCGTTCAAGCCTGAAACTCGAATGATAATATTCTGGTCGTACCTAAAAAGAAGACACATATATGAATGTAGTGTAGGGTACATCATCTAACCTAGTTATCTTTACAACTCAAAGTTCGAAAACATACCTTTAAAAAAATGCACGTGCTGCAGACTGTTACTCGGATGACTAAAATGCGTACTTTCGAACGGTACCTAAAAAGAACAAACATATATGAATGTAGATGTCTAGCGTAGAAGTTGCTTTGCAAAAAAAAAGGTAACTATCAGTTCTACCTTACCTTAAGATAAAGGCTGAAGAATAATATTCACAGCAGACGGGAGATGTGTGTACGTAATAAACGCATACAGAGAACTGTGAGCACTTCGCGCAGACTGCAGCGAGTAAATATGCTGCTTGTTACCAAGCGGATGTGAAAAATCGCTGACAACTGCAGTACAGTCGGAACGAAGTGTTTATGCAACAAGAGCTCCCCTGTAGTCCCGCAGGCTGATGTATTTAAGCCGGAATCGAACCTCTTGTTGATGCCGAGGTGTCAGAATTTAAGAGTTCTGCAGCGGATCGAGCCTTGGAAAGTTAGCGCGCGATCCTCGACTTCTCGAGGGTACTAAGCTACATACGCGGTATTCCTTACCTGTAGGCACTTAAAGGTATTGAGCTAAAACTACATTTAGCTAGATCATGTAATGACGATCGCGCAGGCCCCTCGCCTAGCATTTGCTATTTTTCACGGCTTCTAGTTCGAACCCGCTATCTTCCGAAGTAGCGAGAATGATTGAAGAGTGTTGAGGGTGATTCATTTGTCGGATGGAGGCGTTAAGCTATGTGCAGGCTTCTTCGGTAGGAGTAGGCTATGTCGGGACATCTAGTTATCGATTTAAAATCCTAGTCAGGAAGGGTACGCGATTCAAATCCTGGAAACTTATGCCGTCCGGAAGGGCATCCGGCTAGATCATGGAATGAAGATCGCGCAGGCCTCTCGCCTAGCATTTGCTATTTTTTACGGCTTCTAGTTCGAACCCGCTATCTTCCGAAGCAGCGAGAATGATTGAAGAGTGTTGAGTGTGATTCATTTGTCGGATGGAGGCGTTAAGCTATGTGCAGGCTTCTTCGGTAGGAGTAGGCTATGTCGGGATATCTAGTTATCGATTTAAAATCCTAGTCAGGAAGGGCAACCGGTCGTAAAACTATGGTGTATGATCTAAGAGGCGGGGTGTGCAAAAAAGCCAGCATTAAGTAAGGGTTGTTGATGGGGGCGTTAAACCTTGTGCAGACTCCTTCGAAAATGATTTTTGAGTACAAGACGTTGATGGTGATTCATCTGTCGGATGGAGGCAATAAGCATTGTGCAGGCTTCTTCGGTAGGAGTAGGCTATGTTGCAATGTTCGGAAGAAACTAAGTTTCAGCCTACTGAGGTCGGACATTGTCGTGAGGGGTTTGAGTTCAGCTCGAGAAGCTGCTAATAATTTTAATGCGAACTGTACGCGTGTGGCAGACTTCGTTCCCTGCTGAGGCAAACACATTCCAGCGAGCCGGATGCAGCTTGCGTACGTGTGTGTGTGTGTGTAGGCATGCTTCAAAAACACATCCCAGAATATATTTTCCTCGTTCTAGAGTCTGTTACCCTTCCTGATGTAACAAGGCTAGGACTGCACTTGGCTAGAAATAGCTACATGAAATTATTATATAGAAAGAGAATTGCTAGCTCCTACAGTTTGGTTTAGTGTACCTGCCTCTCACCCGGCAGTCTCGGGTTCGATTCTCTTGGGGGATAAAAAATATGTTTTACAGAGTTTAAATCGCAAGAATTTGTTGAGTTGCCCTTCCTGACGCAAAACTAGCAGTATCTAGCCTCTTACATCATACACTATTGTTTTCGACCGGTTGCCCTTCCTGACAACTCGGATTAAGAATCTGTTTTACAACTCGAGAATCGGGGATTTACAGCTAGATGATCTTCTTAGATTTTAAATCGCTGTATCACGAACTATTGTTTTACAGCCGGATGCCCTTCCTGACGCAAAACTAAGATTGTAAATCGCAAGAATTTGTTTTAAGACTAGTTGCCCTTCCTGACGCAAAACTAGCAGTATCTAGCCTCTTACATCATACACTATTGTTTTCGACCGGTTGCCCTTCCTGACAACTCGGATTAAGAATCTGTTTTACAACTCGAGAATCGGGGATTTACAGCTAGATGCACTTATTAGATTTTAAATCACGAACTATTGTTTTACAGCTGGATGCCCTTCCTGACTAAGATTTTAAATCGCAAGAATTTGTTGAGTCGCCCTTCCTGATGCAAAACTGGCAGTATCTAGCCGCTCACATCATACACTATGGTTTTCGACCGGCTGCCCTTCCTGACGTCAAAGAACTCGGATTAAGAATCTGTCGAGAATCGTGGGATTTACAGCTAGATGTACTTCTTAGATTTTAAATCGCTGTATCGCGAACTATTGTTTTACAGCCGGATACCCTTCCTGACTAAGATTTTTAAATCACAATAATTTGTTGAGTTGTCCTTCCTGATGCAAAACTGGTAGTATCTAGCCTCTTACATCATACACTATGGTTTTCGACCGGTTGCCCTTCCTAACGCTGAAAGACCAGGATTTAGCCAGTTACCCTTCCTGATGTAACAAGACTAGGACTGCACTTGGCTAGAAATAGCCACATGAAATTATTATATAGAAAGAGAATTGCTTGGCGGATGACAGCTGTCAGAAAAGCATATAAGTTTGTAAAGCACGTGGAATTTACCGCCACCGGGCAGCACTGTTCTCTCTGGATTAAAAGCTTTGTTTCCAAACAAGAGCGCGTGGAATTTGCCGCCACCGGGCAGCACGGTGATTAAAGATGGCGGATGACAGCTGTCAGAAAAGCACATGGGTTTGTAAAGCACGTGGAATTTACCGCCACCGGGCAGCACGGTGATTAAAGATGGCGGATGATAGTTGTCAAAAAAGCGCATAGGTTTGTTTCCAAACAAGAGCATTTAGAATTTGCCGCCACCACATAGAGTGTAGCACTGAGGTTTGTGATGCAAGATGGCGGATGACAGCTGTCAGAAAATAGCACGTGAATTTGTTTCCAAACAAGAGCACGTGGAATTTATCGCCACTACATAGAGTGCAGCACTGAGGTTTGTGATGCAAGATGGCGGATGACGTACCACATTTCAAAGGTAAGTAGCTAAAGAGGGCTGCATGGTGCTCAAAGATGGCGGATGACAGCTGCACGTGGCTTTGTTTCCAAACAAGAGCACGTGGAATTTGCCGTCACTACATAGAGTGCAGCACTGAGGTTTCGGATGCAAAATGGCGCATGACGTACCACATTTCAAAGGTAAGTAGCTAAAGAGGGCAGCACGATGCTCAAAGATGGAGGATGACAGCTGCACGTGGCTGTCAAAAAGCACGTGGATTTGTTTATCTCGAGCTAGTGAGGTTAAGTTGGTAGCACTAAGGTTTAGGCCCGCCAAGATGGCAGCACTGCCGATGACAGGTGACGCAAGAGGGCAGCACAGTGTTTAAAGATGGCGGATGACAGCTGCACGTGGCTGTCAAAAAGCACGTGGCTTTGTTTATCTCGCGCTAGTTAGGTTAAGTTGGTACCACTAAGGTTTAGGTCCGTCAAGATAGCAGCACTGCTGATGACAGGTGATGAATTTTCATCTAAAGAGGGCAGCACTGTGCTCTATAGATTAAAGATGGCGGATGACAGCTGTCAAAAAAGGACGTGGCTTTATTTACCTCGCGCTAGTGAGGTTAAGTTGGTACCACTAAGGTTTAGGCCCGTCAAGATGGCAGCACTGCCGATGACAGGTGATGAATTTACATCTAAAGAGGGCAGCACTGTGCTCTATAGATTAAAGATGGCGGATGACAGCTGTCAAAAAAGCATGTGGCTTTGTTTACCTCGCGCTAGTTAGGTTAAGTTGGTACCACTAAGGTTTAGGCCCATCAAGATGGCAGCACTGCCGATGACAGGTGACGCAAGAGGGCAGCACAGTGTTTAAAGATGGCGGATGACAGCTGTCAAAAGCACGTGGCTGTCAAAAAGCACGTGGCTTTGTTTATCTCGCGCTAGTTAGGTTAAGTTGGTACCACTAAGGTTTAGGCCCGTCAAGATGGCAGTACTGAGGTTAGCGATGCGTTGTTGTCTGTCAAAAAGCACGTGGCTGTCAAAAAACACGTGGCTTTGTTTACCTCATGCTAGTTAGGTTAAGTTGGCACTAGTGAGGTTTAGGCCCGTCAAGATGGCAGTACTGAGGTTAGCGATGCGTTGCTGTCTGTCAAAAAGCACGTGGCTGTCAAAAAACACGTGGCTTTGTTTACCTCATGCTAGTTAGGTTAAGTTGGCACTAGTGATGTTTAGGCCCGTCAAGATGGCAGCAGTGAGGTTAGCGATGCGTTGTTGTCGATGACAGCTGTCAAAAAGCACGTGGCTTTGTTTACAAATTCAAATCTCCCGCCAAAATTCAAATTTCCCGCCAGTCTTCAAATTTCCCGCGCCGCGCGAGGAGGAGGAGGCCGCAGAACCATCCAATTATACTACTTTTGTCATATTGACACATTGGAACATTGTTATTTTTCGTGTGTCGTGATTGGACTTTGATATTTTCTTAAAGTGTCTTATAGGAACTTCGTTATTTTTCCGAAAGGTCTCATTGGAACTTAGTTATTTTCGCCAAGTGTCGCGGTAAGACTTTATTATTTTCTTAAGGTGACATACTGGAACATTGTCATCGGAACTTTATTTTCTTCGAGTGTCGAGTTGGGACTTTAATATTTTGACACATCGGAACTTTATTTTCTTCGAGTGTCGTGTTGGGACTTTAATATTTTGACACATCGGAACTTTATTATTTCTACACATTGGAACTTTGTTATTTTTTGAAGTGCCACATAGGGACTTAGTTATCCGACGACGATTGAAAGGACTTTGAATTTTCACGAGTGTTGTGTACCACACTGAACTTACGTTTCGAACTTATTCAAACTTGTATTTTGTGAATCAATTTCTGGAACATTGAAATTTTCCGAGCGTGTAGGATGAACTTGTGCCCTACCGACATAAACTTTCGTATGAACGATATGACTTGTTTTCCCAAGTGCCTCATTGAAATTACGTCTTGTAAATGTGGAACTTAGGGGACGTTCAACATTACGTTAAATTGTGAAATATGCAATACTTTTCAAGTGCTGCACTGGGACTTGTGTTTTGATTCTTATCCTCATTAAAGACTGTGACAATTCAGAATACGTATGTCGCGTTCCCATAAAGCCTAGAACTTTCCAGTATTTTGAGTGAATCCATAATTTATGAAATCAGACTTTTTTCTTTCAAATATTATTTTCTTTAATAGCTATTCACTTCGCCTATCGACGGAACAGGACAGTTTCCGAGTGCTATTTATTCAGTTCATTGCCAATGCGTTTTAAATCTCCAGAACTATGCATTTAGAACTGTAGTGACAGTAATACTCTAGCTTGTGTTATGAACTTTCATTTCTACCTGTACAAAGACAAAATCATCTTGTTCTTCGAGTGATTATTCCAGAACGTTTTGATTTAATATCCAGAGTGCAGTAACAATCATTAAAAGGTTATATCTGTCCAGACAGTGCCATGAATGTGTGGAGTGCAGTGCAGAAAACTCAAGCGTGAATTACGTCCCAAATCGAACCCTGGAACGTGTGCAACTCGTCGAGACATTCCAGAACGTCGTGACATTCCAGAACCTCGAGACATTCCAGAACTCCTCACCCGAGCAGGTGTGGTCCCTGCCCAGGCGATGTCCAGCGCCATCCCAGGACTCGGACGTACCAACCAGCCACGACACTTCCATGCTGCTGTACGAAGGTGATATGAACTTGCTTAGTGTGCTGTGACTCTACCGGCAGGACGACCCAAAGGAGAGCGGGCCAGCGATCTGCATTAATAAACGTAAGGTCCAACCCAGAGGTATAATATCGACAAAGTTTTCGAACAGCTTGACTAGTACATTTATTTTACACACAATTAAAAACAAATGAATCGTGCAGTCGAGTAAGGAACTAAGTCAGATTTTGCTACTTTTCAGGAGAGCAAAAAAACTGATTTTCTTCAACACGCTTCAATGAATAGTTTCCATTATTTTATATAATATTTAGAGCAGTGATAGATATGTAACGGAGATAGCAGGAAAATGTTCAAGAAAAATTTATAAATTTTGTGACCGTTTGAACTTTTTTGACTTAGTTCCTTTCTCCAATAATACCGGAAAAAAATTGGAGTTTGGGAATAAATCTCTCGTACAAACTACACCAACCTTTGTTATATATTAAACATAGCAGAATGCAATACATAAGCACTGTTTACAGTTTATCCAACAGAAAAAAACAGGGAAAACAAATACAAATGACCTTGAAGCGCCAAATAACTACAGTATTACAACCGAGACTACTAACCTAAGGGGAATTCATTGGCTGCAAAATAATGTCCAAATAAAATGCCAAAGCATCCTCATTCGCAACATATTTCAACAGTTTACGCAAGTCCTTTATATTCTCAGCTTTTATTGGAACCCCACCCTCTGGATATGCTGCCATTGGTTGCAAGGAAAATGTGCAAAAGTTACCTTTCCCAAGATGAAACGTATGTTTCACAATGCTGTTTATGAAGGGAAGTGCTACAATAACTCCTGGTATATCTGCTCTATATCTGTATTCTTTAAACGACGAAGGAGAAAATGCAATCTTTCCAGCACGAGGAGTATTCTGTGTCGATGTTTCAGCTGATAGTCACTTTTTTTAAAAACTATGGCCACCACTTGTCAAAATTAAATACTGCACTTGAGTCTACTAACTTAACTGTAACATTTGCTTTGCTGTTTACAATAATTGCCATATACTCTTCGATAGTATAAACTCTGTCTACTTTTTTAATGTTTTTCTTAAATACCCCAAAGTCCCTGTCGCATGGTAGGAATGAATGACCCCTCTCAGGAAAGTACTGTCTAATCTCCTTAAATCGATTTGAAGCTGCCAGACCTAGCATTAGTCTTATGACCGTATGGTTCTTATTTTGGCCTGGAGAACCATCAGAGAAAACGTGTAACTGGTCAACATTTTCTGACACAAATTCGTCTATATAATCTTTCAGGAAAGAAGCAACTTCATTCGCACCCTTCTTTCCTTGGCCTTCGTGATACATATACACAACGCACTTGTCCGTTGCAAGATCATGAATACAAAACACATTCACCCACAACTGTCTCATGTAAAACACTTCTTGCACCGGTATGTGTGGCAGGGGCAGATTTTGTGTAAAGTCAAAGGCAAGGCCTGTCACTTTGTCATTTGTTCTGCATAGTGTTGCAACTTCTTTCAAAGACCTGTAGAATTTCCTGCTTCTTCTTTTATGATCATATTCAGCCTGAGCTGCACGCTTTGCTGATTCACAAATATGTGGACTCCTACGTTTAGCTGTGAACTCCTCACACTTGCTGCAGACATCGATCTGTGGTCGTCCAAATCGGTAGTTATAATTCTCAACAAAATAAGTCCTGTAGAAGCTGTACTTGACTCCACACTCCGGGTATTTTGTGACAAACATGTTGTGCATTTCTTTAATAGTTAAGCGGGCATCTAAGTAATGCACTTCTTTCCCTCCGTAATGAGTCCGTTTCAGAGGGAATGATTGAATATGATCGGATATTAGTTTAGTGACATCTTCCGGTATCTTTCTGGTATTTGGATTGGTTCCTCTCTTGTCCCTGGGATTTCTCCATGAAGAAGAAGCATTGTGATACGGAATACTCTCTTCTGAGTGACGGCATGCATGCTCATAAAAGCTGAACGACATACCTCTTTCTATTGTTGCCATCCATAACAAAGTAAGTGAAACTTGCTGCTCGCTGCTTTGAATTTTCATTCCTCGGTCTTCTGGTCTTAATTTCATTCTTCTCGATGAGGCGCTGCAAGTGTAAATCTTGTGCATCCTTACTGGGAAGTTGAAGAAACTTGGAAAGAATGGACATGCGAGCCTCTTCATTGATAATCTCAAAGCACTTCTTCTGCATCTAGAAGAATAACATATTATTAATACTAAGTATAAATCTGTACCATACGTATTGCTATCTAAAACAAGAGTAGAAAGTTCGGTTGCATGTTAGAATATTATTTACTAAAGAATCCCTAGTAATACTTCTCAAGCTCCTTACTTACCTGCAGTCAGAACTGGTTTCTTTGCCTTCCACAACTCTCCCACGTTTATTCACATATGCCAGTCCTCTGAGTCTTGCGTGTTTCAGAACACTATGTTTATGGCCCTCAGGCTGTGCCTTCCTTTTCGGAGTCATATTCTCAAATGTAATACAAAGATCACTTTGTCATCCACCGAGATACAAACTGAAATAACTGAAATAACCCACCATGTACCGTACGATTTCTGTTTCCCTCCAGTATGTTGTCCTTTGTGTTGTACCAACGCCGTAAATTGAAATATCCCCTGTTATACCTACATCGCATGCAACGTGCGGCAAAGAATGGAACTAAGTCATGAATAGCAAGTGGTGAAGAAACGCACTAAGTCATTGACTTAGTGCGTTTCTTCACAATATGCCTGATGTCCATCCACTGTTTCTCCCACAAGGAGAAGGCTGACTTATTTCTTTCCTTTACCAAACGATAGGGCTTGGTTATGTGAGGTAAATGAGGCAATAAAATGAAAATGGCCGATTTTGACTTAGTTCCTTACTCGACTGCACGATTCAAATATATTCGGAAGCGTTTGAGTTCTAACATAGTTAAGAGGAGGGTTTTGACCCGTTTCCATCATTCATCCTAGGTAAAACTGAAAGGTAACCCTCTGCTCCTACAAGAGGGCTAACGTGAACACAAACTGTGCGCCTTGGTACTAAATAAATGACGAACATATAACAACTGGGCTGCAATGTATATACAGCTCAGTAACTACAAAAGGTTAAGAAAAATCCTCTAAAGGTGAACGTAAAATTAACATCCCATACGGGCACTATTACAAACATAAACCATCGCTTCCCGAACTACACGCCCAGAACATTCTGGTACCTTCATCTCATTTCCGTGAGCTCTTTCCTTATGATACAACAAACATAGAGTATAAGGGCTAGAACACTTCAAGTTAATTTCTCAATAATACCTCGGTACCAAGCCTTCTGTTATCAGTTTACAACTTCTTAGTTCCTCCCATCATCCTACCAACATGTAGAAAACCTGAAGATCTTACCTCCCATGCCCCCCTCACGGTCCTTGGTTCAATGGAAGAGAAGTGCTCTGCACCAAGAGCAGCAGGCGAGTGATTCCGTCCATCGCTCGGCGAGCCGCACAGCTCGCTGGGAGGGGAAGGACTCAAGTCCAACGTCAGCACGCCCCCTCTCTCGGAGAAGCCCGGAGGGGGTAACCGCACGCGAGAGGCGTGACAGAAGATCGAGATACAAAAAGAAATGCAGGACGGAACCAAGTCCTTGCCCATGGAGCCATGAGTGAGGAACAGGGAGCGAACACATTTATTACAACATCTCAATGGCCAAGAAATGTCAATGAGCTCACCAGGAGCGCTGCGCATATATCAAGTTCATTAAGGCGGGGGAAGATAAAACTCACGGTTCAGGCCTCCCCCCAAAAACACCAACCTAGGGTTGGAAAACTGTTTTCCCACACAAAATCCAGCCTCGTAAAGTTCATTATCTTGGATACTTGCTGGATATAAAATAGTGTTCTTGCTTTACAATAAATAATTATGTATGAAAGTAACATCTTGCATAAAAATGAAGAAGTGAGTCTTTGCCAAGATTATCTATGAAATTAACATTCTTGCTGCACACAAAAATGAAGAAATGAGTCCTTGCCAAGATTATCCCGGGATATGGCAAGAAAATCACGTAGATTAAGTTCAATGAAGATGTCCAGTGCTTTTTAGGCCCATTTTTGTCAAAAAGTGTCCTAAATAGACAGGATATGGTAAAGTCATCACATGTGTATTTCTCAACAAGCAATAAGTCCCAGGAAAAGAATACTAAAAGTTGCTGCCCATACTAGCAACTCAGAAGTATATCTCACTTGCTTCAGTAAACTAAGTTCCAACTGTTCTACTGAAAACTTAATTTTATTGTGTTTCAATTTCTCTTTTTCACAATCTAAAACAAGGGCTTTTTTCAGAAAGTTCACCAAAATAAGTTGCCTACCTACTGGATCACTCAGTTCAATACTACCCTCTTCATTATTTCCAAGATGACTTACCAGAGTTTCGAATTTGCCCCATCTGTCACACTTCAGGCCATCCTGTCTTTCAAATCCTAATATAAACCTTAATTTTTCTGCAGGTAAAGGAAAGTTTTTGAAATGCACTTTCACTTTTAGGTCACTCATCACTTTAAAACTCACCACTATTTCCATTCTTCACTTCTGTCGTGAAAGCCTGAAAATTATCTATCTTGTCCTCTTCACACCAACGTTTAAACGCTTCTTCGTCTCTCTGTAGCAATTGCTGTTTACGCTCTTCAGGGTCCTTTCTTTCTCGAAGCACACTTATGGTGTTATAAGAGGGCTGATTGTCAAATATGGTTGGATAGGCTTCAGGTGCTATTTTAGGATTCTTCCTAGGGATGCGAATCAGTTCACCATTCTCAGCAGGAAAAACATCTTCACGCACAATACAATTAGGGTCAAAATATTTGATGTGGTATAACTCCCGATAAGGCACCCCAAGATAAGTAACATAGTAATCATGGCTGACGGTGGGCGAATGGACTCTGCCATTGGCTGAATATTAGAGCAATGAATAATGTCGTTCCCATAATTCAAGACAGCGAGAAGTTATAGCCAACTTACGCGCGATGAAAAGACCTAAGGTAATGCGGCAATGGCAAAGAGTAACGAAATGAAATAAATAAACATAACAATATGTCGCTGTCTTGAATTATGGGAGTGACGTTTCATGGGGCAAATCTTCAGGAAATGGCAGAGTCCATTCGTGCCACCGCCAGCCATGATTATATAGAAACACCGAAGAATTATAATATAATGTTGAAATACTTCAGACGTAGGTAAGCAGTAATTACGATTCGGAACACTAAAAATCATAGACAGCGCCACTTACGATTCAACATTAATAAGAAATGGAGGGCCTAAAGCCGCTTCTAATGTTTGACAGACCAATGATTTTGGTAGTTAAGCTCTAATTACGATTCCGAACACTAGAAATCATAGACAGCGCCACTTACGATTTAATATTAATAAGAAATAGAGGCCTAAAGCCGCTTCGCGGCTTCTAATGTTTGGTTGTTGACAGGCCAATGATTTTCTCACTACCGGGAGCTAACCTAGCCAGACGATTTAGTAATAATAATAATAAGAAATGGAGGTTAGAGCAATGATTTTGTCACTAGCCGGACCTAACGTATCGAGAGCAATGTAGGGAGACAGTTATTACGGAATTGCACACAATTGTTACTGATTGCAACAGTGGAACTCATGCTTCATTATCAATAAGAAACACAAATAATGGCATGTTTAAATGCTTCAAAGATAGCGGTACACTGTGGTCCAGGGAAAAATACACACACATAAAGAAGGTTATAGAAGAAAAGAAACATTTATGGTGACATTGAACGTACCTTAATGGAGAGGAGGGTGGAGATCAGCAGCTGCCAGGAAGAAATTATGTACTCTGTTCTCTATCGGAAAGGCACTTTTGAAGAGGAATTCACAAAGATAGCCGACAAAATGATATTTCCTTCTGCCAAATGTCGGAAGGGAACAACTGCCGTGTTTTAAATGTCGCCATCTATTTTCAATGTTATGTGTATGTACGGAAGGCCTATTATCAGGCATCACTCTCCTGTTACTTCTGTTAACGGGTCCGCTCCTGCTGCTGTCAATAAATTGTATAGAGTGATTGACTCTGAGATGAATATAGCCCTCCTCCTCCAAGCAATCGTAAGCTTTCCAACAGTCAGAAATCACAATTGACCCCGGCAATAGCCACTCTTAAATGACTTCTAGCAGCGTATCCTTGTTTCTTCTTTCTACAGGAACAACAAACAACTTCGTGTGATCGTCCCTTTCAACACCCCCGAATAGCCACTGCCCTGTAATATATCTGCCGCAAGACTTGCCGAATTTGCTCTCATCTATTTCCACAACGACATTCGGTCCACCTATTTTTTTCTGTTGCTATCTACCCATGCTACACAAACTTCACGGTAAAAGCTACTCCAATCTACCAAAGTTGTGTGACCGAAACCAAGTTCTGTCTTTAGAACAGCGTATCTCGGCTTAGGTAAAGTGCACCAAAGTACAACGAAATATCCTATGTCGAAAAGGGAAAGTTTTGATTTCTCAAAAAACGTATTTCTTTTTGCACTAACCCACCATCCACATTACACACCGTTGAGCACCTAAAAAATAAATCGCTGCCTCGACGAACATTGAGTTTGGTGCTTTCTCCACATTTTTCACATTTTCTCTCCCTCGTGATGAGGCCGTGATTAACGTAAAACGATAAGTCTTCGAATTTAGACCTAAATTGCGCAAAATCTACTAATTTCACACGGCAGTTTCCACAACCAGCGACATCCATTTTAAATAGTAAGTTGTTGATTACCGTAGCAACGAAAAACTATAATTAAACATCGCGCGCATTCGGTGCCCAAGGAAAAGAATAATTAAACATCGCCCGAAATCAGTGTCCAAGGAAAATAAAGAAAAAAAGAATAATTAAAACTTGCGCGCAATGAGTGCCCAGGAAGAAGAAAGGAAAATAATAATTAAACATCGCAATCAACGCCCTCCCCCTTTATCGCCCGGCCAGGTTGGTACTTCGTGCTACCGTTGTATCTATATAAATAAAATCGTAACGACCGTGTGTCTGTACATTGATTATTTTGGCGAAATTTCCGTACAGTTATCCATTTCAGGTGTAATAATGACCATCTGCATCATTTTTAGCTTTGGTGTCTGTTTGTCTGTTTGTTTGTCTGTTTGTCTGATTGTCTGTCCTTCTATAACTTGAAAACTACTGGACATATTTTCACCAAACTTCATATTTAGAATCCACCAGTCCTTGGGTAGGTTTTAGCGCAAATATCTTTTCTAAATCCCTGAACTGAGTGGGGATTTTTACGAAACCGAAACCGTGATTTTGCACTCCGTCAGAGTATACACAGCCGAACTTAATGGAAATCTACCTGCCTTAATGAAAATTAATTTCTAAACATTTTCTTCTCATGTGCATCATTTCGATAACAGGATGTAACAAGGGAGATATCATTAACGGACCGTTTTTCGGTACAAATCCCAGCGGACTTAACGCAAGAGCGGGTGCGTGTAAAGCGTATTACTTACAACTTGAAAACTACTGAAGATATTTGAACCAAACTTTATATGTAGCATCCATTTGTCCAAGGGTAGGTTTCCTTGGTGTCTGTTAGTTAGTTAGTTAGTTTGTTTGTTTGTTTCTTTGTTTGTTTGTCTGTTGGTCTGTTTGTCTTTCTATAACTTGAAAACTACTGGATACATTCCAACCATACTTCATATTTAGCCCACCTGTCCTTGGGTAGGTTTTAGGGCAAATATTGGGACACACTTATAGGAAAGGTAGAGTCATCGAATTTGGCACGCACATTGACACGACCAATGGCTATACGCGAACCCAATTTCATGATTCTAGCTTCCACATAAGTATGTGAAAAATAATGTAAAATGATGAAAATGTACCCAAATTTCACCCCATTCAAATATCGTAACTCAATCGAACCCATAAATATGTGAGATACGAGAAAATGTTTTAACACCAAACATGTAGAGCGATGAAAGGAACGTCTGACGGTTTAAACCGTTTGTTGGTATGATGTACCGTTTAGGAGCAGTAAATCTTGAAATGAAGGTTTGCACTTTCAAACGTGCCCATGCTTATCTGTCATCTATATAAATATAATCGCAACGAACGTCTGTCTATACATTGGCTTTTTGGCGGAATTTCCGTACAGTTATCCGTTTCAGTTGTATTAATGACCATCTGCATATTTCTTAACTTTTGTGTCTGTTTGTCGGTTTGATTGTATGAGCTTTTATAACTTGAAAACTACTGAATACATTTCTACCAAACTTGATATTTAGAATCCACCTGTCCTTGTGTAGGTTTTAGGGCCAATATTATTTCTGAATACCTAAATTTACTGGGGGTTTATCCGAAACCGGAACCATGATTTTGCACTTCCTCAAAATATGCATATCCGAAATTAATCGAAATCTACAATCCTTAATGGAAATCCATTTCTAAAACTTTTGTTCTCATGTGAATTTTTCGACAGGAGGATTAATAAGTGAGATATCATGAACGGTCGGTTTTGCAGGTTAAGTCCAGCGGACGTAGCCAAAATGTGTTGTACGTGGAGCAGATTCCTTATCTATCTATATAAATAAAATCGTAACGACTATGTGTGCCTGTACATTGACTATTTTGGTGAAATTTTCGTACAGGTGCCCGTTTGAGGGGTAATAATGATCGTCTGCATATTTTTTGGTTTAATTTCCTGAAAGTCATAACTTTTACCCCCTCACCCAAAAGCCAGATTGCAGCATAATCTGCCAGACAAGCAAGAAAATTGAAATTTGGTAAAATTATACGTTTCAGCCTGTAACGAACGAAAAACTTCACAGATCTTTAATTTTTTTATTTTTTATCCCCGAATAATATCGAAATATGGAAGCAATTTTAATGATGGTGCAGACCTTCGTTTCGAGATATTTCGTGGGATAAACGGGAAGTCCTATCACATAACGGATGGCACAATCTTCGTTGAATTAGGAGTGATCTTCAACCTTGGTCTTATGACTTTTTGTCGTATCTGTATCGCTTATACGTTAGATTCGTCTCTATTTCTCGATTTTAAGTAAATTTGGACTTTTTACCTATATAATTCATGCTTTCAATCACTTACAGGAAAGATAGTATGATCAAACTCTACACGAACATTGGCCCACCCAGTACCCATATGTGAGCCAAATCCTATGTCACATAATTATCCGAAAAGTAATGCAATGTAAGATAATCTTACACAAATTTCTACCTATTCAACGTTTCTGACTCAATCTGACCCATGAATAGATAAGATGCGAGAAAATATCATAGTACCAGCCATTTAGATCGCTAAATACTGCGCCTTGCAGTACAATCCTTTGTCAATATGACGTACCGTTTAACAGCAGTTAATCTGTAAATGAAGGTCTGCAATATTGTAAACATGCATATACTTTCGTATGTCCATCTATATATATTCATTCATGTCGATTTGTAGCGATCGAGAAAGGGTGTGTCTGCTATTGTAATCAGTACTCCCTACACTGACTTCGACTGCTGGCAGTAGGAATGGGGTCCTTCTCCAACTCCTGTGTAACTGACATTAGTAAGGAGGGCCTACCATTTTAATGAATAATTCACTTCTCGATTTGTCTTGCAGAAGGCAAGCGATCATGCAGTTTTGTTCGAAAGTCCCGTACCCTATTGTGTTTGGCTCTAGGCCAGGGTGCCCGCTTTTATAAACAAATGTTCCAATCTAAAATTTGACTAGCATTAGGCATAGTGGCCTGCTATTTTCATGGAAACTCACTAATTCTGTGTGACTGGCAGTAAGCTGGCTGGCAGCAGTAAAAAGAGACTGTCATTATAATGATAACTGCACAACTCAATTTTGACTGGTGGTAGGGAAGTTGCCTGCTATTATAATAAAAACTCCTCAACTGTAATCTGTCTGAAAGTAGGAAATGGATCTGCCATTGTAACTAAAACTCCCCAAATTGATTGTGACCGCACAGTAGGCTATGGGGCCTGTAATTATAATGTAAACTTGCCAACTCGATTGTGAATGGCAGTAGGCAAGTGAGCCTGCCGTTATCATCACAACTCCGCAACCCTCACTTTACATTGGAAACAACGTATGGGGACCTCCCCATGCTATTTCTCGGATAAGGCTAAGAGACATGCAATTTTGAAACAATCTCATTTACTGCATGCACAGTATTTACGTCGATATCCGTATACAATGTAGAATACCGTAGCGAAGCACGGGTACATTTGCTAGTTAGGAACTAAGTTTAGTTGTTGGTACGTCCTACTAGAAACTAATTCAAGTTGGTACTACGAACTATTGAACTGACCTACATCCCCAATGACAAACAATAACAAATGAACATTAATCAGCGGTTCTGCGCTGGTCAACCTTTACGGGAGTTGTACTTTTGATGCAGACAACAGTCTTATTATTTACAGTGAAAATTTCAGTATGAGTGCAACGAATCCATTACTCTCGTAAGACTTCGTCTTTCGGAAATGTGAAGGCAGAAATCTCCGAAGAATGACCCTAATTAGACTTACAGAGAGGTACACAACATGATCGACCTATGTTAATCAAAAATATGTACAATACATTCTAAAACGAGGCTAATAATATTAACAATAACACACGAACACAAAGATAAACAAACTCATAACCTATGCGTAGCAGGAGATAATCTATACTTAGTATATTAAACTTCCAGAAAAAAGGAACCGGACGACTCCTATACTTCCTTGTCACTATTAAAAGCAGCCACAAGAACAGACCGGAAATACTTCAGTCGCAACGATTACTTTAAGCTGGCAATCACGATCACACTGAATTCATTCATGGCCCGTGGTCACCGCTCTCTTGACACTAATCGAAACCTGCCTTGAGGTCTGAGTATTGGAGTTGGTCTTGCTCTCAGTTCAGATCGCACAGTGGAGTCAGGGAGTAAAAGCTGCAGAAATTACTCCTCGTCGTCCAATCAAGTTATTAGATATTGTTAAATGATACATTTTAAAAGTCGTACTTGGCACGGGATCAACCACTCACTGTGGAGCGTTGTAGGATGAAGTTGAAGACAAGTTATACCAAGGGTTTCAGCTCCTCCCTGACACTTTGTACGAAACTGATTCTACAGGAAAGTTGGGAATGAAAATTAAGCTGGGATGCTGAACTAACAGAAGAACTGAGTCACGAATGTTTGAGATGGATCGAAGAACTGCCGCATCTTATGAATGTACGAGTCCCAAGGTCGATATCAAATTGCACACCTTCTGCGATGCATCCAAATTTCCATATACAGCGGTATATTCTCGCAGCTAAATCTAGAATTGCACCTTTAAGAACAATAACTATTCCAAGACTGGAATTACTGGGCTGCTTAGTTGAGCACGATTGGTTAAGCTTGTGAGAGATAAGAGAATATTACTAGACTGACTCTACAGCTGCTCTGCACTGGATCACAAGAGAAGGGCAATGGGAACGTTTGTAAAAAACAGAATCAAAGAAATTCATAACACCGAAGACTGGAAATATGTTCCAGGTGAGGACAACCCGGCTGATTTTCCACCCAGAGGCCGCAGCTCAACTAAACGAATAGAATATCGATGGTGGAAGGAACCGAGTTGACTTAAACTTCCCCAACATGACTGGCCGAAGTCAGACTCAGTTCCCAATTCACCAAGAAAAAAGAAAACGCATACCTGTCACCAATCTGCAAAATAAATGGTACTTGAGTAATTTCACGACTTACACGAAGATTCTGGGAATGGTAGCCTGTATTTGCGCTCTGCCAACAATACAAGAAGTTGTGGCGCAGAACAGACTGTCTGTGCTGCCCAGCGAATACTTCTCCGTAAGTTCCGGGACTCTCAAGTCAATTCGGAAAAAATTAAATAAAATAGAAAAGAGGCCTACAGGAAAAGAGTACGTAGAAGTTATGCCAAACCCTGCCATAGACCCCTTGGTACCAACCGATGCTTTAGTACTACAAAGCAGAGTTGTGGTCATAATATGTAGAGTTGCAGTTTTTAAATAAACACTGTTTATTACTATAACTACACAGGATATAAAACTCGGAGGAAATACGGAACAAACAACACTAGTCAAGGAGTTTACTCCCTCCTTAGTGTCATCTGTACTGCCTGCTCCGGTCATGTTAATTGTAACCGTATGCATTCTTCCTCATCGGGCTGTTATAGAGGCAGCTGTGTTGCTCACATCGCATAACCGTCAGCTGCGTGCCGGTATCTCGTATACAAAGGAAGTACATATCCATGTTCTGATCTCCTGATACTGTCTGCCTTGGCAAATTCGTCTCAAAAATTCAGGGAAGCCAGGAGAAAAGTGCATCTGTAGTGCATGGGAAACTGAATGCTATTGCACTGGAAGATTGTTCTCGAGTCAGGAGAGTTAAAATATACCATTAGCCAAACCCTCGTTTCATGCCAGACTCAGCTATAACCCAAGCTCGGAAGTTGTGAGCTTCTTTTAGTCGCTTCTTACAGCAATCAGTCAATACTGGTCTGTATTTAGGGCAGTCGCCCAGGTCGCAGATTCCCTATCTGTTGTTTTCCTACCGTTTTCTAAAATAATTTCAAAGAAATTGGAAATTTATTGAACATCACCCTTGGTAAGATATTCCAATCCCTAACTTCCCTTCTTATAAATGAAAATTTTCCCAAATTTGTCCCCCTGAAATCCAACTTTATCTTCACATACTGATCTTTCCTACTTTTAAAGACGCTACTCAAACTTATTCGTCTACTAATGTCATTCCACGCCATTTCTCCGCTTACAGCTCGGAACTTACCACTTTGTCGAGCAGCTCGTCTCCTTTCCCCCAAGTCTTCCCAGCCCAAACTTTGCAACATTTCTTGTAACACTACTCTTCTGTCAGAAATCACCCACAACAAATCGAGCTGTTTTCTTTGGATTTTTTCCAGTTCTTGAATCAAGTAATCCTGGTGAGGGTCCCATACACTGGAAGCATACTCTAGTTAAGGTCTTACCAGAGACTTATAAAACACCCTCATAAACATGTGCAGAGATCTGTACCCTTTATTTACAATCCCATTTATGTGATTACCCCAATGAAGATCTTTCCTTATATTAACACCTAGATACTTACAGTGATCCCCAAAAGGAACTTCCACCCCTTCAATGCAGTAATTAAAACTGAGAGAACTTTTCTTATTTAACCCCATTTATCATCATACCATTGCCTGCTGTCCATCTCACAACAATATCGAGGTCACGTTGCAGTTGCTCACAATCCTGTAACTTATTTATTACTCTATACAGAATATCATTATCCGCAAAATATCTTACCTATGATTCCACTTCTTTACTCATATCATTTATACTGTGTATATAAGAAAACATAAAGGTCCAAAAATGCTGCCTCGAGGAATTCCCCTCTTAATTATTACAGGGTCAGATAAAGCTTCGACTACACTAATTCTCTGAGATCTATTTTCTAGAAATATAGCAACCCATTCAGTCACTAATTTGCCTAGTACAACTGCACTCATTTTTGCCAGTAGTCTCCCATAATCCACCCTCAAATGCTTTAGACAGGTCAATCGGAATACAATCCACCTGACCCCCTGAATCGAAGATATCTGCTATATCTTGCTGGAATCCTACAAGTTGAGCTTCAGTGGAATAACCTTTCCTACAACAGAACTGCCTTCTATCGAATCAGTTATTAATTTCGCAACCATATCTAATATAATCAGAAAGAATGCCTTCCCAAAGCTTACATACAATGCATGCCAAACTTACTGGCCTGTAATTTTCAGGTTTACGTCTATCACCCTTTCCTTTATACGCAGGGGATACTATAGCAACCATACTGAGTTTGCAGTAGTGCTACTGGAGTAAGAGAATAGCCCTAGTCCGTTGCCCAGGAGACACCCGGATGTATGATAATATCACATGTAAATACATCCTTCTGGGAGGTTTCTCTCGTGTCCCCCTCATACGGTAAGGACAACAGCCTTAGCACTTTGTTTGTCAGCTGGGGAGCATGCTAGTCCCGTTTGGTATAAATCCACACATGCCAGAAAAGTCGATGTCGCCCTGAATGAAACATGCATACATATTACAGGATGTCTGAAACCAACACCAACAGACAAATTGTACTCCGTTTGCAGGAATAGATCAGACGCGAAGTAGCTGCAAATGGAGAGAGGTTAAGGTCTTCTACCAGCTCAGCCCACCCCCTATATGGATACAAACTACCACCAACTCGATTGAAATCCAGGAACACTTTTATGCACTCCTCATCCCCCGCTAGTGCAGATGCAAGGATGACCAGACTTCTACTCTGGAATCAGAAGATCCCTTTTCATCCAGAACGCTCAAAATTGGAGGAAAAGCTTCCCCCTGGACATAAAGAAACCTGGACTAGATGGAAGACACTGAACAGACTAAGAGCAGGCGTTGGAAGATCAAAGGACAATTTGAAGAAATGGGGCCTCCTGAAGAGCGGCCTGGTACAAACGACAAGGCACCTTATTAATTGCCCTCTATGCCAGTATCAGTGCTGTTAACGTGGCCAAATTCTGGGCCGATATTTTGCAAGTAACTTTAATTTTATGTAATATTGTAATTTCATATATTTTATCTAATTTGCATCTGCAATCTATATTGAGCTACTGACACGAATAAATAAATAATTATAGCAACTCTCCATTCATTTAGTATAGCTCCTTAAACCAAACAATAATCAAATGTGTATTTCATATATGGTACTATATCCCAACCCATTGTTTTTAGTATATCCCCAGAAATCTTATCAGTTCAGGCGCTTTTCTAGTTTTCAACTTTTGTATCTTATTGTAAATGTCATTGTTGTCATATATAAATTGTAATACTTCTTTAACATTAGTCTCCTCCTCTATCTGGACATTAACCTTGTAACCAACAATCTTTACATACTGCTGACTGAATACTTCTGGCTTTTGAAGATCCTCACGTACACACTCCCCTTGTTCATTATTTATTTCTGGAATATCCTTCTTGGAACCTGTTTTCGTCTTAAAGTACCTATAACCTTCCATTTTTCATTAAAATTTGTATTACTGCTAATTATGCTTACCATCATGTTATCTTTAGCTGCCTTCTTTGCTAGATTCAATTTCCTAGTGAGTTCCTTCAATTTCTTCTTACTTCCACAGCTATTTGTAAGTCTTCTTTACAACCGATACCTCCTTCGTAGTCTATTTATTTCTCAATTATAATAAGTTGGGTCTTTACCACTCCTTACCACCCTTAAATGTACAAAGCTGTTTTCACATTCCTCAGCAATGACTTAAAACCATTCCTGATCTGTTTACATTTTTATTAACCCTTTTCCACCGATCATATTTACTTTTTTTAAACTGCCTCATGCCTACTTTATCAGCCATATGGTTCTGCGTAATAGTTCTACTTTTAAGACCTTCCTTTCTATCACGTTTATTTTTAACTACGACAAAAACAGCTTCATGATCTCTAATACCATCTATTACTTCGGTTCGTCTATAGAGCGCATCTGGTTTTACCAGCACCACGTCCAGGATATTCTTCCCTCTAGTTAGTTCCATCACTTTATGAATCAGCTGTCCTTCCCATATTAGCTTATTTGCGTTTTGTTGGTCATGCTTCCTATCGTTCGCATTTCCTGCCTACTTGACATCTGGTAAAATTTCCCGCTACAATCACATTCCTTTCCATGTCGTTTCCCTCATAGCTGATTATCTTATCAAATAATTCTGAATCCGTGTCAGCGCTACCCTTTCCCGGTCTGTACACTCCAAAGATATCAAATTGCCTATTATCTTTAGAAATGAGCCTTACACCTAAAATTTCATATTTGTCATCTTTAACTTTTTCGTACCTTACAAATTCTTCTTTCACCACAATGAATACTCCCCTTCCCACCATTCCTATCCTATCCCTATACACTCCAGTTCCATGAGAAAATTTCTGCATCATCATATCATTTCTCAGCCATGGTTCAACTCCTTTTACAATATCTGGTTAAGTGTATATCTATTAAATTACTTAATTCTATTCCTTTCTTTACTTTTACTTCTACAGTTGAGCACTAACATTTTTATGTCATCCCTACTTGACTTCCAGATCTCTGTACCATTATCACCGCTCCCGTTTCCCTGAATGTACCTGCCTATTACCCTTCCAGACAAATTTCCTAACTTATACGTACCACTGCGTTTTAAGTGAATGCCATCCGAGCGCAGATCCCTATCTCCTACCCACCCATTAGGATCTAGAAATTTCACTCCCAGTTTGCCACATACCCAATCCATAGTCTTAGTTAAATCCCCAATCACCCTACAATCGGTATCCCTCCTACACAATATTCCACCGATAACAATCTCTGTTTCCTTAAACTCCACCCGTGCTGCATTTACCAGATCCCACACATCTCCAACTATGTTGGCACTTATACCAGCTTGCCTTACGTTGTTGATGGCAACGTGAATACCACCTTCTCCTTCCCCTCCTCATTCTCTTCTACTTTCCTCAACAACTGCCTCAACCTAATCCCTGGATAACACTCTACCCCGGTTCCCTTTCCTCCACACACTCTCCCCACATGTCTAAAGATTGAATCCCCCATGACTAGAGCCTCAACCCTACCCACCTCATTTGATCCCCTCCCCTTCTGGTCAGCCCTATCTTTCCTGACAGCTGCAAAAGCTACTTCCTCCTCCCTTTTCTCCTTCCCGTGGCCCTGTTCCACCTGTCTTTTCATATTTTCTACTCTACATTTCCCTTTCCTACCTTTTCTCTTACTCCTACTTTCACACATCTCAGCAATAGTTCCTTGTTCCTCATCTTCCCTGTTGTTCTACCTTGAATGACTCGTACAGATTTCTCAGAGGCACCTGTTCTGAATTCTGATCCTGAATAGAACCTTCAGCCTGCAATCTCCATCTCCTTAGAACATTAGACCACCTGTCTTCTACAATTCCCCCCTTTTCTTCCCCTCCTTTTTTACACCTACTCTAACCTGTACATTGTTTGAGGGAGTCCTACCTTCCTGCAAGAATCCTAATTATCTCCCTCAAACTCTCCAGCTCCTTCCTCAATGCCTCGCCACGCCCACAGTTCCTACACTTGCACTCCTCAGTAATTCTTTACGGAAACATTATACGGTAAATAACTTACGTGCAATAAAAAGGGAGTATCGTCTAGGATAGTACTCAATGATCACACAATAATAAGGTAATTAATATACGACTACACTACAATACTACTTAGTCGTACACTATCTTTGTCCTCCAAGACCCTAACAGAATAAAAATTGCTGTTAATTACTGAATACCGCAAGGAATACAGAAGAATTACACAGTTGTAAGCTGCAGTTAAGCTTATCCTAATTACAACAACAGAATTTTAGTAAGAGAGTGTATACGGATACCTCTACTATACTACACGAATATTTTACAATAATAAAATAAGCACGCTAATTTATAATAAGATATTACTCGTATACTACTGTACAGTACTTTACAAAGATTTTAAACTACGTTCAGACGTATTATCCTAATTACAACACCGGTACCGTATGTCACTACTAAGCACAAACAGAAATGAAAATTGCAAGTTTGAAATTTGCAAGAACTACTGTACTCAAAGATTACCAACAGAGCTAAATGCCTAGACAGGTTATTATTATTAATATTATTATTATGCTCTAAGATACACACACAAAGGTACACACGAATATGGAGGCAGGATACGGTACTATCTGAATATACCGTATCTACACTACAATTCTCAACTGAAATGTGGTTATATGCTTTTTACCGCTGGTGGATTACTATTATTTTCCCTACTACGCGGGACAGAGAAAAGAAGTGTCCTTCTCTGTTAAAAAAATAGAGATTGTCTACAATATTTTCTGTTAAAACTACGCCGGGGCTTGATCTGCAATATTATTAACTTTTACCCGATGAATGAACCTTCCCACCAACAAATAATGAAAATGCCATCACTATTACATACCTCCATCAATGTTCGAAAGTTAAGAAGGGCAGCCGGTTACGAAAAAAGCCCTACTGAAGGCAAGGGCAACGGGTGACGTCATCCTATTGCCTCGGGATATCAGGGGTGGGTGCGCGCGGCCGCCATCTTGCCTCACGAGCCCTAGCACAGCTCTGCCAGATGTATAGGCAAGAGCCTCTAGCCCAGAAGGTACAAGTATTGACTACTAGTAGAAAGCAGACTGCTACTGCCCGCTAGTTGACTCACGAAATGAAGTTAACGTTCCATTGATTAAGAGCGCGGAATAGACTGCACTGAGAGTTGTGAAGCCAACAGGTTCAAATCAGGATTTGTAAGGTTAGATTATGGAGTGAATTGTTCGAAACATGTTTCCTTTACATTATTGGTATGATAATATATTACTAGTGTACACAAAACCCATTAATTACAACTCGAGTATTTAATGTGAGCGCCACCGTACAGATAGTTTACACAGAACTTGAACCCGTGGTCTCCGGTGGTTTGTATCTGTATTGCACTGAAAACAATAATGTTATTTGTTTTACGTCCGTCCTAAATGTTAGTTACTGACAGACGGCGAAGTGTCGGAATTTAGTCCACTAGCAGTTCTTTAACTAGCCCGGAGGGAGTTGTTACCTTTAAAAGGATATTACTTTCGTGAAGGTATTTTCACAGAAACAAGGAAGATACGTTATTAATCTGTAATGACCAATAGGCCTATACAGGGAACAACGTCGCGTTCACCGTGTCGAGTTCTGTAAGGGGTACACGACAGAGAAAACAGACGTGAAACAACACAAGTGAAGAAACAGTGTTCAAAATTACAACTTTAAAATATGTGAGGACTTTTCAATCTAATATTTATTAACTCCGATTACAAAATAAACTTTAAAATATTGTTTCCGTTATAGAATATGTTACAACCTCTTTGTGCAGCTTTAGTACTGACTTGGTCGTTAAGGCGCTGTGGGTAGCCGGGTCGAGTCCCGTTGGTGAAAATATTTTCAGCATTACAACACCGGCCGGCAGGGTAGGGGAGGTGGTGGTAATCACTAGACTGCGTTCCAAAACTGCCGGCAGTGTTCATATGGAGTGAGGGCATATGACTCCGTCCGTCGGATGGCGACATCAAACTTTGAGCAGCAGGCTACGTGCCGACACCGCTTTAAGCCTCTCATCTCCTCAGACGTGCACGAACATGGCCAGGAGAGAACCGAGCAAGTCGGGTGGTTTTCCGTACCTTCCCATTTTCACAGCGGGCTGTACCTTAAATAAGGCCACGGCGCGACAAACTGGAGACGAGTGAGATACTCTAATATACTGTCCAGACAAACAGGCTATTTCACTCTGGATTCACCAAGTGCACCCATTTGCATTTCAAATATCAACTTCCGGGCTTTTGTTCACGAACGTATCAGTCTGTACTATTTTTGCATAATTTGAATGATTACACTACTTGTGGATGACTTGCTCTTCATTGTTATTACTACGAAATGTCACGTGGATAGTTGTCTACCGGAGTGAGGCGCAATTTAGCAAACTAACAACGAGAACTTGAAGATTTCCTCCACGAGTTCGCTGTCGTCAAAGTAAGTCGGAATTTTCTATCATTGCTGAGTTTAATAGGTTTTGTGTTGTATGGTGTTCGTCTTGGAGGGCTCATTGTGGCTATGGAAGCAGACTACCAACACCCATCGCCACACTCTGTATGCTCCATGGTCACAGGGGTCCTGGGGTCGATTCCCGGGAGGGTCGGGAATTTTAACAAAAACTGTTTAATTCCCTTCGTACGGGGACTGGGTGTATGTGTCGTCTTCATCTTGTCGCGCAGGTCGCCTACGGGAGTCAAATAAAAAGACCTGCACCTGGCGAGCCGAAGTCCTCGGACACTGTGAAGTGAAGACGTGTGGACAGGGACCGGGGGATTTCCCCTCCTCCAAGTGATCAGAGTGTCGAGGAGAGAGAGAGACTGTTCTCATTTTAGATTCCGTATTGAAAATGAATTGAAAGGCGAATAATAAAACTTTGTTTTACACCTATTCAGTACTTAACTAGCATACAAAATTAGGATTTAATCCTTATTTTATTGCCAAATTATTAAAAACGTGGTACATGTTTAGCTCACACAATAATAATTGCGCGATGTATGACCCCACCCTAACAGATGATGATTCAAGTTCCGCTGTTTGGGGGAAAATATACCTACTGAATCGGACGTGTTTTAGCTGTTATTACAGCACATTTCAGCTCATAAACTGCAAATTGCCTATATTAATACGGAAACGACACTATTTTCTAAGCTAACGTTGTTTCCTGCTCTTTATTTCTCTGTTTGCTCTCTGTTTTGCGTAAGCACAAGCATATACAAATAAGGGTTACTTGAATACATAGCCGACCTATTGGAAGTGGTTACAAGCACGCCCGCTGCTAAGCAACGACTGGGGCATCAAGCCACTACAGTACCGCTAACCATATATAGTACGTTTACATGGGGACTGAGATCGATTTGAGTACACTTACCGTATTGAATACGATCCCCGTTTACATGTAGTAGGCTATTTGAGTATCGTATTGAATCCGCCAGGCAACATCGACGTATGCAGACGATGTAGAATTGTAGTAAAATCGATATCACCTCTTAGAATTTAAAAACGCCAAATGAAGTAGAAGGCCAGTAGATAACTTTCAGTTTTGAAAGTATGTGTGCTATTCCAAATTTAATTGGTGCAATAGATAGAACGCACATTCCAATTTTACCCCCAACAGAAGGTTATCGTGAGTTTTGTAATCGCCAGGGTTAGCCGTCTTATAATATGATTGCAGTTGTTGATCATTTATACAGGTAAATATATTTACTGGCTTATTATATTTGTTATTTTGACAGAACTTTAATGATGATGATTTTGTCAGAACAAACATGGAGTGTGTGCGCAGTCGTTTTCAATACGAGTAAAGAGTAAATGCCTTTATTTTCCTCCGATCTACAGCACTGAAACCTTATTGATCTACTAAGGAGAAAAATAATAATGCCCAACCTAGGCAGCTTAATCTAACATACACATATAATAATTCCTGTAAAATAAACATACCTGACACCAAAGCAATGAAAAAAAGCCATATTGATATAAATAATGATAATCAAATGGCAACGAGGCAGAATGGTCTGTTGTCCCTAGTATAAGACAGTATGGCAGTATGGCAATGAAAAACTAACGGGTAACATATTGCTATGTAGAGTACGATGTTGTGTCAGATTTGCATCTGCACTTTAAACAAAGAGTATATCACTTCCGGCCGGGTTCGCACTCAGCATATTTTTTCTTGAACACTGACCTCTCTGGTTTTCTGCTAAGTTTGCAAACCAGGCTTCGTATTCCCTCCACTGTCGTGCCGGTGTGCAAATTTTCACCTTACGTTTCGTTACTGTTGACCACTATTCGAACTCTATTGTCTCACTATATTTATTACCTTTAGAATCCAGACAAACCGCCACCTTAACTGAAACTATATTCACTCACCATTAACTTGGACCCTCAGCTCATATACCAACCATCTCCACATATTAGCTTTATCCTTAACACCTATCCAATTTACAATCACTCTCTTCCTCATTCACTGCACACTTTACCGCCTACGAATTTAACTATTCAATCACTCTTGTCATAGTTACGAATAACACACAAACTCCGCTATTCTCATGTGTACACCAATTTACATTCTACTGCAAATTGCCTTTTTTGCTTCTTGTCACTATGCCTTCGTCCAATTTATTCTTCTTACCCCATATCTCCCTTAGGCTCAAACTTCTTCCTTTCGCCAGGGTACCTCTTGCTTCTTCTTCCTGCCTCCCAGCCGTATTTTCACTTCCTTTGTGTGCTCTTGTCACATCTTGTGTTTCCGCCCCCACAGTCACTTCCTGTATCTTCCTTTCTTCTCTCCCACAGGCCTTCGTCCTCAGCTCCTTAATTAATGCCTTGCTCTCGTTGGTTTCCTTCCTTATTTCCGTCCTCATCTCAGCTGTTACCTCTCTGGCTGCTTCTTCGATCGATTTGTAAATAGCATCTATCAAGTTAATTTCTTCATGCTGCGACCTTGGGTCCATTGTCTTATTTTCTTTGGTTCTTTCTTTATCTCCAGGTCCGTCTTCACCCACTTTACTGTCTCTCACTTGCTTTTCTTCCACTCCCTTCCCCACTACCCCTTCGTTCTTCAGTAGTATAATAAGCGGGTTCGGGCGCCTCCTCCCGCGGGAAATTTGAATTCTGGCGGGAAATTTGAATTTTGGCGGGAAATTAGAATTCTGGCGGGAGATTTGAATTCTGGCGCGAGATTTGAATTTGTAAACAAAGCCACGTGCTTTTTGACAGCTGTCATCGACAACAACGCATCGCTAACCTTACTGCTGCCATCTTGACGGGCCTAAACCTCAGTGGTACAAACTTAACCTAACTAGCGCGAGGTAAACAAAGCCACGTGTTTTTTGACAGCCACGTGCTTTTGACAGACAACAACGCATCGCTAACCTCAGTACTGCCATCTTGACGGGCCTAAACCTCAGTAGTACCAACTTAACCTAACTAGCGCGTGGTAAACAAAGCCACGTGCTTTTTTGACAGCCGTCATCCGCCATCTTTAAACCACAGAGCACTGTGCTGCCCTCTTTATCGTAGTAGATGTAAAATTCGTCACCTGTCATCGGCAGTGCTGCCATCTTGGCGGGCCTAAACCTTAGTGCTACCAACTTAACCTCACTAGCTCGAGATAAACAAAGCCACGTGCAGCTGTCATCCGCCATCTTTAATCCAGAGAGCATCGTGCTGCCCTCTTTAGCTACTTACCATTGAAATGTGGTACGTCACAGCAGTCATCCGCCATCTTGCATCGCAAACCTCAGTGCTGCACTCTTTAGTTTGAAATGTAGTGGCGGTAAATTCCACGTGCTCTTGTTTGGAAAAAAAGCCACGTGCAGCTGTCATCCACCATCTTGCATCGCAAACCTCAGTGCTGCACTCTTTAGTTTGAAATGTAGTGGCGGCAAATTCCACGTGCTCTTGTTTGGAAACAAAGCCACGTGCAGCTGTCATCCGCCATCTTTAATCCAGAGAGCACCGTGCTGCCCTCTTTAGCTACTTACCTTTGAAATGTGGTACGTCACAGCTGTCATCCGCCATCTTGCATTGCAAACCTCAGTGCTGCACTCTTTAGTTTGAAATGTAGTGACGGCAAATTCCACGTGCTCTTGTTTGGAAACAAACCTATGCGCTTTTCTGTCAGCTATCATCCGCCATCTTTAATCTAGAGAGCATCGTGCTGTCCTCTATGTGGTGGTGGTAAATTCTACACGCTTTACAAACCCATGTGCTTTTCTGACAGCTGTCAACCGCCAGAGAGCACCGTGCTGCTGTTTAGTAAACAAAGCCACGTGCTATTTTGACCGCTGTCGTCCGCCATCTTTAATCCACAGAGCACCGTGCTGCTCTCTGTAGTAGCGGGTAATTTGAAAAGTTCTGTTAGCTGTCATCCGCCATCTTTAATCAAGAGAGCACCGTGGTGCCATCTTTAGTTGAACTGTGGTGGCGGCAAATTCCACGTGCTCTTGTTTAGTAAACAAACTCACGCGCTTTTTGTCAGCTGTCATCCGCCATCTTACATCGCAAACCTCAGTGCTACACTCTTTAGTTGAAAAATGGTGGCGGATAATTTAAAAAGAAAAATTCTACAGCAGCCATCTCTCGACGCTAATTGCACAAGATGGTGGCTATACATAACTCCTTACAGGTGCTTATGCGAGATGATCGCTATACATAGTTTCTTATGAGACTCCCTTGGGATGCTTGCGCAAGATGGCGGTTATACAAGGCTCCTTATGAGACACCCTAGGGATGCTTGCGCAAGATGGCGGTTGCACTTATGAGGCGGCTTAAGGGTCCTTGCACAAGATGGCTAGAGACGCCCTAAGGATGCTTGCGCAAGATGGCGGACGCAAGATCGCGGCTATACATAGCTCCTTATGAGACAGCCAGTACTCGATACAACATGTGATCAGAACATTGATTGATGTGTTCAGAACACAAAATAAGTGATCAAGACTAGAATCGAACACTGTACTCGATGTCGTTAACTTCAACATGTGATTAAAACACTGTTTGAAGTGTTCAGAACACTACATAAGTAGAATCGAACGCTGTACAACATGTTAGGGGATACCTTTGTTCTAAGAAGATCAGATTGAAAATAACAAGACTAGAATTGAACACTGCACTCGATACAACATGTGATCAGAACATTGATTAATGTGTTCAGATCACTAAACTTGTAGAACCGAACACTGTACAACATGTTAGGTATACCTTTGTTCTTAGAAGATCAGATTGAAACATAACAAGACTAGAATCGAACACTGCACTCGATGTCGTTAACCTTAACATGTGATTTGATACAACATGTTAGGGGATACCTTTGTTCTAAGAAAATTAGATTGAAGCATAGCAAGACTAGAATCGAACACTGTAAGAACATTGTTTGATATGTTCAGAGCAAAAGTACAACTTCAATGATTTACCTAGTGTAAAACACACACTGTGCACATATCGCATAGCTATCTCGCCTATCACTTGCCTAGTATTAAAATCAAAAACACGCTGTTCACATATCGCATAGCTAACTCGGCAACACTTCAAATGATTTGCTTGGTACGAAAATAAAAAAATCTATACCGCGTAGCTAACTCGTTCATCACACTGCTAAGACGCTTAGTAATTGCAAATACACTGATATATGTCATACGAAAATCAAGAAAGCATACTGCGTAGCCAACTCGCTCGGGTCACTCGCTTAGTAATTGCAACACGACTAGAACACTGATACACGTTACTCTTTTTCTTTTTCTGGAAAAACACACACACACACACACACACACACACACACACACACACACACACACACGGATAAGAATGTTCCGAGATACTACATACTTACATGTTAAAAAATAGGGGGATGAAAGATCATAAATGATATGTACACATGTAGTCTCCTCCAAGTTGTAAGACGAAATAGACGCAGTACTGCGAGTTTCCGCTCTAGCTAGCGAACGGAAGTAGCATGATATCTCAGCAAAAAAAAAAAAAAAAAAAAAAAAAAATACGCGTGAGCTTGCAAGTCAGACACAATGATGGATACCGCGATTCAAATCCTGGCAATTTACGCCGTCAGGAAGGGCATCCGGCTGTAAAACAATAGTTCATGTTACGGCGACTTAAAATTTAAGAAGAGCATCTAGCTGTAAATCCCCGATTCTCGTGTTAGAAGTTGTAAAACAGATTCTTGATGCGAGTTCTTTGACGTCAGGTAGGGCAACCGGTCGAAAATAATAGTGTATGATGTAAGAGGCTAGATACTGCTAGTTTTGCGTCAGGAAGGGCAACTAGTCTTAAAACAAATTCTTGCGATTTAATATCTTAGCTTTGCGTCAGGAAGGGCATCCGGCTGTAAAACAATAGTTCGTGATACAGCGATTTAAAATCTAAGAAGAGCATCTAGCTGTAAATCCCCGATTCTCGTGTTAGAATTTGTAAAACAGATTCTTAATCCGTGTTCTTTGACGTCAGGAAGGGCAACCGGTCGAAAACAATAGTGTGTGATGTAAGAGATTAGATACTGCTAGTTTTGCGTCACGAAGGGCAACTAGTCTTAAAACAAATTCTTGCGGTTTAAAATCTTAGTTTTGCGTCAAGAAGGGCATCCGGCTGTAAAACAATAGTTCACGATACAGCGACTTAAAATTTAAGAAGTGCATCTAGCTGTAAATCCCCGATTCTCGTGTTAGAATTTGTAAAACAGATTCTTAATCCGTGTTCTTTGACGTCAGGAAGGGCAACCTGTCTAAAACAATAGTGTGTGATGTAAGAGGTTAGATACTGCTAGTTTTGCGTCAGGAAGGGCAACTAGTCTTAAAACAAATTCTTGCGGTTTAAAATCTTAGTTTTGCGTCAAGAAGGGCATCCGGCTGTAAAACAACAGTTCACGATACAGCGATTTAAAATCTAAGAAGAGCATCTAGCTGTAAATCCCCGATTCCCGTGTTAGAAGTTGTAAAACAGATTCTTAATCCTAGTTCTTTGACGTCAGGAAGGGCAACCGGTCGAAAACAATAGTGTATGATGTAAGAGGCTAGATACTACCAGTTTTGCGTCAGGAAGGGCAACTAGTCTTAAACAAATTCTTGCGATTTAAAATCTTAGTTTTGCGTCAGGAAGGGCATCCGGCTGTAAAACAATAGTTCACGATACAGCGATTTAAAATCTAAGAAGAGCATCTAGCTGTAAATCCCCGATTCTCGTGTTAGAATTTGTAAAACAGATTCTTAATCCGTGTTCTTTGACGTCAGGAAGGGCAACCGGTCGAAAACAATAGTGTGTGATGTAAGAGATTAGATACTGCTAGTTTTGCGTCACGAAGGGCAACTAGTCTTAAAACAAATTCTTGCGGTTTAAAATCTTAGTTTTGCGTCAAGAAGGGCATCCGGCTGTAAAACAATAGTTCACGATACAGCGACTTAAAATTTAAGAAGTGCATCTAGCTGTAAATCCCCGATTCTCGTGTTAGAATTTGTAAAACAGATTCTTAATCCGTGTTCTTTGACGTCAGGAAGGGCAACCTGTCTAAAACAATAGTGTGTGATGTAAGAGGTTAGATACTGCTAGTTTTGCGTCAGGAAGGGCAACTAGTCTTAAAACAAATTCTTGCGGTTTAAAATCTTAGTTTTGCGTCAAGAAGGGCATCCGGCTGTAAAACAACAGTTCACGATACAGCGATTTAAAATCTAAGAAGAGCATCTAGCTGTAAATCCCCGATTCCCGTGTTAGAAGTTGTAAAACAGATTCTTAATCCTAGTTCTTTGACGTCAGGAAGGGCAACCGGTCGAAAACAATAGTGTGTGATGTAAGAGGCTAGATACTACCAGTTTTGCGTCAGGAAGGGCAACTAGTCTTAAACAAATTCTTGCGATTTAAAATCTTAGTTTTGCGTCAGGAAGGGCATCCGGCTGTAAAACAATAGTTCACGATACAGCGATTTAAAATCTAAGAAGAGCATCTAGCTGTAAATCCCCGATTCTCGTGTTAGAAGTTGTAAAACAGATTCTTAATCTGAGTTCTTTGACGTCAGGAAGGGCAACCGGTCGAAAACAATAGTGTATGATGTAAGAGGCTAGATACTGCTAGTTTTGCGTCAGGAAGGGCACTAGTCTTAAAACAAATTCTTGCGATTTAAAATCTTAGTTTTGCGTCAGGAAGGGCATCCGGCTGTAAAACAATAGTTCGTGATACAGCGATTTAAAATCTAAGAAGATCATCTAGCTGTAAATCCCCGATTCTCGTGTTAGAAGTTGTAAAACAGATTCTTAATCCGAGTTCTTTGACGTCAGGAAGGGCAACCGGTCGAAAACAATAGTGTATGATGTAAGAGGCTAGATACTGCTAGTTTTGCGTCAGGAAGGGCAACTAGTCTTAAAACAAATTCTTGCGATTTAAAATCTTAGTTTTGCGTCAGGAAGGGCATCCGGCTGTAAAACAATAGTTCGTGATACAGCTATTTAAAATCTAAGAAGAGCATCTAGCTGTAAATCCCCGATTCTCGTGTTAGAAGTTGTAAAACAGTTTCTTAATCCGAGTTCTTTGACGTCCGGAAGGGCAACCTGTCGAAAACAATAGTGTATGATGTAAGAGGCTAGATACTGCTAGTTTTGCGTCAGGAAGGGCAACTAGTCTTAAAACAAATTCTTGCGATTTAAAATCTTAGTTTTGCGTCAGGAAGGGCATCCGGCTGTAAAACAATAGTTCATGATACAGCGATTTAAAATCTAAGAAGAGCATCTAGCTGTAAATCCCCGATTCTCGTGTTAGATTCTTAATCCGAGTTCTTTGACGTCAGGAAGGGCAACCGGTCGAAAACAATAGTGTATGACGTAAGAGGCTAGATACTACTAGTTTTGCGTCAGGAAGGGCAACTAGTCTTAAAACGAATTCTTGCGATTTAAAATCTTAGTTTTGCGTCAGGAAGGGCATCCGGGTGTAAAACGATAGTTCGTGATACAGCGATTTAAAATCTAAGAAGTGCATCTAGCTGTAAATCCCCGATTCTCGTATTAGATTCTTAATCCTAGTTCTTTGACGTCCGGAAGGGCAACCGTTCGAAAACAATAGTGTATGATGTAAGAGGCTAGATACTGCTAGTTTTGTGTCAGGAAAAGTATCTAGTCTTAAAACAAATTCTTGCGATTTAAAATCATAGTTTTGCGTCAGGAAGGGCATCCGGCTGTAAAACAATAGTTCACGATACAGCGATTTAAAATCTAAGAAGTGCATCTAGCTGTAAAACCCCGATTCTCGTGTTAGAAGTTGTAAAACAGATTCTTAATCCAAGTTCTTTGACGTCAGGAAGGGCAACCGGTCGAAAACAATAGTGTATGATGTAAGAGGCTAGATACTGCTAGTTTTACGTCAGGAAGGACAACACAACAAATTCTTGCGATTTAAAATCTGTAAAATATATTTTTATTCCCAAGAGAATCGAACCCGAGACTGCCGGGTGAGAGGCATGCACACTAAACCAAACTGTAGGCTATAGGTTACATTTTTTTGTTCCACAGTCTTTGAAGTTGTATCAGCGCAATCATTCTGAGCGAGTACGGAATGCATGTGTTAGCTGAAATTGTATACGTATCTTCCGGCTGCACTAACCTTGAACAAAGTCACGGTGTGCTGATGAGCGACTTGTAACTCACCGTGTAAGCACCTAACATGATTGTACAGAGAGGTTAAAACACACAGTGCCAGCATATAGCCCACTCCTATCGATAGAGCCTGCATGACGCCGGCATGTAGGCTTCTCCTGTTGAAGGAGCCTGCACAAGGTTTAACAACTGCCATCAACAGCCCTTACTTAACACTAGCTTTTTCTTGCACGCCCTCGAAACTTCCTAAGAATGTAATATACTACCGTAGGGAGAGGGTAAGACCCGGTGCCGGCACATAGCCTACTCCTACCGAAGAAGCCTGCACACAGCTTAACGCCTCCATCCGACAAATGAATCACCCTCAACGTCTTGTACTCACAATCATTTTCGAAGGAGTCTGCACAAGGTTTAACACCCCTATCAACAGCCCTTACTTAATGCTAGCTTTTTTGCACACCCCTTCTCTTAGATCATACACCATAGTTTTACGACCGGTTACCCTTCCTGACTAGGATTTTAAATCGCAGTATGCGCGATAAATTTGTTATAGCGTGTTTTATAACTAGATGTCCCGGTACCGGCACATAGCGTACTCCTACCGAAGAAGCCTGCACAAGGCTTATTACCTCCATCCGACAGATGAATCACCATCAACGTCTTGTACTCAAAATCATTTTCGAAGGAGTCTGCACAAGGTTTAACGCCCCCTATCAACAGCCCTTACTTAATACTGGCTTTTTGCACACCCCGACTCTTAGATCATACACCATAGTTTTACGACCGGTTGCCCTTCCTGACTAGGATTTTAAATCGCAGTATACGTGATAAATTTGTTATAGCGGGTTTTATAACTAGATATCCCAGTGCCGGCACATAGCCTACTCCTACCGAAGAAGCCTGCACAAGGCTTATTGTCTCCATCCGACAAATGAATCACCATCAACGTCTTGCACTCACAATCATTTTCGAAGGAGTCTGCATAAGGTTTAACGCCCCCATCAACAGCCCTTACTTAATGCCAGCTTTTTTCCACACCCCCCTCTTAGATCATACACCTTAGTTTTACGACCGGTTGCTCTTCCTGACTAGGATTTTAAATCGCAGTATACGCGATAAATTTGTTATAGCGGTTTTTATAACTAGATATCCGGGTACCGGCACATAGCCTACACCTACCGAAGAAGCCTGCACAAGGCCTATTACCTCCATCCGACAGATGAATCACCATCAACGTCTTGTACTCAAAATCATTTTCGAAGGAGCCTGCGCAAGGTATAACGCCCCCTATCAACAGCCCTTACTTAATGCCAGCTTTTTTGCACGCACCGCCTCTTAGATCATACACCATAGTTTTACGACCGGTTACCCTTCCTGACTAGGATTTTAAATCGATAACTAGATGTCCCGGTACCGGCACATAGCCTACTCCTACCGAAGAAGCCTGCACATAGCTTAACGCCTCCATCCGACAAATGAATCACCCTCAACACTCTTCAATCATTCTCGCTACTTCGGAAGATAGCGGGTTCGAACTCCTACTGTCGGAAGCCGTAAATAAATAGCAAATGCTAGGCGGGGGACCTGCGCGATCGTCATAAAATGATCTAGCCGGATGCCCTTCCTGACGGCATAAGTTGCCAGGATTTGAATCGCGGTATCCATCATTGTGTCTGACTTGCAAGCTCACGCGTATTTTTTTTTGCTGAGATATCATGCTACTTCCGTTCGCTAGCTAGAGCGGAAACTCGCAGTACTGCGTCTATTTCGTCTTACAACTTGGAGGAGACAACATGTGTACGTATAATTTATGATCTTTCATCCCCCTATTTTTTTAACATGTAAGTATGTAGTATCTCGGAACATTCTTATCCGCGCGCGCGCGTGTGTGTGTGTGTGTGTGTTTCGAGAAAAAGAAAAAGAGTAACGTGTATCAGTGTTCTAGTCGTGTTGCAATTACTAAGCGAGTGACCCGAGCGAGTTGGCTACGCAGTTGGCTTTCTTGATTTTCGTATGATATATATCAGTGTATTTGCAATTACAAAGCGTCTTAGCAGTGTGATGAACGAGTTAGCTACGCGGTATAGATTTTTTTATTTTCGTACTAAGCAAATCATTTGAAGTGTTGCCGAGTTAGCTATGCGATATGTGCACAGTGTGTTTTTGATTTTCATACTAGGCAAGTGATTGGCGAGATAGCTATGCGATATGTGCACAGTGTGTGTTTTACACTACGTAAATCATTGAAGTTGTACTTTTGCTCTGAACACATCAAACAATGCTCTGATCACATGTTGTATCGAGTGCAGTGTTCAATTCTAGTCTTGTTATGTTTCAATCTGATCTTCTTAGAACAAAGGTATCCCCTAACATGTTGTACAGTGTTCGGTTCTACTTGTTTAGTGATCTGAACACATCAATCAATGTTCTGATCACATGTTAAGGTTAACGACATCGAGTGCTGTGTTCAATTCTAGTCTTGTTATGTTTCAATCTGATCTTCTTAGAACAAAGGTATCCCCTAACATGTTGTATCAAATCACATGTTAAGGTTAACGACATCGAGTGCAGTGTTCGATTCTAGTCTTGTTATGTTTCAATCTGATCTTCTTAGAACAAAGGTATCCCCTAACATGTTGTACAGTGTTCGGTTCTACATGCTTAGTGATCTGAACACATCAATCAATGTTCTGATCACATGTTGTATCGAGTGCAGTGTTCAATTCTAGTCTTGTTATGTTTCAATCTGATCTTCTTAGAACAAAGGTATCCCCTAACATGTTGTACAGTGTTCGGTTCTACTTGTTTAGTGATCTGAACACATCAATCAATGTTCTGATCACATGTTAAGGTTAACGACATCGAGTGCTGTGTTCAATTCTAGTCTTGTTATGTTTCAATCTGATCTTCTTAGAACAAAGGTATCCCCTAACATGTTGTACAGTGTTCGGTTCTACTTGTTTAGTGATCTGAACACATCAATCAATGTTCTGATCACATGTTAAGGTTAACGACATCGAGTGCAGTGTTCGATTCTAGTCTTGATCACTTATTTTGTGTTCTGAACACATCAATCAATGTTCTGTTCACATGTTGTATCGAGTGCAGTGTTCAATTCTGGTCTTGTTATGTTTCAATCTGATCTTCTTAGAACAAAGATATCCCCTAACATGTTGTACAGCGTTCGATTCTACTTATGTAGTGTTCTGAACACTTCAAACAATGTTTTAATCACATGTTGAAGTTAACGACATCGAGTACAGTGTTCGATTCTAGTCTTGATCACTTATTTTGTGTTCTGAGCACATCAATCAATGTTCTGATCACATGTTGTATCGAGTACTGGCTGTCTCATAAGGAGCTATGTATAGCCGCGATCTTGCGTCCGCCATCTTGCGCAAGCATCCTTAGGGCGTCTCTAGCCATCTTGTGCAAGGACCCTTAAGCCGCCTCATAAGAGCAACCGCCATCTTGCGCAAGCATCCCTAGGGTGTCTCATAAGGAGCCTTGTATAACCGCCATCTTGCGCAAGCATCCCAAGGGTGTCTCATTAGAAACTATGTATAGCGATCATCTCGCATAAGCACCTGTAAGGAGTCATGTATAGCCACCATCTTGTGCAATTAGCGTCGAGAGATGGCTGCTGTAGAATTATTCTTTTTAAATTATCCGCCACCATTTTTCAACTAAAGAGTGTAGCACTGAGGTTTGCAATGTAAGATGGCGGATGACGGCTGACAAAGAGCGCGTGAGTTTGTTTACTAAACAAGAGCACGTGAAATTTGCCGCCACCACAGTTCAACTAAAGATGGCAGCACGGTGCTCTCTTGATTAAAGATGGCGGATGACAGCTAACAGAACTTTTCAAATTACCCGCTACTACAGAGAGCAGCACGGTGCTCTGTGGATTAAAGATGGCGGATGACAGCTGACGAAATTGCCCGCAGCACAGTGCTCTATTGATTAAAGATGGCGGACGACAGCTGTCAAAAAAGCACGTGGCTTTGTTTACTAAACAGGAGCACGTAGAATTTGCCGCCACAACATTTCAAAGGTATCTAGCTAAAGAGTACAGCACTGAGGTTTGTGATGCAAGATGGCGGATGACAGCTGTCAAAAAGCACGTGGAATTTGTCACCGGCACAAAGAGGGCAGCACGGTGCTCTCTGGCGGTTGACAGCTGTCAGAAAAGCACATGGGTTTGTAAAGCGTGTAGAATTTACCACCACCACATAGAGGGCAGCACGGTGCGCTCTAGATTAAAGATGGCGGATGATAGCTGACAAAAAAGCGCATAGGTTTGTTTCCAAACAAGAGCACGTGGAATTTGCCGTCACTACATTTCAAACTAAAGAGTGCAGCACTGAGGTTTGCGATGCAAGATGGCGGATGACAGCTGTGACGTACCACATTTCAAAGGTAAGTAGCTAAAGAGGGCAGCACGGTGCTCTATGGATTAAGGATGGCGGATGACAGCTGCACGTGGATTTGTTTATCTCACGCTAGTGAGGTTAAGTTGGTAGCACTAAGGTTTAGGCCCGCCAAGATGGCAGCACTGCCGATGACAGGTGACGAATTTTACATCTACTACGATAAAGAGGGCAGCACAGTGCTCTGTGGTTTAAAGATGGCGGATGACAGCTGTCAAAAAAGCACGTGGCCGTCAAAAAGCACGTGGCTTTGTTTACCACACGCTAGTTAGGTTAAGTTGGTACCACTAAGGTTTAGGCCCATCAAGATGGCAGTACTGAGGTTAGCGATGCGTTGTTGTCTGTCAAAAGCACGTGGCTGTCAAAAAACACGTGGCTTTGTTTACCTCGCGCTAGTTAGTTTAAGTTTGTACCAGTGAGGTTTAGGCCCGTCAAGATGGCAGCAGTAAGGTTAGCGATGCGTTGTTGTCGATGACAGCTGTCAAAAAGCACGTGGCTTTGTTTACAAATTCAAATCTCGCGCCAAAATTTAAATCTCCCGCCAGAATTCAAATTTCCCGCCAAAATTCAAATTTCCCGCCAGAATTCAAATTTCCCGCGGGAGGAGGCGCCCGAACCCGCTTATTATACTACTTTCTTCCTATTCTCTTCCATTTCCTGTAATTTATTCGCTGTCCACACTCTGGTCCATAGTCCATTGGATACTACTAGTTGTTGCCCCTTAATGTAGGCTCTTAACCCTTGTATTTTAGCCCTGACTAAATGTTTTTTCAGGGTGTTTGTATTCTTTACCTCTTCTCTTCCCATGTCTCTTTTAATCCAAATTTTTGTGCTGCGCCTCTTATCACCACTTCCGCCATCAGGGTGAAAACAACTTCAGTTTTATCGGCCTATCACCCCGTTTTTTACCTATCCTTTCCACATCATCAATATCATTATTTTCTGAATAACTTCCACAACTTTGTAGGTTGTCAGCACTTTGTCTTCCCCTTTTTCTTCCGGCACTCCATACATAAATAAGCATTTCTTCCTGTGTTCTCGGTTGCTGTCTTCAATTTCTGCTTTCAGCTTCACCACCTCTTCCTCCATCTCCTTTATTTTTGCCTTTAGTGATATCATTTCTCTCTCGCTGTTTTCCACTTTGTTCATTGTCTTTCATCATATTTTTAATCTGCTCAAACGGACATACTTCTTCCACCACTTCTTTCTGCTTTCTGCTTTTCAATACAATCTCAGTACGATCCGCGTTTACACAGCGTATTCAATACGGGAAGTGTACTCAGATCGATCTGAATCCTGCATGTAAACGTACCGATAATCTACCATAGAGTTCAGTAGCGTAGCCAGGATCGGCCAATGGGGGGGGGGGGTTACAGTTACAAAATTAAGATATAACATAATGAAAGTGCTTGTGCTTGTGCGTGTCTGGTACGCGCATGCATGACTGTCATAAGGATACTGATACAAGAGTGAATTACTGTATGTGATATTCAGATTGCAATACACTACAAAATTCTTACTTTAAAATACAGAACAAGAACAATATGATCGAGGTCAGCAGTTTTATCTCAAACGGTATGTTCAGTTTACAATCTAAAATCTAATTTTCGAGGCTTCCTAGAAAATAAATTTAACACATCTGTTGGTTTTACAACTATGTCTCTGTGAATGTTCAAGGGAGCCAACCCGTTGAGTCGACTTTCACTTGTGGTATTTCTGAGGTAGGTTTTAAGGCGTCTTAATGTTGAAAATGATCTCTCACTGGCTGCAGTGGTGACAGGTAGGGTGGCAAACACTCTCAACAAGCAGTAGATTGCAGGGAGTTTATCTTGATCACATAAAAGAAGTTTATTGTTTACTGTCAGTTTCTATTTATTTTCTTTTTGTGAAAGTTCAATGGGGGGGGGGTTCTAACCCCCAGTAACCCCCCCCCTGGCTACGCCCCTGATAGAGTTAGTATATTATACACTAGAGGTAGCATTGGCGCTGCAGTCGCGTGCGAAGTTGAACGAGCGCGCTGTTCGGCAAAAGCTGTATTGTTTGGCACTGTCACTACTGGAGCTTCCCGATAAATTGAAGTATATACTTCTCTGAAGACAAATGCCAGTCTCCTGTGCACCTTATGGCTGCAAAGAGAGGTTCATAAAGGGCAGTGGCGTATCATTTCAGAGGTATGTTTCCTTGAAATTCATTTCCGAGCGTATACAGTAATACTTTGGCCTACTTGGGCTGACTTCGCGACTGATTCCCCTGTCGGCGCGAATGAGTTTCTTTGGATCTTTCCTTGAACACTGAAAATAAAGTTTTAGGAAATATAAGGGATGACATTTTCCTTTCGCTGAATGGCCATGCTTTTGAAAGCAAATATGCAGAAAAATCATGTGCATGATACCGAGCGAGTGGCTGCAGGCTTTAGGTCACGTAGCTGTCAGCTTGATCCCTACTGTCAGCAGCACTGAAGATAGTTTCCAATTTTTACACCTTAATTAAAGCCACAGTCGTTTCCTTCCCACTCTTAGCCCTTTCCTGTCCCATAATCGCCGTAAGACCTATGTGTGTCGGTGCAACGTAAAACAAATTGGTACAAAAAAGAAAATAAGAAAAGTTGTGCATGATAGCCTGGAACTGTGCTCCGTTTTTCAGTTTCTGTGTGTATTTATAGTTTGTTGCTTTCTCTTCGAACAGTACGTGTAGCAATCCCCGTTCATACCTTACCAGACTAAATGTGAACATCTGAGTCCTTTACTCCTTTAAATGGCATATTTACTATATACAAGCATAATACGTAAATTAATGACCGAGCGAGTTGGCAATGCGGTTAGAGCCACGCAGCTGTAAGTTTGCTTTCGAGAAATAGTGGGTTAAAACCCCACTGTCGGTAGCACTGAAGATGGTTTTCCGTGGTTTCCGATTTTCACACCAGTCAAATGCTGGGGATGAACCTCATTTAAGCCCATGTGCGCTTCCTTCCCACTCCTAGTCCTCTCCTATCCCATCGTCGCCGTAAGACCCATCTGTGTCGGTGCGATGTAAAACAAATTGTAAAAATTATTGTATTTTTTTCAGTTCTCTTCAATCAAATAATTTACCACTTTCCATTTCCATTAACACAAATCATTTTACAAGTTAAAATCTTAAAGCAAATCATAAATTTCACGACAAACTAAATAAAAACTCCACAATAGGCTAAAACCATAAGCGAGTGTCATATTTCCACTTGTAATCGCATTGAGAAAACATCGATAATAATAATAATAATAATAATAATAATAATAATAATAATAATAATAATGAACAATGAACAATGAACATTTATTACAGGCGATTTCGCCCCTATACATGTTCACATACAGAGAAAAGGAAAAATAAACAATAGAGAATACAAATTTACTAACTACTGTACTGCTACCGTCCGGCCGTGTCATCACCCTGGTGAGAAAAAGGCCGCCCTCCTCATGATGACACAGCCGGCACTAACTGTGGAGCCCTAAGGCGAAACCCCAACAATCCTAACCAGATGACAGTGCGTTTATTCTCACCATTCCATTGCAACAAACCACATCTAACTGGATCCACTCTCCTCTCCTATCCCACCTATCGCATTCTTCCCTTCCTTTGCTTTTTTGGAGTGGGCCTTACCCACCCCGTCATTTTCCCTTGCCCATCCTCCCTTATCCCCCCTAATATGCATGAATGGCGAGAAAAGGCACCTGCCCTAATTTCATAATAATAATAATAATAATAATAATAATAATAATAATAATAATAATAATAATAATAATAATAATAATAATAATAATAATAATAATAATAATAAATCATAATAATAATAGTAATAATAATAAATAATAATAAACCAGTCAGTTCACCAAAAAGAAAAAGAAGAGAAAATTGTCGTATCCCCTGGGCATGTCATAAGGCTCGTTGGACACTCCGGAAACGTGAAACCCCTAAAGTAGAGCCACCACAGCAGTCATCCTCAGAGCCTCGTGCCATGCCCCTCATTCCGTAGAATTAACACCCCAGAATCAAGAGAGTAAAACTAAAAGAGAGAATAATAGTAATAATAATAATGATAGTAATAATAATAGTAATAATCTAAGAATATTATTCGTAACAGTCATTTGCTATAGCAGTCTCTTACTCAATATTCAAGCATGCTCATCAAGTGTCCTTTATTGTTACTGACCTACACCTAATCAATACTGCAAACAACACCACTCAGCATTTCAACACTTGCATTCCCACCAACTCTAACACAAACAGAAAGACCTAGCCTTCATGTAATCCCATATCATTACCCAACTCCCCATACTCAACTAAGTACACAACTCCTATCTTCCCTAGCTCATTTGAATCTTATCATACTATCCCCTTCCCTTATATACACACTTTTCCCATATACATACAAAACTATTCCACCCCCCTACTCCCTTATCCAACCTCTAACTCAGCCTCCTTCATTTTACTCTCGCAGGCCTTTTTTGCCGCGCATAAATACCTGTTCAATTCACCCCCTATTTCCCACTGCTTAATAATCCATCTCAAGATTGCTTTCTCATCCCCCCTTCTCAATATTTTCCGATGCTCTTCACTCAATAATCCATGTCTTATCTCCCTCGTTTCCTCGCAATCTCTTAGCAAATGAAATTCATCATTCACATCTCCGCAAAGTACACACCTTGTCTTATCCCATCCCTGTAGCCACCCTGTATTCCTTTGCAAACCTAAAAGCCACCGCATCATTCCATATCGTTTTGACCTATCAACGTATCTAATATTCAACCCTGCTATCTCCTCTATTTTCATCAAAACCTTTAGCGAATTTCTCAGTCTGCTTTCCCCTAATAATTTCTGCCTATGGATATCTTTAATCCTCCTTTCCAGTATCTTTATCCCTCTAACTTCTGTCTTCGACCATACCTCCCCCCCACAGGTGTCCTAATCATATCCTCTCCACATATCCTTTTATTTTTTCTAGCCCCCCCCCCCTATACTTGCTCTTACATTGCTGTTCATACGCTGCCTGCAACATCTTCCCCCCTTCCTGTCTTTTTAAATTCATCCAGTATCTCACTATTCTTTTTACCCCCTCTGATTCCAAATCCTCCCCACACATTAGTTCCGCCCCTGCATTTGCTGTGCACCTCGGTAAGCCCATTACTAACTTAGCAAAACTACTAACAATCCTTCTTAATTCCTCTCTTTTCTCATCCAGCCCCCAAACTTCTGCGCCGTACAATACCCTCCCAAAAATTACCGACCTTAACACTAGCCTCAGGGTTTTATAACTGATACCCGGATATTTGGTTAGCATGTTTCTTACTGAGGCTAGGGCTGCCAATCCCCTGTTTTTCGATCTTCTGATCTGGTCATTCCACGTTCCTTTGTCATTAAAAATAACTCCTAGATATTCCAACTTCCTTACCTGTTCCAAACTTTCTCCCTGCATTACCCAATTACCTTCGATCTTTCCTCTTTTGTCTACCTGGACTACTAATACTTTAGACTTATTTCCATTAATTCTCATTTCCCATTTCCTCGCAAATAGCGTCACTGCGTTTAACGCTCTATTCATCCCCCCTGAAGTTAGCGTCATCAATAACACATCATCCGCAAATATCAGTCCTGGTACCTCTAAACCATTAATTACCGGCACAGCCCAATTTTCTGCCCCAAACCCCTCTAAAATATCGTTGATAAATAAAATAAACAGTATTGGCGATAATTTACACCCTTGCTTTAAACCCACTCTGGACTCTAAGGGTCTACTCAGTCTCTCTTCTCCCAATTTTACACAAAATCTAACCACCCTATATATTCCTTCCACTGCCCTCAACATCTTTTCCGAAATCCCTAACCTGCTTAATTTCTCTAATAGGGCCGCTCTATTCACCTTGTCAAAAGCTTTCTCAAAATCTATTGCTGCTACGTAAACCGTACTTCCAGGCATACTCTTATACTTTTCTAGAATAGTCTTTACTATCATAATATTGTCCACCGTTCTTTTCTTTTTCCTAAATCCTCCTTGATAATCTGTCAATATTTCATTTTCTTCCGCCCACCTACTTATCCTGTTCGCTAGCACTCCAATGTATATTTTACTTAAGGAATCCAGCAGAGATATGCCCCTGTAATTGTTCACACTACTCCTACTACCCTTCCCTTTGTATATTAGGCATATAATTCCTGTTTCCCATTCCTTCGGGAACTTCCCTCCCTCAAATATCTTATTGAATAGTTTAACTATGCCCTCTATCATTATCTCATTTTTGCCAATTTCTTTCCAAAACTTGTTATTTATAATATAATATAATATAATATAATATAATATAATATAATATAATATAATATAATATAATATAATATAATATAATATAATATAATATAATATAATAATAATAATAATAATAGTAATAATAATAATAATAATGGAGTTACGTCCCACTAACTACTTATGCGTTTTTCAGAGACGCTGAGGTGTCGGAATGTTTTCCTACGGGAGTTTATTCATGTGCCGGTAAATTTATCTACAAGAGGTTGACATCTTTGAGCATCTTCAAGTATAACCATACTAAGTTAGGCTCGAACCTGCCAATTTGGGCCCAGAAAGCCAGCGTCTAAACCGGCGATGACAGTATTTTATCTAGTTTATCCCAAAATCTGGCCAACGTTTTTAGGCCTAAAAACTCTCCCATCCGCTTCGTACGAGAGAGGACATTTTCGGTCATTGGGCAGAATTATAGCAAATTCCTGGCCATTTACACAAAAGATAGCAAAATATACGTGCCCTCCTTCTAAACGTATTTTGTTAGAAGACTTAATATCATCATCATCATCATCTGTTTACCCTTCAGGTTCGGTTTTACCCTCGGACTTAGCGAGGGATCCCACCTCTACCGCCTCAAGGGCAGTGTCCTGGAGCTTCAGACTCTCGGTCGGGGGATACAACTGGGGAGTATGACCCGTACCTCGCCCAGGCGGCCTCACCTGCTATGGTGAACAGGGGCCTTGTAGGGGGATGGGAAGATTGGAAGGGATAGGCAAGGAAGAGGGAAGGAAGCGGCCGTGGCCTTAAGTTAGGTACCATCCCAGCATTCGCCTGGAGGAGAAGTGGAAAACCACGGAAAACCACTTCCAGGATGGCTGAGGGGGGAATATAACCCACCTCTACTCAGTTGACCTCCCGAGGCTGAGTGGACCCCGTTCCAGCCCTCGTACCACTTTTAAAATTTCGTGGCAGAGCCGGAAATCGAACCCGGGCCTCCGGGGGTGGCAGCTAATCACGCTAACCACTACACCACAGAGGCGGACTAGAAGACTTAATATGAACAGCAAATTGTTATTTAACTGCACCTGAACACCGTCCTCTTTCATCACTCATTTCTCCTGTATGTTTGCTTTTAGGGCTCTCGTTTTTACTGGAGAGAAGCATCGCAAGTGTACTGTAGTATCTGAGAATGTTTACATGTATCTATATCCACACAGTTTTAGTTTGATGAGTACGGCGGAGTGAGCTACATCTAGAGTGTTATTTACTAACTATGTAATCTACCAACTTTCAGCAGTAGGAGTTAAACATAGACTAGAAATATAAAGAGCAACACCCAAAATAACATGTTAAACCACAAAATACTTACCGTCACCTTAATCAAGACATTAATTCATTCATTCAGAGACCCTGGACCAAGAAAAACCTTGGTACGGTAATAAATTGCCTTAACACTACAAGAGCTTGCCTGGTGGCCATGATCGTTAAAGCGCTGAAATCTAAACGGACTGACACCGAGATTAGCCGGTTCGAGTCCCGTTGGTCGAAAATATTTTCACCATCAGAATGTTGGTCGGCACGGTAGGGGAGGTGGTGGTATACCATTTTTTAATCACGAGATTGCGTGTCAAAAAAGCCTCGATTAAATTCCGAACCTTTCCGCCGTGCTCATGTGGAGCGAGGGCATATGACGCTGTTGATGGTGATTCGTCCGTCGGATGGGGACGTTAAGCCTTGATCAGACCCCTTGGTGCTCTTCGACGGGAGTAGGGTACGTGCCGGCACCGGGTTTCACCCTCTCCCTACTATCACATATCACGTCATTCATTTCATCTCATTAACTCCTCAGATTAGGTTGACGTCAGGAAGGGCATCGTTTCATAAAAACTCGCCACGACAGGTTCATCTCACTTCATACCCGAGCGCATAGGGAAACGGGACAAGGGATCGACAAACTACTAAAGAAAACAAGAAGGTCATTGAGAACAATGTACGTATTTAATTCATGAAATAAGAGTAGTCCGCCTCTCTGGTGTAGTGGTTAGCGTGATTAGCTGCCACCCCCGGAGGTCCGGGTTCGATTCCCGGCTCTGCCACGAAATTTGAAAAGTGGTACGAGGGCTGGAACGGGGTCCACTCAGCCTCGGGAGGTCAACTGAGTTGAGGTGGGTTCGATTCCCACCTCAGCCATCCTGGAAGTGGTTTTCCGTGGTTTTCCACTTCTCCTCCAGGCGAATGCCGGGATGGTACCTAACTTAAGGCCACGGCTGCTTCATCCTTGCCTATCTCTTCCAATCTTCCCATCCCTCCACAAGGCCCCTGTTCACCATAGCAGGTGAGGCCGCCTGGGCGAGGTACGGGTCATACTCCCCAGTTGTATCCCCCGACCGAGAGTCTGAAGCTCCAGGACACTGCCCTTGAGGCGGTAGAGGTGGGATCCCTCGCTGTGTCCGAGGGAGAAACCGACCCTGGAGGTTGAACAGATGATGATGATGATGATGATGATGTTCCTTAAAACTATTCCCTTCAATAGTTTCAATAAATTTAATTTTCTTTTTGTTATGATTACTGTACTTGGACAGTACAACGAACCATCACAGAGATTCCGCCAGAAATCAGTTCGTATCTCATCCCCAGAAAAATAAATCATTGAACCCGACAGAGGGGCAGATAAAACCAACTAAAACAAGGTAAAAATGGGAATAAAGAAAGAAGAAGGAAACTAGTTAATACATCACAAAGATGCAGGGACCAGCCAACACAAATACCGTGAGCAACCCATAATAATAACCATCACCAACACAACCGGTCGCTACGGTAACGTCGACACGCCATGAGCCCATAGCAACCACCCAGAAAAACCTCTCGTGGTCTATGATTTTATAAATAGGGTTTTACCTTTTCAATTACCGCATACCAAAATCGTTAGATAAATACAACCTGTTCAAAACAAGGAGAAGTGTGACTCAATGTGCTTAATTGGAAGCAAACTAATCCTCGCAGTTATAGGGCAAAAACACGGAGGGTCTGCTCTTGCATTGCTCTCCTACTAGAGGTTATTGACCCGAGGTCATTGACCCTAGTAGTGTATCTAGGCCGATTCCGACTCCGCGGTCATTGACCCCCAGTGTAGTAGAAGGGCAATGACGCGCACAAGGGACCAGCCTAACCTCACTTTAACGACTAATAGTCTTCCTAACGCCTAAGAGAACAAGCCTAACTTCTTGGAGGGGCCTAACCTTTGTTTTGCGGCTAGAGGCCCTTCTTGACGTTAACAGTCGTCATCTTGGATTGCTTAACCTTACAGGACGTAGTTTTATGGTGAGATGCCCTTCCCGACGCTATCTTGAGTAGTAGAACAATGATGACTCTCTCCGGACGTTGTTTCAAGAAGTAGGACAATGGGGATTGACATAAGTAAGTACACGTAACCACATGGAGGAGTCTAACTACACAAGGTCGTAATTTTACAGCAAGATGCCCATCCCAATGCAACTTGCACAAGATGACGGCTACACACAGCTCTTTATGAGACGGCCTAGGGGCGCTTGCCCAAGATGGCGGCTACGCACGGTCTCTTATGGTGAAAGATTGCACAAGATGGCGGCTATACACAGCTCATTATGAGACGGCCTAGGGGCGCTTGCCCAAGATGGCGGCTACACACGGTTTCTTATGGAGAAAGATTGCACAAGATGGCGGCTATACACAGCTCTTTATGAGACGGCCTAGGGGCGCTTGCCCAAGATGGCGGCTACACACGGTTTCTTATGGAGAAAGTTTGCACAAGATGGCGGCTATACATAGGCTGTTATAGAAAAAGATGCCTGCCATGGGCGATTGCGCAAGATGGCGGGTATACATAGGCTCTTATCGAGAAAGATGCCGGCCATGGGCGATTGCACAAGATGGCGGCTATACATAGGCTGTTATAAAAAAAGATGCCGGCCATGGACGATTGCACAAGTTGACGGCTCTACGTGGCCTCTCATTGAGAAAGATGCCGCCATGGGCGATTGCGCAATATGGCGACTATACACAGCCTCTTACGGAGAAAGTTGCCGGCCATGAGCGATTGCACACGATAGCAGCTATACATGAGCTCTTATGGAGAAAGATGACGGCCAAACCAAACCCTAAACTATCCCCCCAAAAAATCAATACAATGATATTACACCGTAAGTTACACATACATCGGGAATAACTGATGCGTGGACCCCGGCTAGGAAAGGCCGAGACATAGCCCTGAGCTGGAAATGACCCTCGTTGCCGGTGAACAAGGGGTAAAAACTACAACTACCAGCAATGAAAAACAGAATGAATTAAAATTAGGGTTTATTAATAAGATTGAAATCAAATATTAAACAAGAAAAGAACCCATAATTCAAAATAAAAATAATTTAATGGTTATTAACAAGAACGTACCTTTCAGAAATGAATATCTCCATATTAAGGCGTGAGCGTAAGATTACACTTATTTCAATAATCAATCACACATTAATACGCTCAGTGCCTTCCAAGAACACCTTCATTACATCATAGGGCAGCGTAATTACCATTCTCACATCTCAATCTAGGTCGCCCCTTTTACGAGAAGCCTTTCCATTCACAACACGGCTTTACTTACACCATTATGCAATCAACAATATCAATAGCTCGTCAACAATCTGCCCAGCACGGAGAACAAAATGCAGATAAAAAGAATGGAGATGTCGGTACGAGACTGAGATAAACATCCCTGGACCAATTCAAAGATGATAGAACAAAGAATACCACAGGCATGCGAAAAACAGAATACACGCAGCAAACATGGCGGCCACTCGGGCGAGCACACGCCATGGGACAAAAAGTAAATAAACAAATCTGTACCGAGAACAAAATAGGTCACAGATATAACAAAGCAATAAATCTGGTCGACCGACATATCACCTTTTCTCTCTCCTCACTCATTAACACGCACACACATCCAGCATTCACACACATATGAGGGTATGGGAAATAAAAATGCGAACGGCCGTTCAGATAACAAAGTCAAATACGAGCCACAGGTCTCACATATCAGCGCGCCTCGTGCGACCTGAATGTAGCTTCAAGTCGAGACGAAGGGCTTATTATTGGGATGACGAAGTATAAAAGCACGCAGTGGACCAAAACGTAGCCACGCAGAGACCCATTTTCCAACATCACAAGATCACAAACAGACACACCCACAAAAACCATATCATATAATAGAGTAGAAAAGATGTATGTCAACCAACTGTGAAAGTAAGCAATGAATCATCGCAAAACCAAAGATTTGAAACAAACCAACAAACGTGTAATTATCAATAGTTTAAATTAAAAGAAACATGCATTTACGTCCAAAGCTTGAAGACGTTAAATGAATATTTATGACACAAAAACGCCACCTCGATCATCGTGGCTTCCATTGTTGTTATCAGCCGCACACACAACAACAAGATGAGCTTCAAAGAGAAAAACGTTACAGCTCTCGTAAAATGAACGATCTCCCTGTTTCACCACTGAGGGTGCTGCCCTCTACTGGACATTATTAGAGATACATTAGTTATTGGGAAATGAGGCTGATAGAAGCCATTTGCATAGAGAAATGTCACCTACGTGAATATGCCACAGGCATGGTTCAGCGCTTGGGCAAGATGGCGGCTATACACAGAATTATATGGAGGAAGCTAGCTTAGAGGCTCTTATGAGATGGCTTAAGGGCGCTTGCGTAAGATGGTGCCTATAAACAGGCTTTATTGAGATTAACTCCTAGAACCTGGGTTAGAGGTGACTGTGCAAGATGGCGGCTAGACATAGGCTCTTATGCAGAAAGCTATCCCAGGGGCTACTGCACAAGGTGGCGGCTATACATAGGCTCTTATAGCCTCTTCCTCCTCCGAAGGGACACAGCCGCCCTCCTCCTCCTCCTCATCCGTATAGCAAGAGGGCTCCTACTCCTCCTAACAAAAGGGCAAAATGGGCAAAAAGGACACCTCCTCATAAGTAGGGAAAAACGGCAAAAGGCCTCCTCTTCCTGGCAAAAGGGCTCCTCCTCTTCGAAAAAGGGCATCTCCTCCTCCTGGCAGAAGGGCTCCTCGTGGCAGAAGGGCAATATTACTCCTTCTTACAGTTACTGAGATTAGCAGATTCCCTCCTCCTACGGACAGATGCCTTCATGAATTGAACGTTACATTAGAAACAAATATACTTGCGTTATGTTGCGTTGTCCTCGTCGCATAAGTTTTTCGGTTGAGGAGGGAGGGAAGGAGGAGGAGGCGGTAAGGAGAAGGTAATACTTTTTCAGCATGCAAAAATATTGTAGGATAAACAAATGCTGTATCCGACAAGACAAAACCGGTTCAATCTAGTTACAGAATGCAATTGCAAAAATATAGAATTGACATGCCCTATGTTTTTATCCGACAAGACAAAACATGTTGACTAATAAACAGAAACTTTTATCGCTACTGTGCTTCATCAAGACAAGTTACAATTATCACACACTAGAATTGATTGTAGAACAACACAAAACAGGTTGGCTATTAGTGTTCAGAACAGAAAAATCTTATAACGCAAAACATAAGATTAATCTCTCTGTTGATACAACCGCACTCCTATGCAATCAACGCGCACACATAGTATTGCAAATGTTGTATGCCTCTATCCGACATACTTCTTCTTAATCACTGCAGATAAAATGATTTTAGTTACTACTTAGCAGAGGATAACTTTGTTCTAAGGAGATGGATTTTACGGTATTCGAACACATGCAACAGAAAAAAATAATCTGTTTAGTTACCGTAACAGAATAAAAAGTCATACTACTGTGCAGATAAAATTATTTTACTACTTAGCAGGGGATACCTTATTTCTACATCATATTGTGTTAAGGAGAAAAATTATGGATTCAAACCCTGTTTTAACACAATAATAAAAATTCATAGGATTGAAACTTCGTTCACAAGGGAGAGGAATAGTAGTGTACTTCCTCTTAAATCAATAATAACTACTATTATGCAGATAAAATGAGCTGTAAGATGGATCGTAAAAGTATATTGTTAACTTGGCTTGATTTTAGGGACGACTACTTACGCAACACTCTTTTTAAGTCAACAGGTGTTTTAAAGTGATATAACCTCGAAGAATTTACTCGTACTAATCGAACCCTCAGCCTCATAAACTACGACATAGTAGGGCAGAATGCTGACACTTACAACAAGCGTTTTTGTGTTTAGAACACTAATTGTCTGATTGAAATATTTTATGAATATAGATTTAAACTCTAGAGTTATTTTATGGTCTACTGTAAGGTTTACAAGACTAGACAGGGGCAAAAGGACGAAAGGACTCTTCCTCCTCCTCCTTACCACGCCTTTCTCCCAGGGATAAAGGGCTAATGAGTTAGGGTGCCTCTCCCCTCTTTGTCCGGTCATGAGACCGGCTCTACATCTAGAGGCGGATTTAACACCCTAAGGAAGGGAGAATGTTGGAAAATAATCTATACCAATATAGCTACTCGATCTACTATATACTACAGAAGAATGTGAGGGCAAGCGCTGGTAATGTAGAAAGGTGTTTAGGCTCTTGTACTTGAGAGAGAGAGAGAGAGAGAGAGAGAGAGAGAGAGGGAGAGCTATTACTCAATAATACCTACACGACGTAATTCTTGCTCTATCTCAAAAATATCTTTGTAACCAGGATTTTGATAGGCTCTTATCAGTTGTGAACGTTTTACGAGTACGTTGGGGTCTTTACAGTATCTTACGTCTACATAGGGTAACAGAGGCTTGTTGTGAACTTTGAGCCTATATGCAGACAATTGATAGGTAGGGACTTGTTTTGATGTAATACGTGCTTCAGCAGTAGCGTTTCCAGGTACAAACTTAACTTGTTTCGATAGCAATGAAGCGTTGAAATTTTCTTCTACTTCATCTCTCATCTCTTCTTGAGATGTTTGCACAGCGACAGAACGTTTAGTAGGCTTAGAAAATGAAGAAAAATCATAAAGGTCTAATGGCAATGAAACATTGAAATCTTCCTTTCCTTCTACTTCTCCTTGTCCTTTATTACTCTTATTATCAGCATCGTTATCCTTATTATCACAATCATGATTTTGCCTCTCTTTATTTCGAAATGTATGCTTAGTAACAGAACTTGTAGCAGGCCTAGACAACAAGGGAGAATAAAAAATCTCTCGCAGAGGTGTACTTTTAAAAATTAAATCAGTGTTCGCTTGCCTACGGTTGAGCTCTTTGTATTTTCTTCTCGATGTAGCTACATTACCCGCGACGTTGAGCGCTGTATGCGTTCTTGAACTGTCTTCTACAATGTTTGCATTGACAAATTGTTCTACATGATATCTCATGACGTCTCTTGTGATAGCCTCGGGAAAATGCTTTTCCACACTCTTTGCAAATATACCTAGAAATAGGTTTTTTCATGACGAACATTTACCTTCTACTAACAGATTCTTCTTTAAATGTACTAGAAACTTGTTACTGTCAACAGTAAACTAACACAAAACATTGAGGTTTGACCCCGTCAAGATGGAAGCAGTGAGGTCAGCGATGTTCTGTTGTTTAAAATTCCGCGCCCGCATGGTTAAAGATGGCAGCTATTATTTTGACAGGTGTAAAAAAAGCACGTGGATTTTAAATTCCCAGCCGCGACATGTATAAGGTGGCAGCAATGAGGTTTAGCGCCGTGAAGATGGCAGCAGTGAGGTTAGCGATGCTCTATTGTCCTTAAAAGTGAGGCTAGGGTCCGTCAAGGTGACAGCTGTCGAAAACGTACGTGGCCAAGCACGTGGATTTGTTTACGAACAAGAGCACGTGGTCGTGACGACTCAGTCACGTGGTATGCTGCATCAGGACGCGAAGTTTAAAACCTACGCCCACGTAGTTAGAACTTGTCAAAAGGACGTTGATTTTAAATTCCGCGCTCTACGTAGATAATTTAGTGCACACAGAGAGACATGCTAAGGTAGCAGCTGTCATCTGGAGCAGGAGGAGGGTGGCTGTGTCCCTTCGGAGGAGGAAGAGGCCATAACAGCCTACGTATAGGCGCCATTTGTACCGTAGCTTTCGCCATAGCTGCTATCTCGCGCAAGCGCCCTTAAGCCGCATCCTAAGAGCAACCACCGTTTTGCGCAGTAGTCTGTAAGCTTGCCTTCTCCATAAGGGCCTATGTATATTCGCCATCTTGAGCAAGCGCCCTTAAGCCGTCTCACAAGAGCGTCCATGTAGTCGCCATCTTGTGCAGTCGCTCATGGCCGGAAACTTTCCCCATAATAGTCCATGTATAGTCACCATCATGCGCAAGCGCTCACGGCCGTCATCTTCCTCCATAAGAGTTCATGTATAGTCGCCATCTTGTGCAGTCGCTCATGGCCGGCAACTTCTTCCATAAGAGCCTATGTATAGCCGCCATCTTGTACAATCGCCCATGGCCGGCATCTTTCTCCTTAAGAGCCTATGTATAGCCGCCATCTTGTGCAATCGCCCATGGTCAGCATCTTTCTCCGTAAGAGCCAATGTATAGCCACCATCTTGTACAATCGCCCATGGCCGGCATCTTTCTCGATAAGAGCCTATGTGTAGTCGCCATCTTGTACAATCGCCCATGGCTGGCATCTTTCTCGAGAAGAGCCTATGTATAGCCGCCATATTGTGCAAACGCCCATATGAGGCATCTTTCTCGATAAGAGCCTATGTATAAGAAATAAGGGAACGTTCTTGATAAATAAGGTAATTTAATAAGAATTCCGAGAGCAAAACCCTCACGCAAGGTTCAACTATACAGATTCCATATCGTTGGTGGGAACCAGATCCCGGACCGGAGCTAAGACACGTCCTTTCTTCATCTTGCTGAAGTCACAACTCATGGCTTCGCACGCCTACGATCAGCATGGCCCGCCAACAAGGAAGGGGAGAGTGAGAGACTCGCTCTCAATGCGACACCACAACTTAGGGCACGAGATCGTACCAAACACACGTTTAGGATTTACAGGAGAAAAAATAAAGCAATATAAGCGCATAGGCTCAATGAGGAAGATGATATCAACTGAATAATGTGAGCAACGTCACGCAGAAGGTAATAATTTCCGAGTGACACACAGCACGAATAAGGTTGGGAAGAGCTAATCACACGTCACTATGGTGGACAATTATTACCCAAACCAGTGTCAAATTAATTTCATGACCACGAATGGACTCGAGTTTTCGCAAATATGTTTTGTGAGGCCCTAAACATATGTTCAAAATGCCGTCCCTCTCGTAACATAATAGGAGTATCTCGCTGATCGTCCTTCCAGTGAGTGTGCTGACCACGAACTTGAGTACTTGCGTTTTTAACGTCATGCTAACAACTGCACTTTTCATCGACGATGCAAAAGGACCAGTATATAATTATGATACGCTGTGTCAGAATCGGAAACCACGGAAAAACCATTGGACGGGTGGCGACGATGAGACTCAAACCCACCTTTTGGCGAAAGGAGGAGCATGTAAGATTTTCGAAAAGGGCTATCGCTTATCTTTGGTTCGAAATACACTTAAACTATTGTCCCGTGACTTATGATGACAAGGTTTAGAATTATGTAAAACTGCGTTATGGTTTCCTTACTTCTTTTCTTGCGTTCGAGACGCTAAGTGACACACGTTTATTCAAATACGTCTGTTTTCTGCAAAGGCAAGGGTAGTATATATATTTTATTTATTTATATATATTGACGACAAAGGTTCCCATAGTCTATGGCTCGTGATAGGCGACACAATAATCACATCACAGATAGTATAGATTTTTCAGTAAAGTGACAGCCACATTTTTCCATAACTAAGACATAGTTTGTCAACGTATTAACATCCTACTTTTTCAGAAGTATTGCGCCCTGGTGGGGGTGTGATAAGCGTCATGCAATTATGATGAATTATTGAGGAATATATATTTCATTTTCCGAATAAAGAATATCTTACTGTACATACAGTAAGAGCAGGCCAGGCCGAGATGGTATGGTGAAACATGCACAGACTATTGTCTCCGCTGAGATTAACAAACACAATGAACGGCAGAATTAGAATTCTCAGAAATTGTGACGAAGGGGGAAAGAGAAAGGCACGAGTTGTTGACAAGTTGCGGAAAGTTTTCATAGCCCCGAGCAGAATAGGTAGTGGCGACATCGCAGAGAGCTGGGTGCAAATTTCTGAGAAATGACGTAGGAGTATCTCCATGTACTAGCGGGAGTTGAACGCAGGGTTGGCACTGGAAGAAAAAAATATGAGCCTTCCCGGTCACGTGGTTTAGGTGGACCAATGGAAAAATTCACTTGACCAATGCAAGTCGACAACTTCGTATTGTAAGAAGCACTACCGAGGCTACCTCCGCGGATTAAACTGATAGAAGGGAGTGAGTTATCAATTCACAATAAGGGGGAATTTAGGAGCCTTACTATATTATAAAACTTATAAAAAGTTAATAATTGCGGGAGATTGCATGGTGTAATTCTGAGAATTCATGAATGCTATCCGATGATTGGCTGGAGGTAAAGGATGCCACAATAGAGCGCGAAATCCCAGGCCGGGATACGGCAGCTAAATTCGCAAATATATCCATTATTACCAGCGAACGATAATAGTTGAGAATTGGTATAGAGCATTTGAGAACATAATTACATCATTGGATATCATATTTAAGCCACGGGCCAAACCGCAAATTGTCGTATGAAGATATCGGGACTGCGCGTCCCAAGATGACCTCATCTGAACTCGGAAGAGAGGGGATACAAGTATAAATATGAGGTCGTGGACAAGGACTGAGAACTACTTTTGACAAAGCGTTCGAGCGGATACCACGCCTGGGGTGCGTGACAACTTCTGATATTTTGTTCGAGCCGTGATTACGCCAGGGGTGCGTGTGTGTACTTACTCGTGGAGTAGGGTTCGAAGTATTATATTGTTACATAGTACAGTGATTCATGACGTGATGTAGCTCATATTACAGTCCTGAGCAGTCTACTAGTATGAAGTGTTTCAAATAGACAGGACTCAGTAAAGCATAACTTACGGAGTGTGAGATTCTACCAACAGATTAGGAAGTGCGTTACGTGAGAACGGTCACGAGTGTTTATGTCACCTAGTAAACAGTCGATTCTAAACAGATACCTGGTCAGCTACACGAAGGTGAGACGGGAAATTCAAGTGCGCGCACTGGCCGTTGTAATGGGAATCCCGAGGTATCCCATGTTCCTAGTGTCCGGGAAAGGAATGAAGAATGTTTATCTACATTAAGTGGGCTAGATACAAGGCCGAGAGTGTAAAATTTGTGAGTAGAATTTAGGGTGGAAATTATTCCAAAGTGCAAGTTATTTTATTTGTTTTTATTCAAAATGTGTAAAGTTGAAAAGGGTCAAGGATTAATTCTTCAAGCTGGCATGAATACCAGTGGAATGCAGTGCTAAAAACCGGAGGGGCTAGGCTCCATGTCCGGTTTTAGCAGACTACAATGGCAGAGATGAGTAACCTTTTCAAATATTTGTAGATTGCTATCGTTAGGGGGAGGAAATCATATTATTTTATCATGGTGACTTGATTGTGAAACGAGCCATTTCCGGCTCGTATAAATTCAAAGATAGATAGACAAAGGGACAAATTAATATGTACATGATTAGATCGAGCACTCATCATAATTTTGATTATTAAATAGAGTATAGTAGGGTAGAGTTGTTCATTCAAGTGCTTGAGTTGTTTGATATGATATGGAACACGTTTCACTTAAAGACAATGTTAATATTCATTTAGAAGTGCTTCCAAAGTGTTTTTCCGTTATCGGATGTTTTATAGATATTAAGGCATGTTGTTAAGATAATCCAGAGGTAGGGTTGCCAAGTGATTTAAATTGTTGTGGGACGGAATGAAGTCCATTGATTTGTTTGTAAATATCGCGAAGTTTGCCAGTGGACAAAATAATAATAATCTGTACAAGTGTCGAAGTAGTTACATTAATATTGGATAATGTGTAAAGGCGTGTTTAATAATAATCTTTGAGAATAAAGGCATGGGCCTAGTTGGGTAGAATGATTGCAAATCAAAGTAATTTAAAGGTGGGGATATTATGTGGCATGAATATTTTATTTGGACAGTGAATCCGATTTTAACACTAATTGTTGATTTAACGTTTTTGGACTCCATAATAATCATAAATAAAACTTGGTAGAAACGAGATAGGCATTTTGATAATATGGTCATGCTATGTTTGAGGCCCAGAGTGATTTGAGCCAAAAGTTGAGATTTGGAGTTTGTGGGACAGAAATCCGGCCCGAAATAAAAGTGAATTGTACTGATGTTGATGAAGAAATAGATGGATCTTAAGGCCTACATAGAGGTTGTATTTCTATACCGGTGTATTGAGTGGCAGAATAGAGTTCACACACCGAGGGTTAATTAGTGAAAATGTTTTGAAGAGTTCCGATGGATAAATGGACTTCAAAATGGGAAAGGAAGGAATAATTTAACACTTGCAGAGATTGGAGGTATTTGCCCAACTGAGAGGTGTTATGGGATTTGAGAATTGTCTTAGGAGCATATGGTCTCCATGAATTAACGACAGTACGAAAATAAGGTTGCGGGTTCGAACACTATCATGTCCCGACCGATGTGAATTCGGATCTTGGTGATTTCTGTTTGGGAGAGAACGTATGTGACTAAATTATAAAGATGGGGAATAAAAATAAAGATTCTCGAAAGAATAATAATATTAATAATAATAATATTCCAAGTAAATCATGTCTGGATTGATTAGTGCCAAAATAAATCGGAATTGTAAAAGGAGTTATGCGTTAAACATATTAAGAGTGGACTACCGTGTAACATGCGAAATTAATTTTTTAAAATTAATAATAATAATAACAATAATAATAATAATAATAATAATAATAATAATAATAATAATAATAATAATAATAATAATAATAAATATTTGAAAAAGAAGAAGATTTTTTAAAAATTTTATTTATTAACACAATAATGATGGTGGGAATTGAATTGAAAATATTGAAATTTTCAAACCACTTTAATAATGATAATATTTTGAAGTAAAAAGAAAGAAGCTACTTTTTTATTTTGAAGAAGAAGAATTTACTTTTTTATATTTTTTACATAATAATGATGTTGGGAGTTGAAATGAAAAATTTGAGATTTTTAACTAATAATAATAATAATAATAATGAGAATATTTGAAGAAGGAGAAGAAGAATAAAAAAGGAAGCTTCTTTTTTTATGAGAATAATAAGAGCGAGAAGTTGAAGTATTATAGCGAGGATGATTACGGGTTACGATAATCACGATTTCCACTATTAATAATAATGTTGATAATAATAATAATAATAATAATAATAATAATAATAATAATAATAATAATATTTATTTTATTTTATTATTTCGGATGCTGATGATGAATGATACTAGGGAAGTCAGCTGGCGAATTAACGTAATAATGTCAAGTGTTGTGAATAATAAGTTAAGTTAGTAGTTGTAAAATGAAGGCAAATCCCTACATCTGGACCATTAGGTTAGAGTCCTTTTGTCGTTTCCTTCAACTAACGATTAGCATATCTTGGTTAGGAACCCGGGGAGAGTTTGTAGTCTCATCTCAATCAAAGTGGAGGCGATAACATGGTTCATGTGATCGCGCCTACTCAGCCAACAGGTCATGGTGGTAACGAAGGTATCCACGGTTCCACCACCCAAATGGAAGGGCGGTCAAAAGTAATAAATATTATGTAATCATTTTTCAGGAATAATTTGCCAAATTACCGGCAAATCAAGGGTCAACAGATTTTGATTGTGTGTAAAAATTAATGTGTTTACTTAAATAAAATGCTCCTTTAGCATTTGCAAGGAAACAGTTCCAGGTTCTTGTTCTTGCAGAATAGTAAACCCTTGGTGACCTTTTAAATATCCGTCCCCATCCCTAGGATGGAGCCTTCATAATTTTCCTTTGATCTGAATATATATATAATTTGTATGTTTGATGATGAGCCCTAAAGTTAAAGATTAGAGTGTCCCGTTCAACCCTGTAGTACTGATTGGATGGCGCCCTTACATTTAGTTTGAGATCTTATATCTCAAAATATAATTTTTTATTGTTTATTAGTTGCGATAGATTCGGACCGTAACACTCCCTGAAATAAATGCTGGTTGGGACTCAGGCTTTGAGCGGGTACAGTATATTCAGGAATTGTATGGCTATAAAATATTGCATGCCCTTCACTCCATAATTTACTGAATTGGAGTGAGAGGGATATACCTTCTAGTTTCAATCAATGAATTTCACTAAACCGGAAGAAGTTAACAGCAGAGTGGATTAATGTCCTGTCTAGCGTATACGTAAAGACATACATAAAGAGGAAAATGCAATTTGCTTGCAGAATGTCAGAATATTTCACTCGGAAGAAACCTCATGAGACGGTTTGAGGAACGGGAATCCATACATGATTTCGTTGGTTCTTTTTTGTAGGATTTGCGAATTAGTAACATAGTCTTCCCTACATCTTCCCCATGTATGTTAGATGTCACTGCATGATACAATGTCTGATAAAGAGTTAAGCACCCAGAATGAGCGCTCCTATAATATCCCATTTCGGTGAAGCGAACGAACAACCGAAGGAAAGGACAATGGAACAACTGGCGGTACAACACCGCAGTCCAGGTCTTCGACTACTAGGCCAACCAGTAAGAGATTAGAGGTCAACCCACAGCGAAAACACGCCAACCACTTAGAGCAGGCCTCAGCATAGGACTGGGAAGCGAGGAATCTGGGCAATACCAAGGTCAAAGGAAACTCAATAGAGGGTGAATCTTGAACCAACAAGGGAAGGAACAATTACCTGAATTAACAAAAACACCATCTATAGTTTATACAACCCAATATATTTAATAGAAATAAAATTCAAAGGAGAAAGTAATTGGGTAAAGGTATTAAAATATTAGAAATTAATTTTTTAAAATTAATGAACTCCAATTCAGATTAATAAAACTCATCTAGAAAAAATCAATAATACCGGTAGAGTTGCATGTCTTTCAGAAATAACCAAAAAGTTTTACCCTTGTTCTATAATAGGGCTTTCAGATTACGATATTTAACCTTTTTCATAACAAGCAAATTTTATAGTTTACTTCGGTGCACCGTTTTAAACATAAATAAGGCCTTGAAAGATTGAGGGAACCCTAAACAAATTTAAGAAAATGTACAAAACCTCAAGAACACTGAAGTGCCAAGTTTTTAACTAAAAACTAATTAAAATACCTTACCCCTACGATCTTACCAAATTAACACATACACATGACAAAAACAAGCCCACACCAATAATTGACGCTAACAAACAACAGACAATAATGAAAGATGGGACGGAATATCAAGATAAGTCAATCCAACGGTCTCAATTACAATGCATACAAGGCCCGGATACTAGGCAAAATAATATTAATAAAATTAGCGACTTCAGTATAACTTAAATGGAAGAAAAAATAATGAATCTACCTAAAATTTCACCTATACAACGAATAAATGTGAGAGAGTATCCTTTAACCAGTCGGCTGAAAACAATTCCATATTATTAATGCTTCGATTACCATCTTTATCATATCACTGAGATTGAGTACGATATTCATTTTAACCCTAGCAAGTTTTGGGAGTTAGAAACCCATAAGAATGTTTACGGAAACAGTACATGACTCTCAACTGGGATTTATAAGTTTTGACAGAATGTTTTTATTAACACGTTGAGTGCCAAGCGACCCCATCTATATACAGTACGTGAGAGCAGTCAAGTTTTTGAACTTCACGTCCCCATAAGGGTCGTACGTTCGTTCTAAATCTAGAACTGTGCGAACCCATTTGGGTGCGCATCAAGTATGTGTTTCGAAGCTGTCATCTGCTGGTCGTGTATTTAAGTACGTGCATAGTCAACCTTCCATTCCTCAATTCCTGTTTTGGCGCGACCCCATATGGGTACGTCAAGAGCGCTTTGTAGGGCGACAAAGTCATTGTCCATCTCGCCCACGGATTGTTCAAGTGTGCTGTGAGTTTCCTTTTCTCTTTTAAGTCGTTACGAGTAAATCCAGCAGTAAAAGACTTACTGTCGGATTTTTTATTATGGACACTCGAGTTTAGGCTTTAATTACAAACGAATCAATAGGCCTATTGCAATGCGAGTTATGCCAATATTTTCCTTGTTTAATTCTACATTAGCGTATATATAAGACACATTGTTTTCAACGTTCATTAAATATTTTTTATTCGTGGTTGTAATAATTATTGCCCGGGTCTTTGGCTTTTTCTCTAGGAACCGCTCACTTAGGAATATATACAAGGAAAACTACTTGTCTGATGGTAATGCAATTTTTATATGTTATAACCACATGTATTTGTAGTGTAATACTTAAGTTACAATTTTTTTTACCACCCCTAAAAAGTTCTTATAATTTTTCTAAAGCAACTCTTTCTCAGCCCAGGATAAACGTACAACAGCAAACTTGGGCTTGTTTTGAAGCACTCAGTCATGGTTATCAGAAACTACAACAACTGCAACCGTACAGTTTGATGCCGAATCTATGAAGAGTAATATTGAAAGCAGGTTTTGTATACGCCGGACCGTGCGATTAACAGCAGGCCGGGCGCAGTGTTGCCGCGTTCAGTAGTAACAACGCGCGCAACAGTAGTAAAATGGGAGAGTTCGGCCGCCTCCTCCCGCGGGAAATTTGAATTTTGGCGGGAGATTTGAATTTGTAAACAAAGCCACGTGCTTTTTGACAGCTGTCATCGACAACAACGCATCGCTAACCTCACTGCTGTCATCTTGACGGGCCTAAACCTCAGTAGTGCCAACTTAACCTAACTAGCGCGAGGTAAACAAAGCCACGTGTTTTTTGACAGCCACGTGCTTTTTGACAGACAACAACGCATCGCTAACCTCAGTACTGCCATCTTGACGGGCCTAAACCTCAGTAGTGCCAACTTAACCTAACTAGCGCGAGGTAAACAAAGCCACGTGTTTTTTGACAGCCACGTGCTTTTTGACAGACAACAACGCATCGCTAACCTCAGAACTGCCATCTTGACGGGCCTAAACCTCAGTAGTACCAACATAACCTAACTAGCGCGTGGTAAACAAAGCCACGTGCTTTTTTGACAGCCGTCATCCGCCATCTTTAAACCACAGAGCACTGTGCTGCCCTCTTTATCGTAGTAGATGTAAAATTCGTCAGTCATCGGCAGTGCTGCCATCTTGGCGGGCCTAAACCTTAGTGCTACCAACTTAACCTCACTAGCTTGAGATAAACAAATCCACGTGCTTTTTGACAGCTGTCACCAGCCATCTTTACTCTATAGAGCACAGTGATGCCCTCTTTAGCTACTTACCTTTGAAATGTGGTGGCGGATAATTTGAAAAATGCTTTTTGACAGCAGCCATCTTGCATCGCAAACCTCAGTGCTGCCCTCTTTAGCTAGATACCTGTGGTGGCAGACAATTCCATGTGACAGCAGCCATCTTTGAGCACAGTGCTGCCCTTCTTTGTGTCGGCGGGAAATTCCACGTGCTCTTGTTTGGAAAGAAATTCACGTGCTATTTTCTGACAGCTGTCATCCGCCATCTTGCATCACAAACCTCAGTGCTACACTCTTTAGCTAGATACCTTTGAAATGTGGTGGCGGCAAATTCTACATGCTCATGTTTGGAAACAAACCTATGCGCTTTTTTGACAACTATCATCCGCCATCTTTAATCCAGAGAGCACCGTGCTGCCCTCTTTAGCTACTTACCTTTGAAATGTGGTGGCGGCAAATTCTACGTGCTCTTGTTTGGAAACAAACCCATGTGCTTTTCTGACAGCTGTCATCCGCCATATTTAATCCAGAGAGAACAGTGCTGCACTCTTTAGTTGAAATGTGGTGGCGGCAAATTCCACGTGCTCTTGTTTGGAAACAAACCTATGCGCTTTTTGACAGCTATCATCCGCCATCTTTTATCCAGAGAGCACCGTGCCGCCCTCTTTAGCTACTTACCTTTGAAATGTGGTGGCGGCAAATTCTACGTGCTCTTGTTTGGAAACAAACCCATGTGCTTTTCTGACAGCTGTCATCCGCCATCTTTAATCCAGAGAGAACAGTGCTGCACTCTTTAGTTGAAATGTGGTGGCGGCAAATTCCACGTGCTCTTGTTTGGAAACAAACCCATGTGCTTTTCTGACAGCTGTCATCTACCATCTTTAATCCAGAGAGAACAGTGCTGCACTCTTTAGTTGAAATGTGGTGGTGGCAAATTCCACGTGCTCTTGCTTGGAAACAAACCTATGCGCTTTTCTGACAGCTGTCATCCACCATCTTTAATCCAGAGAGAACAGTGCCGCACTCTTTAGTTGAAATGTGGTGGCGGCAAATTCCACGTGCTCTTGTTTGGAAACAAACCCATGTGCTTTTCTGACAGCTGTCATCTACCATCTTTAATCCAGAGAGAACAGTGCTGCACTCTTTAGTTGAAATGTGGTGGTGGCAAATTCCACGTGCTCTTGTTTGGAAACAAACCTATGCGCTTTTCTGACAGCTGTCATCCACCATCTTTAATCCAGAGAGAACAGTGCCGCACTCTTTAGTTGAAATGTGGTGGCGGCAAATTCCACGTGCTCTTGTTTGGAAACAAATTCTACGCGCTCTTCAGCTGTCAACCACCATCTTTAATCAAGAGAGCACCGTGCTGCCCTCTTTGTGGTGGCGGATAATTTGAGAAATTCTTTTCGACAAGCAGCTATCTTTAATCCAGAGAAAACAGTGCTGCCCTCTTTAGCTACTTACCTTTGAGGCGGTTAATTTGAAAAATTCTTTTCGACAAGCAGCCATCTTTAATCCAGAGAGAACAGTGCTGTCCTCTTTAGCTACTTACCTTTGAGGCGGTTAATTTGAAAAATTCTATTTAACAAGCTGCCATCTTTAATGAAAAGAGCATCGTGGTGCTATCTTGCGGGTAAATTTTACGTCACAGCTGTCATCCACCATCTTGCATTGCTAACCTTAGTGCTACCCTCTTTAGCTACTTACCTTTGAAAAAAAATCTATTTGACAAGCTGTCACCCGCCATCTTGCATCGCAAACCTCAGTGGTGGCGGATAATTTGAAAAAATCTTTTTGACAAGCAGCCATCTTTAATCAACAGAGCACCGTGCTGCCATCTTTAGCTACCGCCATCTTACATCGCTTACCTCGCTGCTGCACTCTTTAGTTGAAATGTGGTGGCGGTAAATTCGAACAAGTTTAATCACGCATCGGGAAAGCTAGAGTAAGCACGTGCTGCAGTGATAACGTCATCATGCATGTTTAGACTTGTCCGTTTTCTTAAGAGTAAGTCGGTGTAAAGGAATGTGGTAGTGGTAAATTCGAACAAGTTTAAACATGCATCGGGAAAGCTAGAGTAAGCACGTGCAGTTGTGATGACGTCATTGTGCATGTTTAGACCTGATGGTTTTTCTTAAGAGTAAGTCGGTGTAAAGCAATGCAATAAGTACAACATTTTTTGAATGCGATCAAATATTTATTTACAAATGTACTACAACAGTGTTCGTTTTTGCTGCTGACAAGGTTGGTGTGCTTCTTAACAACGTATGCTTCTGAAATGCCTCCTGCAACATTCAAATTAAACAAAACATTTAGAAATATATTATACTAAGTATGTTATGCTTTACAGAGAAGATCATATACCTCTTACCTTGCTGTTATTCCTTTTCGGAATCATCATCATCATCATCATCATGAGGTACTAGAGAAAGTTCATTCATACACTGTGTACAGTGTTCAATCCTCGGATTTGGTCCATCCCAATCATCATCACCATTTTCTCCTCGATGCTTGTAGTGTCGTTCACAAGTTCTGCATAATGCTACTTCGATCGACATCTTACTGTGTAGAGGAAGGATGTCCCAAAAATTATGTACGTAAGAGGCAGCGTATGTATATAAAAATCCTGGTGGTAAGTATTGAATAAGATGTTTCGGCATCGACGATCTATGTTTATAGAACATCTTAATAGCCTCACTCACTCGTGAAAGATAAATAAGATGTTACGTATGAGCATGCAAACAGCATGCACATTTACAGTTTTGTTCCATAGCGTACGATTTCGAAGCACACAATAATGAAAATGATAAAGATCTATTCTTATTTATAGTCTCGTAACAATATTCGTTAGCGGATGGTAAGTAACATCACTCATATGAATAATAAGACAATAGGCTGCTGTGTTAGCAGGAATGTTTTCAGTTGTTTCAAATTCTAAGCGAATATCAACTGGAGATTCTTTTATAGATTCTTCATGATAAGAGCAGTCTATAACTACGATCGGTGGTTTATTTTTAAATTCGTGTGGTGTAAATAGCGGACGATCTTCTTTCTGATAATACGATGATTGAAATTTACAAAACATGTCATAGAGCACCCCAAACTTATTTTTCTCAAAGTTAATGTCTATGTTTTCGTAGGGATACGTAATTCCGTTGAGATATAGTCTAACGTATCTTAATTTACAGTGATCAAACAGTGAGCTATATTTTTCGTGATTGAATTTACGATTAATTTGAAATCCAAAAATAATGTACAAGGGCTTCTCAGTAAAACGTGATGTTCTAACAACCCAGCTATGCTTGTTTGTAGGTGGTAACACAGGATATTCATGCAGTTCCCAATTTCGAAAACGTATAGGTAATGGTGTATCATTTTCTACAATCTTGAGCAATCGAAGTTTTTCACGATCAGATAAGGTTACATGTGGAATCTTCCACAGTATACGATGAAGTGTAATTTTCGAATCTACTGGTGTTTCTACTGCTTTAAGAGAACTGTAATCACTTCGATCACGGATTAGAATAAGCTCTTGCTTTGCGTTGATTATAATACGTGTAAAGTCTTCTGCGAATCCTAAAATATGTTTCAGTGATAACATACCCGTAAAAGTTCCATCCTCATTAATCATCCAATTGTTATTACCTTTTGGACACCATCCTGCCATCCGCAAAAGATTACTTTCTTCATCACAGAAAGAAGGGTAGAGTTTCATTGCTCTTGTAATACCAACATTCGTCGTTAGTAGTATAATTGGATGGTTCTGGCGCCACCGCCACCTCCGGCTCCCAGTGGCCGCCTCCACCTCAGCCAGTGGCCTCTTCCAGTACTGCCAACTTAACCTAACTAGCGCGACAGTACTGCCAACTTAACCTAACTAGCGCGAAATTTGAATTTGTAAACAAAGCCACGTGCTTTTTGACAGCTGTCATCGACAACAACGCATCGCTAACCTCAGTACTGCCATCTTGACGGGCCTGACCCTCAGTAGTGCCAACTTAACCTAACTAGCTCGAGATAAACAAAGCCACGTGCTTTTTGACAACCACGTGCTTTTTGACAGATTTGTAAACAAAGCCACGTGCTTTTTGACAGACAACAACGCATCGCAAACCTCAGTACTGCCATCATGACGGGCCTAAACCTCAGTAGTGCCAACTTAACCTAACTAGCATGAGGTAAACAAAGCCACGTGTTTTTTGACAGCCACATGCTTTTTGACAGATTTGTAAACAAAGCCACGTGCTTTTTGACAGACAACAACGCATCGCTAACCTCAGTACTGCCATCTTGACGGGAATAAACCTCGGTGGTACCAACTTAACCTAACTAGCGAGAGGTAAACAAAGCCACGTGCTTTTTGACAGCTACATGCTTTTTGACAGCTGCCATCCGCCATCTTTGAGCACCGTGCTGCCCTCTTTCGTCACCTGTCATCGGCAGTGCTGCTATCTTGACGGGTCTAAACCTTAGTGCTACCAACTTAACCTAACTAGCGCGAGGTAAACAAAGCCACGTGTTTTTTGACAGCCGTCATCCGCCATCTTTAATCCATAGAGCACAGTGCTGCCCTCTTTAGCTACTTACCTTTGAAATGTGGTGGCGGATAATTTGAAAAATGCTTTTTTTTGACAGCAGCCATATTGCATCGCAAACCTCAGTGCTGCCCTCTTTAGCTAGATACCTGTTGTAGCAGACAATTCCACGTGACAGCAGCCATCTTTAATCAAGAGAGCACCGTGCTGTACTCTTTAGCTAGATACCTTTGAAATGTGGTGGCGGCAATTTGAAAAATTCTATGTGCTCTTGTTGGGGAACAAAGCTACGTGCTTTTTTTGACAGCTGTCATCCGCCATCTTTAATCAATAGAGCACTATGCTGCTATCATGCGGGCAATTTCGTTAGCTGTCATCCGCCATCTTTAATCCAGAGAGAACAGTGCTGCCCTCTATGTGGTGGCAGCAAATTGAAAAATTCCACGTGCTCTTGTTTGAAAACATACTCACGTGCTTTTTTGACAGCTGTCATCCGCCATCTTTAATCCAGAGAGAACAGTGCTGCCCTCTATGTGGTGGCGGCAAATTGAAAAATTCCACGTGCTCTTGTTTGAAAACATACTCACGTGCTTTTTTGACAGCTGTCATCCGCCATCTTTAATCCAGAGAGAACAGTGCTGCACTCTATGTGGTGGCGGTAAATTCCATGTGCTTTACAAACCTATGTGCTTTTCTGACAGCTGTCATCCGCCATCTTTAATCTAGAGAGAACAGTGCTGCACTCTATGTGGTGACGGCAAATTCCACGTGCTTTACAAACCTATGCGCTTTTCTGTCATCCACCATCTTTAATCTAGAGAGAACAGTGCTGCACTCTATGCGGTGGCGGCAAATTCTACGTGCTTTACAAACCTATGCGCTTTTCTGTCATCCGCCATCTTTAATCTAGAGAGAACAGTGCTGCACTCTATGTGGTGGCGGCAAATTCTACGTGCTCTTATTTGGAAACAAATTCTACTCGCTCTTCAGCTGTCATCTACCATCTTTAATTAAGAGAGCACCGTGCTGCCCTCTTTGTGGTGGCGGATAATTTGAAAAAATTATTTTCGACAAGCAGCCATCTTTAATCCAGAGAGAACAGTGCTGCCCTCTTTAGCTACTTACCTTTGAGGCGGTTAATTTGAAAAATTCTTTTCGACAAGCTGCCATCTTTAATCCAGAGAGAACAGTGCTGCCCTCTTTAGCTACTTACCTTTGAGGCGGTTAATTTGAAAAATTCTAGCTGCCATCTTTAATGAAAAGGGCATCGTGGTGCTATCTTGCGGGTAATATTTTACGTCACAGCTGTCATCCACCATCTTGCATTGCTAACCTTAGTGCTGCCCTCTTTAGCTACTTACCTTTGACAAGCTGTCACCCGCCATATTGCATCGCAAACCTCAGTGCTGCACTCTATGTGGTGGCGGATAACTTGAAAAAATCTTTTTGACAAGCAGCCATCTTTAATCAACAGAGCACCGTGCTGCCATCTTTAGCTACCACCATCTTACATCGCTTAACTCGCTGCTGCACTCTATGTGATGGCGGTTAATTCGAACAAGTTTAATCACGCATCGGGTAAGCTAGAGTAAGCACGTGCTGCAGTGATGACGTTATCATGCATGTTTAAACCCGTTCGTTGACTAAGAGCTTTAGTCTTCGGGAAACAGTGATAGAGTGTGGAGTGCAAACATGACGAAAACATTAATAGTTGATGTGCAAGGCTTTAAAGTAAACGGAAACAAGTTTGTGTTTAAAGAGGTGGCTGTGTTAGATTGCTGTGTGTTGTGGGCACCAAAACTTGTTAGTTTAGTATTTAGTCCACCGTTCCCTTACTGTTTGCAAACAGATGAAGATAAAAAGCAGGCTCAGTGGATTGAAAACAAGTTAGGTTTGAAGTGGGAAGAAAAAGGAATACCTTATCGTTTTCTACCTTTAATGATGAATGCACATTTGTCAAGAGCAGATCTTGTTCTTATAAAGGGTTGTGAAAAGAAAGAATGGTTGCGTGATTTTCTACCATCATCATGTGAAGTTATCGACATGCATGAATTGGGGTGCCCATCATTTAAAACTCTTCCGAAAGAGCATAGTAGAGAAACAACTAAACAGTCTTTACAACATGTATGCATGCTCTTTGATTGGTTGTGTCGCAGTGCATGTCGGGAAGTGAACAACATATGTAAAGTGCAGTGTCGAAATAACCTTAGTGTAAAAGAAACATTTGTAGAGTAAAGACATCATGTCATTTCTAACAGATACTAAGTGTAACGCAGTTGAAAAGGCGATCGTAAAGTTTTATGCATGCAAAAAGAAACTAAACACTTTTACTGAAGAAGAGTTAAATGCATTACCAAAGGCATTTTTGGTCAATGTAGCTGCGAATGCTGTAAAGAAGATTTGGGATAAGGTGCCTCGTGAGTGGACTCAAGATCCTGTTTTGTCAGAGCTTCAAACGTGTAGTTTACATCATGAACACGTGAGTTTAGGTAGAAGACCTTCTGTGAGACAGTGCCGTACATGTCAACTAATTAAACTGTATCACGGACCTAAAACTAACGAGTTGTCTTCGCTTATAAACACTTATCATGGCTGTGGAGAGAGTAAACAAGGAAAAGGTGAAGAAACGTGCTGGGAGAAAGATGAGGAAGCATGTTGGGCGTGGACTCATCAATAGAGTGATTGATCTTCTTTTCTTCGTGCTTCATCTCCCCTGCGGCCCTAGAACACGTTCGCCTGATACGTAGTTACATGCTGCCTGCATAGAGTGTAGCTGTTAAAATCTGCTTCGTAAAGTTATGCTGTGTGTGTGTGTGTATGTGTTATTACCTAGTGCTTTAGCTGCTCAGAAGAATATAGCAGCACTTGTCGTTGTTGGTGCAATAAAACGAAAAACTGAGTGACAAAGACCGTAACATGAACAAAGGATAAAAATGTATGTATATAGTCTAAAATAAATATGAATTGTCAAAACATATTACAGGTGTTGTTTAATCCTACAGCATGTCCTAGTGACTTAGAAGAAAGGAAACGTAGAGGATTAAAAGAAAACACACATAAGATTTAAAGTACATCCTCTTTATTAATCCATGAATTAAAGCTGTTATTAAAACCAAGCCATTTAACATACAGTTTATTACCACGACGTCGAATAACACGTTCAACTAAATAGTGATCAGGATATTTTGTTTTCTGCAGTTCTTCGATGTAGAATCCTCCTTCAATAGGCTGTCCTCTGAGATCGCGAAGTAAATACGTAACTGGATTAGTAAGCTTAACACTTCTGATTTGAAAAATTTCAGTGCTCCAGTTAGGTGTGTATCCTTTTGCAAAGATAGACTTGTGTTTGCTGATGCGAACGAAATCACCTTCTTTAAAGCGATAGCGACGTGGATCAGCTGTTTTGATTACAAGATGAATAGCATCTAGACGAGGTGTATTCTTTGTAACAAGACGTGGCTTTGTTCTGATAGTGCGATGAGGTGTATCGTTGTAGGTAGATAAAAGTCTAGGTAGCAGATCAATCCAACGATATGAACCTTGCGCTGTAAATTCTCGCCACATCATTGTTTTGAGTGTACGATTAAAGCGTTCTACAACACTTGCCTTGAGATTACTGAACGTAGAGTAGTGTTGAATGCCAAGTAACTTGAGGTAAGAAGAAAAATCCTTGTTGTAAAACTCTTTACCTTGATCAGTTTGAAGAAGCCTTGGGCAGCGTTTCGATTCTTCAACAATATGTTTAAATGCTTCTTTAACTTGAGCTGCTGTTTTAGAACGCACGGGTTGTGCAAAAGCAAACTTTGACAACACATCGATAACAGTAAGTAGATACTTATACCCCTTATTACTAGAGGCATATGGAATCATTTCTACTAAGTCTGCTTGCCAGAGATCATCTTTTCCTCGTGTAATAACGCGTCTGCGACAGTAGGTGCGACGTGCTGGTTTATGTAACTCATGTGCGATGTTTACCTTTACAGGTGAGATCTTCTCTTGACGAGCCATTATAAAATAATACCGGCATAACGTAGTTCTCTTTCTATTTCTAGAATTTCTGATCCGTGACCAGTGTGACCAGCCTCTTGCGATGCTCTTAAAAGTTGTAATCGTTCAACGAGTAGGTTTGGGTCATTCCAGTATCTTACATCCACATACGGCAACAAAGGCTTGTAGATAACGTCTAGACTACGTGCAGTCGGAAACAGCTTAGAAATAAACTCACGATACTTGTAACTCTTATTCGCATTTACAGCTTCTGTTCTCTTGTAATTACGTCGTGTTGCATCGGTAGCAAAAAGTATTGCTTTATACTTTTTAAGATCATCTTGTAAAATTATATCCTTGTCAGGTATTCGTGAGAAAAGAAGTTCTAAGAGTCCTTTCGTAGGTTTGTAGGTAACACCTTTTACAATGAGTTTGTTGCTATTAATCTTAACATTTGAATTTCCTATCCGGAAACAGTCATCTTCGTAGCGAATACCATAGGTAGTGTCAGTTTGTCCTGTAAAAAGTTTTTCTATATAAGGTGCAAAGAGAGATCCATAGGTATCTTGAATAAAAGTTCTAAACTGATTGCGATATTCTGGTGTAATCATAACCTCAGACAAAGATGGTAGATTTTGCGTCGATGTAGTAGGTGTTTCTGCAATAACATCTGTAGTTAAAAACTCAACACGCTTAGATGGTGATGCATCATTAAGTTCTTCTTCTTCTTCTTCCTTATCTTCCTCTTCTTGATCTACATCCTGCTTCTTCTCTTCCGTATCTTCTTCATGCTTTTCTTCTTCATGCTTCTCTTTATGATATGATGTTTGCATAGAAGCAAAACTTGAAGTAGACTGCGGTAATGAAGTAGAATTAAAAATTTCTTTGAGTGGTGTACTTAGTTGTGTTTTTAAAAATAAATCCGTGTCTGCTTGAATACGTTTAAGCTCTTTAAATTTCCGTCGAATATTGTTTCGAGCTTGGATGATATGTTTTGTGATCTCCTTGCTAGATGTTAACATGATGGTGGTTTTTAATCAAGTAGTTACTGTAATTCTGTGTTAATGCATATAAAATGATCGAAACCCATGCGATATCGTCCATGCTGTACATCACTTTCTTTATCAATAACTAAAAAGCTGTAACGGTGTAATGACCAACATTTAGCACACATACGTTTAAAGTCATCGAATGTCATATCAGTGTTAACATGATCGTTATACACATGTCGCATGTTGCGCTCATCTTGCCGAAAAAGCACAATAACATTTGCGTTGTCGCGTATCAACTGCTTGGGCACACGAGAATAGGTTTGGCACAAATAGATGCAATCAACATATTTATGTCGACCCATACTAAAGAATGCACGAATAACGTTTTGCTGTTCTGTTGCGACATCATCAAAGATCATTAGAGAATTAGGAAGCACATCGTCTGGTGATGGTACTTGCTCATGTGAATTAAATTTAAAATATCTTATTCCATCTTTAACTAGATCGTGCATTACAGTTTGTAGAATAGTATATAGCGGCTGATAGAGTGACTTTGCGAAAACGTAAATATTCTCGAAGCGTATACCATTTACAGAAGTAATAAGTGTGAGTAAAAGATTTGTTTTACCGCATCCCGACGGACCTGATATAATACATCGCACAGTAAAAGGAAACAACGTTCCATGACGTTTTCTTGTAGTTGTACTAGAACTAGGTAAGAGATGTGGTACAATGTCGGTAACAGGTAGCGTGTCTTGCTGCTTTATAATCTTCATGATAACTGAATCATAAAGTACGTAATAGTAATATATATATATATTAAACGAAACAAGAGGCAACGGTTAGTTTATGATTTGCTCTTGACTAGTAAAGTCGTGTCCAGCATGGTGAAACAACGATATCCAAACGACATGAAGAAGAAGAAGAAAGTAAAAACTGTTGGATGGAAAGATGTTATAAAGGCTGCGCAAAAAGCTATTCGAGGGGAATACAATCCTCGTGTAGCTATTACTAAGGCGTTACGCGCAGCAAGAGCGAGAATTTCTCCAAAGTGCAGAGCAATATTTAGTAAACGTGCGCGAATTATTCCTGTACCAAAACGAGGAGGATTTCTTCCTGCGCTGTTTGCTGGCTTAGCAGCTTTAGGGTCATTGCTAGGTGGTGCTAGTGCTGTAGCGAGAACTGTCAAAGCTGTAGAAGAAGCGAAACAACAGTTGAAAGAGAGTGAACGTCATAACAAGACGATGGAGGCAATTGCGTTACGAGGCAAAGGTGTGAACATGAAGCTAGCGCCATACAAGAAAGGGCTTGGTATCTACATTTCTCCAAAAAACGTCTACTGAATGCACTGCCATATCGAGCTCTAACGCATGATGAAGTTTTTACGTTTGCTAAACAACTAGGAATTCATTATTTTCGAGGAGTGTATATGCGCGATCAACTACCAGCACGTCCACGTGAACGTGAAAGTGCCGTAATTAACTTGGACGACAGTCGTGGACCTGGAACTCATTACGTTGCTTATGTAAAACGTAAATCTAAAGTATGGTATTTTGATAGCTATGGAGATTTACCTCCTCCTTTTGAGCTCATACGTTATTTCGGAAGCATTGCAGACATTGTTTACAATAAAAACCGTGTGCAAAACTTTAATACACGCATGTGCGGACGATTATGTCTTATGTTCTTATATCAAACCCAGACAGTAGAATGCATTAGTGTATGCGTGATGACGAACAGTGAAAGAACGTTTGCTGTACGTGGAGAAGGACCTGAAACAACCGTCTATTTTAATCCACCAATCGAACTTGGTTATCAGCCGCATAGTCTTGGACTAGTATCGTTTGAAAGCTACAATAAAATCTATAATGTGCGTGATGGTTTAAACAAGTTCTATTACGATGAGTATGTGCTAACACTACCCTCAGGTAGTTATACAGTAGATGATATTCACGACTATATTGAAAGTACGTTAATTGATCAGTTTGGGGAAGATAGTTTTAGTAATCATAATTACAAGTTCTCAATCACTATAAGCAACATTACGCACAAATGTGTTATTGAATCATCATTTAAGATTGACTTCAAATCACAACCTGATTCGATTGGACCACTGCTTGGATTTTCATCGAGGGAGCTCCTACCGAACGTACGTTACGAGTCTGATCAACCTATAAAACTCTTCGATGATTATAATGTGAACATTACTTGTAATATTATTACAGACTTGAATAGTAATCTACAACCTTCGCACGTCCTGCACGACTTTATTGTTACAGAGGAACGTGGATATACTATTTGTGAGAAACCAGCAGTAGTTCTTTATCATCCTGTGTCTGTAAAACACATTAGCAACATTACTCTTAGACTTGTAAATAAACATAATCAGCTTATTCATTTAGATAAGCAGGCGTACGTAGCTTACAAACTACATCTTAAACCAGTATGAAAACCATCTATAAAACACGGTGTACATTCCGAAGGCATACTACATGTGTGCAGAGACTCATCGAGTTAACAGATACCCATAAGCAGATACTCCAAGATTTAGGATATACACTACTACAACAGAATGGAAGAAATGCTAGACATTACGAATACAGTAGAAAGTCGTGAAGGTGTAGTACGAAGTGAGCTTCATTCTTATCAACCTTTTACGTTTGGATTAAATAACAATGATGAAATTCATTTTATTATTAATCAACAAGATGTTTACACCTTACCACACGAAAGCTACCTCTATATTGAAGGACGATTAGAAAAGTCTGATGGAAGTGGACCAAGCACTTCACAACTAAACAACCATGCTCTAGCTTTTCTCTTTTCTGAAGCGCGATATGAAGTAAATAATGTTGAAATAGATCGAACGAAGAATGTTGGTATTACAAGCGCAATGAAACTCTACCCTTCTTTCTGTGATGAAGAAAGTAATCTTTTGCGGATGGCTGGATGGTGTCCAAAATCTACTAACAACTGGATGATTAATGAGGATGGAACTTTTACGGGTATGTTATCACTGAAACATATTTTTGGATTCGCAGAAGACTTTACACGTATTATAATCAACGTAAAACAAGAGCTTATTCTAATCCGTGATCGAAGTGATTACAATTCTCTTAAAGCAGTAGAAACACCTGTAGAATCGAAAATAACACTGCATCGTATACTGTGGCGGATCCCACATGTAACCTTATCTGATCGTGAAAAACTTCGATTGCTCAAGATTGTAGAAAATGATACACCATTACCTATACGTTTTAGAAGTTGGGAGCTGCATGAATATCCTGTGTTACCACCTACAAACAAGCATAGCTGGGCAGTTAAAACATCACGTTTTACTGAGAAGCCCTTGTACATTATTTTTGGATTTCAAACTAATCGTAAATTCAATCACGAAAAAGATAGCTCACTGTTTGATCACTGCAAATTAAGACACGTTAGACTATATCTCAATGGAATTACGTATCCCTACGAAAACATCGACATTAACTTTGAGAAAAATAAGTTTGGGATGCTCTATGACATGTTTTGTAAATTTCAATCATAAAGAAGATCGTCCGCTATTTACACCTCAAGAATTTAAAAATAAAGCACCGATTGTAGTTATAGACTGCTCTTATCATGAAGAATCTATAAAAGAATCTCCAGTTGATATTCGTTTAGAATTTGAAACATCTGAAAACATTCCTGCTAACACAGCAGCCTATTGTCTTATTATTCATATGAGTGATGTTACTTACCATCCGCTAACGAATATTGTTACGAGACTATAAATAAGAATAGATCTTTATCATTTTCATTAGTGTGTGCTTCGACATCGTACGCTATGGAACAAAACTGTAAATGTGCATGCTGTTTGCATGCTCATACGCAACATCTTATTTATGTTTCACGAGTGAGTGAGGCTATTAAGATGTTCTATAAACGTAGATCATCGATGCCGAAACATCTTATTCAATACTTACCACCAGGATTTTTATATACGTACGCTGCCTCTTACGTACATAATTTTTGGGACATCCTTCCTCTACACAGTAAGATGTCAATCGAAGTAGCTTTATGCAGAACTTGTGAGCGACATTACAAGCATCGAGGAGAAAATGGTGATGATGATTGGGATGGACCAAATCCGAGGATTGAACACTGTACACAGTGTATGAATGAACTTTCTCTAGTACTTCATGATGATTGTGATGATTCCGAAAAGGAATAACAGCAAGGTAAGAAGTACATGATCTTCTCTGTAAAGCATAACATACTTAGTATAATATATTTCTAAATGCTTTGTTTAATTTGAATGTTGCAGGAGGCATTTCGGAAGCATACGTTGTTAAGAAGCACACCAACCTTGTCAGCAGCAAAAACGAACACTGTTGTAGTACATTTGTAAATAAATATTTGATCGCATTCAAAAAATGTTGTACTTATTGCATTGCTTTACACCGACTTACTCTTAAGAAAAACGATCAGATCTAAACATGCACAATGACGTCATCACAACAGCACTTGCTTACTCTAGCTTTCCCGATGCATGTTTAAACTCGTTCGAATTTACCGCTACTACATTCCTTTACATCGACTTACTCTTAAGAAAACGGACAAGTCTAAACATGTATGATGATGTCATCACAACAGCACGTGCTTACTCTAGCTTACCCGATGCGTGATTAAACTTGTTCGAATTAACCGCCATCACATAGAGTGCAGCAGCGAGGTAAGCGATGTAAGATGGTGGTAGCTAAAGATGGCAGCACGGTGCTCTGTTGATTAAAGATGGCTGCTTGTCAAAAAGATTTTTTCAAGTTATCCGCCACCACATAGAGTGCAGCACTGAGGTTTGCGATGCAATATGGCGGGTGACAGCTTGTCAAAGGTAAGTAGCTAAAGAGGGTAGCACTAAGGTTAGCAATGCAAGATGGTGGATGACAGCTGCGACGTAAAATATTACCCGCAAGATAGCACCACGATGCCCTTTTCATTAAAGATGGCAGCTAGAATTTTTCAAATTAACCGCCTCAAAGGTAAGTAGCTAAAGAGGGCAGCACTGTTCTCTCTGGATTAAAGATGGCAGCTTGTCGAAAAGAATTTTTCAAATTAACCGCCTCAAAGGTAAGTAGCTAAAGAGGGCAGCACTGTTCTCTCTGGATTAAAGATGGCTGCTTGTCGAAAAGATTTTTTTCAAATTATCCGCCACCACAAAGAGGGCAGCACGGTGCTCTCTTGATTAAAGATGGTAGATGACAGCTGAAGAGCGAGTAGAATTTGTTTCCAAATAAGAGCACGTAGAATTTGCCGCCACCACATAGAGTGCAGCACTGTTCTCTCTAGATTAAAGATGGCGGATGACAGAAAAGCGCATAGGTTTGTAAAGCACGTAGAATTTGCCGCCACCGCATAGAGTGCAGCACTGTTCTCTCTAGATTAAAGATGGTGGATGACAGAAAAGCGCATAGGTTTGTAAAGCACGTGGAATTTGCCGTCACCACATAGAGTGCAGCACTGTTCTCTCTAGATTAAAGATGGCGGATGACAGCTGTCAGAAAAGCACATAGGTTTGTAAAGCACATGGAATTTACCGCCACCACATAGAGTGCAGCACTGTTCTCTCTGGATTAAAGATGGCGGATGACAGCTGTCAAAAAAGCACGTGAGTATGTTTTCAAACAAGAGCACGTGGAATTTTTCAATTTGCTGCCACCACATAGAGGGCAGCACTGTTCTCTCTGGATTAAAGATGGCGGATGACAGCTAACGAAATTGCCCGCATGATAGCAGCACAGTGCTCTATTGATTAAAGATGGCGGATGACAGCTGTCCAAAAAAGCACGTAGCTTTGTTCCCCAACAAGAGCACATAGAATTTTTCAAATTGCCGCCACCACATTTCAAAGGTATCTAGCTAAAGAGTACAGCACGGTGCTCTCTTGATTAAAGATGGCTGCTGTCACGTGGAATTGTCTGCTACCACAGGTATCTAGCTAAAGAGGGCAGCACTGAGGTTTGCGATGCAATATGGCTGCTGTCAAAAAGCATTTTTCAAATTATCCGCCACCACATTTCAAAGGTAAGTAGCTAAAGAGGGCAGCACTGTGCTCTATGGATTAAAGATGGCGGATGACGGCTGTCAAAAAACACGTGGCTTTGTTTACCTCGCGCTAGTTAGGTTAAGTTGGTAGCACTAAGGTTTAGACCCGTCAAGATGGCAGCACTGCCGATGACAGGTGACGAAAGAGGGCAGCACGGTGCTCAAAGATGGCGGATGGCAGCTGTCAAAAAAGCATGTAGCTGTCAAAAAGCACGTGGCTTTGTTTACCTCTCGCTAGTTAGGTTAAGTTGGTACCACCGAGGTTTATTCCCGTCAAGATGGCAGTACTGAGGTTAGCGATGCGTTGTTGTCTGTCAAAAAGCACGTGGCTTTGTTTACAAATCTGTCAAAAAGCATGTGGCTGTCAAAAAACACGTGGCTTTGTTTACCTCATGCTAGTTAGGTTAAGTTGGCACTACTGAGGTTTAGGCCCGTCATGATGGCAGTACTGAGGTTTGCGATGCGTTGTTGTCTGTCAAAAAGCACGTGGCTTTGTTTACATATCTGTCAAAAAGCACGTGGTTGTCAAAAAGCACGTGGCTTTGTTTATCTCGAGCTAGTTAGGTTAAGTTGGCACTACTGAGGTTTAGGCCAGTCAAGATGGCAGTACTGAGGTTAGCGATGCGTTGTAGTCGATGAAAGCTGTCAAAAAGCACGTGGCTTTGTTTACAAATTCAAATTTCGCGCTAGTTAGGTTAAGTTGGCAGTACTGTCGCGCTAGTTAGGTTAAGTTGGCAGTACTGGAAGAGGCCACTGGCTGAGGTGGAGGCGGCCACTGGTATCCGGAGGTGGCGGTGGCGCCAGAACCATCCAATTATACTACTGTCGTTCTATCTATTTCAACATTATTTACTTCATATCGCGCTTCAGAAAAGAGAAAAGCTAGAGCATGGTTGTTTAGTTGTGAAGTGCTTGGTCCACTTCCATCAGACTTTTCTAATCGTCCTTCAATATAGAGGTAGCTTTCTTGTGGTAAGGTGTAAACATCTTGTTGATTAATAATAAAATGAATTTCATCATTGTTATTTAATCCAAACGTAAAAGGTTGATAGGAATGAAGCTCACTTCGTACTACACCTTCACGACTTTCTACTGTATTCGTAATGTCTAGCATTTCTTCCATTCTGTTGTAGTAGTGTATATCCTAAATCTTGGAGTATCTGCTTATGGGTATCTGTTAACTCGAAGAGTCTCTGCACACATGTAGTATGTCTTCGGAATGTACACCGTGTTTTATAGATGGTTTTCATACTGGTTTAAGATGTAGTTTGTAAGCTACGTACGCGTGCTGATCTAAATGAATAAGCTGATTATGTTTATTTACAAGTCTAAGAGTAATGTTGCTAATGTGTTTTACAGACACGGGATGATAAAGAACTACTGCTGGTTTCTCACAAATAGTATATCCACGTTCCTCTGTAACAATAAAGTCGTGCAGGACGTGCGAAGATTGTAGATTACTATTCAAGTCTGTAATAATATTAAAACATATGTTCACATTATAATCATCGAAGAGTTTTATAGGTTGATCAGACTCGTAACGTACGTTCGGTAGGAGCTCCCTCGATGAAAATCCAAGCAGTGGTCCAATCGAATCAGGTTGTGATTTGAAGTCAATCTTAAATGATGATTCAATAACACATTTATGTGTAATGTTGCTTATAGTGATTGAGAACTTGTAATTATGATTACTAAAACTATCTTCCCCAAACTGATCAATTAACGAACTTTCAATATAGTTGTGAATATCGCCTACTGTATAACTACCTGAGGGTACTGTTAGCACATACTCATCGGAATAGAAATGCAGCTCACCTCCAATGGGGGTGTGCCTGAAAAGAGCTGCACCACCTCGGGATGAGGACACGAGTTTACTTTACTTTATCGTAATAGAACTTGTTTACACCATCACGCACATAATTTTATTGTAGCTTTCAAACGATACTAGTCCAAGACTATACGGCTGATAGCTAAGTTCGATTGGTGGATTAAAATACACGGTTGTTTCAGGTCCTTCTCCACGTACAGCAAACGTTCTTTCACTGTTCGTCATCACGTAGACACTAATGCACTTTCTCTGCTGGCTGGGTATGATATAAGAACATAAGACATAATCGTCCGCACATGCGTGTATTAAAGATTGCACACGGTTTTTATTATAAACAATGTCCGCACTGCTTCCGAAATAACGTATGAGCTCAAAAGGAGGAGGTAAGTCTCCATAGCTATCAAAATACCATAAGTAGTATAATTGGATGGTTCGGCCGCCTCCTCCCGCGGGAAATTTGAATTCTGGGGGGAATTTGAAGTTTGGCGGGAAATTTGAATTTTGGCGGGAGATTTGAATTTGTAAACAAAGCCACGTGCTTTTTGACAGCTGTCATCGACAGCAACGCATCGCTAACCTCACTGCTGCCATCTTGACGGGCCTAAGAATCAGTAGTGCCAACCTAACCTAACTAGCGCGAGGTAAACAAAGCCACGTGTTTTTTGACAGCCACGTGCTTTTTGATAGACAACAACGCATCGCTAACCTCAGTACTGCCATCTTGACGGGCCTAAACCTCAGAAGTACCAACTTAACCTAACTAGCGCTAGATAAACAGAGCCACGTGTTTTTTGACAGCCACGTGCTTTTTGACAGACAACAACGCATCGCTAACCTCAGTACTGCCATCTTGACAGGCCTAAACCTCAGTAGTACCAACTTAACCTAACTAGCGCGTGGTAAACAAAGCCACGTGCTTTTTGGACAGCTGTCATCCGCCATCTTTAAACTACAGAGCACTGTGCTGCCCTCTTTATCGTAGTAGATGTAAAATTCGTCACCTGTCATCGGCAGTGCTGCCATCTTGGCGGGCCTAAACCTTAGTGCTACCAACTTAACCTCACTAGCGTGAGATAAACAAATCCACGTGCAGCTGTCATCCGCCATCCTTAATCCATAGAGCACCGTGCTGCCCTCTTTAGCTACTTACCTTTGAAATGTGGTACGTCACAGCTGTCATCCGCCATCTTGCATCGCAAACCTCAGTGCTGCACTCTTTAGTTTGAAATGTGGTGGCGGCAAATTCCACGTGCGCTTGTTTGGAAACAAATCCACGTGCAGCTGTCATCCGCCATCTTTAATCCATTGAGCACAGTGCTGCCCTCTTTAGCTACTTACCTTTGAAATGTGGTACGTCACAGCTGTCATCCGCCATCTTGCATCGCAAACCTCAGTGCTGCACTCTTTAGCTAGATACCTTTGAAATGTAGTGGTGGTAAATTCTTTATGCTCTTGTTTGGAAACAAAGCCACGTGCAGCTGTCATCCGCCATCTTTAATCTAGAGAGCACCGTGCTGCCCTCTTTGGCTACTTACATTTGAAATGTGGTACGTCACAGCTGTCATCCACCATCTTGCATCGCAAACCTCAGTGCTGCACTCTTTAGTTTGAAATGTGGTGGCGGCAAATTCCACGTGCTCTTGTTTGGAAACAAAGCCATGTGCAGCTGTCATCCGCCATCTTTAATCCATAGAGCACCGTGCTGCCCTCTTTAGCTACTTACCTTTGAAATGTGGTACATCACAGCTGTCATCCGCCATCTTGCATCGCAAACCTCAGTGCTGCACTCTTTAGTTTGAAACGTAGTGACGGCAAATTCCACGTGCTCTTGTTTGGAAACAAAGCCACGTGCAGCTGTCACCCACCATCTTTAATCCAGAGAGCACCTTGCTGCCCTCTTTAGCTACTTACCTTTGAAATGTGGTACGTCCCAGCTGTCATCCGCCATCTTGCATCGCAAACCTCAGTGCTGCACTCTTTAGTTTGAAACGTAGTGACGGCAAATTCCACGTGCTCTTGTTTGGAAACAAAGCCACGTGCAGCTGTCAACCACCATCTTTAATCCCGAGAGCACCGTGCTGCCCTCTTTAGCTACTTACCTTTGAAATGTGGTACGTCCCAGCTGTCATCCGTCATCTTGCATCGCAAACCTCAGTGCTGCACTCTTTAGCTAGATACCTTTGAAATGTACTGGCGACAAATTCTTTATGCTCCTGTTTGGAAACTAACCTATGCGCTTTTTGTCAGCTATCGTCCGCCATCTTTAATCTAGAGAGCGCCGTGCTGCCCTCTATGTGGTGGTGGTAAATTGTACACGCTTTATAAACCCATGTGCTTTTCTGACAGCTGTCAACCGCTAGAGAGTACCGTGCTGCCCTCTTTATGCCGGTGGCAAATTCTACGTGCTTTTTGACAGCTGTCATCCGCAAGAGAGCACCGTGCTGCCATATTTAGATAGATACCTTTGAAATGTGGTGGAGGCAAATTCCACGTGCTCTTGTTTAGTAAACAAACTCACGCGCTTTTTGTCAGCTGTCATCCGCCATCTTACATAGTAAACCTCAGTGCTACACTCTTTAGTTGAAAAATGGTGGCGGATAATTTAAAAAGAAAAATTCTACAGCAGCCATCTCTCGACGCTAATTGCACAAGATGGTGGCTATACATGACTCCTTAAAGGTGTTTATGCGAGATGATCGCTATACATAGTTTCTTATGAGACGCCTTTGGGATGCTTGCGCAAGATGGCGGTTATACAAGGCTCCTTATGAGACACCCTAGGGATGCTTGCGCAAGATGGTGGTTGCTCTTATGAGGCGGCTTATGGATCCTTGCACAAGATTGCTAGAGACCCCCCCACCCCTAAGGAGGCTTGCGCAAGATGGCGGACGCAAGATGGCGGCTATACATAGCTCCTTATGAGACAGCCAGTACTCGATACAACATGTGATCAGAACATTGATTGATGTGTTCAGAACACAAAATAAGTGATCAAGACTAGAATCGAACACTGTACTCGATGTCGTTAACTTCAACAAGTGATTAAAACATTGTTTGGTGTGTTCAGAACACTACATAAGTAGAATCGAACGCTGTACAACATGTTAGGGGATACCTTTGTTCTAAGAAGATCAGATTGAAACTTAACAAGACTAGAATTGAACACTGCACTCGATGTCGTTAACCTTAACATGTGAACAGAACATTGATTGATGTGTTCAGATCACTAAACAAGTAGAATCGAACACTGTACATCATGTTAGGGGTTACCTTTGTTTTAAGAAGATCAGATTGAAACATAACAAGACTAGAATTGAACACTGCACTCAATACAACATGTGGTCAGAACATTGTGTTCTGAACACATCAATCAATGTTCTGATCACATGTTGTATCGAGTTCTGGCTGTCTCATAAGGAGCTATGTATAGTCGCCATCTTGCGTCCGCCATCTTGCGCAAGTATCCTTAGGGCGTCTCTAGCCATCTTGTGCAAGGATCTTTAAGCCGCCTCATAAGAGCAACCACCATCTTGCGCAAGCATCCCTAGGGTGTCTCATAAGGAGCTTTGTATAACCGCCATCTTGCGCAAGCATTGCAAGGGCGTCTCATAAGAAACTATGTATAGCGATCATCTCGCATAAGCACCTTTAAGGAGTCATGTATAGCCACTATCTTGTGCAATTAGCGTCGAGAGATGGCTGCTGTAGAATTTTTCTTTTTAAATTATCCGCCACCAGTAGTATAATTGGACAGTTCGGCTGCCTCCTCCTCCTCCCGCCGCCTCCTCCGCCGCCTCCTCCGCCGCCGCCGCCGCCCGCGGGAAATTAGAATTTTGGCGGGAAATTTGAATTTTGGCGGGAGATTTGAATTTGTAAACAAAGCCACGTGCTTTTTGACAGCTGTCATCGACAACAACGCATCGCTAACCTCACTGCTGCCATCTTGACGGGCCTAAACCTCACTAGTGCCAACTTAACCTAACTAGCGAGAGGTAAACAAAGCCACGTGCTTTTTGACAGCCACGTGCTTTTTGACAGGCAACAACGCATCGCTAACCTCAGTACTGCCATCTTGACGGACCTAAACCTCAGTAGTGCCAACTTAACCTCACTAGCGCGAGGTAAACAAATCCACGTGTTTTTTGACAGCCACGTGCTTTTGACAGATTTGTAAACAAAGCCACGTGCTTTTTGACAGACAACAACGCATCGCTAACCTCAGTACTGCCATCTTGACGGACCTAAACCTCAGTAGTGCCAACTTAACCTCACTAGCGCGAGGTAAACAAATCCACGTGTTTTTTGACAGCCACGTGCTTTTGACAGATTTGTAAACAAAGCCACGTGCTTTTTGACAGACAACAACGCATCGCTAACCTCAGTACTGCCATCTTGACGGGCCTAAACCTTAGTGGTACCAACTTAACCTCACTAGCGCGAGGTAAACAAAGCCACGTGCTTTTTGACAGCCACGTGCTTTTGAGAGATTTGTAAACAAAGCCACGTGCTTTTTGACAGACAACAACGCATCGCTAACCTCAGTACTGCCATCTTGACGGGCCTAAACCTTAGTGGTACCAACTTAACCTAACTAGCATGAGGTAAACAAAGCCACGTGATTTTTGACAGCTGTCATTCGCCATCTTTGAGCACAGTGCTGCCCTCTTTAGCTACTTACCTTTGACAGCTGTCATCCGCCATCTTTGAGCACAGTGCTGCCCTCTTTAGCTACTTATCTTTGACAGCTGTCATCCGCCATCTTTAATCCAGAGAGAACAGTGCTGCAATCTATGTGGTGGCGGTAAATTCCACATGCTTTACAAACCTATATGTTTTTCTGACAGCTGTCATCCGCCATCTTTAATCCGGAGAGAACAGTGCTACCCTCTATGTGGTGGCAAATTCCACGTGCTCTTGTTTGGAAACAAACTCACGCGCTTTTTTGACAGCCGTCATCCGCCATCTTTAATCACAGTGCTGCACTCTATGTGGTGGTGGCAAATTCCACGTGCTCTTGTTGGGAAACAAAGCCACGTGCTTTTTTGACAGCTGTCATCCGCCATCTTTAACCAACAGAGCACTATGCTGCGGGTAATTTCGTCAGCTGTCATCCGCCATCTTTAATCCAGAGAGAACAGTGCTGCCCCGGTGGCGGTAAATTCCACGTGCTTTACAAACCTATATGCTTTTCTGACAGCTGTCATCCGCCATCTTTAATCACAGTGCCGCCCTCTATGTGGTGACGGCAAATTCCACGTGGAAACAAAGCCATGTGCAGCTGTCATCCGCCATCTTTAATCACCGTGCTGCCCGGTGACGGCAAATTCCACGTGCTCTTGTTTGGAAACAAAGCCATGTGCTTTTTTGACAGCTGTCATCCGCCATCTTGCATCACAAACCTCGGTGCTACACTCTATGTGGTGGCGGCAAATTCTAAATGCTTCACAAACCCATGTGCTTTTCTGACAGCTGTCATCCGCCATCTTTAATCACCGTGCTGCCGGGTGGCGGTAAATTCCACGTGCTCTTGTTTGGAAACAAAGCTTTTAATCCAGAGAGAACAATGCTGCCCCGGTGGCGGCAAATTCCACGTGCTTTACAAACCTATGTGCCTTTTTGAAAAAAAAAAATTCTGCTCTCGAGATACTTACCGAACTATACTTACGAAACTGCTCATCACCTTCTTTCTTCTTCTATGAGTAATAAACAAAAACTCTATCTTGCAAATAAGGAGCGGGAGGAAGGTGATACCTAACCTAAAATAAAAGAATATGCTAATTCTACATTATTTATTTACATCTTGTATGTACAAGTTTTATCTTGAATCATTTTACCCCAGTGATGTTTGCGTACTTCTCGTTGCAATTCTTGAATGTACAAGTTTAAACTTGCTGTACTACGCTCTCAGCGTACCTCTCCCGAATTGTGATGTAAGACAGCGTAACGTACACACACCTCTAGCATAATGTTTATGTAAAGTAGTACTTATCAATACTACTATGCCCCCAGGCTAGCGTGTTGGTAGAATTTGGGATGACAAACCGTTTACAATCATCGCTATTAAGGGCTACCTTACTAATTAAATGAGTGTACAACTGGTGCTTCTTGCTTCTAATGACAGACATTTGCTTATGCAAAACAGGTGGATTACTTTTAATGCAATTGTTATAGTTTTCAAAACTTAGCTGATTCTGAACGACATTCTTTTTAACCCCCTTCAATCTCTTTATTTGTAATTCATTTAAGAGTTTTATGCAATATGACTTGGATTTAGTACCTACAAATGAATCGATAATATTCCCAGCACATTCATCTTTCATTTTACCTAGAACCTTTTTGTTCACTAGCGGTAGATGATATTGATTATCTGCAGGATAGTTACTCGTATCAAACCTACCCAAGTCTGGCTTTATATCATTGTAATAGTCATCAGTTTTGATTTGATAAATAAACGAATCGGTATCTGTGTAGAGCAATTGCGCATTATGCGCGTACTTCTTCATCATATAATCGTAATGGAACTCATACATGAGTGTTTTAGCCAATTCAAGTACTGTGAAGCCGACGTAGGTAGGTTTGTCATACTTAACCTTGACACGATTCATCTGTATAATAACTAAATTCTCATGTATGATGGTGCAGCTGTGGAAATTTGGTTTACTTATTAAATAGTTAGCACCATACCTTTTCTTAATATTATCCCAGTTTGTAATCAATTTTACATCAACGCGTTTGTCAACATTCTCCATAGTCTTACCAAACACACTGTTATTCATGAGCTTGTAGAAATCTTTTTCAAACTCGTTAACCGCATTCGTTCTTAAATTATTGTTCAGATCGATATATGGCTTTAGCCACGGTGACTGATTAAATTCTAGTACGCGATGAATTTTGGATAACTTCAAACCATGCTGCGAACACTGTTTTAAATTTCGGTAATGAATGATATACTTAGATTTATCGCATAAATTAGCAATGAGCATTTTCGTCGTTGATGCAATGTACGGGGACTTCATATTTTCAGGGCAGAACGGTAGGTCATTATGAGAAGTGTGTAACTCTTTAGGATACTGTAAGTCAACTTCGAGGAAATAACCTTTATCAGCTTCATCACCTAGGGCGTGTAGCTGTAAAGCATCAATTTCGCACTGCGTCAGCCAGCGGAAACCACTCACCGGTAGGTGCTGACTCATCGCCCACCCATACTGATTATTAGCATCGAGGTAAACGATATACCGAGATTCCTGACTGGAATCGAAACTCGGCATGTACTTATTATTAGCACTCGAATACCGGCCGCTGCACTGACTCAGACCGCCTCGAATGGATGCTTTTATAAAGTGCACCATATCGATATCGGACAGCAGTTCCAAATTCACACGCGTGTATTTTAACATCGCGTCCCAACTTAACCCAGGTGCAGTAAAATACTGACATGGGTCAAGGCTGTAGGTGTTCATGCAAACACAGCGAAAATTTTCAAAAACATCAGCTAACAAAAGTACATCTATCTTTAAATATAAATCAGAGTATTCACCCAGCGTTTGAATGTGGAACTGCTCCCAGATATGTTGCGCATGTAAATAGTCATCATCACTAATATCTGCTGAATTCAGCGAGCTGTAAAAGGATTGTTTCGATGGTAAGGCACGTTCTTCGAGGCGGTCTAAGCAGTCGAGATATTCATAACAAAAAACACCCTTACGCCGAAGTAAATTAAACTGCGCTTCTTCAGAGAAAACGCGTCGAATTTCTGTAAATTGTTCAGGCTGTAAATGACTAGAAAGTTTATCGAGGCTACTCGCCATAAAGCGAAACGAGTCAAGGAATCTCAGTTTTATAGAATGCTCAGCATCTACTTTTACAGACTTTGCAAACGCAATGTACCGCTCTTTATTCTGAGGGATTATATCTACTTTTTCATCCGAAGCTCCAAATTGTGAAATGATGAAATGAGAGTCGTAACCAGATAAGTTATGAAAAATTACAGGGATAAATTTAGGAACTCTATACTTAAGATTACAGCTATAATGAGCGGCACATCTGTAGAAACCAGTTAAATGATCATGATCAAAAACTTTAGGGTCATTTTCGGAAAATTCCCCATCACAAATGCTACACTTTGTAGCACGTTCATGATCATTTAACTGAATTTCGGTGAGTGGCTTCATAGGAACATTACTATTCAGAATACGACCGAGACGAACTGCATCACTTTCAAGTCTTTCTAAAAATACTTTAGCAGCATCATGTCCTCGATACAGCTCTAACTTGTTAAGCGTACTATCGTAACTACACTTGATGTAATACGCGAAGCTATACGGGACATGCATGTGCGTAGTATTAGTGAAAGAGTTGTCAGGATTAGGTGAGCATGTGTTGCATGGCGTGAGGATGGCTTCAAAGTCTGCATAAATCACGAACGGTACCCACATCTGCTTATGAAAATTTGTAAATTTTAAAACATTATTGCCTGTAGTAGGTATCTCTGTACGTACATGATTGCAGTCATTCTTGGAATGCTTCGTTAACTGATCTTCATTTCTGAAATACTGCAAGCATCCATCACATAGCCACTTTTTACCATCATGTTTTGACAACTGACTGCCAACAAGTCTACTCAGATTTTTAATCCAGCAAAAGTGGCTATTCACACTGTTTTCAATATAGAGTAAATTAACGTGAGTACTCTTCTTATGACATGTATAATACAGAGGACCTACTACAGACTTTTTCTCTACACCATACACATTAATACTAATGTTATTTAGTTCCTCAAAGCGCTTAATATCCTTTATCTGCACAGGAAATTCTATACTATCGAAATTTAGCTGCGTTGAATAGTGTGGATACGATGATGTTCTATACGCTACATTCGATTTAGCAGGATTTAAAGCTGACATCACCGCCCAAGCAAAACATGCTTCGTCATTGTTTTGGATGTTTACAACAGCTTCTTTTCTCTGAATCCATGTCGGCAGCTCAATGTGCGAAGATCCACGCATAGGATTGTACTTATTGATGTTAACTTCTAGATACATTATTTCAACTAAAGCCCACCCTGATTCCTTTTCCTGAAATTCCTCGCTCTTAGTTGAAATAATGTTAGAGACATCCCTAAGTACATCACCAAAATTAGTCGACTCACTTATGACAAAATTCTTCGTATTAAATGATTTAATGTCCGTTATTTCGGATTCATCCGTGCTTTTAATGTACAAGGCGAAAAGTTCAAAATTAACTTTAAATAAACTATGATTGGACAAAGATTTAGCAAGAAGCTGTTGTACATCCGGTTGAACGCAATTTAAAAAGTTTTTAGTGCTCTGAAACTTTTGACTGGTGCGAATTCGGTAACTAGCAATCCTACTTTTAAATGCTGTATTAATTTCCTCGATGTTTGCGTTACTACCACTTCTACACGCATTATTTTTATGCGCATTACTCCGTAAGTGTCCCTGAAAATATGAAGATGGTACATCAGTGTTACAGTGCTCGCAGTGAATAGTTTGAAGTTCATTTTTCCTAGGTTTTTTACTACTAGTACTTTCTACAGCTACATCAGTAGCTGCACGCTTTTTCCCTACTACTACCTGAGGGCAAGTAGATATTTGATGTACCTCTGCTAAGTGATCCTCATATCGCTCTACGTTAGCGAAATACACACTACAAACTTTACATAAAGCAGATGTTATGCTAGGGTGTTTTGATTTCATATGGCGCATGAAGTTATCACGCCTTGAAAACGTTACATTACATTCCTCGCAGCAGGGGAACATCTGTTCATGATTTTTTCTAGGTTTTTTACTACTAGTACATTCTACAGCTACATCAGTAGCTGCACGCTTTTTCCCTACTACTACCTGAGGGCAAGTAGATATTTGATGTTCCTCTGCTAAGTGATCCTCATATCGCTCTACGTTAGCGAAATACACACTACAAACTTTACATAAAGCAGATGTTATGCTAGGGTGTTTTGATTTCATATGGCGCATGAAGTTATCACGCCTTGCAAACGTTACATTACATTCCTCGCAGCAGGGGAACATCTGAAAAGAGAACGACCGATAGAGATTAGGTGAAAGTTACGGAAGAAACCAAGTTTCAGCGTATAGAGGTTGGATATAGCTGTGAGTTAGGCCTATAGCATGAGGATTGAAGAGAACGACTAAAGTTACGATGTTCGGAAGAAACCAAGTTTCAGCCCGTTGAGACTAGACATAGCTATGTGTACGTGTTTGAAATTATACCACGTCTATAGTATGAGGATTGAAGAGAACAACTATTTATCAGTAGACTAAAGTTATGATGTTTTAGAAGAAACCAAGTTTCAACCCGTTGAGGATAGACATAGCTATGTGTACGCGTTTGAAATTATACCACGTCTATAGTATGTTGATTAAAGAGAACAACTATTTATGATTAGCTTAAAGTTACGATGTTCGGAAGAAACCAACTTTCAACCTGTTGAGGGCAGACATAGCTATGTGTGCGTGTTTGAAATTATACTACGTCTATAGTATGTAGATTAAAGAGAACAACTATTTATCAATAGACTAAAGTTACGATGTTCGGAAGAAACCAAGTTTAAGCCTGTTGAGGACGGACATAGCCATGTGTGCGTGTTTGAAATTATACCACGTCTATAGTATGTAGATTAAAGAGAACAACTATTTATGATTAGCTTAAAGTTACAGAAGAAACCAAGTTTCAGCCCGTTGAGGGCAGACATAGCTATACCTCGTCTATAGTATGCAAGAACAACTATTTATCAATAGACTAAAGTTACGATGTTCGGAAGAAACCAAGTTTCAGCCCGTTGAGGGTAGACATAGCTATGTACACGTGTTTGAAATTATACCACGTCTATAGCGTGAGGATTAAAGAGAACAACTATTTATCAATACTCTAAAGTTACGATGTTTTAGAAGAAACCAAGTTTCAGCCTGTTGAGGGTAGACATAGCTATGTGTGCGCGTGTTTGAAATTATACCACGTCTATAGCACGAGGATTAAAGAGAACAACTATTTATCAATAGACTAAAGTTATGATGTTTTAGAAGAAACCAAGTATCAACCCGTTGAGGTCAGACATAGCTATGTGTACGTGTTTGAAATTATACCACGTCTATAGCATGATGATTGAAGAGAACAACTGTTTATGAATAGCTTAAAGTTACGATGTTCAGTAGAAACCAGCTTTCAACCCGTTGAGGTCAGACATAGCTATACCTCGTCTATAGTATGCAAGAACAACTATTTATCAATAGACTAAAGTTACAATGTTTTAGAAGAAACCAATTTTCAGCCTGTTGAGGACAGACATAGCTATGTGCGCGTGTTTGAAATTATACCACGTCTACAGTATGCGGGTTGAAGAGAACAACTACTTATCAATACTCTAAAGTTACGATGTTTTAGAAGAAACCAAGTTTCAGCCTGTTGAGGGCAGACACAGCTATGTGTGCGCGTGTTTGAAATTATACCACGTCTATAGTATGCAAGAACAACTATTTATCAATTGCTTAAAGTTATGATGTTTTAGAAGGAACCAAGTTTCAACCTGTTGAGGGCAGACATAGCTATGTGCGCGTGTTTGAAATTATTCCTCGTCTATAGCGTGAGGATTAAAGAGAACAACTGTTTATCAATACTCTAAAGTTACGATGTTCGGTAGAAACCAGCTTTCAACCCGTTGAGGGCTGACATAGCTATGTGCATGTGTTTGAAATTATACCACGTCTATAGCATGATGATTGAAGAGAACAACTATTTATCAATAGGCTAAAGTTACGATGTTCTGAAGAAACCAACTTTCAACCCGTTGAGGTCAGACATAGCTATGTGTGCGTGTTTGAAATTATACCACGTCTATAGTATGCAAGAACAACTATTTATGATTAGCTTAAAGTTACAATGTTTTAGAAGAAACCAAGTTTCAACCCGTTGAGGTCAGACATAGCTATGTACGTACCTCGCGTGAGGATTAAAGAGAACGACTATTTATCAATATACTAAAGTTACGATGTTTTAGAAGAAACCAAGTTTCAACGAATAGAGGTCAGACATACCTTAAAATCTTCGCGCTGCAAACTGTTACTCGGATGTATAAAATGCGTGCGTTCAAGCCTGAAACTCGAATGATAATATTCTGGTCGTACCTAAAAAAAAAGAAGAAGAAACATATATGAATGTAGTGTAGGGTGCATCATCTAACCTAATTATCTTTACAACTCAAAGTTCGAAAACATACCTTTAAAAAAAATGCACGTGCTGCAGGCTGTTACTGGGATGAATAAAATTGCGTACTTTCGAACGGTACCTAAAAAAGAACAAACATATATGAATGTAGATGTCCAGCGTAGAAGTTGCTTTGCGAATAAAAAAAGTAACTAACAGTTCTACCTTACCTTAAGATAAAGGCTGAAGAATAATATTCACAGCAGACGGGAGATGTGTGTACGTAATAAACGCATACAGAGAACTGTGAGCACTTCGCGCAGACTGCGGCGGCTAAATATTCTGCTTGTTACCAAGCGGATGTGGAAAAATCGCTGAGCTGACAACTGCGGTACAGTCGGAACGAATGCAACAAGAGCTCCCACCTGCAGGCTGACGTATTCGAACCTCCTGTTGATGCCGAGGTGTCAGAATTTAAGAGTTCGATCCTTGGAAAGTTAGCGTGTGATCCTCGACTTCTCGAGGGTACATACGCGGTATTCCTTACCTGTAGGCACTTAAAGGTATCGAGCTAAAGCTAGATCATGTAATGACGATCGCGCAGGCCCCTCGCCTAGCATTTACGGCTTCTAGTTCGAACCCGCTATCTACCGAAGTAGCGAGAATGATTGAAGAGTGTTGAGGGTGATTCATTCGTCGGATGGAGGCGTTAAGCTATGTGCAGGCTTCTTCTAGTCGGGGGTACGCGATTCAAATCCTGGTAACTTATACCGTCGGGAAGGGCATCCGGCTAGATCATGCAATGACGATCGCGCAGGTCCCTCGCCTAACATTTACGGCTTCCAGTTCGAACCCGCTATCTTCCGAAGTAGCGAGAATGATTGAAGAGTGTTTGAGGGTGATTCATTTGTTGGATGGAGGTGTTAAGCTGGCTTCTTCGGTAGGAGTAGGCTATGTCGAGATATCGATTTAAAATCCTAGTCAGGAGGGGCAACCGGCCGTATAAAGCTATGGTGTGAGGCGGGGTGTGCAAAAAAAAGCTAGCTATAAGTAAGGGCTGTTGATGGGGACGTTAAACCTTGTGCAGACTCCTTCGAAAATGATTTTTTGAGTACAAGACTTGACGGTGATTCATTTGTCGGATGAAGGCAATAAGCCTTGTGCAGGCTTCTTCAGCGGGAGTAGGCTATGTGTCGGTACCGGGATATCTAGTTATAAAACCCGCTACAACAAATTTATCACGTATACTGCGATTTAAAATCCTAGTCAGGAAGGGCAGCCGGTCGTAAAACTATGGTGTGAGGCGGGGTGTGCAAGAAAGCCAGCATTAAGTAAGGGCTGTTGATGGGGGCGTTAAACCTTGTGCAGACTCCTTCGAAAATGATTTTTTGAGTACAAGACTTGACGGTGATTCATTTGTCGGATGGCGGCACTAAGCCTTGTGCAGGCTTCTTCAGCGGGAGTAGGCTATGTGTCGGTACCGGGATATCTAGTTATAAAACCCGCTACAACAAATTTATCACGTATACTGCGATTTAAAATCCTAGTCAGGAAGGGCAGCCGGTCGTAAAACTATGGTGTGAGGCGGGGTGTGCAAGAAAGCCAGCATTAAGTAAGGGCTGTTGATAGGAGGCGTTAAACCATGTGCAAGCTCCTTCACCAGGAGAAGCCTACATGCCGGTACCGTGCAGGCTCTTTCGATAGGAGTAGGCACTGTGTGTGTTTTAACCTCTCCGTACAATCATGATATTTTACGTTAGGAACTTACATAGGCTAAATGCTACACATTCCATGGCAGAGCCAGGAATCGAACTCGGACCTCCGAGGGTAGCAGCTAACTACTACACCACAGAGGAGGACTATTTCAGAATATTTTACAACCTTAATTGGTACTGTGTTTTAAGAGCTTGAATGGTACTCAGCTAAGAAGACCTTCGCGAGTTACAAGCCGCTTATCAGCATGTAGTGTCCTCGTTCAAGGTCGAGCCGGAAGATACGTGTACAATTTCAGCTAACACACGCATTCCACACAACTCGCTCAGAATGACTGTGCCGATACTTCGAGGACTGTAGAACAAATCTATAGCCTACAGTATGCATGCCTCTCACCCGGTAGTCTCGGGTTCGATTCTCTTGGGGATAAAAATGTGTTTAAATCACATGAATGTGTTGAGTTGTCCTTCCTGATGCAAAACTAGCAGTATCTAACCTCATACACCTTAGTTTTACGACCGGTTGCCCTTCCTGACAACTCGGATTAAGAATCTGTTTTACAACGTCTAACACGGGGAATCGGGGACTTACAGCTAGATGCACTTCTTAGATTTTAAATCACGAACTATTGTTTTACGGCCGGATGCCCTTCCTGACGCAAAAATAAGATTTTAAATCGCAAGAATTTGTTTTTAAGACTAGTCGCCCTCCCTGATGCAAAACTAGCACTATCTAGCCTCATACACTATGGTTTTCGACCGGTTGCCCTTCCTGACGTCAAAGAACTCGGATCAAGAATCTGTCGAGAATCGAGGGATTTACAGCTTAAAGATGGCAGATGACAGCTGTCAGAAAAGCACATAGGTTTGTAAAGCACGTGGAATTTGCCGCCACCGGGGCAGCATTGTTCTCTCTGGATTAAAAGCTTTGTTTCCAAACAAGAGCACGTGGAATTTACCGCCACCCGGCAGCACGGTGATTAAAGATGGCGGATGACAGCTGTCAGAAAAGCACATGGGTTTGTGAAGCATTTAGAATTTGCCGCCACCACATGGAGTGTAGCACCGAGGTTTGTGATGCAGGATGGCGGATGACAGCTGTCAAAAAAAGCACATGGCTTTGTTTCCAAACAAGAGCACGTGGAATTTGCCGTCACCGGGCAGCACGGTGATTAAAGATGGCGGATGACAGCTGCACATGGCTTTGTTTCCACGTGGAATTTGCCGTCACCACATAGAGGGCGGCACTGTGATTAAAGATGGCGGATGACAGCTGTCAGAAAAGCATATAGGTTTGTAAAGCATGTGGAATTTACCGCCACCACATAGACTGCAGCACTGTTCTCTCTGGATTAAAGATGGCGGATGACAGCTGTCAAAGATAAGTAGCTAAAGAGGGCAGCACTGTGCTCAAAGATGGCGGATGACAGCTGTCAAAGGTAAGTAGCTATAGAGGGCAGCACTGTGCTCAAAGATGGCGAATGACAGCTGTCAAAAATCACGTGGCTTTGTTTACCTCATGCTAGTTAGGTTAAGTTGGTACCACTAAGGTTTAGGCCCGTCAAGATGGCAGTACTGAGGTTAGCGATGCGTTGTTGTCTGTCAAAAAGCACGTGGCTTTGTTTACAAATCTCTCAAAAGCACGTGGCTGTCAAAAAGCACGTGGCTTTGTTTACCTCGCGCTAGTGAGGTTAAGTTGGTACCACTAAGGTTTAGGCCCGTCAAGATGGCAGTACTGAGGTTAGCGATGCGTTGTTGTCTGTCAAAAAGCACGTGGCTTTGTTTACAAATCTGTCAAAAGCACGTGGCTGTCAAAAAACACGTGGATTTGTTTACCTCGCGCTAGTGAGGTTAAGTTGACACTACTGAGGTTTAGGTCCGTCAAGATGGCAGTACTGAGGTTAGCGATGCGTTGTTGTCTGTCAAAAAGCACGTGGCTTTGTTTACAAATCTGTCAAAAGCACGTGGCTGTCAAAAAACACGTGGATTTGTTTACCTCGCGCTAGTGAGGTTAAGTTGGCACTACTGAGGTTTAGGTCCGTCAAGATGGCAGTACTGAGGTTAGCGATGCGTTGTCTGTCAAAAAGCACGTGGCTTTGTTTACCTCTCGCTAGTTAGGTTAAGTTGGCACTAGTGAGGTTTAGGCCCGTCAAGATGGCAGCAGTGAGGTTAGCGATGCGTTGTTGTCGATGACAGCTGTCAAAAAGCACGTGGCTTTGTTTACAAATTCAAATCTCCCGCCAAAATTCAAATTTCCCGCCAAAATTCAAATTTCCCGCGGGCGGCGGCGGAGGAGGCGGCGGGAGGAGGAGGAGGCGGCCGAACTGTCCAATTACACTACTGCCACCATTTTTCAACTAAAGAGTGTTGCACTGAGGTTTACTATGTAAGATGGCGGATGACAGCTGTCAAAAAGCGCGTGAGTTTGTTTACTAAACAAGAGCACGTGGAATTTGCCGCCACCACATTTCAAAGGTATCTAGCTAAAGATGGCAGCACGGTGCTCTCTTGCGGATGACAGCTGTCAAAAAGCACGTAGAATTTGCCACCGGCATAAAGAGGGCAGCACGGTGCTCTCTTGCGGTTGACAGTTGTCAGAAAAGCACATGGGTTTATAAAGGGTGTAGAATTTACCACCACCACATAGAAGGCAGCACGGTGCTCTCTAGATTAAAGATGGCGGATGATAGCTGACAAAAAAGAGCATAGGTTTGTTTCCAAACAGGAGCATAAAGAATTTGCCGCCACTACATTTCAAAGGTATCTACCTAAAGAGTGCAGCACTGAGGTTTGCGATGCAAGATGGCGGATGACAGCTGTGACGTACCACATTTCAAAGGTAAGTAGCTAAAGAGGGCAGCACGGTGCTCTCTGGATTAAAGATGGCGGATGACAGCTGCACGTGGATTTGTTTATCTCACGCTAGTGAGGTTAAGTTGGTAGCACTAAGGTTTAGGCCCGCCAAGATGGCAGCACTGCCGATGACAGGTGACGAATTTTACATCTACTACGATAAAGAGGGCAGCACAGTGCTCTGTGGTTTAAAGATGGCGGATGACAGCTGTCAAAAAAGCACGTGGCTTTGTTTACCACGCGCTAGTTAGGTTAAGTTGGTACTACTGAGGTTTTGGCCCGTCAAGATGGCAGTACTGAGGTTAGCGATGCGTTGTTGTCTGTCAAAAAGCACGTGGCTGTCAAAAAACACGTGGCTTTGTTTATCTCGCGCTAGTTAGGTTAAGTTGGTACTACTGAGGTTTTGGCCCGTCAAGATGGCAGTACTGAGGTTAGCGATGCGTTGTTGTCTGTCAAAAAGCACGTGGCTGTCAAAAAACACGTGGCTTTGTTTATCTCGCGCTAGTTAGGTTTAGTTGGTACTACTGAGGTTTAGGCCTGTCAAGATGGCAGTACTGAGGTTAGCGATGTGTTGTTGTCTGTCAAAAAGCACGTGGCTGTTAAAAAACACGTGGCTTTGTTTACCTCGCGCTAGTTAGGTTAAGTTGGCACTACTTAGGTTTAGGCCCGTCAAGATGGCAGCAGTGAGGTTAGCGATGCGTTGTTGTCGATGGCAGCTGTCAAAGTGCACGTGGCTTTGTTTACAAATTCAAATCTCCCGCCAAAATTCAATTTCCCGCCAAAATATAAATTTCCCGCCAGAATTCATATTTCCCGCGGGAGGAGGCGGCCGAACCATCCAATTAAACTACCATACTTTCGATTTACGTTTTACATAAGCAACGTAATGAGTTCCAGGTCCACGACTGTCGTCCAAGTTAATTACGGCACTTTCACGTTCACGTGGGCGTGCTGGTAGTTGATCGCTCATATACACTCCTCGAAAATAATGAATTCCTGGTTGTTTAGCAAACGTAAAAACTTCATCATGCGTTAGAGCTCGATATGGCAGTGCATTCAGTAGACGTTTTTTGGAGAAATGTAGATACCAAGCCCTTTCTTGTATGGCGCTAGCTTCATGTTCATACCTTTGCCTCGTAACGCAATTGCCTCCATCGTCTTGTTATGACGTTCACTCTCTTTCAACTGTTGTTTCGCTTCTTCTACAGCTTTGACAGTTCTCGCTACAGCACTAGCACCACCTAGCAATGACCCTAAAGCTGCTAAGCCAGCAAACAGCGCAGGAAGAAATCCTCCTCGTTTTGGTACAGGAATAATTCGTGCACGTTTACTAAATATTGCTCTGCACTTTGGAGAAATTCTCGCTCTTGCTGCGCGTAACGCTTTAGTAATAGCTACACGAGGATTGTATTCCCCTCGAATAGCTTTTTGCGCAGCCTTTATAACATCTTTCCATCCAACAGTTTTTACTTTCTTCTTCTTCTTCATGTCGTTTGGATATCGTTGTTTCACCATGCTGGACACGACTTTACTAGTCAAGAGCAAATCATAATCTAACCGTTACCTCTTGTTTCGTTTAATATATATATATTACTATTACGTACTTTATGATTCAGTTATCATGAAGATTATAAAGCAGCAAGACACGCTACCTGTTACCGACATTGTACCACATCTCTTACCTAGTTCTAGTACAACTACAGGAAAACGTCATGGAACGTTGTTTCCTTTTACTGTTCGATGTATTATATCAGGCCCGTCGGGATGCGGGAAAACAAATCTTTTACTCACACTTATTACTTCTGTAAATGGTGTACGCTTCGAGAATATTTACGTTTTCGCAAAGTCACTCTATCAGCCGCTATATACTATTCTACAAACTGTAATGCACGATCTAGTTAAAGATGGAATAAGATATTTTAAATTTAATTCGCATGAGCATGTACCATCACCAGACGATGTGCTTCCTAATTCTCTTATGATCTTTGATGATGTCGCAACAGAACAGCAAAACGTTATTCGTGCATTCTTTAGTATGGGTCGGCATAAATATGTTGATTGCATCTATTTGTGCCAAACCTATTCTCGTGTGCCTAAGCAGTTGATACGCGACAACGCAAATGTTATTGTGCTTTTTCGGCAAGATGAGCGCAACATGCGACATGTGTATAACGATCATGTTAACACTGATATGACATTCGATGACTTTAAACGTATGTGTGCTAAATGTTGGTCATTACACCGTTACAGCTTTTTAGTTATTGATAAAGAAAGTGATGTACGGCATGGACGATATCGCATGGGTATGGATCATTTTATATGCATTAACACAGAATTACAGTAACTACTTGATTAAAAACCATCATCATGTTGACATCTAGCAAGGAGATCACAAAACTTATCATCCAGGCTCGAAACAATATTCGACGGAAATTTAAGGAGCTTAAACGTATTCAAGCAGACACGGATTTATTTTTAAAAACACAACTAAGTACACCACTCAAATAAATTTTTAATTCTACTTCATTACCGCAGTCTACTTCAAGTTTTGCTTCTATGCAAACATCATATCATAAAGAGAAGCATGAAGAAGAAAAGCATGAACAAGATAAGGAAGAGAAGAAGCAGGATGTAGATCAAGAAGAGGAAGATAATGATGAAGGAGAAGAAGAAGAAGAAGAACTTAATGATACATCACCATCTAAGCGTGTTGAGTTTTTAACTACAGATGTTATTGCTGAAACACCTACTACATCGACGCAAAATCTACCATCTTTGTCTGAGGTTATGATTACACCAGAGTATCGCAATCAGTTTAGAACTTTTATTCAAGATACCTATGGATCTCTCTTTGCACCTTATATAGAAAAACTTTTTACAGGACAAACTGACACTACCTACGGTATTCGCTACGAAGATGACTGTTTCCGGATAGGAAATTCAAATGTTAAGATTAATAACAACAAACTCATTGTAAAAGGTTACCTATAAACCCACGAAAGGACTCTTAGAACTTCTTTTCTCACGAATACCTGACAAGGATATAATTTTACAAGATGATCTTGAAAAGTATAAAGCAATACTTTTTGCTACTGATGCAACACGACGTAATTACTAGAGAACAGAAACTGTAAATGCGAATAAGAGTTACAAGTATCGTGAGTTTATTTCTAAGCTGTTTCCGACTGCACGTAGTCTTGATGTTATCTACAAGCCTTTGTTGCCGTATGTGGATGTAAGATACTGGAATGACCCAAACTTACTCGTTGAACGATTACAACTTTTAAGAGCATCGCAAGAGGCTGGTCACACTGGTCACGGATCAGAAATTCTAGAAATAGAAAGAGAACTACGTTATGCCGGTATTATTTTGTAATGGCTCGTCAAGAGAAGATCTCACCTGTAAAGGTAAACATCGCACATGAGTTACATAAACCAGCACGTCGCACCTACTGTCGCAGACGCGTTATTACACGAGGAAAAGATGATCTCTGGCAAGCAGACTTAGTAGAAATGATTCCATATGCCTCTAGTAATAAGGGGTATAAGTATCTACTTACTGTTATCGATGTGTACTCGAAGTTTGCTTTTGCACAACCCGTGCGTTCTAAAACAGCAGCTCAAGTTAAAGAAGCATTTAAACATATTGTTGAAGAATCGAAACGGTGCCCAAGGCTTCTTCAAACTGATCAAGGCAGAGAGTTTTACAACAAGGATTTTTCGTCTTACCACAAGTTACTTGGCATTCAACACTACTCTACGTTCAGCAATCTCAAGGCAAGTGTTGTAGAACGCTTTAATCGTACACTCAAAACAATGATGTGGCGGGAATTTACAGCGCAAGGTTCATATCGTTGGATTGATCTGCTACCTAGACTTTTATCTACCTACAACGATACACCTCATCGCACTATCAGAACAAAGCCACGTCTTGTTACAAAGAATACACCTCGTATAAATGCTATTCATCTTGTAATTAAAACAGCTGATCCACGTCGCCATCGCTTTAAAGAAGGTGATTTTGTTCGCATCAGCAAACACAAGTCTATCTTTGCAAAAGGATACACACCTAACTGGAGCACTGAAATTTTTCAAATCAGAAGTGTTAAGCTTACTAATCCAGTTACGTATTTACTTCGCGATCTCAGAGGACAGCCTATTGAAGGAGGATTCTACATCGAAGAACAGCAGAAAACAAAATATCCTGATCACTATTTAGTTGAACGTGTTATTCGACGTCGTGGCAATAAACTGTATGTTAAATGGCTTGGTTTTAATAACAGCTTTAATTCATGGATTAATAAAGAGGATGTACTTTAAATCTTATGTGTGTTTTCTTTTAATCCTCTACGTTTCCTTTCTTCTAAGTCACTAGGACATGCTGTAGGATTAAACAACACCTGTAATATGTTTTGACAATTCATATTTATTTTAGAATATATATATACATTTTTATCCTTTGTTTATTTTACGGTCTTTGTCACTCAGTTTTGTTTTATTACACCAACAACGACAAGTGCTGCTATATTCTTCTGAGCAGCTAAAGCACTAGGTAATAACACACACACACACAGCATAACTTTACGAAGCAGATTTTAACAGCTACACGACATACTCTATGCAGGCAGCATGTAACTACATGTCAGGCGAATGTGTTCTAGGGCCGCAGGGGGGGGGATGAAGCACGAAGAAAAGAAGATCAATCACTCTATTGATGAGTCCACGCCCAACATGCTTCCTCATCTTTCTCCCAGCACGTTTCTTCACCTTTTCCTTGTTTACTCTCTCCACAGCCATGATAAGTGTTTATAAGCGAAGACAACTCGTTAGTTTTAGGTCCGTGATACAGTTTAATTAGTTGACATGTACGGCACTGTCTCACAGAAGGTCTTCTACCTAAACTCACGTGTTCATGATGTAAACTACACGTTTGAAGCTCTGACAAAACAGGATCTTGAGTCCACTCACGAGGCACCTTATCCCAAATCTTCTTTACAGCATTCGCAGCTACATTAACCAAAAATGCCTTTGGTAATGCATTTAACTCTTCTTCAGTAAAAGTGTTTAGTTTCTTTTTGCATGCATAAAACTTTACGATTGCTTCTTCAACTGCGTTACACGTAGTATCTGTTAGAAATGACATGATGTCTTTACTCTACAAATGTTTCTTTTACACTAAGGTTATTTCGACCCTGCAGTTTACATATGTTGTTCACTTCCCGGCATGCACTGCAACACAACCAATGAAAGAGCATGCATACATGTTGTAAAGACTGTTTACTTGTTTCTCTACTATGCTCTTTCGGAAGAGTTTTAAATGATGGGTACCCCAATTCATGCATGTCGATAACTTCACACGATGATGGTAGAAAATCACGCAACCATTCTTTCTTTTCACAACCCTTTAAAAGAACAAGATCTGCTCTTGACAAATGTGCATTCATCATTAAAGGTAGAAAACGATAAGGTATTCCTTTTTCTTCCCACTTCAACCTAAATTATTTTCAATCCACTGAGTCTGCTTTTTATTTTCATCTGTTTGCTAACAGTAAGGGAACGGTGGACTAAATACTAAATTAACAAGTTTTGGTGCCCACAACACAATGCAATCTAACACAGCCACCTCTTTAAACACAAATTTGTTTCCGTTTACTTTAAAGCCTTGCAGATCAACTATTAATGTTTTCGTCATGTTTGCACTCCACTCTCTATCACTGTTTCTCGAAGACTAAAGCTTTTAGTCAACGAACGGGTTTAAACATGCACAATGACGTCATCACTGCAGCGCATGCAAACTCTTGTTTTTATGATGCATACTTATTGCATTCCTTTACACCGACTTACTCTTTAGAAAACGGACAAGTCTAAACATGCATGATGACGTCATCACTGCAGCACGTGCTTACTCTAGTTTTTCCGATGCGTGATTAAACTTGTTTGAATTTACCGCCACCACATTTCAACTAAAGAGTGCAGCAGCGAGGTAAGCGATGTAAGATGGCGGTAGCTAAAGATGGCAGCACGGTGCTCTGTTGATTAAAGATGGCTGCTTGTCAAAAAGATTTTTTCAAATTATCCGCCACCACATAGAGTGCAGCACTGAGGTTTGCGATGCAAGATGGCGGGTGACAGCTTGTCAAATAGATTTTTTTCAAAGGTAAGTAGCTAAAGACGGTAGCACTAAGGTTAGCAATGCAAGATTTTGTATGACAGCTGTGACGTAAAATTTACCCGCAAGATAGCACCACGATGCTCTTTTCATTAAAGATGGCAGCTTGTTAAATATAATTTTTCAAAATAACCGCCTCAAAGGTAAGTAGCTAAAGAGGGCAGCACTGTTCTCTCTGGATTAAAGATGGCTGCTTGTCGAAAAGAATTTTTCAAATTAACCGCCTCAAAGGTAAGTAGCTAAAGAGGGCAGCACTGTTCTCTCTGGATTAAAGATAGCTGCTTGTCGAAAAGAATTTTTCAAATTATCCGCCACCACAAAGAGGGCTCTCTTGATTAAAGATGGTGGTTGACAGCTGAAGAGCGCGTAGAATTTGTTTCCAAACAAGAGCACGTGGAATATGCCGCCACCACATTACAACTAAAGAGTGCGGCACTGTTCTCTCTGGATTAAAGATGGTGGATGACAGCTGTCAGAAAAGCGCATAGGTTTGTTTCCAAACAAGAGCACGTGGAATTTGCCACCACCACATTTCAACTAAAGAGTGCAGCACTGTTCTCTCTGGATTAAAGATGGTAGATGACAGCTGTCAGAAAAGCACATGGGTTTGTTTCCAAACAAGAGCACGTGGAATTTGCCGCCACCACATTTCAACTAAAGAGTGCGGCACTGTTCTCTCTGGATTAAAGATGGCGGATGACAGCTGTCAGAAAAGCACATGGGTTTGTTTCCAAACAAGAGCACGTAGAATTTGCCGCCACCACATTTCAAAGGTAAGTAGCTAAAGAGGGCAGCACGGTGCTCTCTGGATTAAAGTTGGCGGATGATAGCTGTCAAAAAAGCGCATAGGTTTGTTTCTAAACATGAGCATGTAGAATTTGCCGTCACCACATTTCAAAGGTATCTAGCTAAAGAGTGTAGCACTGAGGTTTGTGATGCAAGATGGCGGATGACAGCTGTCAGAAAATAGCACGTGAATTTATTTCCAAACAAGAGCACGTGGAATTTCCCGCCGCCACAAAGAAGGGCAGCACTGTGCTCAAAGATGGCTGCTGTCACGTGGAATTGTCTGCCACCACAGGTATCTAGCTAAAGAGGACAGCACTGAGGTTTGCGATGCAAGATGGCTGCTGTCAAAAAGAATTTTTCTAATTATCCGCCACCACATTTCAAAGGTAAGTAGCTAAAGAGGGCAGCACTGTGCTCTATAGATTAAAGATGGCTGGTGACAGCTGTCAAAAAGCACGTGGATTTGTTTATCTCACGCTAGTGAGGTTAAGTTGGTAGCACTAAGGTTTAGGCCCGCCAAGTGCTCTGTGGTTTAAAGATGGCGGATGACGGCTGTCAAAAAAGCACGTGGCTTTGTTTACCACGCGCTAGTTAGGTTAAGTTGGTACTACTGAGGTTTAGGCCCGTCAAGATGGCAGTACTGAGGTTAGCGATGCGTTGTTGTCTGTCAAAAAGCACGTGGCTGTCAAAAAACACGTGGCTTTGTTTACCTCGCGCTAGTTAGGTTAAGTTGGCACTACTGAGGTTTAGGCCCGTCAAGATGGCAGCAGTGAGGTTAGCGATGCGTTGTTGTCGATGACAGCTGTCAAAAAGCACGTGGCTTTGTTTACAAATTCAAATCTCGCGCCAAAATTCAAATTTCCCGCGGGAGGAGGCGGCCGAACTCTCCCATTATACTACTCGCAACGAACCCCACAGTATACTCGTTCCAGGCAGTTGTGCCCATGCCCGTGGTTTATCCTATGTTCTGCACTTTGGCCACGTTACTTCAAGATGCCTCCGAGACCGCCGTTATCAGAGGGTGAACTTGCAATGATTTTGAGTGCTCTTTGTTTCTTTCAATGTGAGGGGGATAAAGTAGGGGAGAGGAGGTTCCCTGTGTACAAGAAGCTGACAGATTGTCTTGGATTATCTCTGTCGTCAGTGAAGAGAGTAGGAGCCGCTTTAAAGGAGAATGGTGGAAATACGTCATCCAGGTCAAAAAAGAAGCAGTGTGCGAGACCGGGGCGTCCGAAAATCCACCTCGACGATTTTACTTTGGGCACAATACGAAGAAATATGCACGATTTTATATGAATAAGATATATCCCACAATTAAAAGCCTACGCATGAAACTGTTAGAAAATATGCCGGATTTTCCTGATATGTCGATTTCTACGCTTTTGAAAATAGTTCGAAGCTCTGGATTCCGATTCAAAAAACTAAACAGGAAACCAGTGCTAATGGAATCTGTGACAGTTGGTGCATCCCGACATACCTACCTTAGACGAATAAGAGACTTAAGAGCACAGGGCTACAAGATCTTCTTTACAGACGAGACGTGGTGCGGACAGAAACATACTATGAAATATGGGTGGCAAGAAAACGTGGTTGAAGCTTTACAAAACAACTTTGACAACTATAATCTGTACAGAGGGTTCATTCAGCAAATTTATGGATGGCGTGGAGGGTTCAAAACACCGTCTGGAGCTGGGAAACGCATCATAATTTTACACATCGGAAGTGAAGGATTTCTTGACGGTGCAGAACTTTGCTTTATTGGCAAGAAAATCAATGAGATGAACTCGACTCATTATGGTTCACGAAAGTCCTGAGCTTATTGGCTCAAAGGTCGGCTGTCGTTATAGATCAAGCTCCATAGCATACGATGGTCGATGCCTCATCTAAAAACCCGAACATGTCATGGCTGAAATCTGAAATTATAACCTGGATAACATCAAAGAATATTTCACTACCACCTGGAGTTGACGATTATAACAAATTAACGAAATCAGAGCTGATTGTCCTTGCCAGACCTTATTTTCAAACACCGGTAAAGAAGCTGGAACAACTGACTAAACGACTTCGACCAGATGTACAGCTTGTTTGGTTACCAGTGGCCCATTGCGAGCTTAATCCAATCGAGCTCATTAGGGCTTACGTAAAAGGATAAATAGCAAAAACAAATATGACTAACACATTAGAAAATGGTAGAGGTGTGGAAGCAATTAACGCTTTATGCCGAGAAGCCTTACGTACCGTCACCCCTGAACTCGGGAAACAATGCATTAAACAGGCTAAGAAAATTGAAGACCACTACTGGGAGAAAGATGGACTCTCTGAAAACGTCCCTTATTTCGAGCCAGTCATAACCAACATGAATGACAGCAGCACCGATTCATCGGAACACAGTGATTTTTCAGACGAAGAAAATTGATAGAATTAAATATTGTAAATATATGTAAATAATAATGCAAATAACTCTTGTACAAATTGTACAGTGTGATATTTCTTAATTAGGAAGTCAACCATTTTTAAACCTGCCTTTGAAGGTCCAAAGCCCTTATGAGAAAAGGTGATGGGAAGTGGAATTTATAAGAGGAAATAAAATTAAAGGTTGAAAGTAAACGAAAAGCTGTATTCGTTGCTCGCGAGATTACTACTGAACGCGGCAACACTGCGCCCGGCCTGCTGTTAATCGCACGGTCCGGCGTATACAAAACCTCCTTTCAATATTACTCTTCATAGATTCGGCACCAAACTGTACGGTTACAGTTGTTGTAGTTTCTGATAACCATGACTGAGTGCTTCAAAACAAGCCCAAGTTTGCTGTTGTACGTTTATCCTGGGCTGAGAAAGAGTTGCTTTAGAAAAATTATAAGAACTATTTTCGGGGCGGTTAAAAAAATTGCTACTTGAGTATTATACTACAAATACATGTGGTTATAACATATAAAAATTTCCTTACCATCAGACAAGTAGTTTTCCTTGTATACACTCCTAAGTGAGCGCTTCCTAGAGAAGAAGCCAAAAACCCGGGCAATATTTATTACAACCACAAATTAAAAAATATTTAATGAACGGTGAAAACAATGTGTCTTATATACACTAATGTAGAATTAAACAAGGAAAATATTGGCATAACTCGCATTGCAATAGGCCTATTGATTCGTTTGTAATTAAAGCCTAAACTCGAGTGTCCATAGTTCAGATAGTCTGGACGATATATCGAACAAGTCGGTGAATGATGATGTAGACGAAGTACAGTACAGAGCACGTTCATCCACATTGATGAATTAGTCTTCTCCACTGTACTCCGAGTTCCCAAGCCAACTGTCGCAACAATTATGACCATCATCAACGATATAGTCACGGGCTTCCCATGTCGCACAATTATCGCTGCTAAGTTCTCTTACTCAAATTAAAAGTTATACAAACAAAATTATATACTTATTCAGTACTCCGTAACAACAAATTCTTCTTATAATATTATTCTGTTACATCCTAATTTATCAAATTCACATGATTTTCGCTACTTTATATAACCACATTTCATACGAAAATTTCCTAACCTAAAATTTGAAGATCGTCATTTACAAACATTTCCTGACCCAAAATCGGGGATCATAACTTTTTACGGCTCCAGTAGTAAGGTAACATGTGTCTCATAATCATATAACGCGTCCCTGAAAAGGGAAAGGTATGAACGAGCGTCGGGACAGTAAGTGCGACCCCATATGGGGCGCGTGTAAGTTTACCCACATAGGGTCGCAATATTTTACCTAATATACATAATATATCATAAATACATCCTCATTTCAGCGATCATTTGCTTGGGACGTTTTGGCATGTTATTAGCTGACGGCACTAGACGGCGAAATTCTGTCTGGCACTCAACGTGTTAATATTAAATGTGACGAATGTAAATGTCAGTCTTTCAAAGAAGTTCACACGAAAAACATTTCTGAACATTGCTCTCCGGTAAGTTGAGGTTTAAAACATCGTCCACGGTAGTTTATGTGGATAACACCAGACTGGTGATGAACAATCCAAAGTACTCAGTTATACAATTTTGTTCAAAATATTCCCAAGGATAAATACTGCAGGCACTCGGAGTCACGCATAAAGTTGCATTCCAAATCTACACACAAGTTCAAATTAAAACACTACGAAATAAACAAATTTAAATATAAAACAATTTACAGATGTCCACGCCTTCCTTACGGTGGTTTCAAATCATTCTCGCCTCCGCAGCAAGACGAGCTACATCACACCTTCTGGAACAGTGAATAACGGCCGCCATGGAGAGCAGTAGATAAAGTGGCGGAACTAGCGAGTAGCAAGTTCATAGAAAATCATGTACGAGATACGTCCAATGGCGAAGCGATTGGCCACACTTATATTACAATTTAGTCCAAACAGATGTTTTAAATGCATAACAATGAAATAATTACGACCTATTGCTGTGTTGTATTACATGGCGCCAATTTAAATGATTTTTTCCTTTAAGTTCCATATGTACTAAATTCAAGTGTAGCGGTATAATTCCCTACAAATTATACCGATATCATCTGTAATGTGTGGAACGCCCACCGTCCTGTTGTTGCTCTGACTACCTCGCAGACGCGCTAGACAGCATTTGACAGAGGCCAGTGCCGGATGACCATCGTATATCGTATGCGGGTTTGGCAGCGTCGACGCGTCTGCCCATATTGTGGAAAGACACACAGGTTAGCTCTAGTAAAGGCCAGTGGCGGTGACATGCCGTGTCTCGTGTAAACGTTTCAATGGTCTTTCCTTAAGTTTTTTGTCAGGCAGGGCATACACACTTCAATTGTTGGTGACTGAAATTACTGTGTCTTAATCTGTACATTATTCCTATCAAAGGAGTGATTTTTATGATTACATAATCAATAATCAATATGACTTTTCCAGGAACGTGTCAACATTTTGAAAGAACCGTAGGTTTCCATGTCTTATTAACGTTTGTTATTGTTGTTTTCAGACTGACTAACAACAGCAGTTCGCCTAATAGACCAACACGAGGCCTACTGCTGAATGTATGAGGTGTGTTCACTCTGTTGGCCCCTTCCTGTTAAAACCGGTCAGATACCGTCTTTATCGCTGTCCTTTGTTCAAGCCTGCTAACTACATTAACACTTGCGCTGAAGTGGATACCGGAATCTCCCGTTTCCCCATGTTCCATCCTCTCGGAGGTCCATGACAAGTCTCCCCAGCCGGCACGTTGCTCTTTCTATGTCTGTTGAGACGCCCTCACAAAACCCGGTACTTCACTCGGTTAGTGGTAGAGTGTTCAAAACCGGCGAGCTGATGTTCTTCATCGTCTTCCTGGTATTCTTCCCATGTTAAGAGCGGTCTGCCTTTTTGTAATCCGCCCTCCATTTTCCCGGTCTTCAGCGTCTGCAGATCTCATGTCTATTCACGGCCATTCAGCTCGGCTTGGAGGCCGTTGTGCATCCGGTGCTAGCTTCGCGATAGACTCTGCGTCAGCTCTGGCCAACTCTGTTTTGTCGGGAACCGGGGCAACTCTAAAAGAGTTCCTCGCCCCTAAGCTCTTAGCGTGGCCATTTCAAAACTCACATCTCCGTTTCGTGCAGGCTCTGCTGTGCGAATGACTGTCAGTAGATCTTGTAGTCACCCGGCGGCCTTAACTCATGCTTGAGTGTTTACAAGTGTGAGCTGTCACGCGGGAGCGAAGATATCTTCAATAGTGAAATGTCGTCAACAAATATTGACCCACTAGCTGATGTACCCGTGCTTCGCTACGGAATTCTACATTGTATACAGAATTCTAGGTTAGGTAGTGTACATGTTGTGAGCAAAGCTCTTAACGTTACCCTAGAAACGCGACGGGAGGTCACCAAACATCTTTTCTCATATGAAGCCTGAGGGAATTTTCACTGTAATGGTAGACCCAATTTCATACCATCAGTCACAATCAGGTTTGGATGTTTTCATTATAATGCCTTTCGATATTATACGCCTTCACATTTCGTTTTCTTCCTACTCTCAAATACCACTCTTATCATAGTCGGTACGGTAAAACTGAATAAAAGATAAATGATCGGAAATTTTATTCTCTATAACTTTTCGATAGGACCAATAACATTGGTATTTAAAAATTACACTTTAGGCACCTTGTCTTAAACTACAATTTCATCCAGGATGAATAAAATTGCTTATACCGTAGTTTAGATTGTAGTTTCCTATTCCCCGACTCTATATACCGATTTTCATTAAATTCTGTTAACCCATTTTCTCATGGCTCGGCGTTGATATGGACTTAGCAACAAACTACAAATTCATGAATATCTTTGTCATCATAGCCGGTACGGTAAAAATATATAAGACATAAATGGTCGGAAAATTAATTCTCTATAACTTTGCTTATGTAGTATTTATCATTACGACTACTAATAATATCAATATTTGAGAATTACATTTAGGCCTTCCCTTAAACTACCATTTTACTCAGCGTAAATACAATTATTTATAACTTAAATTGTAGTGGCTCATTCTCCGACATTGCATACCAATTTTCAATGAAATAGGACCACTAATAACGTAAATATTTAAAAATTAAATTTTAGGCCTTCCCCTAAACTACCATTTCACTCAGCGTGAATAAAATTATTCATAAGCTATACTGTAGCGACATATTCTTCGACTCTGAATACCAATTTTTATGAAGATAGGAATACTAAAAACAAAAATATTGGAAAATTAAATTTTAGACCTTCCCCTAAACTACCATTTCTATCAGCGTGAATAAAATTATTTATGGCCTAGATTGTAGCGACTTATTCCCCGACTTTGCATACCGATTTTCATTAAATTCTCTTTGGCCGTTTTCTAGTGATGCGTGTACAGACAGACAGACAGACAGACAGACAGACAGACAGACAGACAGACAGACAGACAGACAGACAGACAGACAGACAGACAGACAGACAGACAGACAGACAGACAGACAGACAGACAGACAGACAGACAGACAGACAGACAGACAGACATTACGGAAAAGTAAAAAGTGCATTTTCTGGTTACTGTGGACATGACTGATACATAAATACCATTCTTTTCAAATTCTGAGCAGTGTACAGACAAAACTCTTATTTTATATATATAGATATGTCTGGGTAACGCACTCCAGGAATTATGTTTTTGCGAGTTCGCAATCGAAATGTTTCCAGCCTTGTTTTACACTGAGTAACCAATTCATTAAACCTGTTTCGTGAGTCGCTAGCCAGCATAACATCATATGCATAGAGAAGGATCCATGGATGAGCGTTTGTAGGTCCGCGGTTACCTTCTCCATGCACAGGATGAACAGGAGTGGCGACAGGGCGGGTCATTGATGAGCTGCCACTCGAATATCAAATGATGAGGGCAGCTGCGCAGCAGACAGAGCTTGTAGAGCTGAAACCAACGGACATATTTCTCTGAGACACCACGGGTACGGAGCGAATACAAGATGAGTTCATGAAAGAATTTTCTAAATCGTTATTCTCTTATCTCTGTGCCTTTTTGCCAGCAACTGGATAGGATGTTCTGAGGCAACGTTGGTTTGATGAGAGGGTACTGATGCTCCTAAGCGTGAGCCAATCACCAGCTCACAGATTGCCATGCTGTGGCAGAGGATACGAATTGGGTTGGAGTTAGCGCAAACAGTAAAATCACCCTCACCCCTGTCTTCCAGATGGATAGTATATCATTGCGTTCAGTGCGTTTGTTGAAGAATTTTGCTAGAAATCAGTTCCACATTACCTATATTATTCCAAACATCAACAGATATGGCATCAGATCCAGTAGCTTTGCTGTTTTTCATTGAATAGATAGCACCTGCAACGTTGACAGCCGTGATGTGTGGAACTGCACCCTTCACTGGATTAGCTGGGGGTAGATGGATGTGGTAACTGTGTTCACGTCAGCGTCTGGGTTTGAGGTGCGGAATTCAGTCTTGACTGGCAAAAGCGGGTCAACCTGACGATAAAGTGACATCTGTTTGTCGACAGAAATGTTGGAAGCTGTCCTCATAGCCGTGCTGTCTGTCGCTGCGTCCATGGCGCTGTACCTCAGACTGAAATGTGGCTACTGCAGCTGTTCGCGGAGACTGGATGGGCTCACAGCAATCGTGACTGGAGCTAACACAGGTAAGAACAAAGATGTCCGTCCATCCATCCATCCATCCATCCATCCATCCATCCATCCATCCATCCATCCATCCATCCATCCATCCATCCATCCATCCATCCATCCATCCATCCATCCATCCATCCATCCATCCATCCATCCATCCATCCATCCATCCATCCATCCTCACGTTCGTTGGATAGATAGAGGATGAGCAGAGTTGAGGTGTACCTCCCGGTACCCCCATTATTTGGAAAATGTTTCGCAAGAGGGTCCTGCAACCAACCATCGTCACCAAATAATCTCTATTAATGTGCTGGTAATAGTCATTTTCATTCCATCATAGCATTTTCCACGAAATTTCAATCTTTTCCCGAATGTGAACTAATTTTGTTTGCGTATTCCCCAGGTATTGGGAAGGAGACGGCGCGTCATCTCGCCCAACTTGGCGCAAGGGTCATCCTGGCTTGTCGGGACATGAAGAAAGCTGAACAGGCTCGAGGTAATTGCCGCAATCACATTTCTCCGTTAATAAGTGCGTCACAAGTAAAGCTTGGTGACTTTCAGTTAGGGCAGTAGGTACAAGAAGAGAGGGGTTGTCCGGGGAAATGTTTTAACACTTGAAGTCGGAATGATGTATTTTCAAGATATTTCATGTTATAAAGACATAAAAGTTATCCATTTTGCTTCATTTAATTGCAAGCAATTCCTGTATTTTTAGTTTGAAGAAAGAACGGACCCAAAGAACGCTTTTGTTAGGGCTATTATATCCCTCATCCCGGTAGAAAGTCATATTTTTCAGTTCTTTAATTTTTGCAGTAACCTACTAAGGTCAACGCTCTCAATCCTTTGACACTAACAAGATAAGTCATTTCATCATAATACTGAAGAAATAGAAGAACTTTACTTCCAGAAGGAATACAATAGAGTCACCGGTAAGTTGAGTTATCTTGTTAATACTCTGAATATCTAAACTCAAGACAGTCACGGATACTTGTAACAGATTTAGGATTCTGATACTTGCAATACAAGAAACACGATTTCGCGACTCCGATCATTTTGACTCCGGTGGTTACCGCTTCTAATCGGCCCCGTGGTGTAGGGGCAGCGTGCCTGCCTCTTACCCGGAGGCCCCCAGGTTCGATTCCCAGCCAGGTCAGGGATTTTTACCTGGACCTGAGGGCTGGTTCGAGGTCCACTCAGCCTACGTGATTACAATTGAGGAGCTATCTGACGGCGAGATAGCGGCCCCGATCTAGAAAGAAAAGAATAACGGCCGAGAGGATTCGTTGTGCTGACCACACAACACCTCGTAATCTGCAGGCCTTCGGGCTGAACGGCGGTCACTTGGTAGGCCAAGGCCCTTCAAGGGCTGTAGAGCCTTGGGGGAGGGGTTACCGCATCTACAAGGGGAAGCCAGCAACAAAAAGTGCCAAATAGCAAGCTGTGTGTTTTAGGAACTGGATTCCTAGTACACAACAGTATCCATAACTCTGTGATAGACTTCACGTCACCTCTCCTTCCTCACAGTTAGAGGCGCCAATAAGGCCTATACACTAATTAATGCACACGCTCCAGTCAACAGTGAACCTGACAAAAACAAGGTTGAAAACTTTTGGTCACAACTTGAACGGGCACTACCAAGATCCCTCAGCATAAGATGAAAATCCTCCTTGGAGATTTTAATGCACAAATCGGCAGAGAAAGAGAACACAGGCATATCACTGCATGTTTCTCAGCACACATGAAGACTAACGCCAATGGGCACCGTTTATTCAATGTATGTGGAATGGCAAACCTCCAGCTGATGTCCATACACTTTCAGAAACCTCTATGAAAAATGACCACATGGAAATCGCCAATCAGTCACCTAGGCGAATATCAGATCGACCATGTAATAATTACCAGAAAGTTTCCCCACAAATTATGAACGTCAGGGTACGCAAAGGTTATGTAGAGTCAGAGCACCACCTCTCACAAATCAAAATCCGTTTCAGACCCAATCGACAGAAATGCCAAAGACCTACAATCCCACGCATTGACTCAGGTTATCTGCAAGAACATGCACATGAGTTTGCACAGTCATTGCGGGCAAACGCAAAAACATGGGATGCACTCCTTGAGACTATCCAAGAATCATCTAGGAAACTTGGCCAACCACCCCGTAAACGGAAACATAGATGGTGGACTTCGGATTATGACAGAGCACTGTAAAAAATGTATGCGAGCCTGGAAGAAATGGCACAGTCATCAAACACCAGAGAATTGGCAGATCTTTTCAGGAACTCAGAAGCAAACGTCCAAAAGACTCAGACGAATTAAACGTGCATACCATAACAAAAGATTAGAGGAGATCGATAATGACTTCAAACACAAGAAATTTCTACAAAACCTTTCGCGAAGAGCTGACCAGCTGCAAGCCACCCACTCTCTGTTTTCGGCGCCCTGATGGAATTCTCGAGACCAATACAAAGGCTAACTGTGACATCCTGAAACAACACTTCAAAAAGTTACACAACAGCGAACCATCAGCTGAGAAAGTCCAATTTCACATACCATACCCACTCCAAACCCAGATTCACTACCGCCGACTCATGAGGAGATAAGGAGCTTCATATCACATCTCTAAAACAATAAGGCACTAGGAGAAGATGCTGTCATCGTCGAGATACTGAAGTTTGGGGGGGGGGATCAAATGATCGGCAAATTACAAGTCATTATTGCGAACAGATGGGAAAATGGAGTCATACCTGTAGATTGGAATACTGACCTGATCCATCTACTGCATTAGAAATGTGACAAGATGGATTCAAACAAATACCGAGGTACTTCTCTTTTGTCAATAGCATACATAATTCTTTCACGTGCTCTACTTACTAGATTAGAACAACAGACAGAAGATCGGAGAATACCAGGCGGGCTTCCATCGACATCGATCGTAAGTGGAACAGATCTGGAACCTGAAGATGATACTCCAACACCGCCAGTCAAACCGTACAGAGGTCACTTCCGTATATTAGAAAAAACATACGACTCACTAGACCGTGATGCCCTGTTCAATGTCCTTCAAGAATACGGTGTTGATAACAAAACAGTCACGTTAATCCAACAAACCTTAACAGATACAACCTCTAAGGTGAAGTTCGTGAGTGAAATCTCTGCACCCTTTGAAATGGAAACAGGCGTTAGACAAGGTGATGGATTGTCCCCACTTCTGTTCAACCTAGTACTGGGTAAGGTCATTAAAACATGGGAGAAAGAAGTACTTGGAATAAACATGGGAACGAAAAGTAAACGGATTAACATTAAATGCCTTGCCTTTACTGACGATCTAGCAATAATTACCCGGACTCCCCAGAAGCCAGGCACGCCATCGAGAAGCTTCACGAGATTGCAATCAAAAGTGGTCTCCATATCTCCTATGATAAAACGCAATGCATGGACTCTAAATGCACACACCTAACATCACTAGCAACCAAATATGGCAACATTTTACAAGTCCAACAATTCCAGAACTTGAGTGAAATTATTGGTCATTCAGGCAATGAAAAAGCAGCCAAGAAAATGCGCGCAGAAAAACTACGTAAAGCATACCTAATCACCTGGAACTTCTACAATAAGGAATCAATATCCATAAAAGCCAAACTTCGACACTGCCACACTGTTGTCCTCCCTGAGGCATTTTAGCAACTGAGACATCATCACTCGCCATTAACATCAAGGTCATTGAGAAAATTGAACGACAGATACTGAGGAAAGATATTCGGGCCCAAGTTTCAAGAGGGTAAATGGATGCGAAAAAGCTTGGAAGAACTCTGTGCATTAACTGAGCGATTCACTTCAGTCGCACGCAAACGGCGTATGAAATTTTATGGACATTTAGCACGAATGGATGACTCACGACTGACTAAGAAAATATTTCCTATTATCAATGGAAACCGACAAGCCAAAGTTCGCTGGGTAGTGGATGCACAAAAGAACCCCACAGAAGTCGACGTTGATCCACTGGTGTCTGGTTGGCCATTTTTGTTCTGTACTTAACATCTCTTCAACCCGTAACACGACCTAATAGGTTGAAAGTCGGTTTCGAATAATTAAAAGCTTTAAAATCAAGGTTATATTTTAATGTTTTTTCAGTGGGTAATTTTTAACAAACAAGACGCTCAACGACGGAACACGATTTCGGGTACAAAATAAAGAATATGAGCTTAAAGCTCCCATTTCGTTACTTGGGCACTCAATAGTTAAGGACACAGGTCTCAAAGAGCATCTATAGAGCAGACTGGTGGCAACCTTCAACAACCAGAGCACAACGTACATTTTGCAGTGTTTTAAACACTCAACACTTAACATAAATTATTGAATTTTGCCGGAGCATCGAATGCTCATTTTACCGGGTCTTCGTGGGAAGAAAAAACACAGGTTAATGTTACTGGCCCAAAAACCAAAGTGATGCGGAGGCGGACACTGGCACTCCTTGATACTTACACATAGAAGTTTAAAACCATAGCATGACGTTACAGAGGCTAATTCTATACTACTGAGGTGACTAGATGGAGGCTGGAAACGGTTACAAAATCATAGCCACCTCGAAGTCAAGTCGATAGGGAACTCGAGAGGGCGTCGCACTCTCTATTCATGAATTTAAGCTAAGCGCTTTACGGCTTGTTTGAAATTTACATTTTAGAAGACTGGAAACCTTCCCCTCAAGCTATCACATAGCTGCCATTACCTTAATCTGCAGTAAAGCTCGATGAAGAGCGAGACGCCCCCCGCCTCCTCTATTAGCACACACTCAGTAAACTGGACGATCAATAAGACAAGGTACCTCGAAATGTGCCAGCTTTTATAACCAAGAGGAAGGTTATAGAAAACTCTGGGATAAGGCCCGACACACCCCCATTTTTTGATAATCAAATAGGTAGAAGATGAACATTATTGGTGGAAAAATACACCTGCAAAATTTCCTATTGGTCAATTTTGATGTTTGTGGAAAGAGATTGAAGTGTTGACAATTTAACAGACCCAAAAGTAAAACACAATCAACTCAGTGTACCAAACCTCAAAATCAAAAATTACTTTAGGATTTTTATAGTTCCTCTTCACACTAGAGGGCATAATATATGTTTTCTTTGATAGAGACATCTGTGATGAAAAGTCCAAACTTCTTGCACAATTTGTTACAAGTTTATATTGAAGATGGGTATTCTTCAAGGCGCTTCATTTGAATTAACGGTGCGGGTGTACCTCGCGGTACAACAACAAAAACAATCATAATCATAATAATAATAATAATAATTCGGTGCAGGTGAGTAGGACTGTTTTTCAGGCATGAGTCTTAAGCAGCTTGTTCTGGTATATTTCGCATAAATAATAGGGAACATGCATGATCCGGGGTTTTAATTAAAACTATGCTAATCTGATTCAAAATTTCACGCAGAATTCAAAAAAGTGATCAGAATGTACAAATAATAACTCCAAACATGATAAAAATCTAAATTAAAGTACGAAAATGTCACGTGACGCGATCTCATTGGTCTGACGTCATCGTACAGGTTGATTGAATTAGCAGACGAAATAACACATAGTGTGCTGTGAGAAGCAGGATACACTTAGCGTATTTCTACTTTATGTTAGTGTCCGGTTTGGTTAAATTCGAAATCTATACATTGGATAATAATCTGAGTGGTATATTTTAGACTTAAAATGAATTCTGCGCACACAGTGAGGCAAAAAACTGTTAAATGGTCTATAGTTCCGATGAGCTATAGCACATCGCATACCATCCCAAACAAATTGTTTATAAACCTTCCAAAGACGCTAAATCTAGGGAGAAATGGATTTTGGCGAGCCGGAGAAATGCTGGTGAATTATCGGAAAAGTCTACAGTTTATTTTTTTTAAGATCATTTTAACGTAATTTGAATATGTTTGAATTTTCAATCACTTTTCCATGTCAGCTGTTCTAGTGGTAACACTTTGAATTTTAATGTATGATGCTTTAGTTAAATGCTTCATTTACATCTTGGAATATGAAAGTAATAAACAAATAAATAAATTAATGCTGATTATTAAAGTATTCTCCAAACCTAACCTATGTTTTGGGTGATCCATGTCTAGGTAATAAACGAAAGGGATTATGAACCATATTGAGAGCTCTAATTATACCGATTTATCTTGCCATGCGACAATTATTTATGTCTTTATTGAAGAACTCACATTTGTAAAGAAATTTAGGCTATAGCTAAATACTCTATAACATAACAAAAAATAGGTGTGTACGTCATGAAAGAAAACAACGTGAATTGAGCAAATATATACCGTACCTCTACACAAAACCAATGCTTGTCTGTTGGGGTCTTATAAGTTAACATTGCTCAATTATAATAATTATCATAATATTAGTGAAATAAATAACATAACTGCACACAGGTGAAAATAGTGATGTTGGTGTTTAAAATATTATCCAACTTAGCCTAAGTTTTAAGGTATACAAGCCAAGTCAATAAACCGAAGGACAAAAATACCGGGCGAGTTGGCCGTGTGGTTAGGAGCACGCAGCTGTGAGTTCGCATCCGGGTGATAGTAGGTTCGAACCCCACTGTCGGCAGCCCTGAAGATGGTTTTCCGTAGTTTCCCATTTTCACACCAGGCAAATGCTGGGGCTGTACCTTAATTAAGGCCACGGCCGCTTCTTTCCTAGGCCTTTCCTGTCCCACCATAAGACCTATCTGTGACTGTGCGATGTAAAGCAAATAGCAAAAAAAAAAAATTTTTTTTTTAAAAGAAAGGTAAAAGTCACAGTACCCAAAGACATTCCTGTATTGAACGACTAAAATGTCACCAGGACACTTTTCTTGCGTGATATGCTCAGCTTGTTAAAAGCCAAATGTAATTAATGTTATTGGCAATACGCCCGCTAACTACTTCTACGGTTTTCGGAGACGCCGATGTGCAGGAATTTAGTCCTGCAGGAGTTCTTTTACGTGACAGTAAATCTACCGACACGAGGCTGACGTATTTGAGCACCTTCAAATACCTACCAGCGGACTGAACCAGGATCGAACCTGCCAAGTTGGGGTCAGAAGGCCAGCGCCTTAACCGTCTGAACCACTCAGCCTGACTTGTGAAAACTAGATGAAGTCATATTTATCTTTATCATGTTTAACTTTTTACCTCCACCAAGATATTTAATGTTTCTCTTTCATGGGCCCCGGAAGTGGGTAGGCCAGTTGCCCCAACCATAAATATATATTTTTTCTTTCTTTCTTAATCAGTTTATCCTTCAGGTTTGGTTTTTCCCTCACACTCAGCGAGGGATTTCACCTCTACCGCTTCAAGGGCAGTGTCCTGGAGCGTGAGACTTTGGGTATGATGATACAACTGGTGAGGAAGGTCATTACCTCGCCCGGGCGGCCTCACCTGCTATGCTCAACAGGGGCCTTGTTGGAGGATGGGAAGATCGGAAGGGATAGACAAGGAAGAGGGAAGGAAACGGCCGTGGCCTTAGGTGCCTGGAGGAGAAGTGGGAAAATACGAGAAACCACTTCGAGGATGGCTGAGGTGGGATTCGAAACCCCTCTACTCAGTTGACCTCCCGAGGCTGAGTAGACACCGATCCAGCCCTCGTACTATTTGTTTTCAACTTACATGGCAGAGCCGGGAATCGAAACCGGGCCTCCGGGGGTGGCAGCTAATCACATTAACCACTACACCACAGAGGCGGACTAGTACTATACAATACAATCAGCCATTTCAATCATTAAAATGATGTGGCCTCTTTAAGTCGTGGGTATAGGTAGGCCTTCAACAGTCTTCTCCAAGTAGAACGGTCTTGGGCAGATCTCATCCAAGTGGTACCAGCGATCTTCTTGATATCTTTGTCCCATCTGTCCGGTGGTCTTCCTCTAGGCCTTCGATGTTCTCTCGGACTCCACTCCAGCACTAGTTTTGTCCATCTATCATCATTTCTTCGTGCAACATGGCCAGCCCACTGCCATTTTAAGGAGCGTACTCTCTCTAAGATGTCTTTAACCTTTGTAACAGACCGGATGTCATCAGCTCTTTTCCTATCTTTCTTTGTATAGCCTAGCATTGACCTTTCCATGGCTCTCTGCGCGGTCCGAAGTTTCCCTTTTGTGAATTCGTTCAGAGTCCAAGTCTCACAGCCATAAGTCAGCACAGGAAGGATGCATTGGTCAAATACTGTTTTCTTCAGATTTGCTGGCATTTTTGATCTTAATACTGAAGAATTCCTTCCAAATGCTTGCCATCCGAGCTTGATGCGCCTATAGATTTCTGGTCTTATATCACCTGTCATATTTATAATCTGGCCAAGGTAGATGTAATCACTGACCTCTTCTAATGGCGACTAGTACTATAATGCTACCTATATGTTTATGTTAGTGCTGAAATCAGATTTCTTACTTTACTAATGCTGAAAGCCCGAAAATGTAATGTTATTCTTTAATAAGGGAATCAGTCTAGAAGGAAATGTTGAAAGTGATGTGATTTCTATCCAAGTTCGTTGTTATCCTAATATTATGAGTTATAGTACATTGCACGTATATAAAAGATGCCACTTACAAACTTGCTTTTTCTCCGCGAATTTCTGCGGCCACAAAAGTCACTGTTTTTCAAGAATGATTACATCTACACATGGTAGGTTGTCTGACTGTGCTGTTTTGAACCTTTCTTCTGTCATTTTGAAGTTATTCGCGATCACGAATAATAAACAATCGGCTTTTAGTAACGGCTGATGCACAATGGCTGGTAGAGCTGCATGCGGTACTGGATCGTGACGTCACAGCGCGCCGCTTACGTCAGAGGCCGTTTCACTCGCCTTGCGGAAAGACACTTTTAAATAGTTTTTAACGGTAGAAAACAAGACAACTTACCGCAATGTAATACGTTTACGTACTATTTCCTTGGTGTACTTTTCAAAGAATCTATTTTTGAAAATTATGCATGTTCCCAATTCGCTTATTTTCCTTGATGTGGTTAAAGAGAAGGTGCAGTAATAACATCCTTGTTACATTCTTGCCAACAAAAAGAAAAAGGACGGTGATGATACAAGAGCGATAATAACTGTCCTCCTTCTCAATCATGAATGCTCGCTCCCCGGTTGCTGGTTATCTCTGGCTCATTCACGCACGAGCACAATTCATTCATTCACTCAGCAATTCAGTTAGGTACTCGGTCATTCTTTCAGTCATTCAGTTCATTCGAAATATATGTTTTAAGTGGACGATGACTCTATAAAGACTGATGACACAGTTGTATATTTCCTGGACTATACAACTCTGTTAACGTCTGGGTCAAAACAAACAAATACACTTTAAAGAAAAACTACAGTTTACAAACTGGATTGAAATAGTTAATAGTTTAATGTTGTATCAAAACACATTTCTGATTACAATGACGGGGGAATCGTATTCTAATAACTGTCCTTCAAACAAACCAAACCAAACAAACCCCATGGCACTACAGCCCTTGAAGGACCTTGGCCTACCAAGCGACCGCTGCTCAGCCCGAAGGCCTGCAGATTACGAGGGATCGTGTGGTCAGCACGACGAATCCTCTCGAACGTTATTCTTGGCTTTCTAGACCGGGGCTGCTATCTCACCGTCAGATAGCTCCTCAAATCTAATCACGTAGGCTGAGTGGACCTCGAACCAGCCCTCAGATCCAGGTAAAAATTCCTGACCTGGCCGGGAATCGAACCTGGGGCCCCCTACACCACGGGGCCGGCTAACCGTCCTTTAGTGATCATAAATAAACAAGATTTTATTTGCATTCAGAGTTAGCTAATTGTAGATGTACCGTGATTTTCTGAGTTTGTTTCGACTTTATGTTACAGAGGAGATCGTCAAGTCGACGGGCAACACGAACGTACTGAGCCAGCAACTGGACCTGAGTTCCCTACAGTCCGTGAGAGAGTTCGCTCAGAGGGTGGTGAACTCGGAGTCCCGTCTTCACATCCTGGTGAACAACGCGGGTTTGGGTGGGTCCTCCAAGATCACCGGAGATGGACTCGAGCTCACCATGCAAGTAAACCACTTCGGGCCGTTCCTCCTGACCGTGCTGCTGCTAGGTGAGGCGCCTGTCACACTCGGCTCTAGTCACAATATGCGCACAGCCGTGAAGGTCAGCGGTTCCTGAACATCCCGAAGCGCCACTCACAGAATGTTAAGGGAAAAGCTGAAATAGCGGAAGGTGTGAGCATGCTGACACATGCGGGAACGAGTTCATTCTTCCCGCGCATTTATTCAACGCTTTGCAGCCGAACAGGACAACGTTTTGGACTCAATTGTCACTGGAGACGAAACCTGGGCGTTCCACTTTACACCTGAGACCAAGCAACAATCACGCCAGTGGCGGCATCCCTCTTCACCACAGTCGCGGAAATTCAAGCAAGCACAGTGTGCCGGTCAAGTCATGACAACTGTGTTCTGGGATCGAAAAGGGGTATTGTTGGTCGTCTTTATGCCCGCTGGGACCACAATAATTAACGCTGACAGGAACTGTGAGACCCTGAAAAATTCAGAGGGCAATTCAGAACCGGAGAAGAAGGGCGTAAACATTATCCACGACAACGCTCGCCCGCACGTCGCCCGGCAAACCGCTACAGTTTCAGTGGAACATCATCACCCACCCGCCCAGTGACTATCACTTGTTCCCCAAGTTGGAAGAACATTTGGCTGGAAAGCGATTCAGCACCGACGAGGTGAAGGATGAAGTTCACAGCAAGACGGCGAGCTGGTATGACATGGGCACAAAAAAACTGTCCCAGCGTCTAAACAGCTGTAAAATGAAGTAAACAATTGAAACTACTTGGAGTCATTTGAGGCAATGCCTACCCTAAGAAATACGATTACATATCGTAACAAATGTATCTGCTGTTGTTATTGTGTTGAATCAACAATAATCTCTTTTTGATCTGTCCTACATGATGACAGCAGATGATGTGCTTTGCTGATCGCCCCGCTAGATGGCGACAGCAGACTACTTGTTCTGACAGGGAGGCAGTCTCTAACTTGTCTCACCCAGGACTTTTTGTTTTATTTCCCTTCCGTCGGCTTGTGAATGGCGCGGGGTGGTGGAGGAAGGGTACGTTTACCGCCCGCACTCCTCTCTCCGCAAGGTCTAGAGCCCAGAGAGGCAAGCCCCCTTGCTATTTGAGAGCGTAGCAACTCTCCGCGCGAAGATGACAATGAAGTAAATTACCCTATTGTTAAGTATGTGCTTTTCTTTTGAATTAATAGACAATCCATTCATTATTGGCTGTATTTGTGACAATTCAGATATATAAGTAATAATAATAACAACGTAAACGTTTCCACCTTTTCAATACTAAAATATATTCACAAAATTATAAATTACACGGTACTAGTTTAGACACATCTAGGGGTCATCATCAGCCGTATTGAAGCAAAGATCACTTTTGGCGAAATCCTAAGAAAATGTTATTTTCAAGAATAACAAGTGAATGTGGTAGATGAAATGAGATGTTATTATGGTAATAGTTAATAATACAAGGAATATACATACTAAGAGGTTTTTAACAAAGAATAAAGTATAAATGGGGTGTTGTAAAAATTATAATCATGGAAATCAGTAAGTTCTTGTATTGAAATGACATATATAAAATTATATATTGCTTAGGAAGAGGGCTTAAGGTGGGGCTGAAGGGTGCGGGAGAAAGTGTAATTGTCTCGGAAAAGTACCTTTGATTAAATTTAGGATTGAGTTTAGCACGGCTGCATTATTGTTTCTGAGGAAAGTGATAAATAGATCGAAGAGTATGTTGGGTTTCTCTGAGATTTCATTGAGATTGTGACTGGTGTTAAAGTATTGGTCTAGGTGTATGTAGTAATTTTCCATTATGTTGAGTAAAGGGCCCTTGTTTGCTAATACGAGGATGTCCATGTCTTGTTCAATATTGGTGAAATTATGGTTATAATCTTGCATGTGTTGGCCGATGGCTGAAAACCTGTTGTATTTTATTGCGTTAGTGTGCTCGTGGTATCTGATAATGAAGTTTCTTCCGGTTTGCCCGATGTAGGTTTTTTTGCAGGTGGTACATTTGATCCTGTAAACTCCTGATTTTAGAAAACTGCTGGTCTTGTTGATGTGTGAAGTATTGTATAAAACGTTCATGTTCTTATTGTTGGTTTTGAAGGCTATTTTAACGCCTTGTTTCTTAAAGATGTTGGTTAACTTGTAGATATCTTTGTTGAACGTGAAGGTGGAAAATGTTAGAGGTTTGGTTATTTCTTTTTTGAGGGTAGTTTTTGGAAGATGTTTGTGTTTATTGATTATCCTTTCTATAAAATGATTGCTGAAGCCGTTGAATTTTGCGATCCCGCGGATTGTGTTGAGTTCGTGTTTTAGATCTTTATTGGACATAGGTATGCTGAAGGCTCGGTGAACTAGGCTGTTGTATGTGGCTCTTCTGTGGGACTGGGGGTGCACTGAATCTTGGCGAATGGTGGAGGCTGTTAGAGTGGGTTTTCTGAAAATTTTATAATTGAAAGAATCTGAGTTTCTAGTGATGGTTAAATCCAGAAAGTTGATTTTTTAATTTGATTCGGATTCTAGTGTGAATTTGATATGAGGATCAATATTGTTGAGTCTTAAGAGGGTGGTGGGTGCGTTAATTGATTTCTCATTCATGATTACAAAGACATCGTCAACATATCTGGCCCAAAAGAGAGTGTTTTCGAATTCGTTGTCAATTCGCCAAGATTCAGTGCACCCCCAGTCCCACAAACGAGCCACATACAACAGCCTAGTTCACCGAGCCTTCAGCATACCTATGTCCAATAAAGATCTAAAAAACGAACTCAACACAATCCGCGGAATCGCAAAATTCAACGGCTTCAGCAATCATTTTATAGAAAGGATAATCAATAAACACAAACATCTTCCAAAAACTACCCTCAAAAAAGAAATAACCAAACCTCTAACATTTTCCACCTTCACGTTCAACAAAGATATCTACAAGTTAACCAACATCTTTAAGAAACAAGGCGTTAAAATAGCCTTCAAAACCAACAATAAGAACATGAACGTTTTATACAATACTTCACACATCAACAAGACCAGCAGTTTTCTAAAATCAGGAGTTTATAGGATCAAATGTACCACCTGCAAAAAATCCTACATCGGGCAAACCGGAAGAAACTTCATTATCAGATACCACGAGCACACTAACGCAATAAAATACAACAGGTTTTCAGCCATCGGCCAACACATGCAAGATTATAACCATAATTTCACCAATATTGAACAAGACATGGACATCCTCGTATTAGCAAACAAGGGCCCTTTACTCAACATAATGGAAAATTACTACATACACCTAGACCAATACTTTAACACCAGTCACAATCTCAATGAAATCTCAGAGAAACCCAACATACTCTTCGATCTATTTATCACTTTCCTCAGAAACAATAATGCAGCCGTGCTAAACTCAATCCTAAATTTAATCAAAGGTACTTTTCCGAGACAATTACACTTTCTCCCGCACCCTTCAGCCCCACCTTAAGCCCTCTTCCTAAGCAATATATAATTTTATATATGTCATTTCAATACAAGAACTTACTGATTTCCATGATTATAATTTTTACAACACCCCATTTATACTTTATTCTTTGTTAAAAACCTCTTAGTATGTATATTCCTTGTATTATTAACTATTACCATAATAACATCTCATTTCATCTACCACATTCACTTGTTATTCTTGAAAATAACATTTTCTTAGGATTTCGCCAAAAGTGATCTTTGCTTCAATACGGCTGATGATGACCCCTAGATGTGTCTAAACTAGTACCGTGTAATTTATAATTTTGTGAATATATTTTAGTATTGAAAAGGTGGAAACGTTTACGTTGTTATTATTATTACTTATATATTATTCTCAGTTCAATGCGGACCAAAAACATGAAATTCATAACCATTAATTCAGATATGGACTGTTAGTTGTGTAAAACGAGACAATAATACCAGGTAGTCTCTTCATTCATAATCTGACAGCGTTTCATTCATTTTTAGTAGGTCCTCAAAAAGAGCTCATCCTCTGTAATCCAAAGGATTCAGACTTCCAAAAGCATGCGCTACCCGTTGGAGCTTTCACTCGAGAGCAGTCCACACAATATTTTCACACTATGATGATCTAAGACAGGTTTTTGAAGACATTGCAAAGAATGATGAGGATTGGGACAGTGAGTCGTAAAATTCTGCTGTAGGGTTGCTTAACGCCCAATTCATTTATTTGCTCTGTCTCTGTAGATAAATTTTTGTTTATAGAGACCATATGGTTGCTCTACTGCAACATAAAAGCACACCTGATGTAATTCTGAGCAATACTGAAATTAGAAAAACCACTGTATCTTCAAGGTCCTGCGATCAGAATATACAGTACCATCTTGCGTTGTAAAATGTCACAAAATAAATAACGAGATAAATGTAGACGACAGGACATTCCAAAAGCTCAAAATGTTAACATATACAGTTCTTGACACCTTAATTATGCAAATGGAAATACGGTTTGGCGATTTTGAAAGCATTCAGTTTGAGTTGTTGGATCCAACTCAGTTCATAGTTTACAAATAGAGCTTCCCTGCTATTAAACTGAACAGTCTTATGAACATTTACCGCTGTTTTAATAGGAAAAAACTAGAAAGTGAATTGATTAAGATTTATTTCGATATAGAAAAACACTTGTCCCCTAAAACTTTTACAGTACAGTGACCTCGAACCAGTGTATGTGGAAATGTCTTATTATTATTATTGTTCTTTGTTTTACGTCGCACGGACACAGATAGGTCTTATGGCGACGATGGGACAGGAAAGGTCAAGGAATGGGAAGGAAGCGGCCGTGGCCTTAATTAAGGTAGATTTGCCTGGTGTGAAAGTGGGAAACCACGGAAAACCATCTTCAGGGCTGCCGACAGTGGGATTCGAACTCACTATCTCCCGGATGCCAGCTTACAGCTACGCGCTTCTAACCGCACGGCCAACTCGCCCGGTATGGAAATGTCAAAATTGATTCCTTTCATATTAACATTTCCTGTGACCACTGAAGGGAGTATGAGCACTCTGAAGAGGATAAAAACATACTTGCGTCATTCAATGAACAATGAAAGACTCGGTAGTCTTCGTACCATTTCTATCGAGAAAATGCTTGTGAAGAAATTGGTGAGTGATCAAGTATTGAAGGGCCGAGTGATTAACCATTTTGCAACCAAGACAACTCGATGTTTGGAACTACTGTATAAGAAACTTTAGGTAATATTTACTGCCTACCCATTAATTAACTAATAGCTTCGCCACTGCAATTGAACAGGTCTATGCATTCATAACAAGGTAGGAATCCCTTTGTACGTTCGTCGTGAGAACTTCATTTTACGGTAAAGGGAATGGCTCCCCATCTGGGTGCGAGCGGTAGAATAAGTCGTAAGAGGTGATTAAAAGGGGCCACAGAGACTCTCATCTTGGGAGAGTGGGTTGGCGACCACGGGGTCCATAGCTGAGTCCTGGCATTACTTGTGCGTGGCTGCTCAGTTCAGTCTATCCCACCCAATCTCTCTTGGTCAACTCTTGTTCTTTTCCGAAACCGACAGTGATAGAGCAGTCGAGCCTAAGGAGTCTTTCATTATCGCGCCCTTCGTGGCCCTTGTCTTTCTCTGGGCGATATTTTCAGTTTTCGAAGTGTGGGATTCCTTCTATTTTTCCTCTCTGATTAGTGTTATATAGAGGATGGTTGTACTTCCTCTTAAAACAATAATCACCACCACCGAGGAGAGAGGCCCACTGGTTAGTGGGTCAGTTGTTTAACCTAGTATTTTCTTAAATAAAACACAAGGAATGTTAAATTTGTCTATTTGTAAAATATCCTAATTTCTAAGTCAGTTCCTGTGTGCACCTGCCTCTCCACTGACAGAACAACTCGCGCTGCTCGTTCACACCACACCAACAATACGCTGACCAGTGGCTGTTTAGCTTCAACTACAACTTCTCCCACTAAGGAAAATCGAGTACTGGAAGCAGTATATCTACACCGTCAATCTCATATATATCCTTGTTTTGAACTCCCTCCCGTTAGCATACTGCTTCTGCGTGACGGCAAAGTGGCTTATGGAACTCCCAAAACTTCTAATCACTAACAGGAATTACGTTCCGTTCCATGAACTTCCAAATGAACAATCACAACCCCGATGTTGTTCACTAGGAGTGCATGACCTTAGGACATATTACTGCTCAACAGAACAAACTCTGATTGTTCCAGATCTCCTCAAGAAGTCCGCACCGGCGAGGATCATCATGGTATCGTCTATGCTCCACACGAGAGGGAAATTGGATCTAGAAGACCTCGGCGGCACTCAGCGCAGGCTGTCGTACCTGCAGCTCTACAGCAACAGCAAACTGTGCAATGTGCTGACAGCGAACGAGTTACACAGGAGACTGAGTAATTCAGGTGAGTGTATAGAGCTGAACAACCAGCAGTCTGAGTAGCTCAGGTGACTAGTTACACAGGAGCCTGAGTAGTTCAGGTGAATGTAAGGAGCTGAACAAGCAGCAGACTGAGTAGTTCAGATGACTAGTTACACAGGAGACTGGGTAGTTCATGCGAGTGCATGGAGTTGAACGAGCTGCAGACTGGGTAGTTCAGATGACTAGTTACACAGGAGCCTGAGTAGTACAGGTGAGTGTAAGGAGCTGAACAAGCAGCAGACTGAGTAGCTCAGGTGACTAGTTACACAGGAGCCTGAGTAGTTCAGGTGAATGTAAGGAGCTAAACAAGCAGCAGACTGAGTAGTTGAGGTGATTAGTTACACAGGAGACTGGGTAGTTCAGGTGAGTGCATGGAGCTGAACGAGCTGCAGACTGAGTAGTTCAAATGACTAGTTACACAGGAGACTGGGTAGTTCATGCGAGTGCATGGAGTTGAACGAGCTGCAGGCTGGGTAGTTCAGATGACTAGTTACACAGGAGCCTGAGTAGTACAGGTGAGTGTAAGGAGCTGAACAAGCAGCAGACTAAGTAGTTCAGATGATTAGTTACACAGGAGACTGGGTAGTTCAGGTGAGTGCATGGAGCTGAACAACCAGCAGACTGAGTAGCTCAGGTGATTAGTTACACAGGAGCTTGAGTAGTTGAGGTGAATGTAAGGAGCTGAACAAGCAGCAGACTGAGTAGTTCAGGTGATTAGTTACACAGGAGACTGGGTAGTTCAGGTGAGTGCATGGAGCTGAACGAGCTGCAGACTGAGTAGTTCAGATGACTAGTTACACAGGAGACTGGGTAGTTCATGCGAGTGCATGGAGTTGAACGAGCTGCAGACTGGGTAGTTCAGATGACTAGTTACACAGGAGGCTGAGTAGTACAGGTGAGTGTAAGGAGCTGAACAAGCAGCAGACTGAGTAGTTCAGGTGATTAGTTACACAGGAGACTGGGTAGTTCAGGTGAGTGCATGGAGCTGAACGAGCTGCAGACTGAGTAGCTCAGGTGATTAGTTACACAGGAGCTTGAGTAGTTGAGGTGAATGTAAGGAGCTGAACGAGCAGCAGACTGAGTAGTTCAGGTGATTAGTTACACAGGAGACTGGGTAGTTCAGGTGAGTGTATAGAGCTGAACAACCAGCAGACTGAGTAGCTCAGGTGACTAGTTACACAGGAGCCTGAGTAGTTCAGGTGCATGTAAGGAGCTGAACAAGCAGCAGACTTAGTAGTTCAGGTGATTAGTTACACAGGAGACTGGATAGTTCAGGTGACTAGTTACACAGGAGACTGGGTAGTTCAGGTGAATGTAAGGAGTTGAACGAGCCGCAGACTGAGTAGTTCAGGTGACTAGTTACACAGAAGACTGCGTAGTTCAGGTGAGTGCATGGAGCTGAACGAGCTGCAGACTGAGTAGTTCGGGTGACTAGTTTCACAGGAGACTGAATAGTACAGGTGAGTGTAAGAAGCTGAACGAGCTGCAGACTGAGTAGTTCAGGTGACTAGTTACACAGGAGACTGGGTAGTTCAGATGAGTGTAAGGAACTGAACAACCAGCAGACTGAGTAGTTCAGGTGACTAGTTACACAGGAGATTGGGTAGTTCATGCGAGTGCATGGAGTTGAACGAGCTGCAGACTGAGTAGTTCAGATGACTAGTTACACAGGAGACTTGGTAGTTGATGAGAGTGCATGGAGTTGAACGAGCTGCAGATTGAGTAGTTCAGGTGACTAGTTACACAGGAGACCGAGTAGTTCAGATGACTAGTTACACAGGAGACTGGGCAGTTCATGTGAGTGCATGGAGTTGAACGAGCCGCAGGCTGAGTAGTTCAGGTGACTAGTTACACAGGAGACTGGGTAGTTCAGGTGAGTGCATGGAGCTGAACGAGCTGCAGACTGAGTAGTTCAGGTGACTAGTTACACAGGAAACTGAATAGTACAGGTGAGTGTAAGAAGCTGAACGAGCTGCAGACTGAGTAGTTCAGGTGACTAGTTACACAGGAGACTGGGTAGTTCAGATGAGTGTAAGGAGCTTAACGAGCAGCAGACTGAGTAGTTCAGGTGACTAGTTACACAGGAGATTGGATAGTTCATGCGAGTGCATGGAGTTCAACGAGCTGCAGACTGAGTAGTTCAGATGACTAGTTACACAGGAGACTTGGTAGTTGATGTGAGTGCATGGAGTTGAACGAGCTGCAGATTGAGCAGTTCAGGTGATTAGTTACACAGGAGACTGGGTAGTTCAGATGACTAGTTACACAGGAGACTGGGCAGTTCATGTGAGTTTATGGAGTTGAACGAGCCGCAGACTGAGTAGTTCAGGTGACTAGTTACACGGGAGACTGGGTAGTTCAGGTAAGTGCATGGAGCTGAACGAGCTGCAGACTGAGTAGTTCAGGTGACTAGTTACACAGGAGACTGAATAGTACAGGTGAGTGTAAGAAGCTGAACGAGCTGCAGACTGAGTAGTTCAGGTGACTAGTTACACAGGAGACTGGGTAGTTCAGATGAGTGTAAGGAGCTGAACGAGCAGCAGACTGAGTAGTTCAGGTGACTAGTTACACAGGAGATTGGGTAGTTCATGCGAGTGCATGGAGTTGAACGAGCTACACATTGAGTAGTTCAGGTGAGTGTATGGAGCTGAACGAGGTACACACTGAGTAGTTCAGGTGAGTGTAAGAAGCTGAACGAGCTACACACTGAGTAGTTCAGGTGAGTGTATGGAGCTGAACGAGCTACACACTGAGTAGTTCAGGTGAGTGTAAGAAGCTGAACGAGCTACACACTGAGTAGTTCAGGTGAGTGTATGGAGCTGAACGAGCTACACATTGAGTAGTTCAATTGACTGTATTGTGCGTTCCTTGCGCATAAACGGTTGGTGTTTTTTGGAGTCTGGGTTGTGAATGCCTGGCATTGCTTTCTAGAAAAGCGAGAAGAAGATATAAATATTCACTCGTTCGTAGGAATGACTACCGACGTGCTGTTCCGGTCATCAAGAAACTGAGTACCCACATGATATTGTCAAAGTGTAATCAGAGGATAAATGGAACCGAATGACATTGTCCGTGAAGGTCCAGTCCACGTGAAGTGAAGGTTTATGTTGTTTGTTGCAGGAGTGACTGCCAACAGCCTGCACCCTGGCGCCGTGTGGACGGACGTGTGGAGGAGGCTACCCACATGGCAGCTACGGATCTTGCGCTTTCTTGCTTCAGTATACTTCAAGGTACACTACATTAAGTTTATACACACTGTAATCAGAAAGGGAGGGTGAAGTGGGCAAATGGGGTGAACTCATATTAGAACTTCCAATGTGACCGGACGGACGTGAGCAATGAAATGCAATATTCTCGCTGTAAAAGGAAATCTGAAGTCTCGAGCAATGGAATTCTCTCGTACGACAACAATGTCGGCAGTGAATGCTAAAAAGTGTGCTGACAACAGGAATAGATGCTGCAGCGCAGGGTCAATCAATCAATCACTACTGATCTGCATTTAGGGCAGTCGCCCAGCTTGCAGATTGCCTATCTGTTGCTTTCCTAGAGTTTTCTTAAATGATTGCAAAGAAATTGGAAACTTATTGACATCCCCCTTGGTAAGTTATTCAAATCCCTAACTCCCCTTCCTGTAAACGAATATTTGAATTCCAACTTTATCTTCATATTGTTATCTTTCCTACTTTTATAAACGCCACTCAAACTTATTCATCTACTAATGTCATTCCACGCCATCTCTCCGCTGACAGCTCGGAACATACCACTTATTACATGTGATATAAATCACATTGTTATTACATAACGTTATTATTGTTATTATATAAAGTCGCATACTGCTTAGTCGACCAGCTCTTCTCCTTTCTCCTGAGTCTTCCCCGGCTAAACTTTGAAACATTTTTGTAACGCTACTCTTTTTTCGGAAATCACCCAGAACAAATCGATCTGTTTTTCTTCGGATTTTTCCAGTTCTGGAATCAAGTAATCCTGGTGAGGGCCCCATACACTGGAATCATACTCTAGTTGGGGTCTTACCAGAGACTTACATGCCCTCTCCTTTACATCCTTACTACAAACCCTAAACACCCACATAATCATGTGCAGAGATCTGTACCCTTTAATTAGAATCATATGTATGTGATTACCCCAGTGAAGACCTTTCCTTATATTAATACCCAGGTATTTACGATAATCTCCATAAGGGTCTTTCACCCCATCAACGCAGTAATTAACACTGAGAGGACTTTTCCTATTTGTGAAACTCACAACCCTGGTTGTCATCATACCAATTCCTGCTGTCCATCTCACATTATTATCGAGTTCATTTTGCAGTTGTTCACAATCTTGTTACTTATTTATTGCTGTGAACAGAATAACAGCCTTACCTCTAATTCCACTTCATTACTCATAACATCCATGTATAAGAAAACATAAAGGTCCAAGAATACTGCCTTAAGGAATCCCCCTCTTAATTCTCTCACGATCCACCACTCTATGAAATATCAGGTCAATGACGATACAATCCATTTGACCTCCTGAATCCAAGATATCTTGCTAGAATCCTACAGGTTGAGCTTCAGTGGAATAACCTTTCCTAAACCCGAACTCGCTTCTATCAAACCAGTTATTAATTTTTCAAACATGTCTAATACAATCAGAAAGAATGCTTTCTCAAAGCTTACATACATTGCATGTAAAGTCCGGCTCCATGGCTAAATGGTTAGCGTGCTGGCGTTTGGTCACAGGGATCCCGGGTTCGATTCCCGGTAGGGTCGGGAATTTTAACCATCATTGGTTAATTTCGCTGGGACGGGGACTGGGTGTATGTGTCGTCTCCATCATCATTTCATCCTCGTCCTGACGCGCGTCAAATCAAAAGGCCTGCACCTGGCGAGCCGAACATGTCCTCGGACAGTCCCGGCTTTATGCCTATCACCCATTCCTTTATACACAACCATCCATCAATTTGGTATAGCCGCAAACAATAATCGTCTTATCGATTCCAGCCTCTCTTCTACTTTTTAAATTCTGTATCTTGTTGTAAATGTCGTCATAGGTAAATTTTAATACTTCTTTAGAATTAGTCACCTCCTCTATCTGAACATTGTACTTGTAACCTACATACTGCTGATGAATATTTCTATCTTATGAAGATCCTCACACACATACCGTTCTATTTTTCACTAAAATTTGCATGTCTGCCACTTATGCTTGCCATCATGTTATCCTTAGCTGACTTCTTTGCTAGATTCCACTTCCCAGTTAGTTTCTTCAATTTATTGTTACTTCCACAGCCATTTCTGTCCTTATTACATTCCAGTCTGCACCGTTTTCTTAGTATATTTATTTCTCTGTTATAATAAAGTGGGTCTTTACCACTCCTTACCACATGTAAAGGTACAAACCTTTTTTTCACATTCCTCAACAATTGCTTTAATCCCATCCCAGAGTCTGATTACATTTTTTTTACCATTTTCCAGCGATCATAGTTACTTTTTTTAAACTCCCTCATGCCTGTTTTATCAGCCACATGGTAATGCCTAATAGTCCTACTTGTAAGACCTTCCTATCTATCACATTTATTTTTAACTATGATAAAATAGCTTTATGATCACAATTACCATATATTACTTCCGTTTCTCTATAGAGCTAATATGATTTTACCAGCACCACATCTAGAATATTCTTCCCACTAGTTCGTTCCATCACTTTCTGAATCATATGTCCTTCCCATATTAACTTATTTGCCATTTGTTGGTCATGTTTACGGTCGTTCACATTACCTTCCCAATTGTCATTTGGTAAATTGAGATCTCCCGCTACAATGACATTCTTTTCCATATCGTTTCCCACACAGCTGATTGATTATCATACCAAATAATTCTGAATCAGCATCAGCGTTTCCCTTTCCCGGTCTGTACACTCCAAAGACATCAAGTTGCCTATTATCTTTGGAATTTCAAGTTTGTCATCTTTAACTTTTTTGTAGCTTAAAAATTCTTCATTTACCAGAATGAATACACCCACTCCCACCACTCCTATCCTATCTTTACGACACACACTCCACTTCCAGAGAAAATGTCTGTATTCATTATATCATTTCTGAGTCATGATTGTACTCCTATTACAATATCAGGTAAGTATGTATCTATTGAATTACTTAATTCTATTCCTTTCTACAATACTTCTACATTTCAACACTACCATTTTTATGTCATCCCTACTTTGCTTCCAGATCCCTGTACTTTTATTACTACTACCCCATTTCCCCAAATGTACCTTCCTATAACGCTTCCAAACAAATTTCCTAACTTATACGTACTACTGCGGTTTATGTCAGGGCCATCTGAGTGCAGATCCCTATTTCCTACACCCAATTAGGATCTAGAAATCGCACTCCCAGTTTCTCACAAACCCACTCCATAAGTCTCATTTAAATCCCCAATCACCTTCCAGTCAGTACCTCTCCCACACAGTATTCCACTGATAACAATCTCTGCTTCCTTAAATTGCACCCGTGCTGCATTTACCAGTTCTCACACATCCCCAACTATGTTGGTACTTATACCTGCTTGCCTTATGTTGTTACCACCCAGCTTCTCATTTCCCTCCTCCTCCTCTTCTACTTTCCTCAACATCTGTCTCAACCTTATTCCTGAATAACACTATACCCTGGTTCCCTTTCCTCCACACACTTTCCCCACATGTCTAACCATACCCACATCATTTGATCCCCTCCCCTCCTGTTCAGCCCTATCTTTCCTGACAGCTGCACAAGCTACTTTCTCCTCCCTTTTCTACCTCCCATGACCCTATCCCACCTGTCTTTTCATATTCTCTACTCTACATTTTCCTTTCCTACCCTTTATGTTCCTCCTACATCCTTATTTCTCAGCAACAGTTCCTTGATCCTCATCTTCCCTCTCTTGTTTTACCTGCAGTGACCCATACTGATTTCTTATGGACACCCTCCTGAAATCTGATTCTGAATCTCCTTCCCCCTAAAACATTAGACAACCTGTCTTCTACAATTGCCCCCTTTCCTTCCCATCCCTCTTTCACACCTACTGTATCCTGTACATTGTTTGAGGGAGTCCTATCTTCCTTCCTGTTTTCTGAGAGAATCCTAATTGTCTCCCTCAAACTCTCCATCTTCTCCCTCATACTTCTCAATGCCCGGCCGCACGCACAGTTCCTACATTTGCACTCCTTAGCCATTCTTCATGGAAAAATGAAAATGAAAATAAATTAACTGAGTCTGTGCAAAAAATGAAAGGAAAGAAATACTGTCTAGGATAGCACACAAGGATCACACGACAATAAGGTGATCGGCTGTAACTTCTTCCTTAATACATTTAGCAGTTCAACCCAGTTTATGGATGTGTTTGTGATATGATGACTAAATAGACCAATCCTGGCATAAAACATACGCCCACCCAAATCACACTGGATGGATGCAGGACGGCGGGGAGTTTCTTACTTGTCGCTTGGCCTCTTGATGTCTGCGGTGTTCTCTTTCAAACAAATTGACAACGGTGGATGTAGTGTTCCATAACAGTAAACGGTCCACAGCACATTTTCCTATGTCTGTATATTTATACCAATTGTGTTCATGATGTGCTTCAACTGGTCATTAAGAGGGGCTCCATGAGGTCTACTGCTGGAGCAAAGTTCACCATAAAAAATTTGGCGGGGAAGCCTGGTATCACATGCGGTGAACAGTTGATGAGCGATGATTGTTGCCTCGATGCTGCTTTGTCGAGAACTGCCGTGTTAGTCACATAACCCTGTTGGCGGAAGCGCTCGATATCACGGCGAAGTTTCAGAGTGGAAATGACAAGAGCTTTGTACACCATGAGTTTGGTGTGCAGTTTTAGGTCGTTATTCATGAAGACTCTCCAAATGCTGCATGAGCAGCCCCAATTCTTGTTCGCAGGTACACGGTTTAGAAAAGATGCTTCCAAGATATGAAGAGTGATCAACCTGTTCCAGTGTTGTGTCTAAGATGGAAATACTGAACAACTGGGGCAGGTTGTGCGAGCACATTAATGGCAAGACCAAAGCGATCACATGCAGTTGACTGATTGTTGTAGTTCTGCAGGTGTTAGATGCGGTGTCACCGGCATACTGCACTTCTGTACAGAGAGTACGTCTTTGTGAGCGGAGTCTTGCCAGATTGAAAAGGACTCCAATCTCCATGCCTAAATTCTTTGCAAATGATTCATGCAGTGCAAAGATTGTAGGAGCAAGCCCACAGCCATGAGTGATTGGGAACGAATCTGATACTGAGTTAACCTGTCCAGACATGTCATCATGGAGTGCTTGAACATAACGTTCAGGATATCCAAAATGTGTCAATACTCTCCACTTAGCAGATATTGGTACTGAATCAAGGCTTTTTCCAGATCATAGCAAACTGAATACGGAGGCTGCTGTTGCTCTCTCCATTTTTCATGGAGTTGTCTAGCACAGAATGTCATATCTGTTGTGCCTCTGGAGATTCGGAAATCACATTGAGACTCAGGAAAAATCCTCTCTGAGATAACTTGGAGTCTTGGAGCCGGTTTAATAGAATTCCTGCGAGAAGTTTGCCTGCAGTTGACAAAAGCGATATACAACGGTAGTTCCCACATAAACTACGATTACCTTTCTTGAAGATAGTGATTGAAGATTCTTCAAGTCGTCAGGTACTTCTCGAGTTTCCCAAATCAAGAGGATGAGTGTGAAAAGTCTAGTCTTCTAGAGTATACCGCCATATTGTGTCAGTTCCAGAAGGATGTTATCAGGACCAGAAGCCTTTCCCGGTTTTCGTTGATTGAGTGCTTTGGTGAAGTCAGTCTCTGTATGTGGTTGGAACTGCCATCCATGGTTGTTGGGGTTCCTCAAGGACGTTATGAAGAAAGTCCTCAGCGACATTGGAGGCACGATTTAGAAGCGCAGAGAAATGTTCCTTCCAACGCTCTAAAATTTTGCAGGTCACGGGCATCAGATAGTCTTTGCAGTTCTTCAGCTTTTTGTTGCCACCAGTTATTCTTGATTTCCCTAATTTGTGCCAACATTTTCTTTTAAGTTCCAAGAAATGTGATTTCTTCACATTGGAAGACGGATCATGAAGAGGGGATAGATAGGCTTCCCGTTTGGAATTGCTCTGATATTTAATTTCTTCATTATTTTCATCAAACCCTCACAAAACCAACTGTTTACACATCTGACTCAGTGATGACTTTCTGAAGCGTGACCCACTCCTGATTTGTATTATCACTGCTGACTGGATGACTAGAAAGTTTGTTTGATATTGCATTTCTGTAATCTGTATCAGTGGATTCAATTTGAAGTTTAGAAGTATCGAATTTCTTTCTGGGCAGGTTGTGGATGGATCTTTGTGGTTTGCGACAGATTGAGATTCTCAACTGGCAAAAATAGAGCTTATGATAAGTCCAGCAGTCATGGACGTTTCTTGCAGTCCTTGTAACAAGGACATCTTTTTTGTGACATTGCCTGGTGGATGTGCCAGTGCTTTGAGCGAAGATGCATCCAAGTGGTCTTGTAGCGATTATTGTAGTTCCGTCCAAGCAGTTCGACCGGTTACACAGCTCTCCGCGCGAAGTTAAACAGCCAAGTGTTAGAGTATCGTACCACTTAGTTACGTTTGAACACTAACAATACTTAACTAGTCAAAGAGTAAACAGTACCCGTAACAAAAACAATGCAACAAATCAGGAAGAATGCGCTGAAATGTACCTTTCAGCGGAATCAATCTCGTCCATCTGCAGCCGAAATTCATGTATGGGTATCGGAGACATTGAAGGTCAACATGGATCAGCTGGAAGCTCTACAACTGGATGCCACAACAAACTCAGTATATGTAAAGGTAATCTCACGAAATATATTAGATAGATTGCTGAATAACTATGATGGACAAAGTAGTGTTTCCTTGTTTAATGGTGAACGGGTTCCAGTCGAAATAACTGAAGCCGGCATAGAAACTACGAGAGTCAGACCTTTTAATATACCTCCAGAAATTCCTAACGAAGAAATCAGTATCCATTTCTCCAAGTATGGCATTGTTAAAGGGATCACGGATGAATATTGGTCCCAACACTACAAACTCCCTGTTGCTAATGGAATTAGGCAAATTCAAATTGAATTAAAACAACAAATCCCGTCCTTTATTACTGTGGAAGGGTTTCGAGGTCAAGGTATCTATGACGTGCGCAATATGTAATGCCCCCGATGTCCACAGCGCTCATACCCTATGAGACGCCTGGAAACACTTCGTGCGACTAGTCAACCACTATCCCCATCGGTAGTTCCATCCACTAACAGCCAAGTCTAACAGCAGAGACAACTAGATAATGCAGACTTCCCTCCGTTATCGAATACGCCATTACAAGATAACCACAACACGGAGAAAGTTGGATTTATGATGATGATGCTAGTTGCTTTACGTCGCACCGACACAGATAGGTCTTATGGCGACGATGGGATAGGAAAGGGCTAGGAGTGGGAAGGAAGCGGCCGTGGCATTAATTAATGTACAGCCCCAGCATTTGCCTGGTGTGAAAATGGGAAAACACGGAAAACCATTTTCAGGGCTGCCGACAGTGGGGTTCGAAGCTACTATCTCCCGAATACTGGATACTGGCCGCACTTAAGCGACTGCAGCTATCGAGCTCGGTAAAGTTGGATTTAACACCCCAGATACTGGAGAGTCACAACGCAGCACAGAACCGGTTAGCCAGCCTCAGGCGCTAGAAAGTAAACAAAGCTCTTAGGCACTGCGGCCGCTCAAGCAGGCAAACATGTCCCGGGAACAGGAATCACAAGAAAATAATCAACTTCAGAATGAACAGATACAACAAGTAGTTGTGATGTTAGCCAACAGGACATTATTGAGCTTCGTATTGGACAAGATGTTGAGAACACACCGACAGATGAGAAATGTCAACTCAGGCTAGTGAAGATTCCCTGCAGAACATCTACGATAGGACACGTAAACAGTCATTCTTGATATCCCACTATATTCTCCAACAGGAGAGACTGGTGAACTCAAGGCGCCTTTGAATCGATGGTTAGAGGTTGTAGATAACGTTGAAGAGAAAGAGTCAGACAACACAGGGAGGGAGATCAGTAACTCGCCTTCTATCGAAAATCCACTTCCGGTTAAGAACCTCTCTAAACTAAAAACAGTACGGTCCTCAAAAGAGGCCTCACATAAGGCAACGCACCCATACATAAGCCCCAAGGACCCAAGACTCTCGTCAGGTTGTTCAGGTGATCGATGCTGCACATGGAACATAGACTAACCACTTTTGTTGTTATGGCAATGTTATTAACGTATACGATAATGACACTGAATGCAAACTGTATACAAGCTGTAAATGAGCAACTGCTTCTAAAACAACTCATCCGAGACCAGGTCATTGATATTGCTCTACTACAGGAAGTTGCCTCAATTGATCTGCAGCCCATTCCTGGCTACGAAACTCTTGTAAATGTCAATGAGAATGAACGAGGTATATTCATTAAAGACAGCATCCCATACACCGACCCAATCTTTCTCTTGAACGCGCGAGGGATCAGCATACGTGTTAGAGATATACTGATTGTTAATATCTATGCACCTTCCGGTTCGCAGGCCAGACCTGTAAGACGACAATTTTTTAGAATAGCTATCCTTCCTCTTATTCAACAGTTCCAATGTAACATGATACTTGGGGGCGATTTTAATGCCGTCCTGTCAGCGAAATGCCAAACTGGTTCTTATCAAAGTTGTCCAGCTTTGGCTGCTTTGATATAAGGGCTACAACTGAAAGATACTTGGGAACTGAAAAGGTCGCCATCTGCCGGATACACTAATTTCTACAACACAGGAGCCTCCCGATTAGATCGACTTTATGTTCGCAATAATTTGCACGGAGTAGTACGCGACGTGGATGTATGTCCTGCGGAATTTTCTAATCATTGTACATATTACGGCAACCAGCTCTAGGCCCAGCCCGTGGAAGAGGCTCGTGGAAACTAAATCAAACTATCTTACTGGATAAAGAGTTACAAGAACAATTTTCCGCAGAATGGCAAAGATGGGGACGACAAATACACCGATATAACGACACCTTGGACTGGTGCGAAAGCCATCGCATGTATAAACATACAACTGACGTTTACTATCAATGTTTACGCCAGCTGAAGACCCTACCAACCCCATGATGTATCGCAGAATAAAACAAGTAAAGGCCCAGTTGCTGACATTGCACCGGAGGTACCAAGAAGGACTAAAAATAGGCGCCCGAGACAATCAATGTAATAGTGAGGAAACGTCTTCAGTTTATCATCTAATCCGAGCATGTCGCAGGGGACGCCAGAAATGCATTCATAAACTTACTAACTCTGAAGCAAGGACGATCCACGAGCACTCACAAATTTCACACACCATTGCACGCTCCTTTGAAAATGTGTACGGGGATGATTCCAATACACCTGTGGATCACCAAGACCGGTGTTTTGACGGCATACGAGGACGAGTACGGCTTCGCAATCAAGAGAACTTATATATGTTGTTAACAGAAGAAGAAGGGTACCAACCTATCATAACAAGCGCGTCAAATAGATCTCCTGGGATAGATGGTTTGGGAAAAGAATTCTATGCCGTGATGTGGCCAGACATCAAGAATGAACTCATTGACGCTTTAAAGAATACTCTTGAACCGGGAAGGAATATTGATCGGATGAAAGAAGGTGTAATAGTACTCGTTCCAAAAATGCCGCATCCCAAGACTACAGCTGACTATCGTCCCATAATTCTTTTAAATTTCGATTACAAGATACTTACCCGATGTTTGAAACGTAGACTTAGCGCTTTTGTTGAGGACGCAACATTCAGTCATCAATTCGGAAAATCAACGTAGACAGCTCATTTCACTGGATTTTGACCATGCTTTTGATAGAGTAAATCACAGATATCTGTTGGAGGTATTTAAAGCTCTGGGTTTTAACGCCCAATTTACGTCAATACTTGAGAAAATACTGATTGGTGGAACATCCAGGATTAATTTGAATGGCTACCTAACAGGTGGAGAGCAGTTGTCCATTATCTATGATAATGTTTGTTATCTTGTTAGAACCCTCTATTAGTAGTTTAAAGCGCACATTCGCACCAGGAACCTTGGCTATATTTGCTTATGCTGATGATGTCACTCTGATTTTCGACCACAACACAGATTTCCAACAGCTACTCACGCAACTAGTGATTTACGGTCACTATTCTGGAGCAGTTCTGAACTTTCAGACGACCAAGACCATGCTGATAGATAATAGAAGTAGAGAGTACAGAGTTGTTCCGCCTTGGATGAATGTCACAGAGGAACTTAAGATATTAGGAGTGACATTTTTCAATAGCGTGCAGAAGATGATTCAGAAGAACTAGTCCAATGCCCTCACCACTGTGAAAGGCGTTCTACAACAAGCTAAATATAAATTACAACTCCTGCAGCACAGAATACAGTATGTGAACACATATGCGCTCAGCAAAATCTGGTATATAAGCCAAATTTTGCCTATGCCACGACTGATAGGCATTCGGATAGCTTCAGCAATAGGATTGTACATATGGCAGAGAGCTACACTTTCACTAGCTAGATCTGAAGGAGGACTCGCTCTTGTTGACGTGCATACAAAAACTAAAGCGCTCTTACTTAAACGAAATTTACAACTTATGCAATCACCTGGACACCCCACATCAAAAATTTTCCTCAAGCAATGGTGCAACCCCAGTGAAAGTAGTAATCCACCGGCAGTGTATGATATCAATCACCACGCGCCGCATGCAATATACTTAAGATGTGAACTGAGGGCCTCCTTACATCTACAGAAATAACAACGAAAAGGTTGTACGACCATATGCTCCAAGCCCCTAGCGCTGATTGTCAACTGCTACCGTGTCTGGAAGAATGCACCTCGGGACACATGGTAAAGGGTAATACATGATACAATACCCACGAATAGTATCCACATGAAAGAAAGCGATTTGTGCACGTTCTGTGGGAATTGTAGTGATACCATACATCACAGACTTGCTCAATGTGAAATCATCCAAACGGTGTGGAGGACATTACAAACCGTTATAAATCAGTCCGACGTCTACATTGCATCTGACTGGCTAATACATCCAACCTTCAGTTTGAGGCCATCTCAACCGAACAGTGCAGTAGTGCTGCTACTAGTGTGTTACGTGCACAGGGTAGTGAAGAAGATATCTTCTCGGATATGAGTGTCTGGATACGGAAGAGGAAGTGCCAGTAAACTAGCTGGCTTATGTTCCACAAAGTGGGCGCTTCGGCATACAGTGTGAACGTGAAAAGAAGCAGTGAGTCTATTGAATGTGCTTAGTTTTTTGAAATTAGTGTGGTACTTTAAAAACAAAAAGTGTTTTGATTTTTCTGATTAGCCATTGTTCAATTACTAATTTGGTTGTCAATCTAAAGGTATTAATCTTGTTTTAAGTTCAACACAGTGCAAAAAACAACATCCTCATATTATATTTAGTTGATGAACTTCAGGCAACAGGATGTTGCAAAGATGGTTTTGATTGCATTTTTCTTTCTTTCTTTCTTGTCTGTGTTCATTTTGTTAACGATTGGAAATTATTATCTATTTATTAACTGTTGTTCGTAAATAAATAAGTTTTAAAAAAAGGCAGGCGAACTGAATATTACAGTAGTAATAAATAGTTCATGTTCAGCACATAGACCAAAGAGCAGCAGACCATTGGCATTACAGTTGCCAAGCCCATGTTTACTCATCACATTGGTGATCGTTACCAACTCTGGCGTTGAAATCGCCAAGTATCCTTGGTGGCCACTTAAGTAATGGTAGTGCTCAGCGGGTTGTAGAATTGGACCTCAGCTTCTACATCAGCATCCAAGGTGCGGAGATGAGTGACATAGATTTAGCTCCAGAGAGTGGGATTCGGAGAGTCATAATTCTTTCGCTAACAGCGGTTAGAGTTAGAGTTAGCCAATGTGGCCTTAACAGCGAATCCATCACCATGAATGCTGTGTTCTCCCTCATCTTTTCCCTTCCAGAAGATTGTGTAGCCTGAAAGTTTACCTTCGCTGGAGAGTCAGGTTTTATTTCGTCCAAGCTCAAGCGGTGTTCTTCTCTCAGGTCTGTTGGGATGACCCGCTGAGAGTGTGACTGCCTATGTTTAGCCCACATTTTCAGGTTTGGCAGCGGTGATCCTAAATTGGCCTGCCCAAACACAGTTGTAGGACCGAATTTCTGAGTAGTCACGGGGTCTCAGAAAGACTACCATCACACATTTGGTGCCGACGTACAGGGCCGAACTAGAGGCTTCCAGTTTCACCCGAAAACCTGCCTCCACCATCCTTATCCCATCGCCGTGGGACTTGAGTTGAAGAGAATGACAGCAGGAAAAATTGGCACAAGCGGGATTTTGTTCAAGGTGGATCGCAGATTGCAAGAAAGTGACCCACACGCTATGATTATCAAATTCATCAGCCTCCGCGACCGATGAGAACCACAAAAAGGAGCTTCCTCCGTCCGTTTTAGAGATGATGGGTTCCAGTGTCGTTTCCTACACTGAGGGGATCATCCGCCCGAAGCCGTTGGCCCCGTTCGAGTTATTTACCAGAGCTCGACACTCTACAGCTGGTTGCCAAGCGAGCTACCCCTCCTCCTCTCCCATTTCGGACTTGGGACCGGACAATTTCGGAGTTACGACAATAAGGTAATTAATATTATACTACAAAATAATATTACTTTCTTGTACTGTGTGTTTATCCTACAATACCCTAAACAGGATAAAAACTGCCGCTAATTACTGAATAGCGAAAGGAATACACAAGAATTGCATAATATTCTGAACTGCATTTAAGACAGAATTCAAGTAAGAGAGGGTCTGCAGACATTTCTACCGTATACAAATATTTTACAATAATAGAAAAAGCACGCTAATTTCTAATAAGATTCAACAATACACTATAATAATTTTAAACTACGTTCAGATGTATGCTAATTGCAATATAATATTATTGCTAAGCACAAACAGAAATGAAAATTGCAAGTTTGAAATTCGCAATCACTACTCAAAGATTACCAACAAAGCTGATTGGGTAGACAGATTATTATTAGTACAATTTTTATCCTACAATGCTCTAATAGATACACACGAAAGGAACATACACGAAGCTACACACGAATAAGCCGTATCTACACTACATTCTCAACTGAAATGTGGTTATAAGATTTTCCCTACTGCACGGGACGGAGTATAAAAATGTCCTTAACTGCTGAAAAATAAAAGGTTGTCTTCAATTATTTCTCAAAAAGAAGTACTACGCCCACGCCGGGGACTTGAACTGCAATATTATTGGGATATAGGAATTTGATTATTAACTTTTACAAAGCATGCCGGGGATTTAGTACTACAAATTATCGGAATACAGTAATCAGCTGATTCTTGTATTTCTTTACACAACTACCGTATACAGCAAACAGTCGTCAACAATCCAAAGACTGTTGAGTGAATTACCGCGTAAACTGCGCCTACCATGTTATACCCTCGTGATAGTTTGAATGTACGAAATACCGGGTTTATTGTCTGCACGAATGTAAGAACCGAGTAAATTACAACTCTTTATGATAATCGGCCAACAGATATTATTTTAAAAAATGAAAAAGTACATATTATTACCTAAATTATTTCCTAAATCTAAATTGGAAACAAAGTACACCTACTTATTCACCTGCTTAACCAAGAAAACGTAATCTACTGGTCACCAACTGAACTACTTGATATACAATTTTAATAAATATCACTGCTCCCACAAGCACTAAACACCAATAGCATTACACACAGAAAATTAAACTATTTCAATTGGTTTTAACTACTTTATCACTACCGTAACATGGGCGACATTTTTAGATTCAAATACTTGCCATTTTCATATAAACGTTATTTGTGATAAAGTAACTGTTTGAAAACTAGGGTTTAGAGTTATACTTCCTAAATGTGGGATAGTGTCATTTCCACAATTATATAGAAATGGAGTAATTTGAATTTAATGGGTGTCCCAGGTTACACCCTAAGTTGGAGTTTCTTGGGACACTGATTTAAAAACCTGTTCTCAAGTGAGCCTATTGGAGCATACCTAGGGAGACTGAAAATGTATAATTAGATCAAACAAGTGAAAAATTAATAACATTATTTATTTATAATGATGTACTCGACCATAATTAAACATATCTTATACTAGACACAGACCCTACCATAAACTTAGTTTTTAACACGTTGGGTGCCATGTGCCGCCATATGGCGTCACGGTGGTCTACAAATTTGAGATGGCGTGACGCCATATGGCGGCACACCGTTCTTGAAATCAGAGTTGGCGTGACGCCATATGGCGGCACAGTTGAGTTTCAGGCGATGCGCCGTAGATAATCAGCTGTGACATCTATGCGCGTAAAATTGGTACTACGTGAAGGGCGAACTTCAGGGTCTATTCCAGCTATGTATTTTTACTGTATGCCACCATGTGGCGCCACAGTATTCTTCCGAAGCCACTGACTGGCTAGTGGTCTTTGTCACAGGTGAAAGCGCGCCAGGCTTTGTTTATTCCTCGTTTACGTACGTATTATCACTCAGTTTATATAGTTGTGCAAAAATATAAAAAAATGGAAGATATTGGTAATAATCTTACGAGGGAACACATACATGTGTTACACTCGGATTCGGTTGAAATTTGGTAGGAATATTCGTGGGAGGCAGTAGGATGCCAAGGTGAAAACTGCATGTACCCAGCGCAAGTTTAAACGCCAAAATTGAGCAAATAAATAGTCATGAAATTAGAAGTACCACGGGAGTATCGGGGTGTGGCGGAGAGGTAGGGAGGAGCGAAGCATCGGACGTGAACCAACCGGGCTGCGTCGAGCTGCGCCAGCAGCCAGGTAGCGTACAGTTAGCGCGTTTCCCTCAACTTCCCGATCAGATGTGCAAAACGTAAATATGAAAACAGCACATGAAACAAGTGTACAAAGGACGATGTTTGAACAACGATGCCGATAAGGTTTGAAAAATTACAACGAGTAACAAGAACTCGGGCATGCCGAGACGCATATTTTCATTGTTTAGAGTTATCCGAAAACTGTTCACAACAATATGTAATGCAATATAAGTACTTGTTTTGCATTTTACTAGGTTTTCATAAATATTGCGTTAATTTGAATTAGGAAATAAATATCCCGTATTGGAAATTCGTATTGAACATTCCATGTCAAAAAATTCTGTGACACCATATGGCGTCACGCTATATTTTATCTTTCCTAAAAATTGATGTGACACCATATGGCGTCACGCATGACTATGGTATGGTGAGATAAAATTTACTTAGTACATCATATAAATACATCCCAAGATTATATAAACAGTCTACAACGCGTACAATTGCTTTGGCACCAGCGGAATGCAATTCAAAAACATGCCTGGCACCAGTGGAATAGTGTGCTACAATCGGCTCGGCACTCAACGTGTTAATTTCAAAGGGGAATGAAAATTTACCCCTCCTCACATTGACTGTCTGCACACTAGTTAAAATACATTCACATCAATTTCCATAATATCATCTACAATGGGAAAAATATACACATTACCAAAAGATTTGGAAATTTCTTTTAGATATTTAACTGCTATTTTGTGGTTACCAACATATAATTTTGTGATCTGTCCGTAACAGTGTTTCACCACTTTTTCAGTGTTCTCGTTAAAAATCAAGTTCACAACACAAATTCACCAATAGAAAGCTTATTTTTGTTCGCTCCTAAGTTGTCTGGTACCAGGACGGATGTTTCCTCACCGTAGTCGGAGGCTGATCTCCTTTCTTGTTGCAGCACTGGTGTGTCAGCACTGAGTGCTCCTCTTCCTGGTTGGACATTCAACTTCTTTAGAGGCTCAGTTTCACTTTTCCAAATATGTTTCAAATAAAAGGACCCATTCGCTGCTAGAAATATCAGCAGATGTAGAGGACGAAGGTACTTCATTAACAGACTGTGTCCTTTTGTGGGGAAGACTTTTCAGCACTTGGTCTCTGTCAACACGGGCAATTCCTGATGCTTGAAATCCCCTCTGGATATTGTTGTTTTTCCATTGTGATGGCACTTGACGCCATTCTGACACATACACAATGTGAAGTTTAAATAATGAGAAGCTTAGATAATGCGCAGTTTAGATAGTATGAGTAGTATAATAGGACAGTTCTGCCGCCACCTCCTCCTCCGGCTCTCGGGAGAGGCCTCCGCCTCCCGCGGGAAATTCGAATTTTGGCGGGTAATTTGAATTTTAGCGGGAAATTTGAATTTTGGCGCGATATGTGAATTTTGGCGCGAGATTTGAATTTGTAAACAAAGCCACGTGCTTTTTGACAGCTGTCATCGACAACAACGCATCGCCAACCTCACTGCTGCCATCTTGACAGGCCTAAACCTCAGTGCTACCAACTTAACCTTACTAGCGCGCGATTTGAATTTGTAAACAAATCCACGTGCTTTTTGACAGCTGTCATCCGCCATCTTTAAACTACAGAGCACCGTGCTGCCCTCTTTATCGCAGTAGCTGCAAATTCGTCACCTGTCATCCGCAGTGCTGCCATCTTGGCGGGCCTAAACGTCAGTGCTACCAACTTAACCTCACTAGCGTGAGATTTGAATCGGTAAACAAAGCCACGTGCTTTTTTGACAGCTGTCATCCGCCATCTTTAATCAAGAGAGCGCCATGCTGCACTCTATGTGGTGGCGGCAAATTCGAAGTGCTTTACAAACTCACGTGCTTTTGCCATCCACCATCTTTAATCCAGAGAGGACCGTGCTGCCCTCTTTGTGGCGGTGGCAAATTCCACGTGCTCTTGTTTGGAAACAAACTCACGTGCTTTTTTCTGACAGCTGTCATCCGCCATCTTTAATCAAGGGAGCGCCGTGCTGCCATCTTTAGTTGAAATGTGGTGGCGGTAAATTCTACGTTCTCTTGTTTGGAAACAAAGCCACGTGCTGTTTGTCATCCGCCATCTTTAATCTAGAGAGCACCTTGCTGCCCTCTTGCGTCAGCTGTCATCCGCCATCTTTAAACTACAGAGCGCTATGCTGCTCTCTGTAGTAGCGGGTAATTTGAAAAGTTCTGTCAGCTATCATCCGCCATCTTTAATCTAGAGAGCACCGTGCTGCCCTCTTTGTGGTGGTGGCGAATTCCACGTGCTTTACAAACCCACGTGCTTTTTTGACAGCTGTCATCCACCATCTTTAATCTACAGAGCGCCGCGCTGCACTCTGTGGTGGCGGACAATTTGAAAAGCTGCCAAGAGAGCGTCGTGTTATAGCTTTATCGAACATACAACGCGATTTTACACATAAGACAGCACGCATATCGCGTACCTACAAGTTTAGACTTGAACACATACTACTGTTTATAGTTCGACGTTGTTGAACACTGCATTGCATGACTAGAATCGAACACTGTTTAGAAAGAAAAAAAAATATCTTCTGAACATACTTACTAAGCTGCTCTTCCTCCTCTATCAAGGTACATCTCTATCGAACGTGCATCGCAAAAGCAAGAGTATTGCAAGTTTAGACTTGAACACATACTAGAGTTCGATGTTGCTGATGTTGCTCTTCTCAACATGAGATAGACGATAACATACTTACGAATCTGCTCATCACCTTTCTTGACATACTTACTCTTCTTCCTTGAGTGATATACTATTGAACAAAACTCTATCTTGCTAATAAGGAGCGGGAGGAATGTAATACCTAACCTAAAATAAACGAATATGCCAATTTTACATTATTTATTTACATCTTGTATGTATAAGTTTTATCTCGAATCATTTTACCGTAGTGATGTTTGCGTACTTCTCCCATTCTCGACACAATTCTTGAATGTACAAGTTTAAACTTGCCGTACTACGATCTCAGCGTATCTCTCCCTATCTTTATACAATATGTACAGTGAATTGTGATGTAAGACAGCTTAACGTATATATTACAAAGTACACACCTCTAGCATAATGTTTTTCACACACACCTGCTTTATGTAAAGTAGTACCTATCAATACTACTATGTTCCCAGGCTAGAGTGTTGGTAGAATTTGGAATGACAAACCGTTTGCAATCATCATTATTAAGGGCTACCTTACTAATTAAATGAGTGTACAACTGGTGCTTCTTGCTTCTAATGACAGACATTTGCTTATGCAAAACAGGTGGATTACTTTTAATGCAATTGTTACAGCTTTCAAAACTTAGCTGATTCAGAACGACATTCTTTTTAACCCCCTTCAATCTCTTTATTTCTAGTTCATTTAAGAGTTTTATGCAATATGACTTGGATTTACTACCTACAAATGAATCGATAATATTTCCAGCACATTCATCTTTCATTTTACCTAGAACCTTTTTGTTCACTAGCGGTAGATGATATTGATTATTTGCAGGATAGTTACTAGTATCAAACCTACCCAAGTCTGGCTTTATATAATTGTAATAGTCATCAGTTTTGATTTGATAAATAAACGAATCGGTATCTGTGTAGAGCAATTGCGCATTACGAGCGTACTTCTTCATCATATAATCGTAATGGAATTCATACATGAGTGTTTTAGCCAATTCAAGTACTGCAAAGCCGACGTAGGTAGGTTTGTCGTTCTTAAACGTAACACGATTCATCTGTATAATAACTAAATTCTCATGTATGATGGTACAGCTGTGGGAATTTGGTTTACTTATTAAATAGTCAGCACCATACCTTTTCTTAATATTTTCCCAGTTTGTAATCAATTTTACATCAACGCGTTTGTCAACATTTTCCATAGTCTTACCAAACACACTGTTATTCATGAGCTTGTAGAAATCTTTCTCAAACTCGTTAACTGCATTTGTTCTTAAATTATTGTTCAGATCGATATATGGCTTTAGCCACGGTGACTGATTAAATTCTAGTACGCGATGAATTTTGGATAATTTCAAACCATGCTGCAAACACTGTTTTAAATTTCGGTAATGAATGATATACTTAGATTTATCACACAAATTAGCAATTAGCATATTCGTCGTTGATGCGATGTACGGGGCCTTCACATTTTCAGGGCAGAACGGTAAGTCATTATGAGAAGTGTGTAACTCTTTAGGATACTGTAAATCAACTTCGAGTAAATAGCCTTTATCAGCTTCATCGCCTAGGGCGTGCAGCTGTAAAGCATCAATTTCGCACTGCGTTAGCCAGCGGAAACCACTCACCGGTAGATGCTGACTCATACTGATTATTAGCATCGAGATAAACAATATACTGAGATTTCTGACTCGGCATGTACTTATTATTTGCCTTGGAATACCGCCCACTGCACTGACTTAGACCGCCTCGAATAGACGATTTTATAAAGTGCACCATATCAATATCAGTTAGCAGTTCCAAATTCACTTGCGTGTATTTTAACATGGCATCCCAACTTAACACAGGCTCTGTAACATACTGACATGGGTCAAGGCTGTAGGTTTTCTTGCAAACACAGCGAAAATTTTCGAAGACATCAGCTAACAAAAGTACATCCGTCTTTAAATATAAGTCGGAGTATTCACCCAGCGTTTGAATGTGGAACTGCTCCCAGATATGTTGTGCATGTAAATAGTCATCATCACTAATATCCGCTGAATTCAGCGAGCTGTAAAATGATTGTTTCGATGGTAAAGCACGTTCTTCGAGGCGTTCTAAGCAGTCAAGATATTCATAACAAAAAACACCCTTACGCCGAAGTAAATTCAATTGCGCTTCTTCAGGAAAAACGCGTCGAATTTCCGTAAATTGTTCTGGCTGTGAATGACTGGAAAGTTTATCGAGGCTACTCGCCATAAAGCGAAACGAGTCAAGGAATCTCAGTTTTATAGAATGCTCCTCATCTACTTTTACAGACTTTGCAAATGCAATGTACCGCTCTTTATTCTGAGGGATTATATCTACTTTTCATCTGAAGCTCCAAATTGTGAAATGATGAAATGTGAGTCGTAACCAGATAAGTTATGAAAAATTACAGGAATACATTTTGGAACTCTGTACTTAAGATTACAGCTATTATGAGCGGCACATCTGTAGAAACCAGTTAAATGATCATGATCAAATCTTTAGGGTCATTTTCGGAAAATTCCCCATCGCAAATGCCACATTTTGTAGCATGTTCATGATCATTTAACTGAATGTCGGTGAGTGGCTTCATAGGAATATTACTATTTAGAATACGACCAAGACGAACTGCATCACTTTCAAGTCTTTCTAAAAATACTTTAGCAGCATCAGGTCCTCGATACAGCTCTAACTTGTTAAGCGTACTATCATAACTACACTTGATGTAATACGCGAAGCTAGACGGGACATGCATGTGCGTAGTATTAGTGAAAGTGTTGTTAGGATTAGGTGAGCATGTGCTGCATGGCTTGAGGATGGCTTCAAAGTCTTCATTAATCACGAAAGGTACCCACATCTGCTTGTGAAAATTTGTGAATTTTAAAACACTATTGCCTGTAGTAGGTATCTCTGTACGTACATGATTGCAGTCATTCTTGGAATGGTTCGTTAACTGATCTTCAGTTTTAAAATACTGCAAGCATCCATCACATAGCCAGTTTTTACCATCATGTTTTGACAACTGACTACCAGCAAGCCTATTCAGATTTTTAATCCAGCAAAAGTGGCTATTCTCACTGTTTTCGATATAGAGTAAGTTAACATGAGTACTCTTCTTATGACATTTATAATACAGAGGACCTACTACAGACTTTTTCTCTACACCATACACATTAATGCTAATGTTATTTAGTTCTTCAAAGCGCTTAATATCCTTTAACTGCATAGGAAATTCTATACTATCGAAATTTAGTTGCGTTGAATAGTGTAGATACGATGATGTTCTATTCGCTACATTCGATTTCATAGGATTTAAAGCCGACATCACGGGCCATGCAAAACATGCTTCGTCATTGTTTTGGATGTTTACAACAGCTTTTTTTGCTGAATCCATGTCGGCAGCTCGATGTACGTTGAACCTCGCATGGGATTGTACTTATTGATATTAACTTCTAGATACATTATTTCAACTAAAGCCCACCCTGATCCCTTTTCCTGAAATTCCTCGCTCTTAGTTGAAATAATGTTCGAGACATCCCTAAGTACATCACCAAAATTAGTCGACTGACTTATGACGAAATTTTTCGTATTAAATGATTTAATGTCCGTTATTTCCGATTCATCCCTGCTTTGAAAGTACAAGGCAAAAAGTTCAAAATTAACTTTAAATAAATTATGATTGGACAAAGTTTTAGCAAGAAGCCGTTGTACATCCGGTTGAATGCAATTTAAAAAGTGTTCAGTACTCTGAAACTTTTGACTAGCACGAATTCTGCAAGTAGAAATCCTACTTTTAAATGCTGTATTAATTTCCTCGATGTTTGTGTTACTACCACTTCTACAGGCATTATTTTTATGCGCATTACTCCGTAAGTGACCCTGAAAATGTGAAGATGGTACATCAGTGTTACAGTGCTCGCAGTGAATAGTTTGTAGTTCATGATTTTTTGTAGGTTCTTTACTACTAGTACTTTCTACAGCTACATCCGTTTTTTTCGCTTTTCTCCTATTTCCTGAGGGTTATAGTTGCAAGTAGATACCTGATGCGCTTCTACTAAGTGAGCCTCGTATCGCTCTACGTTAGCGAAATACACACTACAAACTTTACATAAAGCAGATGTTATGCTAGGGTGTTTTGATTTCATATGGCGCATGAAGTTATCTCGCCTTGTAAACGTTACATTGCATTCCTCACAGCAGGGGAACATCTGAAAAGAGAACAATCAATAGAGATTAGGCGAAAGTTGCTATGTTCGAAAGAAACCAAGTTTCAACCTATAGAGGTCAGTCGCAAGAAACAAACGAAAATTTAATTAATAACGGTCAACAAGCATGAGGATTGAAGAAAACAACTATGTATCAATAGAGATTAGACTAAAATTACGATGTTCAGAAGAAACCAAGTTTTAACTTATAAAGGTAAGACATTGCTGAAAGTTTGAAATTATAAGATCAACCTCTTCTACAGTATGTGGATTGAAGACAATAACTATTTATCAATAGACTAAAGTTACGATGTTTGGAAGAAACCAAGTTTCAACCTATAGAGGTCGGACATTGCTGTGAGTTTAAAATTATAAGATTAACCTCTTCTACAGCATGTGGATTGAAGACAATAACTATTTATCAATAGACTAAAGTTACGATGTTTGGAAGAAACCAAGTTTCAACCTATAGAGGTCGGACATTGCTGTGAGTTTAAAATTATAAGATTAACCTCTTCTACAGCATGTGGATTGAAGAGAATAACTATTTATCAATAGACTAAAGTTACGATGTTCGGAAGAAACCAAGTTTCAACCTATAGAGGTCGGACATGGCTGTGAGTTTGAAATTATAAGATTAACCTCTTCTACAGCATGCGGATTGAAGAGAATAACTATTTATCACTAGACTAAAGTTACGATGTTCGGAAGAAACCAAGTTTCAACCTATAGAGGTCGGACATGGCTGTGAGTTTGAAATTATAAGATTAACCTCTTCTACAGCATGTGGATTGAAGAGAATAACTATTTATCAATAGACTAAAGTTACGATGTTCGGAAGAAACCAAGTTTTAACCTATAGAGGTCGGACATGGCTGTGAGTTTGAAATTATAAGATTAACCTCTTCTACAGCATGCGGATTGAAGAGAATAACTATTTATCACTAGACTAAAGTTACGATGTTCGGAAGAAAACAAGTTTCAACCTATAGAGGTCGGATATGGCTGTGAGTTTGAAATTATAAGATTAACCTCTTCTACAGCATGTGGATTGAGGAGAATAACTATTTATCAATAGACTAAAGTTACGATGTTCGGAAGAAACCAAGTTTCAACCTATAGAGGTCGGACATGGCTGTGAGTTTGAAATTATAAGATTAACCTCTTCTACAGCATGTGGATTGAGGAGAATAACTATTTATCAATAGACTAAAGTTACGATGTTCGGAAGAAACCAAGTTTCAACCTATAGAGGTCGGACATGGCTGTGAGTTTGAAATTATAAGATTAACCTCTTCTACAGCATGGCTGTGAGTTTAAAATTATAAGATTAAACTCTTCTACAGCATGCAGATTGAAGAGAATAAATATTTATCAATATAGATTAGCTTAAAGTTACGATGTTCGGGAGAAACCATGTTTCAACCTATAGAGGTCAGACATACCCTAAAATCTTCGTGCTTTAAACTGTTACTCGGATGAATAAAATGCGTGCGTTCAAGCCTGAAACTCGAATGATAATATTCTGGTCGTACCTAAAAAGAACAACTATATATGAATGCAGTGTAGGATACGTCAGCTAGCCTAACTATCTTTTCAACTCAAAGTTCGAAACATACCTGAAAATGCACGCGCTGCAGACTGTTACTCAGATAAATGAAATGCGTTCTTTCAAGCCTGTAACTCGAACGATAATATTCTAGTTGTACCTAAAAAAGAACAAACATATATGAATGTAGTGTAGGAATGTATAAAAGGGTACGTCAGCTAGCCTGGCTATCTTTACAACTCAAAGTTCGAAACATACCTTAAAATGTTCGCACTGCAAACTGTTACTCGGATGAATAAAATGCGTTCTTTCAAGCCTGTAACTCGAACGATAATATTCTAGTTGTACCTAAAAAGAAAAGAAAATATATATGAATGTAGATGTTTATTACCTAGCGTAAAAGTTGCTTTGCAAACACTAACCAACAGTTCAGGCTTACCTTAAGTTGAAGGCTGAAGAATAATATTCACAGCAGACAGTACTTAGACGGGGATGTTCACGTAATAAACGCACACAAAGAACTGTGAGCGCTTCACGCAGACTGCAGCGAGTAAATATGCTGCTTGTTACCAAGCGGATATCAGAGTCGCTGACATCTGCAGTACACTTGGAACTAAATGTTTATGCAACAAGAGCTATCCTGAGTGCCTTACGCTGAGTTCTGCAGGCTGATGTATTTAAGCACTAAGCCGGGATCGAACCTGCTGTCGATGCCGAGGTGCTAGAATTTAGGAGTTCTGCAGCAGATCGAACCTGGGATGATCAGCGCGCGTGATTGCAATGTTTGGGGAAAAATCAAGTTTAAACATGTAGAGGTCAGACATTGTTGTAAGTTTGAAGTTACACGATTAACTTCTACCATGTCTACACCTTCTAATCCTAGGGTGCTAAAAATCAAAGCGCGAGTCAGCTAGCCTAGAGTTGCGATGTTCGGAAGAAACCAAGTTTTAACCAATAGAGGTCAGACATGGTTGTGAGTTTGATATCATGAGATTATCCTCTTCCTTGTCTACACCTTCTAATTCTCCTATCGTAAAATGCTAAATACAAAGAAGGTTGTAAAAGTTACCTGGTTCGTTAACAGCTAACCTAGCTATTTTTAAATTATAGATCTTTATTACCTAGCGTAAAAACAGATGTAATAATACGATACGAATGGACAAGTCAGCCAGCCTTGAGTTGCTATGTTCGTAAGAAACGCAGTTTCAACCTATAGAGGTCAGACATAGTTGTGAGTTTCAAATTATGAGATTAACCTCTTCTATAGCATAAGAATTGAAGAGAACAGCTATTTATTAATAGCGAGATTAGCCTAAAGTTGCAATGTTCGGAGGAAACCAAGTTTCAACCTATAGAGGTCAGACACGTTTGTGAGTTTGAAATTATAAGATTAACCTCTTCTATAGCATGAGGATTGAAGAGAACAACTATTTATCAATAGAGATTAGCTTAAATGTGCAATGTTCGGAAGAAACCCAGTTTCAACTTATAGAGGTCAGACATTGTTGTGTGTTTGAAATTATAAGATTAACCTCTTCTACAGCATGCGATTGAAGAGAACAACTATTTATCAATAGAAATTAGCTACATGTTACGATGTTAGGAAGAAACCCAGTTTCTACCTATAGAAGTCGGACATGGTTGTAAGTTTGAAATTATAAGATGAACCTATTCTATAGCATGAGGATTGAAGAGAACAACTTTTTATCGATAGACTAAAGTTGCAATGTTCGGAAGAAACCAAGTTTCACCCTATAGAGGTCAAACATTGTCGTGAGTTTTACTAAGCTAAGCCTACATCCACAGTATCCCCTACCTGTTAGCGACCTTTGAAAACAACACGAAACGCTGAGGTACCGAAATATACAAGTTCTACAAGCAGACGTATTTGTACTACGATTAAACGGGAAGGTTTGAGCTCAGCTCGACAAGCTGCTAATAATTTTAATGCGAACTGTACGCGTGCAGTGGACTTCGTACTCCACGGAGGCAAACACATTCCAGGTAGGAGCTCGCTAGCCGGATGCAGCTTGCGCGCGTGTGTGTGTAGGCATGCTTCAAAAACACATCCCAGATATTTTTCTCGTTCTAGAGTCTGCTTATTCTAATTCCGGTGCTAGTACATAGCTACTCGTAAGCCATAACACCTGAAATGCACTAGGAAGCAGCTGGCTGCTGCTCTCCTCCTGTTTTTACAACCGGTTTCACCTTCCTAACGTGAGATTTTAAATTGTAAGAACCTATTTTACGGCCGGATGCCCTTACTGACGTAAGAATCTGTTTTTACACAGTTTCTTGAACTATTGTTTTACCGCTAGATGCCCCTCCTAGTGCTGAAAGACTAGGATTTAGCCAGTTAACATTCCTGATGTAACAACAAGCATGTTAGGTACAAGTTATGCTAAGCAAACAATCGCTATCTTACGCAAGCTATTCAAAACTGTAGTCTTGTTTTCTCTTAGAAAAATCGATGTTCTGATCATATGTTGTATCGAGAACAGTATTCGATTATGTTCTTAATCGCTTCTTTTTAAATTGTCCGCTACTACGATCAAGAGCGCAGCACGGTGCTCTCAGATGGCGGATGTGGAATTTGCCGCCACCACATGTCAACGAATAAAGATGCCAACACGATGCTCTCTTGGCAGTTTTTCAAATTGTCCGCCACCACAGAGTGCAGCGCGGCGCTCTGTAGATTAATGATGGCGGATGACAGCTGTCAAAAAGCACGTAGGTTTGTAAAGCACGTGGAATTCGCCACCACCACAAAGAGGGCAGCACGGTGCTCTCTAGATTAAAGATGGCGGATGATAGCTGACAGAACTTTTCAAATTACCCGCTACTACAGAGAGCAGCATAGTGCTCTATAGTTTAAAGGAGGCGGATGTCAGCTGACGCAAGAGGGCAGCAAGGTGCTCTCTAGATTAAAGATGGCGGATGATAAAAAGCACGTGGCCGCCATTACATGGCAAAGAATAAAGATGCCAACACGATGCCCTCTTCGCAGCTTTTCAAATTGTCTGCCACTGCAGAGTGCAGCGCGGTGCTCTGTAGATTAGAGATGGCGGATGACAGCTGTCAAAAAAAGCACTGAGTTTGTTTCCAAACAAGAGCACGTGGAATTTATTACCACCACAAAGATGGCAGCACGGTGCTCTCTAGATTAAAGATGGCGGTTGATAGCTGACAGAACTTTTCAAATTACCCGCCACTACAGAGAGCAGCATAGTGCTCTGTAGTTTAAAGATGGCGGATGTCAGCTGATGCAAGAGGGCAGCACGGTGCTCTCTATATTAAAGATGGCGGGTGACAAAAAGCACGTGGCTTTGTTTCCAAACACTTGCACGTGGAATTTGCCGCCACCACATAGAGTGAAGCACGGTGCTCTGTTGATTAATCATGGCGGATGGTAGCTGCCAGAAAAGCACATGGGTTTGTTTCCAAACAAGAGCACGTAGAATTTACCGCCACCACAAAGAGGGCAATACTGTGCTCAAAGATGGCTGCTGTCACGTAGAATTGTCTGCCACCACATTTCAATGGTATCTAGCTAAAGAGGGCAGCACGGTGCTCTGCAGATTTAAGATGGCTGCTGTCAAAAAGCATTTTTCAAATGATCTGCCATCATATTTCAAAGGTAAGTAGCTAAAGAGGGCAGCACTGTGCTCTATAGATTGAAGATGGCGGATGACAGCTGTCAAAAAAGCACGTGGATTTGTTTACCGATTTAAATCTCGCGCTAGCGAGGTTAAGTTGGTAGCACTGCACTGCGGATGACAGGTGACGAATTTGCAGCTACTGCGATAAAGAGGGCAGCACGGTGCTCTGTAGTTTAAAGATGGAGGATGACAGCTGTCAAAAAGCACGTGGATTTGTTTACAAATTCAAATCTCGCGCTAGTTAGGTTAAGTTGGTAGCACTGAGGTTTAGGCCCGTCAAGATGGCAGTACTGAGATTAGCGATGCGTTGTTGTCTTTCAAAAAGCACGTGGCTGTCAAAAAACACGTGGATTTATTTATCAATTCAAATCTCGCGCTTCTGAGGTTAAGTTAGTACCACTGAGGTTTAGGCCCGTAAGGATGGCAGCAGTGAGGTTAGCGATGCGTTGTTGTCTGTCAAAAAGCACGTGGCTGTCAAAAAACACGTGGATTTGTTTACCAATTCAAATCGCGCGCTTGTGAGGTTAAGTTGGTACCACTGAGGTTTAGGCCCGTCAAGATGGCAGCAGTGAGGTTAGCGATGCGTTGTTGTCGATGACAGCTGTCAAAAAGCACGAGGCTTTGTTTACAAATTCAAATCTCGCGCCAAAATTCAAATCTCCTACCAAAATTCAAATTTCCCGCGGAAGGCGGAGGCCTCTCCCGAGAGCCGGAGGAGGAGGTGGCGGCAGAACTGTCCTCCTATACTACTAGTATGCTTCTGTTCCACATTGCCGGGAAATCCATTCTCTACTATAGTTGGTAATATGATCTTGTCTCTGTTACAGGTTGTGTAGAATGGTATAAGGATATGCATGAAGGCGCGAAAACATATTCAGCCTTAATAGATTCTTGTGTAGTGACAAAGTTATTTCGTAGATATATGAAAAAAATGAAAACGCGTGTTACGAACTTACCTTCAAGCTACAGAAGATTTGAATTTTCTCACAGTAACAGCCACTTATCGTATACACATCCGTGTACTTACAGGAAATCGAACTAAAACTGTTGCCAATAAGGAGGACTAAAACATGAGACGCTATAATGTTCCAACTTACCCCAACGTCCCAAGTTGTTACGGTACGATAATGTGAGAGCACTCTCAACAGCGCGTCCAAAAATCTGATTACTGCATTCACCAAAATTCTAATTCCGATTTTTGACACCTTAATGAACACCAGGCGGCATGTTTCTGGGGAGTCCTGTGGCCGCCTAGATACTATCTGGACCTGTTTTCCTGTTTTCTGTGATTGTGCCAACAATCGCCTATGAATTTCCGGAGGAACCAGTTGTCCATGGCAATCGCAGTAGTGTGCGCAGCCGTCACCCCCAACAAGTGGTGAAACTCTCTAGTAGACTTCACAAGTCCAGCGGTGAAGTGTATGAAGATAACCACAAACAGGCCTGGCGAGAATCGAACTCGGGGCTCTTTGAACCGAGGGAGCTGGAGATATTTATTTCTGATAATTTCTTGTAATTTAGACCGATAACTTGTGACTGATGTTTGTTTGCAGAACTCGGTGCAAGGTGCTCAAACGACGATCCACCTGGCCGTCAGTGAGGATCTTCAAACAGCGTCAGGACAATATTTCGAAGACTGCAAGGTAAAGTGTAAATCTATATTTGATAACCAGGAATAATTTGACCAAAATACAGATTTAAGGGTGATGGCAATACGAAACATGAATGGTCCGGGATTTTAATTTAAAATGTTGCAATCTGATTCATGCAGGACTAAAAAATCCGGTCAGAATATAGAAATAACAAGTCCAAGCATGATAAGAATACAAACTAAAGTACGAAAGTGTCACGTGACGAAAGTACGCAATTTCATTGGTCTGACTCATCGTCCATGTTAACTGTATTAGCAGACGAAATAACACATTCTTTTGCTTTGAGGAACAGGATACACTTCACGTATGTCTACTTTATGTCAGTGTCTGGTGAAATTAAGTTCAATTTCTGTACAATGTGTAATACTCCGAGTGTTTAAAATGAAGACTGTGAGGCATCGCATACCACCGCAGGTTATTAATGTTCCAAAGGACCGTAAAACTAGGAAGGAGCCGGAGAAATGTCGCTACAGTTTATTGCGGTAAAGATCATTTTCAATCAATCAATACTGATCTGCATTTAGGGCGGTCGCCTAGGTGGCAGATTCTCTGCCCTAGAATTTTCTTAAACGATTTCAAAGAAATTTGATATTTATTTAACATCTCCATTGGTAAGTTACTCATATCCCTAACTCCCCTTCCTATAAATATAAAATATCCCAAATTTGTCCTCTTGAATTCAAAATTTATCTTTATATTGTGATTTTTCCTATTTTTAAAGACGCCACACAAACTTATTCGTCTACTAATGTCATTCCACGCCATCTCTCCACTGACAGCTCGGAACATACCACTTAGTCGAGCACCTCGTCTTCTTTATCCCAATTCTTCTCAGCCCAAACTTTGTAACAACATGTTTGTAACGCTATCTTTTGTTGGAAGTCACCCAGAACAAATCGAGCTGCTTTTCTTTGGATTTTTTCCAGTTCTTAAATCAAGTAATCCTGGTGAGGTTCCCATATACTGGAAACCATACTCTACTGTGGGTCTTACCAGAGACTTATATGCCCTTTCCTTTACATCCTTACTACAACCCCTAAACACCGTCATAATCATGTGCAGAGATCTGTACCCTTTATTTACAATCCCATTTATGAGATAATCCCAATGAAGATCTTCCCTTTCATTAACATCTAGATACATACAATGATCCCCAAAAGGAACTTTCATCTCACCAATGCAGTAATTGAAACTTAGAGTACTTTTCCTATTTGTGAAACTCACAACCCGACTTTTAACCCCGTCTATCAACATACCACTGCCTGCTGTCCATCTCAAAACATTATCGAGGTCATTTTGCAGTTGCTCACAATCTTGTAAATTATTTATTACTCTATACAGAATAATATCATCCGCAAAAGCCTTACCTGTGATTCCACTTCTTTACTCATATCATTTACGTATATACTAGCGCTTTGCCCGGGGCTTCGCTCGCGTCATAGTTATGTCCCATTATATTCCCCCCGTCGATTTTCTTTTGAAGGCCACTGAACCAACGTTATGCGTTGATCGACTTTCGTAAGAAATGTAAGACGTGAACGTAAATGATGTCTTTTGCCGTCCCGGCTTCGGCCGGAACTGAAAAGTTTCATGTGTATTTCAAGTTCGCTGTTAAATGAAATTCAAAATTCCCTGTAATCTCGAAATGTAAATATATTAATATTTTACATACTTTTTGTAACAATTTGTTTGCCTGCTTTATGAATGGAATGAAATAATAATGGAATATTAAAGAGATGAATGAGCTTATTTAAATCATGTTAATCTTAAAAGTTAACTTTTAATTATGAAATCAAAATTCAGAGTTAAAAGATAAATATTTGCTCTCGGACTGAAATATAATGTTAAAGATTTAAAGAAGCGCATCATAATTAACTATATCTAAAACCCAAGCATCAAATATCTTTAGAAAACATGAACTTTAATAACCTTAATCAGTGAATAAGTAACGTACGTATCACATAAAAAGAAATAAAAGAAGAATTTTAAATATAATTATTCTGTTTAGAACATCTTTATATACAATAATTGCTGCTCTTCCTTCTGGTGCCAAAAAGATTGAGCTATTTGGAGAACTTACTCTGGAACAGGCAACATAAAATTGTCCGTGGGAAAATAGTTTTAGCGTAGGTCGATTCCTGCAAATGTTAAACTCTGGCCTTGTGATTTATTAATTGCCATAGCAAAGCATACTGTAATTGGAAAATTGCAGTATTTTAAACTCAGACGGAGAATCTGATGGTATTCTCCTCGAGCACACCGTGTAATAACAGTAGCTTCTATTAAATTGAACTCGTCACACGTAATCTAGTGCTATTTGCACATTGAGGTTACGTAACAACATTACAGGTGCTCAAACGAAGTTCGTGAGATGGGAATCCTGGAGGATTAAGAGAACTATAATCTATTAGTTTCATGGTCCGTATTGATAGTTCAAGTACAAGTATGAAGGATGAGTTCTCCACCTAATCAATACTTTATTTTACATAGTGTCAATGATTTACATAAAAACAGTACCGGTTTCGAGCCGTAAATAGGTCATCTTCAGCTGTTAGAGAATTTAAATAGCGACTGTACAGAATAAACAGTACTAAAATTTAAACTAAACAAGAATGCCATTAAATAAACATGATACCACTATTCTAAAATTTCTTAATATTTCCGGCTCTTGTAGGAGATGGTGAACCGCCACTACCGCAGCTGGATCGAGTGAAGTCGCCGACAAACATGGTCCTGCAATTCGTAGAGATGCGGCGAGGCGTGGTAAGCAGATTCGTCGAACCCAGCGAGGGTATGTTTAGCAGCTGATCGACGAGAGCTGTCGCTGAGGTCGCGCACCACGAGGCGCGCAGTGATCTCCTGGCTGGGGATGTGAGAATGGGAGTCGGGTGCAGCGTGATGCCCAGGATACGAGTCAGGTGCATCAGCTCATCCGGGGAATGAATGAGCCAGTCTCTGGACGCCGAACTCCTGTAGAAGAAACTGCTGCACTGTTATGGCCCAGCGTTGTATGACTGATGGGGCCAGGCGAGTCCAACGATACCGGCTCCCGCGGTATAAAATGGGTGGCGGGTATCGCGGGAGATGGGGATCTGAAAGAAGCCTGTGGCGGGATGGAGGAGAGCCGTGGAGAGAGAAAGAGGCCGTCGTTCAGTTTATATCGTTGTGACTGCTTGTCCGTGTAGTTGGACCTTGAGTATGTCGCTCATTTCCTTGTTCAAATCTTTTTCCTGAAGCGTATAACTACCGTGCGTAGCTTATCTTGTATTCTTAGGTATAATCTCTACAAAATTAAGCAGACTCAGGTTCGAAGTTAAGCTGGACATTTGTTGTCCGTAATGTCGTACATTTCACAAGAGGAAAATTCCCCTCATTTTTAATTTCTGCGTTGATGGGGTGAAAATACTTCATCGGCATCACTGTAATTACGTAGGCAACAAAGTACGTGGGCTAATGAGCTTGTGAGTAAAGGTATGAGGTAGTCTGTAATGTGCTGAATGTTATTTTCATCTTGACTCTTGTGGACATCATCTCTTCATGAACTGAACAATGTGGTTGCAGGTTTCCAATCCAGCCCCGGCCGCGCTGAATGAAGAGCTGGCGAAGAAGGTGTGGGACCTCAGTCTGAAGTGTGTTGGACTTGAAAGTTAACACCATCCTGCGTTCTGGAAAAGACTCTTCGTAATAAGAAACATACAACAATAAAATCTTTTCTATTCATATCACTTGATTTGTAATTATTGCACGTCGTAGCATTACATTTTTTACCCTAAGTTATTTAGGTAAAAGATCCTTGTCCAAAGAGTTGGACTCTTCTCGACGAACGTTTAGAATTGCAGATAGTTTTTCAGTTCACTGCCTAAAGCTGTGCTGACTCCACCAGGTCTCGTGATGACTCGTTATTTCCATGTGCAGGAAAGAGCTCTCTGTTCAGCACGTTCTGTCGGAACTGTGATGACCTCACGACACATATCGAAGATAGGCCTCGAGAAAGGATTCAACAATGGTGCGGTCTTTTTAGAACTGACATGATTTGGAGATAAGGTACCACGTTACACAGTTACTGATGGGTCCATGACCTACATGTTAGTCCTGTTGAAGAAGCGAACTAAGTGTCCTAAAGGCAGATCATTGATTGATTTGCCGTAGCGAACTCCTTAAGTAGATTCCTTCTCGAATGTAATTTTTTCTAATAATAAAATTTTAACAATATTCCATCTTTCTTTCTTTTTCACCGCCTTCTATATTTAAATTCTCTGCTTGTACCTGGAAAAAGTGTGATCTTGTTGACATGCACTGCTGACAGTGTCATTATTGCCGTTCGGTGTAATAATATGCAACCTTGTAACTTTCTTGATCAGGAAACGATAGGCGCATTTCAAGGGGGTAGCGGCCACCTTCTTAGCGCCGCTACTGCTTTAGAGTTTGCGGGGTAGTAGGATCAATTAACACTAGGCTGGTAGTTTCAATACCAAGACACTAAACTACACACACAAGGTCCCGCGTCGCACGGCTGCACGCTCTCTCCTTCGCCCACAGCACACTAGTCCGATAATCACGGCAGTCGCTCACGATTGAACCAGTCTAACTCTCACTAACTCCAGGCTTATTTTTTTCGGGGGAGGGGGCGAAGCCCGCTTCCCCCGCGTGACCATCGACTCAATCTACATGGCCTCCGACATGCTATTATTTCTAAGAAGAAGAAAGAGATAGCAGGGAGGAATGGGAGGGGATACAAGGAGTATCTGCCGGTTTCCGAGTCAGACTCGCTACCACGGCAAGAGTTTGTGTTAGGTAAGGTGGTGTTGATGTATGGTATTGAAGGGTCAGGGAAAAACCACATAGGCAGAAAGAAGAAAGAGCCTACACGTAAAACCTGACATCTTGTGATAGCACATGCAAGGATGAGGGCTGGATAAAGTCCAGAGGTTGTGTCAGTTAGTAATAGGTGTCATGCAATCATAACCATTTCCTTGCCATTTTTTGTTATTATGGGGATCAGTCCTTCTTGTCACTGCCGGGTCGGCTCGGGTCTGCTAGCGTCTGGGCTTTGGGCCACAAGTTCGTCCCATTGTCCACCAGCCAGCAGTCCCTGGTGCCAAGTCTCCTTTTGGAGAGGGGGGAATTAGAGCCAAGCCTTGCATGCAAGGGGCTATCTTCTTCCTCCTGTCGATGTCCCTCTATGCGGTGTTGTTGGAACACACTTCTCACTGCAGATCTAAAACTAAGGTTATTAATAACATATGTATATACAAGTTCTCATTGGAGTGCCGGCTGTTTGCCTGCTCTCGTGTCCAGCGTTCAACCTAGATAGGAGTGAGATAACTTATTAAACAGATAGATATTAGTGCTGTTTATAGGGCGCGGGCTGGTGTTCCGCTCCCAAGTCTCTGTCGGGAGGCGGGGGTGGATTGATACGTCTTTGGCCGCCTGGCTGCGTTGCCGTCGTCTTCTTAGGTTGTACTTTTTGTCAATATTCCTCGCCTGGTCCCTGGGTCTAGGACAGCTGAAACACATTTACATATTTACATAGGTGTCTGCAGTGTGTGGGTTTATGTGGTATATAGGTGTCAGCTTGGCGGGAGGGGGTTGGCTATCGGCCCCTCGCCCACCCAACCCTGTGGCTGAACAGAATGTGCTTCGGTGTAGGATACTTTTTGTACAGATCGACGTCCTAGCGTCCGATCCCGCTTATTAACGGGTTGATCTTATTACTCCATGACTTTCTGTACATGTTTAGCGTCTGTTTACGTATTTGGTGCCTTATTGAGCTGACTTTTGCAATACTGCCTAGTTGGCGTATTGGCGTGTCGTAAGGGAGTCTGGTCGCTGCTCGTAGGCATTTATTTTGTATTAATTCCAGCTTATCCAGGTTCGTCATTGCAGTGAACCCCCACGCTGGGGCTGCGTACATGATTATTGGTCTGATTAAAGACTTGTACATGTTTATGGCTACTTCTGTGTTAATACTGGACTTTTTGTTCAGTATAGGATATAGCTGGCTAAGTCGTATGTGTGCTTTTCTTTGGATATCATTGATGTGGTGTAGCATGGTGAGCTATCTGTCTAGGACTACTCCTAGGTATTTGACTTTGTCATGCCACACTATATCTTCGTTGAAAAGCTTTAGCGCTTTTATGTTGACTGGTCTGCATGTGCGTCTGTTCTTCTTAGTGAACAGCACTGCTTGGCACTTGTCAACATTGACTTTGATGCGCCATTTCGTTAGCCATGGCTCGAGAGTTCTTAGTGCTACTTGTAGCCTTATTCGAGCGCACGCTAGCTGTGGATGTTGAACTGAAATAGCGGTGTCATCAGCGTAGAGGTGTGTGGTAGTGAGTTCTATAGTAGGCATGTCGTTTGTATACAGGACGAAGAGGATTGGGCCGATAAGGGCCCCTTGGGCTACACCCGCTCTAATCCTGCGTGTACTTGACAGCGTGTTGTGTACGTCTACTTTGAACTCTCGGTCCTCCAGATAGGATTTAATAAGTCTTATATAGCCTGGGTGTCGTGGTCTATTAGTTTCGCTAGTAGGCCTTCGTGCCAGACTTTGTCAAATGCTTTCTGGATATCAAGGAAAACCTTTCCTGTGTCTCTTCGTTTCTTGAGACCTATGGTGGCTTGTTCTATGAATCGAGTGAGCAGTTGTGGGGCAGAATGTCCGTTCCTGAAGCCAAACTGCTCGTTGCGAATTATACCTTTTTCCTTGATATGCCCTATTAAACTTTTCAGTAGTATTTTCTCGAATACTTTACTGAGGCCGTCCAGAAGGCTGATGGGCCTATAGTTGTTGGGGTCTGACTTGTCTTTGCCTGGTTTTCCAAATACGAGGATCCTAGCCCTTTTCCAGTGTTCAGGGTAATATTGGAGTCTGAACATTGCATTGAAGATGCTGGTAAGTAGTGTTAGGGCTTTGTGAGTTAATTTCTTAATTATTATATTTTGGATCTCGTCTGGGCCAGGCGCCTTCTTGGAGTTAAGATGACCTATAATCCACTTAATTTCGTGTATATTTGTCCTCTTAACCTCCGGCTTAGGTGCGTTTTCAAGGAATTCTGCTACCTTTGCCTCAGTTTGCCTGATGAAGGCTGGGTCAGATGGTATTTCGTTTGGGGTGAAAGCCGCCTCTATGGAGTCCGCTATGATTTCGGCTTTGTCACGGTTCTCGTATACCGGGCCGTTAGGTCCCTTGATGGTAGGGATGTTGTGTGGTTCTCGCGTGAAGTGTCTCGCTAAGTTCCACACTGGCCTGGTGTTGGTGTCGAAAAGTTTGAGGTGGTTGTTCCACTTTTCCGACCTGTATTCCAGTAGTTGAGTTTGTATTTCCGTGTTTAGTTCGTTTTTCATCTCGCGGTCTTCGTCTCTGTGATGTCGAGCCCAGTTACGCCTGTGGCTGTTGCGCCTGCGTATAAACTCTTTTATGTGCGCTGGAATCTCGAAAAGAAGGGATTCTCTGTGTTTGCTTAGCGGTATGGTCGCAGTTGTGGCTGTTTGAATTGCTTCTACGAGGGTTTTGACTGCTTCGTCAATTTGGGCTGTGCTGTCTATTAGCATGCCTTCGCTTCCCTGTAGGAGTGTGTCTAGCTTGCATTCGAATTTGCCCCAGTTGGCTGCTTTATAGTTGAGCCGGCGTCTGGGGTTTTTCTCATATTCCTCTGGGTTCGCATCTAGTGTAAATATCACTGGTTGGTGCCTCGACCCCAGGTCGTTCACTACCTTTATGCTATGCCTTTGAGGAATATGTCGCAATAGGGCTATGTCAAGTATGTCGGATACGTGATCGTTCGGTGCTAGGAACGTGGGCTCACTGGGGGCTGTTACCACATAGTCCTGGGATAGCATGTGGTTATACAGCCTTGTGCCTGCTGGGTTTGGTTTCAGGCATCCCCAGGTGGCGTGTTTCGAGTTTAAGTCCCCTCCTAGCACTGTGTTTCGATTTAGCCCTAGTACTGTTTCTATGTCCTGAGTGTTTAGGCTTGTCGGTCTGGAGTATGCTGCTATGACATTTATAAGTGTTCCCTGCACTGGTAGGGCTATTCCGCATGCCTCCAGCGTGACCAGCTCTGGTATGTCTACCTCCATGTGCTTGATGTCCTTCCTTACCAGGACTGCCACTCCTCCAACTTTGTTAGCCTTATCGCTTCTGTGCATTTTGTAGCCTCTTATAGTGAACTTCCTCCCCGGAGGGAGGAAGGTCTCTGTTAGGAGAGCTACGTGTATTGTGTTCGCGGCTAGGAAGGCTTCGAGTTCATATTTCCTAGACCTGACGCCCTGGCAGTTCCATATTAGAACTCGAAGCTCCTGCGTGTTATTGTTATTATTATTATTATTATTATTATTATTATTATTATTATTATTATTATTATTATTATTATTATCATCTTCGTTGGGTTGTTCAGCCATCCGGGGTTAGGAGTTCGGAGATTGCATTAGCCAGGTCCCTTAGCCAGGGGTAGGGGAGCATGTTGGCCATCATAACCCCAGTGGTTATGGCTACCGAGAGGTTCAGGTTCGGAAAGAAGGTTTTCAGGATTTCTTCTATCCTTTCCCTGAACGCCTTTACTGCCATGTTCCCCGCTGGCTTTTGTGCCTGTTCCTGTGTAGTTGGTGTAGTGAGAGGGGGGGGGGCAAGGAGGGTGGTGGTGGGGATGCCGTCTGACTATCGGCAGGTTCTCTGCGGGGGGTTGAGCTGGCCTGGGGTGGGCCTTCTAGCAGCTCGGGAAGTGCTGGCGTGGACTTAACCTGCCTTTGTTTGTTTACTTGGGACTGGGCCTTCTTGTTGTTGTTGTTGTTTGAGGTCTTAGCTCGGACGGTGGTGGGGGCTGGTTGGGCTGAGGGCCCGTGGTTGTGTTTACCTACCGTCCGTACGGGCTTGAAATTTAAAATGCCTCCGCCTGGTGGGCGCTGGTTGTCTGAAGGACCTTGCTTTTGGCCCTTTGTGCCTGACGGGCCTGCGAGACCTGAAGGGTCCTTTGTACCTGATGGGCCTGGGTTCTCTGCTTGGGCCTTAGGGTTGCCACGCTTATTACCCTTTGGCCCTTTGCCTTGATGAGCGGCTTCGTAGTCCTTGCGGCTAGGACAGTCTTTAAAATTGGCCGCGTGTTTTCCCCCGCAGTTAGCGCACTTAGAGTACGCGGGGTCGTTGCCGTGGGGGCAGTCGCGGGACAAGTGGGAGGCGGCGCATCTGCGGCATCTGGGCTCCAGTCGGCACGCCGCCCCTGGATAGCCATGCCTCTGACACACTCCACATTGGGGGGCAGTGGCTGGGGGCGGTAAGGCTCGACCGACACCAGCATGTTCGCGAGCATCCGCATTTTCCGCAGATTGTCCGCGTCTGGGGTGTCCGCCACTGCAACTAGGAATATGTTGCCCTTGGCTGGCCTGTTCCCTGCTCGCATCCGCACAACGGAGAATGCGGGGATATCCTGAGCTTTCAATGCAAGCTGGATTTCGTCCGCATTACTTCCGTTAACGGGGGTCCTCACTACGAACCGCTTCATAGTGCTATTGGGCAATATTCTTACAAATGTAATATTTAGCCGTTTTAGCACTTCGATAGCGGTTTCATAGCTCTCAAAGCTCGTCATGTGTAGCCGGATCGCTTCATGTGCGTCTACTCTCGGCCTAGAGAAATAATATTTTCTCTCTTCATGCGGCAGCTTTTTGAGGAGCTCCGTTTCGAGTGTCTTTGTGTTTGTAGTGTAGACCGTAAGGGGTGCGGGGGTTGACCCCTTATGGGTGATCTGTTTCTTCTGTTGTGGTGGTGGAGGTGGGCTCTGACGAGTCTGCCTCTTGTGTGTGGAGTGCTGGGGTTGGGTTGAGCCGATAGATGTTTCGGTGCTACTATCGACTCGGGTACTTGGCTTATTTCTCCCGCCTGCCTGGGCCTTGCGGCTCAGGGGCTGAGTTACTTTCCCTTTCTCCTTTCCCTTCCCCCTCTTCCTCCCTTTTGCCTCCCTGAAGCCGTCACCCTGGTTTCCCGGCTGGGTGGCTGGGACCTCGGGTTCGGTCACCCCGTGCTGGTTGAGTCTCTCTCCCTCGGAGCTCTCAGATTCAGCCTCCCGGGATGCGCCTGAAAGGTCGATCACCAGTGGGGCCTCGTCCGACTCCGAGTCCGAGTTTCCCGCTCGCCCGGGTGGGGGTTGGACTGTAGTTGGCGCCATCCGCCGAGTCCGTTTCCCCCTCTTATTCCTTCCCTTGTGCGCTGTTGTCTTCGCGCTCGGGTTGGCGGAACTGGGTCCTGCTTTCCCGGCGTCCGACTGGCTGACCATTGGGTTGGGTTTGAGGGTTCGGTTCGTGTTGGGGGGAGGAGTAGCCTCCATTTTGTTTTCGTGTTGCTCCGCAGCCGCTAGCTCAGTGGAGCCATACGACTGTTCCTTCCCGTGTTCGGGTTCCGGCACATCAGGGGCTAGCCCCGGTTCCCGGTCGCCCGAGCACAACGTCACGCACTCCAGCTCCGCTTCCAGGCTTCGCCTGCCCTGTGGCTGGCCGGCCGATTGGGGAGCGGCTGCACTGGTATGTGCGAGCTGGCTTGTACTGACGGGGTGGTAATCGGAGATGTCGTGGTGGTGGTGGTGCACGCATAGTTGCGCATAGCTTGCCCCGTCAGGTTTATTTGCTGTGAGTCAGGGGTAAAGCCTGCTCCCAGCTCCTGCACATTTCGCTTCCTGCTCTCGGAGCACGCTAGGCGCTGAGTCACCTCCAGCTCCCGCTCGGCCGGGTCATTGACCCGAGCGAGGGCCGGTAGCGACAAGCTGTGCGCGCTTGTAGCATTCCACCCTGCAGACATATTCAATATATTATTACTAAACAATATATTGCCGGTGGGAGTATTTGGCGCGGGGCGGCGCTGATGTATTGACGGCCGTAGAGTGGTCAGAGTGCCGTGATAACGACAGCTCCTCACTCTCCGTCATTTCTTGAAGTTCATGAAGTTCGTAGATGTTTGTCTGAATGGTTCCAGGCTTGCCGACAAATTGCTCTTTACGAAGCGTAACATTGCTCTTTCTGGAAAAACAAGCCTGGTCCCGTGTGCGTAACTGTTGGGACATACGAAAGCGAACTAGTGGACGCGGGATTATCCCTTGTTACGGGGGTCCCTGGGCCACAGAATCCCTACCTAACCCTAGGTACCGAGAGGCGGTAACCGGTTGGGACAGGTAGTGTAGTCTCTCGAAGTTCTCGGTGAAAGGAGAGAGAAAGCGCAGCGAGAGGCACGTACGTGCTTCCACTACGGCAGTCAACTCGTCCTTTCACTCCAGGCTTTTTTTTTTCTTCGGGGGGGCCCCCGAAGCCCGCTCCCCCCGCGTGACCAACGACTCAATCTACATGGCCTCCGACATGCTATTATTTCTAAGAAGAAGAAAGAGATAGCAGGGAAGAGTGGGAAGTGATACAAGGAGTATCTGCCTGTTTCCATGTCAAACACGCTACCAGGCGATATTGTATTAGGTATATGGTATTGAAGTTTGGTATTGAAGGGTCAGGGAAAAACCACATAGGCAGAAAGAAGAAAGAGCCTACATGTAAAACCTGACATCTTTTGATAGCACATGCAAGGATGTGGGCTGGAAAAAGACCAGAGGTTGTGTTAGTTAGGAACAGGTAACATGCACAAAACATAAACCAATTCCTCGCCGTTCCATCGTCTGGGGATCAGTCCGTCTGGGCACTGCTATGACTAGCACGGTCCTTGCCGGCTGCGGAGCCATGCGTCGAGTACCACTAGGGCCTGTCGCACGACTCCACCTCCTTGGGGTACCTCGTACCCAGTCTCCGATCCCGGAGAGTGAGGCCAAGCCCGCCGAGGCGGGGGCCTCCTGGAAGGGGGTGGGTCATGGCGCCGGGCCTCCTTCCTCTCTGCCCGCGCCATGGCCCGGTAGACAGGGCAACTGCGATGGGAGGCCGGGTGGCCCCCCCGAGCAGTTGGCGCACACCGGCGCGTCTCTAAGTGCTGCGCAGGCCGTGTAGTGGTGATCACCACCACAACGGTTGCACCTCACCTCGAGCCCACAGCTGACCTGACGGTGGCCCCACCTCAGGCAGCGGAAACACTGCAAGAGCTGCTGAGGGGGACGTTTTACACTCACCTGACTGCCGCTACCCGCTGAGGTCCTCTCCTGATTGGCTCCTCGGTTGACTGCTGTCCTGGGAGCAGTCCTGGGTTGCGGCTTGGCGGTCCTCTCCTGGTGAGCCAGCGACGCCTTCTGCTTCCTGGTGCGGCGTCGCCTTCTTCTTCTTCCCGGGGGTTGCTTCTCGGCGGGGGAAGAGGCCTCGTCCTGGTGGCCCTCCTCCCGGCCTGGTGACCCCAGGGTAGCTGATGGCTCCGCTGCGTCGCCGTCTTCTTCCTTCTCCTGGCTGGCGGCGGCGGCGGCGTCGGTCGGTGCTAACGCCTGAGTGCATTCCCTGTCCTGTGGGGCGCACATCGAGGTCTGCAGCTCGACAGACGTGCTGTCAGGCTGGGCCTGGACAGCAGCCTCAGAACGCCAGGGGGCGTCCTCCTCCACTGAAGTCGCACCGTCGCGGCGCCAGGGGGCGCCATGCCCCACCTCCGTGATGGCGTCGCTGGTCGCCGGCTGGGTGGCCAGGACTAGGTCGGTATTAACCGCCCTATTCCTTAGCCTCCTCGGCGTCTCCCTGGTCTCCGTCGCGGCCCTGACTGCGCCGGTGTTCATCCCTGGCACGCCGTCCCTCCCTGGTAGACGGATGACCTGGAACAGAGTAGAAAGCTCATTCTCTGCGTCGCGCATCCGCTCCTGGTCGTGATGCCGGATAATGAGGCCTCCTGGTAGGAAGCTCTCGACGGCCATGGTTGTCGAGATGATCCTGCCTCCTCGGCGAGGGCGCCGCATTCTGTCCAGGACGAGGCCCCGTTCAGAAGTTACAGGGCGCCCCGGCCTGTAGTATAAGAGCAGCGCCTCGTACTCCGGGTCGGTGTGGCCTTCGGAGAAGAGAAAGCCGTCAGGGGGGTCGCACCCGTCCCTGTACGGCTCCGTCTCCACCTCGGTCTCCGGCTCCGGCTCGGGTGCAGGCGGCTCGTTCTCCTCCGATGCCCAGCAGTAGTCTGCTGCTCGCCACACGTCCGTATTCTTCTTCATCCTGGTACTCCTGAAAGAGAATAAGAATAAGCGAGCACTGAGAAGTGCTCAGCTCAGACAAAAGCCCTTTCGAAGTCGTACTAATAAGTACAGCTGCCTGGTTAGCACTTGAAAGTACTGAGCGCCTGGCACGTACGACCTCTCGCTACGACAGTCAGCTGCTCCTTCCTTCTTCACTCCAGGCCGGTCGTTCCTCTCTTATATACCTGCGCTGGCTCTTCTAGAATCGTCCGGATGCTGGATGGATCCAGGAACATCGCGGGATTGAACACACCAGATTAATCGTGGAGTCATCTCCATACTCCTCTGCTACGGACCGCGAGCGGAAGCGAGTGGGGTTAACCTAGCTGCTAGTGATTGGCGCAGCTGAAGCACAAGGGGTGGGTCTTTACGGTGCCGGGCCGGACCCACTGCCAGTTGACATGGTGTACGCTATGACCATTACAAGGACTTCACGTTTAGTTTTCTTCCGATTCCGTAATTACCGCATCCAATGTAGACCGAGTCCTTGCTCTCAAAGCGATCGTTTCTTCTCATTTACATTCTCACCTTCACAACTTTTCTTGTCAATAAGAGGTGAAGAGCACGTGGATTTCACCTTAAAACAATTGTCTATAACTTTTGTTAGGGTATTAATCGATAGGACCATTAATAACGTAGATATTTGAAAATTACATTTCAAGGCTTCCCGTTTTACCCTAGAATGTAGTGCCTTAATCCCTGACTTTACATCGGTACCGATTTTCTTTAAATTCTGTTCATCCATTTTCTCGTGGTTCGGCATTGATATGAACATGCATTAAAATAAACGTAATTCATGAATACCGGTATCTCTGTTGCCATAGTCGGTATGGTAAAAATGTGTGTGTTAGGTATTCAGCCCGAAGGCTGGTTTGATACTCCACAGTTCCGCCAATAGCTGTCATAGATAGCCTAGGCGTCACTGAAGAGGCATGCTAGGGGAATGAGAAGTGAGGTAGTTTCCCGTTGCTTTCCTCACTGAACCACAAGTTGCTATTACATATCAGTCTGCCAAGCCCATTGAAATGCATGCACCAACCGACTCTATGAACGACATTTTTGCACCATTCATAGCAGGGACTGGCTGCATAAGGAATGGTATTACTAGCATCGCTCATACCTCAGTCACTTTCATTTAGTCGAAGCCAAGGATGAGACTGAGACAAGTCAGTGAATGTAACAAATTTATTCTAGCCCGTACCAGAAGACATAGTGCACTGTAAACACTACATCTTGCCGGCAAAGGCATGGTAAAAATGTACCTAAGGCATAAATGATCGGAAATGTAATTCAATATAACATGAGTTATGTACCGGTAGTATTTATTGAAAGGACCAATAAAAACATAGATATTTTAGAATTACCTTTTAGGCATTTCCCTCAGCGTGAATAAAATTATTTATAGCCTAGATTTTCCGACTTAACATACCGATTCTCTTCAGCTATTTCGTCGTGATCGCCGTACAGACAGACAGACAGGGGTGATGGAGAGACGACCGATACAGAAATATCATTCTTTTTTAAATTCCACGCAATGTACGGACAAAACTCACCGGTATTTTTTATTTCGGATTTGGGCATCCTTGGTCTAAGCTCAACGCGAGGTTTTGCGGGGCCGGAATATTTAGGAGATGTAAACATATACCGTAAATAATAAAACAAGACATGGATTTTTAAAATGTGACTCACTGCACCTTCCTTATTTGGGAGTCTTAAAGTTCAGGGGTACGCGTTTCCCCAGAAGAAGATCCCTGATTAATATCCTCAAATGACACCGACGTCTGCCAGGATCAAACCCAGCTTTGAAGCAACTCTTTCACTAATTATAGAAGGATAGATGAACGTTTTCCAACTCTCTACTGTGCATCGCTTCAGGAGAGGAAAATGCTACTTTCAGATTTGCATTACAACCAACTTCATTAGATCATTCATTCATTTCATTAGAACATAATCGATCCGAAGACTCCAAAACGCATTTATCGGGACAGTGATTTGCTCGTAGTTATTTTATAAAGTGAACGTCACTAGGATCATCCAGGTCGCTTACAACATTCACAACATAGAGCAGGACACAGTAACTTTGTGTAATGTCACAGAGCTCCAGACATCTCGTTCTTGTTTACATCTACGGACCTTTTATAAGAGGGCGGCCAACATTCCGTAACGCTGTGAGGTGAAGTAGTTCAAAATCGCTGAATCAGCTTATGGTCAGCGTAGGAGAATGAGTATAGACAACTACTGTACTTCCAGGTCATCGAAATAGTTTTAAAATGTCAACTGTGTTGGCTATGTTCGGAACCTGCTTATAGATGGTAAGTCTCAGCAGTTAAACATGCCACATCACGGAATTTGTGTTGTACTTTTTCAACCAGGTTACGACTTCAACTGTGTTATAGTTTTTTTCTTATCACTTTAGCAATTTCACCTCCAGGAACTCGCCTGAGAGTTTTGGTTTTAGTTTGAAGTGTGTGCAATGCAAGTATGGTTGTAGACTAGCTGACTTATTTCGCTTAAAGGAATCGGAAGGCGACAGTGGAAACGGCTGCGTCACCTGTTGTCGTCGTATACAGTAAAACTGTTTGTTATTCTTTCTCTGAAAATCAGTAATAGTGGGTGGGGGTGGGGGTAAGTAATTGGGATGAATTACTTATTTCCATTTTCCCCAATTGGAGATTGCCCCTGACGACAAAGTATACAAAACGACGATATGAATATTAAAAGTAGTTGTGAGTTGGTTCGCAATTTTGACATACCGGTACAGTTAATTTTTCAACCAGTAATCAGTAAAATTTACAAGAACAATTACTTCACCTGTCTAAATGATATCAAACAGTCAGAGACACCTTTGATCTCCCTAAATTACTTTTTCCATATTTTTTATCTTAATTAAGTGACCTTTAGCATATCAAATAATTTGCCATTTACTTAAAAAAAAAAAAGTCTAAAAATTCTCATTGCACTCGAGGTACATCTGTGTTTAATTTTAATGACATCCCCAGTAGTGATGGAGATTTCACGATAAGTTTTTGGAAGTACTGCTTTCATTCTGGAGAAATAAGCAAATATTCACTAGTTTTCCTTCTTTAGGACCCTCAAAGTTCCAGGATCAGCTGCTGTCGAATGGGAACAGAACGAAGAGGACTAGCAGCCTACATATTTAATAAATGTTCTGCTGTAGTAGAACTGAAAACAATATTTTCATTACCACCATTTCTGCTTTGACAAATGTTGCCTCAATAATCCTTCCCTTTCTGCAGGTGGGAACTGTTTCCTGTTGCAGAAGGAAAATGGCTTTTCTAGTCAAGAAAATTTAAAGCAGGTATCAAACCTGGTTGTACACCGTTCATTGAACCCTTTGCTAAAGGGTTGAGTTCCCATAGCAGGAAGCAGGTACTTAATGTCTTTTTCTGCCTGCACTATGTTGTCCCTGAATTACATTTATTACATTAAAAGCTCAATGCCTATGCAGACTGAAGGAGTAAAAAGCATATTTGAATTTGATCTGATTATTGCAAATCTTCCTTCAAAAATATTAACTCTGTTGGTCAAAAGTGAGATAACCCTATTTTGTCTGTCGGACCACATTTTTCCAGGCACGAGATGTTGTTCCATCTTACTATATTTGGAGTTCCAAGCAACGTTGTCTGAATGGAATCAGCCACAACAGCACTTCTTTGTTTGATCCAGAGAAATATGTTTTCTTTGCATGTTTGGTGTTCTCTGGAGCAATGAGTGAAATATGATAATAAAACAGAACTATACGCAGATTAGTATTCGATTTGAGTACAAGTACTGGGGCAGATCAGCTTTACTCCGTTCTGTATTTGCTTCTTAAATTTCTTATTTTATAAGCAAGCAAATTCATGTTCATGTTAACTGCTATCACATTGAAAGTATATGCAGCACATTTTTGATGTATGGGGCAGATTCTAGCATAATTCTTTTATACCCTCATAAAAAATGGACAGCACATAAGTGAATTCTGCTTTCCTAATTTACTTCATGATCGTTTGTAAGGAATGGGTTGTTTCTGCCATGATCGTGCAGAAGCTCCACAGTGCTCTTCTTACATGCGACTGCCCTATTCTTCTTCAGCAATAGAAAAGGGCTGTATAGAATTGCATGCAAAATCTCTAGCAGTAAGTGAAAGTGTTGATGGCTTTCCCCTGTATTCAATTCACTATTGGATTTCCCTTTCTTCGCTTGTTACAATTACTCCATTTCTGAAACTTTTACAGGATGAATCTGCTGAAATTATAAAAATACATAATTTTCAGGAATTGTCCATCTATAAATTAAAATTTTGAAATAATTAATTAATTTCCTATATTTCTATTTAATACCAGTATCAAGAATTATGGACCAACCTATACTCAACTTTTAATGCTAATTTTCTACTGAGAAATGTTGACTAAGTTATTTACATTATATACGGTACTTCATTAAATTCAAAGTTATCTGTGGACTCAATTAATTTTGTTCTCCCCTAAGCAAAGTTTTGCATTTTACACTCATGTTCTTGTTATTTTGTTTACCAATTAACTCATCATATCTATTGAACTGGGGAAGTGGAACCTCCTTAAACTCTTCACTGTTACATTTCTCCCGGTTACATTATCGACCCTGTACAAACTCACAAAGTCATAGTAGCCTAGACGATTATCTACACCTCAGTACAAACCACAAAAGTTTGCAAGTAAAATGAATGACTACATTTTATCCAATTAGAAATAGGAAAGGATTTCCGCCTATCAATACTTGTTTATTGCACTTATTTTGCTATATGACTGGTTTCGACCCTTTACATAAGGTCATCCTCAGCTAAACCATGCATACATATCTATGTGATGAAGCTATGATTAAGATAGTATTGTCAAAGGAATGCCATACGATAATAAACATTAGGTGACATCCAAATGGGGCATGTCGTAACGTGAACTGGCATATATGTCACTATGTACAACAATGTATTGTATGTCCAAAATAGTATGTTTAAGATCTTAAAATTAGTTGATAAAACATATATCACTTAAAACTAACATATATATGTACAAGATGAATACAATATATGGGAGCACTTCATGCACATGAACGTTCGTGTCTTGCTTGTTGGCTAACTCCCGTGTTCAAGTCTTGTTTACACAGTTGTACACTCAGCTGCTGTTCCTGGAGTTTAAATGATATGGTTTGCTTGTAAAATTGTATGAGTAAAACATTTTGTCTTCTTGTATGTACATAGAGTAACACACTTTCCAATTTTAAAATGGTGCCAGATGTATGGTTAAAATTAGGCTAAAATATGTTCAGCTCTGCTGTGTGTGTTGCCTTATGTTAAAATCAAATATGTTGTGACACAACAAGCTCGCATATCAAACACATCTCAGCCACACCAACAAAAATAAATATAACATCACTACACAGCTATAAATGGGAAAGGAGCCACTACTTTGAACCCAATGTCACTCAAATTTTATGGACGTCACAGGACAACATATTTAAAATGAAAGTAATGAAAGTAATTGTACACTTCTATTGAACAAGTGGTTCCTGGCAAGCTGAATGCTATCGTCAGGGCCGAAGCTACTGCAGTTACTTTAACAGTAATTCAGAATATTTGCCTTCAGTTACTTTGTTTTCACTTGGAAAATTATCTCAATTATCGCCATACATTCTGTATATATTTTTCCATTGTCCTACCAATATTTGTGACACACTTCATTAAAAAGAGATCTTCTGTCGTATTTGACTGCAGAAACTGATGAGTTGCATTTGTCACTTAACAACTCCCATCTGTTCCAAGAGCTCTACAGGCAGTGTGCATTCATGAACATTTTCAGAATTTTCTGGGTATGTTTTGAAACTTCCCACTTCCAAAAGATTGTAGGATATTTAGCTGTGATTTTTAAATTAAGGAAAAAATTAGTGTGAATTAAACTTTCCAGGTTTTCTGTTTGGATTCATGACTTCCTTTGTCATGTAAAATTGGAACTGCTTCTGCAATTTCCAAATAATACCCACTAAATTTCCTTTCAGATCAGCATGCCTCGCACAGTTTGTGAAGCTTTCCAACCAAGATTTTACTTCCCTTAAAGGAAAATATCCTTTCTTCCAAAGGCCCATAACAATGTTTGAGTAAGAATTACCGGGCGAGTTGGCTGTGCGGTTACAGGCGCGCAGCTGTGAGCTTGCATCTGGGAGATGGTGGGTTCGAATCGCACTGTTGGCAGTCCTGAAGATGGTTTTCTGTGGTTTCCCATTTTCACACCAGACAAACGCTGCGGCTGTACCTTAAGAGGCGGCCGGAGCTGGAACGGCCGGCCACCAGCTCAGTAGTTGTTGTAACATGGGTCAAAAGTTTGTAAGAGTTTCTGTAAGGAAATGGAACAAGGTAAAATTATTTTGTTTTTATAGCGCACGGCAGTCTGTGATACACTTTTCATTAGTGTAAAAGCATTTCAAAAAGAAATGCAAATATAGTTATAAAGTGGTAGTTAAAATAACGAATCTCCATATGAAATTGAGCTCTGAACCGCGGTTTTCCTAAACTTGTTTTAAGTCAAGATGTTGTTCAAATTAGAAGCAAACTATACCGTAGGGAAGTTTATATTTTTCTCTACTTTAACATACTTTAAAATTAGGGATTCGTTATATATTTAATCGTGATTTTAATAAAGCTCTGCTTATTGACTTACGAGTGTCGGCCGAATTCTAGTGCTGGTAGTTCAGCCAGTTTCCGTCAGATGCCGCAGCGCCTTGTCCTTGAAGAGGGATGATGACAGATTAGCTCTTACCCACGCAGGGATGTGGTGAGCTGCTATCAGTCGCTTCCTCACCCTTGGTTCATAACAAGCGCCAGTGGACTCGCTAGTTGTGGTATGACCTTTCAATAGCACGTTATATTTTGTCGTGTTTTATTATACCGTGGTACTATGATTAGTGGATTTTTTAATCCACTGTCGGCAGCCCTGAAGATAGTTTTCCTTGGTTTCCCATTTTCACAGCAGGCAAATGGACGCCAGAGGCCACGTCACGTACATTTTCTGGGAATCTGGACATCACCTGAAAAGGATAGGAAATTGAGAGGAGCATGTAATTGCGTTGCTACAGAAGAACTTAACTTATTAATTCGTTAATATACTGTATTTATATCAAAGTAAAATGCCATAATAATACTCGTAGTAACAATAATAATGACTGACACTTCGCCGATTTAATTTGAAAATAACAACTTCTTTGTATTTACAAGTCACTGCTATTTCTAGTGGTAGTCGTTGACGAGCAAGATCTCGAGTATTGCCTTTCCAATTCCTCTACGACGTCCACATTCCCAGTTCCACTTGTAGTTTTCTGCTCCAAGTGCGGACTCGTAATGCCCAACTTCCTTGTATTTATTTATTTATGTATTTATTTATTTATTTATTTATTTATTTATTTATTTATTTATTTATTTATTTATTTGACACTGCAGGACTTAGTGTCCCAATTACAGTGGCAACTACATCATATAAACTCTAACATGGTGGTACTTATATCTAAACTACATTCTACAATTTTGTCTAATGTCCTATAATGTTAATATAAATTATCAAAGTATTTTTCTGAAAAGTACAGAACCTTATATTAATACGGTGGATCAACACACGACAAAGTAAAATTACAAAATAAATGAAGCAATACACGTGCAAGCACAATTTTTAGAATTTCACCTTACAATTTCCCTATTTTTAGGACTTGATACAATTGCGCGATGAAGTTCAGTTACAAACTCGCGCAATGGCACTGTTGAAGACATTGCAGAGCCTGTTTACCGGCGAGTTATCATGGGCACACGTCCTGGTTTTTTCTGGAATTGAAGCGAGGTACAAGAGACAGTAATTCTGGATTATCAGCAGCGTACTTTACAACTTTAAAAAGAAATTTTATTCCATCCTTCCGTCTGGAATTTCTAAACTCTCCACTCCAAAATTTAAAAGGATATCACTATAGGAAATAGCAGCCAGTTTTTTATATTGTAGGTATTTAAAAAAATATTTTTTTCTATTTTTCAATCTGATGGACATATGATTGACACCTAGGGCTCCAAACGATGCTGTCATATTCTATTTTTGGTTTTACTATGATATTGAACAGATGAATGCAGTTTGTCTGTTTTTGAAGGGTTTTATATTCCTGATAATGAATCCTAGGGTCATGTATGACTCAGCTACCACTTTCAATGCATGCGAATTGAAAGTAAGTCGTGGTCGAATAAAACCCCGAGGTATTTCATCTCGCAAACCGATCGTAAATCACTGTCTAGCTTGTAAGTGTAGTGGACGGCAGTTTTCCTTCTGGTGAATGACATCAATACACATTTTTCTACATTTAGAAACAGTATATTTTCATTCGCCCACTCCAATAAACTTTTCAAGTCAAGCTGAAGCTGTTTACAGTCGTTTATGTTTTCAATGGCTTTGAACACTTTGAAATCGTCGGCGAATAGCAGACAGCTGGAATATTTCACTTGTTCTGGCAAGTCATTGATGAATGCGAGAAAAACAAAAGAGCCCAAATGTGACCCCTGAATTATTCATTAATTTATGGGGTATTCCGGAGAATAATATTTCTGCAAAGAAAAGAACTGTTTCTCATCACCCAGATAGGAACTGAAAACATGCAACAGTTGTTTCGAGAAACCGAGCAGGTTTAACTCACCTTCTAGGGCGTCCATTTGTGTGTCAAATTCTGTGGACACGAAGTTAACCAAGTTCGTGACTGTGGAACGTCGTCAAAGGAAAGCATGTTGTTTGTCTGATATAACATAACATAAATTCGAAAACGTTTGCTATCGCGGATAATATGTAAATAGGGTGGTACCGGTAGTTATTTGGGTCCCCTGATTTAAGTATGGGGCAGACTCGTGATAAATTCCAGGCGATTGGAAATATGGATGTTTTAATAATCAAATTATTAATAAATAAAAGAACATCTGAACAACCTTTACTTGTGCAGGTACCTTAGGTTAAGCTTTTTAAGTCCCACTTCAACCTCTTCTAAAGCGAAGTTTTTAATACTTGCAGCGTAAGATGGAGCCTTAGGTATGCGATGTTTTGCTTTATCGGGGAATGTACTGACTGGAAGTAGTTCGCAAAACTTACTAAAATTTCATCCTTAATACCCAGTACGTTATTTTAGTTTGTAAGTGTCGCAATCCCTACTGTTCTCTCTCCTATTTTAACGTATGCTCAAATAGATCTAGCGTCGTTATTGATACCTTGTTGCATTGTCTCAGTATGCCTTTTATGTGCGGACTTAATTCATTTCAACTTTAATTTGAGCTCTCTGCATTTTATATTGACTAACATAATGTTCCGTAATGTGCTTCTGCTTTCTGTAATATTCTTTTTCTTTTAATTTTCGAATTATGCTATCTGTAAACGAAATGGAGTATGTTTTGCCGTTACCTGTTTTCTCGTGGGAACCGATTCGTTTATCGCTGAATAAAGGTTGCCCTAAAAACAGTCTACTGCAGCATCAACTTCAGTGCAGCTCCAATTCGTGTCATGAGCAGTCGTCGTAGGTCGCTTTTTTAAAGTAACATGAAGTCCGGGGAGTAGTAATTCGTAGTTCTATTTCTAGGGCCGGGTGGTGTACATCCTCTGCCAGTGCTCTTTGTGCACTCAATATTTGAAGTATTTTGATTAGTCATTACTAAGTCTAAAGTTTTTCCGTTACAATTTGGAACTGAATTACATTAGAACAGATTGTGAAGATTAATCAAATTTCTTAATTGCTTATTGCCTAATTGGTTATTTGTGCTTAAATCACTGTTCGTGTTACTAATTGACGGTATGTTGAAATCGCCGACAAAGACGACATTACTGTTGTGTAGCTCGTAATGATATTGTAGCCATCCGAATATTTCACTGTAGACAGTTGATTTTGAGGAAGGTGGTACATACACATTACCGATATACCATACATGACCCCTGCCGTGAGCACAGCCCGCCCTTCCTAGTGCTACTGCTCACTACAGACCTCACTATCGGACACAGTAGATTGCAGCCAAGTCTGTGTTAGGGCCACGAATTGATATTCATTGGCCCGAATGTTCTGACTCAATTCATCAAGTTTTGTTTTTAACCCGCGCACATTTTCATAATAAATATTAAGCCTAGTGTCGTCCATTAATTTACAGCTTACGTAGGTCATCCTGGTTGATGTAGATGAAACTGTCGCTTGGAAGATCCGCGTGCCTGGTGGACAGGTTTCTCTTCACTCGCTGTCTTTCCATCCGCTTTACCAGCTTCATTATAATTCAGCAGTGTTGTTGGTGCGGATTTTTCGGGAGGCGATGACACGCGTCCACCATCTCAGAGCCCGTCCAGTTTTCTTAACTGTGTCCAGTACAGTGTTGTTTTGAATATCAGGAACCCCCTGGATTTCAATCGTGTTCCTTATTGAGTACATTTCCGTATCATTCACTCGGCACTCTAGGGATTTTATTTTCTCCCTTAAATTGCAGTTTTCCTGAGTCACGTTTTCTATCTGATCAAAACACTTGTCGAGATCAGTTTGTTGCTTCGAAATAAGCTGGACTTTATCGCCCAACTTCCTATGACACAGTTCGAGTGAGTTCCCTAAATCAGTCTCTCTTATCTTCTGGTCTTCCTTCATTTGCCGAATTTCTTCGGTTAGTTCTTTTAGAAGAGAGAAGGTACTATCAAAGGATGGGATAGTGTTCCTCTTCACTTACACAGGACCACAGACAGGTGGTTCACTCATTTCTTGTGGTACCACCTTGATGGCTGTTCCCAGCTCCGCTCCACAATGCTCGCAAGCGCCCTTTCTGTATGTTCACAACAAGCTCCGGAATTAGTACTATTTCGGGGATTCCCGATCAGTAAATTAGTGCTTTTCTTTAATAACTTCACAATAGATATGACACACTTGAAAATCCCCCTGTTGCGAGGAGCGTGCCGCCATCGCTATAACTAACCCGTACTTATTAGTAATAACTAGGGCCCGGAATTTTAGAGGGCATAAATTTTCACTTTAGTTTTCTTGTATTCTTAAAATTGGTTATTTTACGTTTTGCCTCCAGGATCAATACAGGCAGCAGTAATTTTCTGTTTTCGTAGTTTTGTAAAACTTATTTATGTAGGCCTACTTATTTCATTGTTATATTCATAAAGACATACATACTGTAGAATATAATTGGCATTGCAGTAAATTTCCTGTTGTCACAGAACACATTGTTATATGGCGAGAAAGTTCTTTCAACGGAACATGACGTCATTGGAGCCAATGCTGCAGGCTATAGGGGCAATTTTCTTGAATACTTTTGCCCCTGTAATACTGAGCTGATGACTTTCATATCTTGAAAATCAGAATTGCGTTGAAGAATGTTCTGCAGCTTCGAATGGCCCAGGAATTTCTCTTCTGGAAACATTGCTAATGATCTTTGAGTGGCAAGGTTGTACTTTCCAACTGCAGAATAGTTTCCGGTATAAAACAAAAATGTGTCTTTATATATGCTAGGGAGGCGACGAGAGTCTTGGCCTTGGCGACGCAGGAAGCTTCTGTTTCATCCAAGTCATTGACGACATTTTTATTTCCTTGTAGGTGCTCAGCATAGTAAATAGGAGCAGAGAGCCAAGTTCCCTAGCGGGTAAGTAACTGTGTACGTGTTGGGGCTTCACGCTGTTCACGTCACTGAAGTTGCAAGGCGGTGCAGGCCGTGCGCCAAGCATGCTCGGGTAGAAGGACTGCTGAGCCTGCCCTGCCTTCAACATGTATGCAGCACTGTCTGTCACTAACAAAAGGAACTTACTATCTTGATTCTCTGCTGGCCACAATATGCGTAAAGCATCCCTGACTGTACTGTTGTTAGTTTGTTCTATTTCTTTACAATGAATTAGATGAAGGTTACCTAGTTCGCATTCACAATGAAGCGACCGCAACTGTCAGATGTATATCTTCTCTTATTTCATCTAATGTCTTCTTGTAAACAGGATCCAAATAATTCTTCCGTAAAGTGGATTCATTAGTATACTGCCGCCACTCATGTCTCCCAAGAATGTTTCCATGGTCAGGCTACTTAGCACGTTCCAAGGGACTTTTGCAGACACCAACGTCTGACATAGGTGAAAGTTAAAGTTATCTTCGGACCTGCCAACTGTGGAAGAAATAAACGGTCACTTACTGTTGCTGCTGGTTGCTACGCTAGCCATGTCAGAGGCTGTAGATTTATGCTGCTCAACATGGGATTTCTGCTCACATTCAACATGAAATGAAGAATCCAAATCCTATGTACTCTTCAGTAAGCGAGCTAGGGTATTGCAATGCAGGTTTTAGGTCAGTTACGGGAAACTTACTTCTTTGGAGCATGCCTGACAGAAGAGTACTCGACCATCCCTAGCAATCCATTTTTTCAATAAGTGCTGTTCCGCTATTACGGTCAGTACCACACTCCGTTGGCTGTACTCTCTGTGGAGGCGAAACGTTCCATCAGGTAGCCACCAGATGTCACATGTGTCGCGGGAACCTGAACTATCTCCGTCCTACTGCTTGAAATCGCGGTGGAAATAATTTTACAATGCATTTCAATGGCGAAATAATATTCTTTATTTCAACAAGGTAAAACAGCTATTACGCAATGAAATTCACATATTCGTCTCCAGGAAGTGTGAATATATTGAAATGTATGTGTTACGAAGTATAGTGGATGTGCAGAGGTGAAAGAAGGTGCGGGGGTGAACAGGTCTCAAAATACGAAATTAAAGTTAAGATAAAATTTAACAAGGTTATATTTCCTTTTCAAGATTAAGAAATAACAAATAGAACAGGTACTCAGTAGCCGAAACACAATTCGAAAATGTACAATTACAGTGATTACAAGATTAGGGCTCCGAGAGACAGACACACAATTCTTGAGCTATAAGCCCAACCTTACGATATACACAATATACAGAATTCAACAAAGGGGCAGAAGACCCCAATCATGCCTAGGAGCACTTGCTCCTCCTCGAGGCATACAACAACTCAATTTTCAAGAAAGAGCAACTCGCTCTCAAAATTTGAGCCTATCAAAGGCCACACCAAACTCCACATTCAAGTTGTCCTCCAAGGACACGAAAACAGGGGTAAAAATACCCAACCTACTGAGGCCTATTAAGTAAAGAAACAGGTAAATTGCATGGCCTCTAAAATACCAACTTGAGAGGAGGCGTTCTTGCACTCCTAATACACTTTATATAAAACCTACTTGGCACTAGGCCGTTACTGCAAGGGCTAATCCCATACTAAAGAGGTGACTTTTAGAAGGAAACAATTTACATTACGTTAAGGAAGAAACGGTTGTGAAAATAAGTTCACCTCAATGCAATATGAGAGGGAGCTCGAGAGGGTTAAGCACTCTCTATCCCAATATGAAGCTTAAAAGATAGAATAAATACAAAGATTCGTTACATTTTAGGGAAAGTTACATGGTGGAAAAGCTTCGGACCCGCCCCGAGAGTTAAACTGCTGAGCTAGCAAGAAAAGAAGTTATTAATCGGCCATTACCTGGTTGTTGAACTGCTGCCCGAAGAAAGAGGCTCTACCCGCCCCCTGCTATGTACTTTACACACTGAAAGATGGTACCGAAGTGGCCCGGAGACCCTAAAATCAGCAGTTTATATACTCTCGCAGAAAGTTCGAGGCGTTTCAGGAAGGAAAACACCCGCCCACAAACATTTTATTGGAGGATAAAGAAAACCCCTACACAAGATGAAGAAGAAACACATTATTGGTGGAAAATTAATTAAAGAAATTCGGGATTGGCTAAATTCAAAACAAGGGGAAAGAAAGGGTTAATATTGCCAACTTAAACAATGACTGAAAGAAATTTAGCAAAGAACAAACTTTTGAAATTAAATTTTCTCCAAAAAAACAGTTCTTTCACTTCGCACTAGGGTGCACCGTTGTAGTTCTTCAGTAGTGTCCTCTAGAAGAGAATGTTCACACTTCTTACTACAAGCAAAACAAAAATACGTCGAAAATAACACAGTTCAGAAACTTCAAAATCTCCAAGTAGTGACATCTTCAGGATAACTTGAAAATTAACACATAAGACAAAGTTCAGACTTCTTCCAGTAGGGGAGTTTCAACTGGCGCAAGGTTTGAATTAGCGGCGTGGAGGTGTACCGCCCGGTACAATTATTATTATTATTATTATTATTATTATTATTATTATTATTATTATTATTATTATTATTATTATTATTATTATTATTAAGAACAGTGTCTTATGAGCAGTGCCCGTCACAACAAATACAGGGTGTTAAGGCTGTATGGACATGTATTTTGCTCGTCGCTAAAGATATGCAATGTATCTTTCACCTTGTCCTATTAGTTTCCCTTCAGACGAGCCAAATATTTCTGGACCTAATGTACACCGGTTACGTGTACTATAGGAGTTTTGCCGGATATTTGAAATAGAAGTCCGCCTTGCAACCCCGAGAGGCCCGGGTTCGATTTCCGGCTCTGCAACAAAGTTTGAAAAGTGGTATGAGGGCTGGAACGGGGTCCACTCAGCATTAGCAGGTCAACTGAGATGGGGAGGGTTCGATTCCCACCTCCCTCCTCTAGGCAAATTCCGGGATGGTACCTAACTTAAGGCCACGGCGCTTCCTTCCCTCTTCCTTCTCTGTTCATTCCAATCTTCCGATCCCCTTACAAGGCCCCTGTTCAGCATAGCAGGTGAGGCCGCCTGGGTGAGTAAGTGCTCATTTTCCCCAGAAGAATTTCCTGACCGAAAGTCTCCCGTTACAGGAAACAGCCCTTGAGGCGGTAGAGTCCGAGAGAAAAACCAACGCTGGGCGGTAAACACATTAGTTTCAGTTTCACTTTACTTAATGAACATAACAGGCCTCCAGCCCAAATACATGCTCATAATATAATAATAATTATGATACTAATAGTCATAAAAATAATAACCCTAATAATAATAATAATAATAATAATAATATTAATAATTGTTACGGAGTTACCCGTGGAGCAGAAAGAGGTGAAAGAATGTGCCGGGATGAATGGGTCTACCTACAATGTCAAGAAAATAATTTAAAACTTAAACTGAAGGTTATATTTTCTTAAATTCAACCTTAGCAAATTTTCATAACAATGAAATGTCAGCTCCAATGACAAATTTAGACAAGACAAGAAAATCCAAAATTTAGTGACTGTTTAAAAATCTGGGCTTCAAACCCCCCGCTTTACAATTCTTGAGCTCCTAGCTCAAAATTACAAACGAGCACAAATTTACCCAACGGCAGATATCCCACAATACATGGAGCACTTGCTCCCAATTTACAATATCTAGCCTCCCAGAGGCACTTTTACAACACTTTAAAAGAGCTGACATTTTCTCAGTTCTTCAAGCCTATTCAAGGCAACATGGCATGAAACTCTAATCATTTCTGGCCTTACAAGGCACTATTTACAAATAGAAATCAATTACACAGAGGTATCTAGTACCCAATCTACAGGGCCTTAGTGAAAAAGAACAGGTTAAATAAATGGCCCGAGTACAATTTGAATAGTCGAAGACTGAGCTCCAGAAAATTTTAAGACCTATAGGGCGCTTGGCCGACGAAACAGGGGCTATTGCCAACCTACTGAGGTAGCACGTATGGAAATAACTTTAATACATTGGAGAAACGAAAACGTGGCACCTCATACCAAGATGAAGGGGAGCTCGAGAGGGTATATCACTCTCTATCCCCGATTTACAGTAGAAGATTTTGTGAAGTTATTACATTAGCCGGCAGAAAGTTACATTTTTAGAAAGAAGGTTACATGGTTAACGATTTCGGACCTTTCCCTCGGGTTAAACTGCGGAGCTAGCAAGAAAGAAAGAAAGAAAGAAAGAAAGAAAGAAAGAAAGAAAGAAAGAAAGAAAGGAAGATGTTAATTTGCCATTACCTTGTCGAAGAACTGCTGCCTGATGAAAGAGGCGCCGACCGCCTCCTGCTTTGACACACACATTAGGTCAGATGACCATCAATTGGCCAAGAGACGTGAAAGTCCGCAGTTTATAAACCCTCGGGGAAAGTTCGAGAGCCACACCCTCTCGTTTTTATTGGGTGATTTAAAAGTTACACTCAAAATCGAAGAAGAAGAAGAAGAAGAAGAAGAAGAAGGAGGAGGAAGAAGACTGTGATTGGTAGAAAATTAATTACAAAAATTCTTGATTGGTTGGAATCAAAACTGGCGGAAAGAAAAGATCAATATTGCCAACCCAAAAATAAATGAACATCAACTAGTAAAAAACTTATGAATACAAAACTTCTTTAAATCAACAATTCTTTCACTTCGCACCAGGGTGCATGATCATAGTTTTTTAGCAGTGTCATCTATGGGAGAATGTCCAAACTTCTTGATGAATGGCTAAGAAAACAAGTAGAAATTCACACAGTACAGGAAACTTCACCATAACAAAATTACATCAGATTTTAGTGGTGGCATCTTCTGACATAAGTTCTAACTCGTCGTATTATTGGTTTCACATTTGATAGATAGAGGAGTTCTTTTAGGCGCTCATTTTGAACGCGTGGCTCAGAGGTGTACCTCCCGGTACAAACCTCGCCCATCCCCAAGGTCTTTCCTAGGGGTGACACAGAAGAATTTTGAAAAAATATTATTTCACATTGAAGAAAATTTTCTTAGTATTTTTGAAGTTGATAGCTAGAAGGTAGTTTAACTGCAGCTTTATAGTGTCCTTGTAGTCATAGAAGGTAAAATACATGTTAATAATTTTGACGGTAAGACCTGGCGCCGCTGTCGATGTCCAGTTGAGATCGCCTTGACCCCTCAAGTACCCTCAGATACACCTCTCCCGCTACTATGAGAGGGGTAGTGGTGGCGATGGACGCCGCAGATTAGAAGTATATATACAGTCCCCAGATGAGTTGGCGGTAGGGGCACCGTACTTCAGCCTTTGCCGGGAAGATGCACTCTGGCGCGCCGTTCAGAAGGAGGCCTTACTAGAGCGAAGAGGGCCCTTTCTTCTCCCCGGTTTCTCTCACAAGATGTTAAAATACGGCGGTAGCCAGCTGAAGGGGCACTGAAACAGTAAGATGTCGGCGACAGAAAGGTGTTGTTGGAGATTGGAGAGTACGATCTTTATTGGTGATGCTCAGGGGTGGGCAGCGTGGAAGGTTTTTTAATGCCAATGGTGTGGATATGCAGGAGACGGGAGCTTGGTAATGGCCACTCAGGAATGTACAGCAGGAAAACCAGAGGGGAAGGTCGTACATACAGTCTACATATATAATCAAATAAAATAATTTGAGGCAGAAGGCCTCCCCCCAAAAATATAACTTTCAAACTGCTGCATGTGGTCTTTATAGGATCAATCTTTTAAGTGATGTATTCTGCAGCATAATAGGATTGTGATTGTGGTTATTTATATTGATTTTTATACGATACTATGTTATTTGTGTTTTCGTCAGCATATTTTTTGATATAATCTTTTCAAATTGAATGTGTATACATCTTCAGTCTGGGAAGCCATGTTTGTTTATTTACTTATAGTGCTTAGTTACCGTAGCACTTGTGTGGCAGCACCAGCGTGTATCACAGAACTTTAATTGTACTTCTTGGACCTCTTTGGGAGGAGCTAGTGTGTTTTGTTTCTGTGTGTAATCTTTCTTGTAATAAAAACCTGTATTTTTGAAGTACTGTTCACATAGTATGGGACGGAATAATAAAGTATAGATTAAGTAAAAAGGATAAAGGGGATATCGGATAACTGTTTAACCGTAGGATATATGACATTTGGCGACCGTGACAGGACACGTCTGTTGTATTGGAGTTGATGTTTCACTGAACCTTGTTTGTGCTATCAGGTTCGGTTGTTATTGACTATCGTCTATTCTTTCGGAGTAGTTTTCCTTTTGCGGCCATCGCGATGACGACTGTGAAAAAAGAAGACATTTGGAAATCGGCCGTGAAGGAGCGTGGAATTTTAAGGTCAGTATTGACGAAGCACGATAACGCCGTCATAAAAATTATTAGAAAGAGAGTCGCTGTAGACGAATCTGTACTTGAGGTCAGGTATGACGATATTGTGGCTCTCGATAATGATATACAGGATTACCTTTATTTAAGCGAGTGTACCGGCGAGGAAATCTTACAAGAGTTGGAGACTGTTGATGAGTATAAAGAGAAGTATTGAACACTGAAAGGCAAGGTTGATGAACTGAAGAAGTCCCAAATAAATGTGGCACAATCTGTTTCCGAGTCATGTGATTCGGGAAGACATCGGCTTAGGTTACCGAATTTGGAATTGGCTAGATACGGCGGCGAGATCTCCCTGTGGATTGGATTCCGGGCACAGTTTTCTCATATTGATAGCGACCCGGAACTTAGTAACGAGGAAATATTCCAATACCTGTTGCAGGCTACAGTACCTAATCTAGGGCCAGGTCCATTGTAGAAAGTTTTCTGCCTTCAGGCGAGAATTATGACAAAGGGATTTAATCACTGAAGGAGAGGTTCGGTCGTAAGGATATCTTGGTACAACATTAGGGAATTGTTGAAACTAGTTACTGATCATAGGAACATGAAACTGTCAGTACTTTATGACAGATTGGAAACACAACTACGTGCATTAGAATCGTTGGAGATAAAATCCGATAATTACGCTGCCATTCTCTTCCCGTTAGTGGAGTCATGTTTGCCACTAGAAACGTTGAAGCAGTGGGAGCGTATCAATAGAGATTGTGATAGGACCTTAGAGGAACAGATGGATAATTTAATTACTTTTATCAAGAGAGAAGTACAGACGGAAGAGCGTGTGGCCCTTGCTAATACTCGTTTCGGTACTTCTAACTCGCAACCGATGGATAGAGGAAATTATTCTCCTTGTGAGACTCAGCTATGTGCTACCGCAGCTGACTTAGCCAAACTCAGTCTTACAAATCAGTGACTATTTTGTAAAGGCAAACACAGTACCACTGACTGCCAGAAGGCCGTGACCATGTCTATTGATGAGAAAAGGAAGCTTCTGGCTCAGGCTGGTTGTTGTTTCGCCTGCACAAAGAAGGGGCATCTTGCAAATCGATGTCGGGTGAGGTGTAGTTCTTGTAGAGGCCGACACATTCTGGTGATGTGTAGCAAAGTCACGGGCAGTTCCGAGGTAGAAAAGGGAAACGTTGTGGCACGTCCTTCTTCGGAATTAGATCTCCTTGCTGTTAATCATAACTTGATGTTTGGTGTCTCAAATGAAGTGTTCGCTGCTATTCTGTACAATGGTGATATGCAGTGAAGGGTTCGTGTTTTAATAGACAATGGATCACAACGCTCCTCTATCATAAGTAGCTTGGCGAGAGAAATGAAGTAAAATGTCATTCATTCTCTGTTTGGAGGCTGCAACCTCGGATTGGTGAGGCACCAATGTTATAAAGTTCATTTACGAGGGTTAGATAGAGACTTCGCCTGTAGGTTTTCAGTACTGGACCAAGCCAACATCGCTTCGTTTATCCCGTTGGCCAGGCCCAGCACGGAAATAGAGGAAAAGCTTCGACAATTAGGTTTCAAGCTCATTGAAGACATGCCTGGACCCATAGATATACTGATAGGAGCTGATATAGCGGACAAGATCTGGTCAGGCAACAGAGTAATTCTTTCTTCTGGTGTTGTGGCTGTTGAAACTTTATTTGACTGGACTCTAATGGGCAGTGAGAAGAAGACACCCATTGCCAGCTGCTGTACCAATCTTGCCACAACCTACACTATGACAACTGTAGTTGATGGGGACATTGGTATCTGTGACCCAGCTGAGAAGCAAGATCGAAAAGCTAAGCGATTAACTGTTTTGGAACATTTTAAGAATACTGTTGAATATGTGGACGGTCGATACCAGGTTCGACTTCCGTGGTCCCTTGTTTCAGAATTGCCCTCTAATCTTGAAGTGGCAGAGGGTCGGTTGGTGAGAACAACAAGAAAGATGCGCCGTTCCAACAGTTTATTTGAAGATTACGATTCATTATTTCGTGAAAGGTTGAAGCTTAACAACTTTGAAAAGGCGAAGGCGAATGGTAAGGGACACTACTTGCCCCATCGTCCAGTGATAAAAGAGACTAGCAATACCACAAAGATGCGCCCCGAAAGAAAACCGTGGGTGTCTCAGCGGACATAGAGAAAGACTTTCTAGAGATTGCGATTCATCCTGATGATAGAGACTATCTCAAGTTCCTGTGGTGGGACAGTGACAGCAGGTTAATGACAATGACACACATTCGCGGGGTTTTCGGGGTGACCTGTAGCCCTTTCTTCTTACCGTCAGTTCTCGATCACCATCTCAGTATATGTGTTGAGAGTTATCCTGTAGAAGATAGTGCAATTTTGAACAAGTTGAAGACCAGATTCTATGTCGACAGTCCTTCAGAGGCTGAGTATTTGCGGACTCTTGCTACATGTGTTATGGCTAAAGCAGGATTTAATCTCAGAGGGTGGGAGTTCTTAGGTGACTCTTCTGACTTGTATACCGTTCTCTGTGAATGTGAAAGCATTGTCAATTCAAGACCAATCACTGTTTCATCGGAAACCAATCAAGATCCTGTTGCCTTGACACCGGAGATGTTCCTCAAAAATTTTTGCAATAGTGGAATCGGAGATATTGACGAAATTGAAAAGAACCATTTGAAGCGTCGTTTACGTTATCGACACAAACTCAGAAAGCAGCTGAGGGCTCTGTTCCGTTCAGAATACTTAGGCTCACTGAAGTGGATTTATCGCAAGAAGACTCGTCTGCCCTCAGGAGGAGAAATCGTGTTAATTGGTTCAGATGATACCAAAAGAATCTACTGGCCACTTGCACGAGAAGAAAATATAGTTCAGGGACGTGATGGTAATATACGAGTTATTCGGTTGAGAACTGAAAAGAGAACAATGACTCGCCCGCTACAACGTGTATTTCCTTTGGCGATTGAAGGCCAGTCTAACAAGGATAGCGAAGAGGTGTTGCGGCTTCTATTTCAGAATCTTGTGATCATACTGAGTCACCAGTGTCGTTTAGATACCTCCAGGTTTTCGTATTGACCCTCAGGTTATTCGATCCGGAAGACTGGTGAAAGCGCGCATCGTTTAGACTTCTAGAAAATGAAGATACCTTGTCACTATGTTTAGTAATTTTCATTTCAGAAAATTAGGTGGGATGATGTGGCAGCACCAGCGTGTATCACAGAACTTTAATTGTACTTCTTCGACCTCTTTGGTAGGAACTAGTGTGTTTTGTTTCTGTGTGTAATCTTTCTTGTAATTTAAACCTGTATTTTTGAAGATCTGTTCACATAGTATGGGACGGAATAATAAAGTATAGATTAAGTAAAAAGATAAAGGGGATATCGGATAACTGCTTAACCGTAGGATATATGACAACTTGAATGATCAGCTAGTGGTCACGTAAGTAAGGTTAACCGAAGATTATATACCTCTGCTGACACATCATGCATTGACATGGATGATTCAAACAGAAGTAATGTTTCAGCTAATGACAAAAGGAAATCTTCTCAGCCTGTGTCTAACCATTGCGGGCAACTGTTTAAGTCCACTAGGGGGGTCAATATTCATATCTCAAAAGCACATCCGAATGAGCACCGAACACTGCTAGTGAATAGACAGACAGCTGGGGAATCGAACCACCAAGTAAGAACTGAAATAAATTTAGGAACATCTGCAGAACAAGGGCATGAATCTAGAAAAGAAATAAACCAACAAAACACACATAACTCGTACTACCAAGAGCAAATGGTGATATGGAGGGCAAAGCTACAAGGTGACATCAATGATGCTGAATTTTTCTTATTAGTAGAAGACTTTTTAAATTTTCTGTCCACTACAATTGATTTTTTGCCTGAGCCTAAACACCCAGCAAGGGAATTTTACGAGGCGCGTAAAAAGAAATCGTATGTTAATACGGAAGAGGGATATAAACAATGTTCAAATCCGCAAAGGTCCACTGATAGGGATAGAGAAAAAAGGCGAAGTAAATATTTATATCAGTTAACTCAATTTCAGTTCCACAATCAACGTAGGAAAACAGTTAGAACTGCCCTTCATGAAAACAATGAAAGGTGTCTGATTAATTCGCAACATGTATATGGCTATTTCCATGAAATATTAGGACATGACAATAATTCAATGAGAGATAATTATCCCTCAAAAGTGAGTGAAGCTATACAAACGGTTTACAATGACACGTTTAATTATATTATATCTAAAGATGAAATACAGCTTGCAACAAGTAGAATTGCGGTGGACACTTCACCTGGACCAGATTACGTCATCGTTAGAGCTATCAAAAGTGACATCCCTTCCGAGACAATTGCCACAACAGCCACTCGTATGCTTCAAACAGAACAGGTACCACCGTGTTTTAGAAAGGCAAGAACCGTTCTTATACACAAGGGAGGTGACCCTGATGACATTGCTAACTGGAGACCAATCACAATATTTTCTGTTGTTAGGAGAGTAATTGAGCGAGCTCTTGATAAACGTTGCTTTTAATCCACAACAACGGGGATTTATATCTTCAGCCGGTACATATATCAATACTTCTACACTCGATTCGGTTTTAAATTCTGCGAAACTGAACAAAACTGATCTAACAGTGATTTTTCTAGACGTCAGAAAGGCGTTTGACAACATTGGGCACCTTCATTTACATGAGACCTTGAGGACATGAGGAATACCTGAGAAATTAAAGGAACTAATAGTTAATCTCCAGACAGGAAACACTACAAAAATAGAAACCGTGACTGGAAAGACAGCCACCTTAAGCCTAAAAAGGGGTGTTCTGCAGGGATCACCTCTTTCTCCCTGTCTCTACAATCTAGCGACAGATCATATTTTAAACAAACTAACTGAAGACTCTCTCACAAGCCACTATGGATTTTCTTTAGTACCACATCTTCCACCTTTAACAATCATGGGTTTCGCTGATGACATGGTTGTCATAGGAAATAGTCCAACAGCAGCACTTGAGCTCTCGAAAATAGTCACAAGGTGATTTCATGAATTAGGGTGTTATATCAACCCAATGAAATCTACGGCAATCTGCATCGAACGCGGAAAGTTAATCGAAGACCCAGCTGAATTTAAGAGCTATAATATATCGAGTTTGCAACGTGGAGAAACAATCCGCTATCTGAGAGTTAAACTTTCAAATGAAATAATTTTTCAACCTACACAGGAGCTTAAAAAATTACAGAATAAAATGGAGAAATTGTTTTCTTCTCCACTATTACAGGCAGACCAGAAATTTAAAGTAATAAACACAGTTATATGCCCATCTCTCATATACCCATTCCAAACTATCAAGCCAGAGAAGATTCCGAAAAAGCTCCTTGCTGATACAGACATACTAATTCGACGTGCTCTTTAGGAAATTCTTCAAATACCTGCAAACATTCCTAATTGAATGGTCTACACTGAGAAATATATAAGGGGTTGGGACTCTTCTGCGCCACTTGGGAAGCTCATCTTCTGCACATTAACATCTGTAAGGTACTATTAAACTCAGGTGACGAATACATCCGTGCTACAACAAGTCTGAAAGAAGAAATAACTCTCTCACTACAATCCCTCAATGTCCCTCCATCTGACAATTTGCTACATTCACGCCTAGAAATAACAGATGCCAGGAAAGTGAGAAGAGTACTGAGAGAAAGGGCAATCAGTGAGTGGTGTAACTTACAGCAGAAAGGAAGAGGTGTATGTTTGTACAATGAATACACTCCTGCCAACTCCTGGATTCGAGACCATCAAGGCTTATCATGTACATTTCAGCGGTAAGAGCGGTACCAGGAAGATCTCAGAACAATTCCCTTTGTAGGCGCTGCCTCAAGGAGATTGAAACTCTTGCGCATGTTCTGGGATCTTGTCCTCATGGTGAACTTTTAAGGAATACGCGTCATCATAACGTCCGCTCGTTAATTGCGGCGACGCTAAAAGACCATGGTTTCCAGGTATTTGAAGAGGTTCATGGCTTAGCGGACAACGGAAGCCGCAGAAGGTTTGACATCATTGCTTTCAAGAATAAGAAGAGAGGTTACATCATAGACCCCACAATTCGCTTTGAAAGCCATAAGTCGCAGCCCTCAGATGTTAACCTAGAGAAAAGGAATGTTTACTTACCAACAATTCCTTACTACAGGGAGAAATACCAGATAGAGGAAATCGACATAGTAGGTCTGATGATTGGAGCAAGGGGAACGATTCCCGCTTTTGCCGCTAATTTCTGGAAACAGATGTCTCTGCCAGTTACAACATTACGGGAGATTGCCATCATAGCCTTAAGGGGCTCACTGATAATTCTAAGAAATCACTGTTACAATTAGGTTTCCTTCAACACTTCTCAAGTACAGTATATCTATTTATCTTCTAAAAATAAATGTAAAAGTATACTTTGTCGCAAGGCAGCCTCTGCATGAGAGGAAGTATTTCATAAAATAATAAGGTAACCGGGGTCAAAAAATCCAATATGATGCACGGCCCATGAAATCTGGGGGCAAGCTTGCCCGCGGGAACAAAGTTTCTAACCATGACTTGATTTCCGACTTTTAAATTGGTGGGCCTCCGTCCACGATCATATCTTTCCCTAGCCTTTTCATGTGACACTTTAAGATTGGCCTTAGCCTTCTTCCATAGATCTCTAATATTATCGGGATCTATTGTCTCTGGTAGAATATCATTAAGTGACCAAAGGTTAGAGAGCGGCGTGTTAGGCACAAATTTAAACATCGGAGAAGCAAGAGTGAACTTATGGGACTTATGAACTGCCGAATTGAAAGCAAGGGCCAACCAATGCAGGGACGTATCCCACCTGGAATGACCTTCATGATGAAATGCGATGAGAGCTGATCTAAGATTTCGATTGACCCGCTCAGCCAGAGATGGTTGAGGATGATACACCGATGTAGTTACATGCGATATAGACAGATCAAAATAGAATTTACGGAAGAGGTTGGAGGTAAAAGCTTTAGCATTATCAGAAACTAGATATCGACAAGGACCAAAAGAAGCAAATATGGTATTCAAACAAGAAATAGTGGACTGAGCGGTTGTCAGCTTTCAGCTTTTACCAATTTTCTAATTTCGCCGTCCATACCATTCCAAATAAACATCTCTCGGATCTTTTCTCGAGTTTTGAAGATGCCTAAATGCCCCCCTTATGGGCTCTCATGGTAGTACTTGAAGATCATAGGTACAAGCACGGATGGAATCACAACTTTCATCTTTTGGTCATGTCTCGACGGGCAACACAAAACCCCGTTCCTCAACACATAAGGGACGACATGTTCCCCAAAAGAAAGGGTTTCAATAATAGGGGCCAGCACGGGATCTTCATGTTGATGTTTTTCAATATCCCTTAACAACATGGGGGCATCAGTTAGAATGGTATTAATGCCCGAAGGTATGGGCGTGGGATGAGAAGAACTATCTTCCAGTTCGGAGTTCTCCACATCCTGGGCAAACATTCGGCTTAGTCCATCCGCCACAACATTTTTTGATTCTCTGATGTGTCTAACATCAAACTGGAAGGCAGAAATCCTGATGGCCCATCCGGCTATACGACCAGTACGACGCGGCCTAGCTAAGACCCAACTTAAGGGTTGGTTATCTGTTTCCAGGTCGAATTTGACATGTTCCAGATAGAGGCAGAACTTCTCTAATGCAAATAAGACTGCCAAACCCTCAAGTTCATAGATGGAGTACGTGGCTTCTTGAGCCGATAGCGTCCTAGTGGCATAGGCGATGGATCGCCTTCCGAGTTCAGTTTCTAGAAGAAACACCGCAGCCACCGCCGACGACGATGCGTCGGTTTGAACGATGAATTTCTTCGAGAAATCAGGCTTAGCAAGGACAGGGACGTTGCAAAGAGCTAATTTCAGGTCTTCAAAAGCGGCTTGTTGAGACTGGCCCCACTCAGATTTGACGCGTTTCCTTCGAAGTAAGTTCAAGGGCGCCGCTCTGTTAGCGAAGTTAGGAATAAATTTCCTGAAGAAATTCACCATGCCAATGAATCTGGCAATACCTTTGATGTCCTTAGGAGGTTTGAAATCACGGATGGCCTGTGTTCTAGAATGATCCACTGCCACACCATCGGGCGACACAATATGTCCTAGGAAGGACATGGAAGGTTTAGCAAAAGATATCTTGTATAACTTCACAGTTAACCCTGCCTTACGAAGGCAATTAAGGACCTCTTTCAGATGATCAAGGTGTTCTTCAAAGGTCTCAGAAAATACGACATCATCAAGATAATTGTACAAGTATTCAAATTTGATCTCGGAGAAGACCCTATCTAGCAATCTCGTGAGCTCGGCTGCTCCCGTAGTAAGACTGAAAGGCACGCGGTTGTACTCATACTAGTTCCAATCCGTGGCAAAAGCTGTTAGATGTTTTGATTCTTCAGCTAGAGGGATCTGATTATACGCCTGATTAAGATCTAGGATAGTGAAGAACTTAGCTTTCCGAAACCATGAAAAACAAGAGTGAAGGTCGGGAAGAGGCACAGATTGTAACACCACCTTCCGATTTAAAGCCCTATAGTCAATCACATGCCTGAAGCCACCTTGGAGTTTCGGAACTAAGAAAATGGGCGATGAATACGACAACTTAGAGGGTCGAATGATACCATCCTTTAACATCTGATCGATGATCTCCTTGAGAGCCTTAATTTAGGTGGAGATAACCTTTAAGGTGGAAATCTAATCGGGATCGAATCAGTAACCGTAATCTTATATTCGATAAGGTCAGTAACACCAAGAGTATCGGAAAATATATCAGGAAACGATTGACACAACTTACGAATACTATCAGCATGGTCCTCAAGTAGATATATAAGGTCTAACAACATCTCAGCCTGGGTAGGAGAATCAGATAAACATGAAGCAGAATTACACTTAAGCAAAGAATTTGACAGTTACTAGAAAATTTGAACGTGCACGACTTGCTCTGATTGTCGAGCACGAGACCAGTAGAAGTCATAAAATCCGCTTCCAATATTACCGGGCAAGACAAGTTCTTAGCCACAAAAAATTTATTTTTCCAGGTGAATTTAGAGATCCGAATTTTGGCAAAGATAAACCCTAAAATGTCTAATGGAGAAGAATTAGTCGAAACGCATTGAAGCGGAGACGAACAATAATCAGAAAATTTACAAACAGACTTTGATTTAGAATACTAGTCAGCCGAAAGTCTAATAGTCTAATAGAGCGGTAACGGGTTCACTATTCAACTCAATCTTGAGAAACGGTACAAGTGCGGGGGACTCCGCCGCAAGTCTGAGGCATTCTTTAGGGCATTCAAATGCGGGGTTAGAAGAGCTTCTACCCTGTTCCGTGCTTTCGGTGGTTTTAACCGGGCCTGAGCCTTGGGGAGATGAATTTGCGGACTCAGCCGATGCCACTAGTCACTTTGGATTATTCGAGTTGGTGGAGGTGGCACATGACGTGGAACAGCGGCATTAGGGCAATTCTTGGCGGGGTGATTAAAGGAGCCACTCTTGAAACATCCTTGTGATGAACCTGCTCCATTCTTTGTCCCGCTGGATTTAATCAAAGGGCACTTGTTACGCAGATGATCTGTCAACCCACAAGCATAACATTTGCGGGTGGTGAAAAGTTCGGCGAGGTTGAGGCCGAATGTAGCGACTCGTAAGGTGACGGCATATCTAACTCCTTCGGCTGAGACCGCCATAGCTTCTAATTCAGCAAGAGTTTGAGGACGCGATGCAAAAAACAAGTACGACCTGTAGGATCTGCACGATTTGATCTTCAGGGTAATGAAGAGCGAATATCCTGGTGTAGAACTTGATGTCCTGGATGAAGTCAGCGAGATTTTCATCCAGTCGCTGTACTCTGTAATAGTAGTTCTTTATTAGAAAGGACATTGCCCTAGCCGGAATGAAATTCGCCAGAAGGTGTGCATGGAAGTCTTCTATAGAAGATTGCTTAGCTATGGCTCTGACGATTTTGTCCGAGAGGACACTTATGGAGTAAGGGTAAATAATTTGAAGAATTTGAGAAGGGAAAAGAGAAAACACTACAGCGTGATCTTGACATTCAACTAAGAATCTTAAAAATGAAATGACATCATTAGTAGAATTAATCGAAAATCCCGTATTTATGATGACAATTGGGCTTCAGTGAGAATTGATGGTAGAATGAGTTCTTGGTTAAGGGTACTTACAGGGGATAGACAAGGCTTTAATCTTTCACCTTTGCTGTTCGTAGTTTACATGGATCATCTGCTGAAAGGTATAAAATGGCAGGGAGGGATTCAGTTAGGTGGAAATGTAGTAAGCAGTTTGGCCTATGCTGACGACTTGGTCTTAATGGCAGATTGTGCCGAAAGCCTGCAGTCTAACATCTTGGAACTTGAAAATAGGTGCAATGAGTATGGTATGAAAATTAACCTCTCGAAGACTAAATTGATGTCGGTAGGTAAGAAATTCAACAGAATTGAATGTCAGATTGGTGATACAAAGCTAGAACAGGTCGATAATTTCAAGTATTTAGGTTGTGTGTTCTCCCAGGATGGTAATATAGTAAGTGAGATTGAATCAAGGTGTCGTAAAGCTAATGCAGTGAGCTCGCAGTTGCGATCAACAGTATTCTGTAAGAAGGAAGTCAGCTCCCGGCGAAACTATCTTTACATCGGCCTGTTTTCAGACCAACTTTGCTTTACGGGAGCAAAGCTGGGTGGACTCAGGATATCTTATTCATAAAGTAGAAGTAACAGACATGAAAGTCGCCAGAATGATTGCTGGTACAAACAGGTGGGAGCAATGGCAGAAGGGTGCTCAGAATGAGGAGTTAAAGGCTAATTTAGGAAAGAACTCGAAGGATGAAGCTGTATGCACAAATCGGCTTCGGTGGTGGGGTCATGTGAGGCGAATGGAGGATGAAAGGTTACCTAGGAGAATAATGGACTCTGCTATGGAGGGTAAGAGAAGTAGAGGTAGACCAAGACGACGATGGTTAGAGTCGGTTTCTAACGATTTACAGATAAGAGGTATAGAAATAAATCAGGCCACAACACTAGTTGCAAAACGAAGATTGTGGCGACGTTTAGTAAATTCGCAGAGGCTTGCAGACTTAACGCTGAAAGGCATAACAGTCTATAATGATAATGTATGTTAGAAATTCCCCTAAGCAACATAGTCAAAGGATGAGGCAAACTACTAAATCCGGGTGACATAATAGGTAACGGCCTAGGGGGTGAGTAAGCTTCAGAGACAGCATTATTTATAAAGAATGGTGGAATGGATGTACGACGATCAGACTCATTTCCTAATGGGGCAGATATTTGTTGCGCTGCTACAGATTTTCTACTTTCTTCCCCCTTTGAAGAATCCTCCTCACTTACGATGTTTACCACAGTGGGCTGGTCGGTTTTGGGAGCAGCTACTCCTGTTAACAATTGGCTAACTTTATTGGATATTTTTGATAGATGATCAACTAAATTACTCGCCTCCTTAGCATGATCTTCCTTTAACTTAAGAGACAATAGATCGCTAACCCTATTGTAAAAATGGAACAATTTAGCCTGTACTCTTTTAAGTTGGTTAGGAGATGGATCACTCACTTCAAAAAACTTACTGCAGAAGGTAGCTCGGTGGAGTTGTCCATGTCTGTTGTGAATCAAATAAAAGATCAATCAATTAAAATATCATCAATATCCTTCCCTCCCAAGTTTGGGATACTAATTGGTAATTATAATGATTCTTTCAGTTTGCTTGTATCTGCCGCAACCGTGCCCGAAGACTGAACATTTCTAATAAGTAATTCATAAATTAATTCCTCCTTGCGCAAGTAGCCGGGATGGAGGCCTTCGCGAGGGCCGGACATGATGAAAGAAATTTACAAATAAAGAAAATTTCCAGCGACCGAGAAAATTCTTAGAGTTCGGTGCGGACCTTATGTTTAGCCGTCGAAAGGGGCTTAATTGAGACCCATTTAACCACGCTCTGCTACCACTTGCTAAGGAGTTACCCGTGGAGCAGAAATAGGTGAAAGAAGGTGCCGGGATGAATGGGTCTAACTACAATGTCAAGAAAATAATTTAAAACTTAAACTGAATGCTATATTTTCTTAAATTCAACCTTAGCAAATTTTCATAACAATGAAACGTCGGGAACAACGACAAATTTTAGACAAGACAAGAAAATCCAAAATTTAGTGACTGTTTAAAAATCTGGGCTTCAAGCCCCTCGCTTTACAATTCTTGAGCTCCTAGCTCAAATTTACAAAAGAGCACAAATTTACCCAACGGCAGATATCCCACAATACATGGAGCACTTGCTCCCAATTTACAATATCAAGCCTCCCAGAGGCACTTTTACAACACTTTAAAAGAGCTGACTTTTTCTCAGTTCTTCAAGCCTTTTCAAGGCAACATGGCATGAAACTCTAATCATTTCTGGCCTTACAAGGCACTATTTACAAATAGAAATCAATTACACAGAGGTATCTACTACCCAACCTACAGGGCCTTAGTGAAAAAGAACAGGTTAAATAAATGGCCCGAGTACAATTTGAATAGAGTCGAAGACTGGGCTCCAGAAAATTTTAAGACCTGTAGGGCGCTTGGCCGACGAAACAGGGGCTATTGCCAACCTACTGAGGTAGCACGTATGGAAATAACTTTAATACATTGGAGAAACAAAAACGTGGCACCTCATACCAAGATGAAGGGGAGCTCGAGAGGGTATATCACTCTCTATCCCCGATTTACAGTAGAAGATTTTGTGAAGTTATTACATTAGCCGGCAGAAAGTTACATTTTTAGAAAGAAGGTTACATGGTTAACGATTTCGGACCTTTCCCTCGGGTTAAACTGCGGAGCTAGCAAGAAAGAAAGAAAGAAAGAAAGAAAGAAAGGAAGGAAGATGTTAATTTGCCATTACCTTGTCGAAGAACTGCTGCCTGATGAAAGAGGCGCCGACCGCCTCCTGCTTTGACACACACATTAGGTCAGATGACCATCAATTGGCCAAGAGACGTGAAAGTCCGCAGTTTATAAACCCTCGGGGAAAGTTCGAGAGCCACACCCTCTCGTTTTTATTGGGTGATTTAAAAGTTACACTCAAAATCGAAGAAGAAGAAGAAGAAGAAGAAGAAGAAGAAGAAGAAGAAGAAGAAGAAGGAGGAAGAAGACTGTGATTGGTAGAAAATTAATTACAAAAATTCTTGATTGGTTGGAATCAAAACTGGCGGAAAGGAAAGATCAATATTGCCAACCCAAAAATAAATGAACATCAACTAGTAAAAAACTTATGAATACAAAACTTCTTTAAATCAACAATTCTTTCACTTCGCACCAGGGTGCATGATCATAGTTTTTTAGCAGTGTCATCTATGGGAGAATGTCCAAACTTCTTGATGAGTGGTTAACAAATCAAGTAGAAATTCACACAGTACAAGAAACTTCACCATAACAAAATTACATCAGATTTTAGTGGTAACATCTTCTGAGTAAAGTTCTAAATCGTTGTATTATTGGTTTCACATTTGATAGATAGAGGAGTTCTTTTAGGCGCTCATTTTGAACGCGTGGCGCAGTGGTGTACCTCACGGTACAATAATCTAGCCCCGCCTGGCCACGTGACCTTCACACAACTTATGCTGCAAGAACCGCTGACTCTACTCTACAACACGCCCTTGTAATCACTACTGCTTACTCCGCATTCTTTGTTCCGTGACTTAATTCCTTTGGATTCAAGTAAACCAAATGACAACAATTGCGTACAATCCTCAATATCACAATCGGTAAGGCATCTACATTTCCAAGATACTCAACTACCTCACCACCTCAACGACCTTTGTTATCACTTGGTCTTACTTAGCCTCCAGGCTCGAATTCAAACTACTTCACTATATCCACATCACCCACACTTCACTAGCTTCTAAATTTTCCAACAAACCCATCGACTGAATATCCTCATATTCTTTACCACTTCTCCCTTACATCCTGACTTATCGTCCTATGCCCCTTCCTCTTCTATTTTTTTCACACAGGAATTTTTTACCGCACAGAAATACCTGTTCAGTTCTCCTCCGTTTTCCCATTCCTTAGTAACCGACCTTATAATACCCCACTCATCCCCGATGTTTGGCACTCAGTAAACTATTTCTAATCTTATTTGTTTCTTCACACTTACCTAATAAGTGAAAATCACCGTTCTCCGCCCCACAAAGTATACATACTGCCTTATCTTTACCTCTTAGTCACCCCGTATTTTTATGTAGCCCCAACAACGACCATACCAACCCTCTCCTTCTCAACCTATCAACGTATCTAATATTTATCCCCGTTACTTCCTCAACTTTATTAAAAACACTAAGGAACTTGTTAATCTACTTTCGGCCAATAATTTCTGCCGACCCGGATCTCTAATCCTCCTTACCAGTACCTTCATCCCTCTAGCTTCTATCTTCGTCGCCACCTCTTCCCACATGTGCCCGAGGCCTATCATCTCCAAGTATCCCTTAATTTTATCTAGCCAGCATCCCTTATAAGTACTCTTCCGTTGTTGTTCTTACGCGGCCTGTAATTACCTCCCTCCTTCCTGTCTTTTCAAATTCATCCAGTATCTAACTATTCTTTTCACACACTCAGATTCCAAATCCTCCCCACACATTAATTCCACACCTGCATTGGTTGTGCACATCGGGAGCCCCATCACCATCTTACCGAAATTACTAATAATTCGTCTTAACTCAACTCTTTTGTCATCCAACCCCCAAACTTCCGCGCCATACAATGCCCTCCCGAAAATCACCGATCTTAGAACTAACCTCAGGGTTTTATAATTGATACCCGGATATTTCGCTAGCAAGTTTTTGACTGAGGCTAGGGCGGCCCACCCTCTGATCCTCGCCCTCCTAATATGATCATTCCAGGTGCCTTTACTATTAATAATGACTCCTAGATATTCTATCTTGCTTACCAGTTCCAACCTTTCTCCCTGCACAACCCATTTCCCGTCATCCCTTCCTCCTTTGTGTGCCTGGGCTATTAGCATTTTAGATTTATTCCCATTAATTTTCAAGGCCCATTTCTTCGCAAAATCCGACACTGCATTTAAAGCCTTCTACATCCCTCCTGGGGTTAGAGTCATCAAAATCACATCAGCAAAAATCAATCCTGGGATTACCGGCACTGCCCAATTGCTTGCCCCATGCCCCTCCAAGGTATCGTTAATAAATAAAAGAAACAAAATTTGGCGATCATTTGTACTGTTGCTTTAAACCCACCTTGGACTCTAATGGTCTGCTCAACCTATCGTCTCCCAATTTTACACAGAACCTCACTACCCTAGATATCCCCTATACTGCCCTCATCATCTTTCCCGAAACCCCCAACCTTCCCAGTTTCTCTAATAGAGCTTCTCTATCCACCTTATCGAACGCCTTTTGAAAATCGATTGCCGCCACATACACCTTCCTTCTTGACAGACTCCTATACTTTTCCAGAACTGTCATCACTATCAATATATTATCCACTGTTCTTTTCTTTCTTCTAAATCATCCTTGGAAAGCTGACAATACTTCATTTTTTCTGCCCATTCACTCTACCTGTTCGCCAATACCCCTGTGTAAACTTTACTTAAGGAATCTAAAGGCCCGCTCCCACCTAGTGGAATGGAATCGAACCGAACCTAACAGAATTTGTTTTTAACACGTGTTTAAATGGGGGATAGAGACGGCAATCGCAACGAGTCGAATCGAATCGAACCGAACGGAACAGGATTCTCTGCCAAGAATATTTTTCGACTAACGGAGCGGAATCGAACAGAATTATCAAGATTCGTGCAACTTCGTAGACGGTCAGTTCGAGATCTTTCGGACGACCATTTGGCGGCAAATGTGTATCACCTTCAGCTGGAAAGTCAGCTGTTTCTTGGATACGGTCGGGAACGTTCTGTTTTGTGTTAGTTAATTTAATACATTAATACAAGACACGGAAAATTTACCAGTTTAATTCAAAAATATAATTTCCTCTACTACAAGACCCACGAGCATTACTACAACAACGTAAAAATAATGCCTGGGAGGAAATAAGCAAGGCCATGAAAAACCAAACTTACTAGAATATTAAATTTTGTGGTAGGTTACTGTAGTCTATAACTTCCTCACAAAATCATGTTATGTTGGAGTGCACATCTGTACGATAATTGGCACCACATCTCATATGGGATCTATATTTAAGTGTTTATTATATTTACAGTGAACTATTTCTAAGTCGCATTTCCTAGTTTTCAAACTGTCGTTTAAGTGTTCCTAACAAATAGTAAACTGCTCTGTTGTGGACAATAACTACACTTCAGTCTTTAATTAATGTTACAGAGAGTTGGCCGTGCGGTTAGGGTGGCGTAGATGTCAGTTTTCATTCGGGAGATAGTGAGTTCGAAAACCACTGTCGGCAGCCCTGAAAATGGTTTTCCGTGGTTTCCCCATTTGTCACACCAGGCCCTTACCTTAATTAAGGCCACGATCCTAGGCCTTTCCTATCCCATCGTCGCCATAAGACCTATCTGTGTCGTAAAGCAAATTGTAAAGCAACAATGGCGAGGCGACCACGGGACACAACCTGCTATGTTAGAAATGATCACGGACTCCCGTTGCATTTCCTCCTGTAAAATTGAGCTTTTCTGTTAAATTCTGCTATCTGAAATAGTTACTGAAATTGCAATACAATAACTTTGAGATACCGTCGAGACTTAGCTTCATCGCGCAATAAACATTAAAATCAGTTTGAATAGTCTTCTTTCTGCTCTCTTGTTAATTTCATGCACTCAGAAACTTCTCCGATCTCTGCCTCCTCACACCTATCAGACGGTCCATTGCAAGCCTGAAGTTTCTGTTCCGCTAGATGTGTGCGGTCAGCTGTTCGGTTCGATTCGATTCCACTAGGTGGGAGCGAGCCTTAACAGAGTATTCCTCTATAAATATTCAAACTGTTTTTACTACCCCTTCTCTTATATACTGGACATACAATTCCTGTTTCCCATTCCTTTCGGTAATTCCCCTGATCAAAGATCTTATGAAATAGTTTCACTATGCCCTCTATCATTGTCTCATTTTTGCTAATTTCTTTCAAATCTTATTATTGATCCCATTGCAACCCCCCGCCTACCTGCCCTTGATTCTTCTTATCACTCTCAAGGTTTCCTCCCTCGTAATTTCCTTATCTAGTTCGTAATTTGCCACTCTTCTATTCCTCCAAATTACTTCTACCCCCGTCTTCCTCCAGCATTCTTCCTCCTTACCCCCGAGTAATTTACCAAAGTGGCTCACCCACTGTACATCTTCAATGCTCTTTACGTCTATACTCCTTCCACCCTTTATTATTCTGTTAATCCTTTCCCAAACTTTTTCAATGTTGTTAGTCTTACATTCTTTATTTATGGCTTCAGTTTGTTCCTCTAACCACTCCTTCTTTACCTCAAAACTTTTCTTTTTATACTCTTTCCTCAACGTACAGAATACCTCCTTTTCTGCACTCCCACTTTTTTCTATACTCCCCTAACGCTCCCAGCACCCTTTTCCGCATACCTTCACACTCCCAATTAAACCATTCTTCACCCTCTTTCTTTTTCCTCCTTCTACCTTTTACCTTTTGTGCTTCATCTTTATTGAATGTTGCAGTAATTCCAAGGCTTTATCCTCTAACGCTCCTTTCCATCCATATTTCAGAATTTGTAATTCCTGTTTTGCTACCCTATCCGAGTCCCTTTCCACTTTCTCCGACCATTTGTACTTCTTATATCCACTCCCTAGTTCATCCTTCATCTTAATTTTCTTTCTAATATGCTTCTCCTCCCCTCTTTTTAACATAACCCACACTGGAAAATGGTGAGATTCAATCTAGTCTCCTATTTTCATTAATTTGCCGCAGCGCACATCTCTAGGAGCTTCTCTCCATAACTGTTTACAATTTTATCCTCACTTCTTCTACTTTTCAACAAATACTTCCCATCTTACCTACTATATACTGGGCTCTGTTCCCCTATTCTTGCGTTCCAATCTCCGAATAGCAACATATCCTCTTCCTCTGCAAACCTCTCTCTTATCATACTAATATCCACCAATAGCTCTTCAAAAAGATGCTTATTAGCATATGCTGAACTACTAGGGTGACAATAAACGAAGCTATATTTATTTTCTTCATCCTTCCCTCTACCCATCACATATTAAATCTCACCCATATGGTTTCTTCCATATCTGTCACGATGTCCTCCACTAGTTCACTAATTTCTTCCCTAATTTATACTACGATCCCTCTTGGGGCTCGTCCCTTAGTCCTCTTCTTCCTTCTATATTTATATTCAATCACAAACCCCTTCCATGTAATCTCTTTCCCTGTATCCAGCCACGTCTCCAAGAGTGCCACAACGTCGAAACTTTCTACTACTTCCCGAACCTTTTTATTTCCTAGTTTGCTTATTAGTCCCTCAATATTCGCACATCCTATTTTACAATATAGTTATAACTTTCCCTCCCTCCCTTCTAAATTTCCTCCCCTATTCTTACTCCTTGTAGTTCTCGTCCCCTCATCCCCTATCTCCATTTCTCCTTTTTTTAGCAACCTTTGCCGTTCCATGCCCTCCGTATCCTCCATTCTCTTAGTTACTTTACCTCATAAGTCTTTCAAACTCCTACTTCTTACTTTGCTCATAACTGTTTTACCTTCCTGTCGATCACTCTTCTCATGTCCTTTTTTGTTCACTATAACACTGCACTCAGCTCCTGCCGTTTCTTGCTGTTCACCCTAACTCACCCCTTCACTGCTCTGATCTTCTGTATCCACACTACACTGTCCAGTTCCACCAGGGTTGATCTCCTCTCCTCCCTCCGCTCCACCCCTCATTGTTTCTTCTTCCTTCCTTCCACCTTGCAGTGCCATCTCTCCCCCCTCGGCACTCGCGCCTTCGTCCATCTCTTTCAGCTTCGCCACTGAGTACTCTCTTACCCATCTTCCATTCGTCACAACTAGCCTCTGACCTCTTATTTGGGCCTGAAGACCCCGTTGTCTCGCTCTCCAAAGGTGTCTGTTCAATATGTTTATAATTTCACTGCCTTCTCTTCCCATGTCTCTTTTCACCCCTACTTTCTCTCCTTGTAAATTGTTACAGTTTCTTATCACGATTTCTGCCATTAGGATAGACAAAAATTTTACAATTTAGTTCTTCCCACTCTCTCCACATCGTCTGTGTCCATTTCACTGAAGTGTATCTTCATCCTATCTCGTATGACCTCTATCACCTTGTGAATTAGTTCAATCTTGCCTTCCCTCTCCCCTTCTTCCACACCATATGACTACCCCTCTGCTTCTCTCTTCAGCATCAACACCTCCTCTTCTAGATGTATCAGTTTCCCTCTTAATAACTCTATTTCCTTCTCATTGTTGCCCACTCTCCTGTTCGATTCCTCAGTCTTCGTTTCTAAACATTTCTTCATGTTCCCTATCTCCTTTCTCTGCTCTTCCATCATGTCCTTTTTTTTTTGCTTGTACCTTATCCCATTGACAATTTTCTTGTAACACTTCTCTCACTACCACTTTAAGTGCTGCCAAGTCCTCCATGCTGAATTTTCCTCTGGCATTTGGGCCTGGGTTTAATTCCACCATCCCAATCACCAGCAACACAGCTATCACTGTCGCTACCAGCACCGCTTCACCCATTTTAACTTCCTTTCTTCTCTCCAGCCCGTTCTTGGCCTCCTTCCTCTGCTTCACCTTCCATTTCGCAATCGCGGCCCAGTACTGCTCAATACCGACACGCGACTTCACTCCTCAGACGGTAAACACATTAGTAATAGAAGACTTACTGCATGTGCCATGATGAGTGATGACTTTGAACTTGACCATTTTAATAATAATAATAATAATAATAATAATAATAATAATAATAATAATAATATTGTTAAGGGGTTACCCGTGGAGCAGAAAGAGGTTAAACAAGGTGCCGGGATGAATGCGTCTAACTGCGATGTCAAGAATAGAATTTAAAACTTTAGCAAGGGTTATATTTCTTTAGAATTTCAAAAATCAACAAATAACAACGTAATAGGTATAATTAGCAATTTAGAAATAAGTCAAGGAAAATACAATATAGTGAATTCCACAAGTCCTGGGCTTCAAGCTCCTCGCTTTACATTTCCTGAGCTCTCAGCTCAAATTTATAAAGAGCACAAATTCATTCAAGGGCAGAAATCCCCGTAATTCATGGAGCACTTCCTCCTAAAATACAACATCTAGCCTTCAAGGGGCATTCATTAACCTCTCAAAAAGAGCTAACAGGCTCTCAGTTTCTTCTAGCCTATTCTGGGCCCACAAGGCACAACTTACAAACTTTGAAACAGCGGTATCTTGTACCCAAGCTATTGGGCTTTTGCGGAAAAGAACAGGTTAAGTAAATGGCCCGAAACACAAATTGAATGGAGGCGTGTACTTGCACTCCTAGGTATGAACTCTGAAAACCTAAAGGGCACTAGGCCGATGAAACAGGGGCTATTCCCAAACTACTGAGTTTGCACGCACGGAAATAACTCTAACACATTGCAGAAACAAAAGCGTGGCACCTCAAACCAAGATGAAGGGGAGCTCGAGAGGGTCTATCACTCTCTATCGCTGATTTGCAGTTAAAGATTGAATGAAGTTTTTACATTAACCGGCAGAAAGTTACATTTTTAGGAAAACTAGGTTACATAGTTAATGATTCGGACCTTTCCCTCAGCTTAAACTGCGGAGCTAGCAAGAAATAAAGATGTTATGTGGCCATTACCTTGTCGCTGTACTGTTGCCTGATGAAAGAGGCGCCGCCCGCCTCCTGCTTTAACACACACACTAGGTCAGATGACGATCAATTGACCAAGAGACGTGAAATTCCGCAGTTTATAAACCCTCGGGGAAAGTTCGGGATCATTGAAGATTAAATTAGCCACACCCTCTCACTTTTATTGGTGAATTTAAAAGTTATACTGAAAATCGAAGAAGAAGAAGAAGAAGAAGAAGAAGAAGAAGAAGAAGACTGTGATTGGTAGAAAATTAATTACAGAAATTCTTGATTGGTTGGATTCAAAACTGGCGGAAAGAAAAATGAATATTGCCAACCCACAAATAAATGAACATCAATTAGTAAAAAAAAAAACTTATGAATACAGAACTTCTTTAAATCAACAGTTCTTTCACTTCGCACCAGGGTGCATGATCATAGTTTTTTGGTGGTGTTATGAATGGGAGAATGTCCAAACTTCTTGATGAATGGCAAACAAAACAAGTAGAATTTCACACAGTTCAGGAAACTTCACAATAACAAAATTACATCAGATTTTAGTGTGACATCTGAGTAAAGTTCTAGGTAGGTTTAGTTTCAATTTCACTGATTCACCAGTAGAGGGGTTCATTTAGGCGCTAGATTTAAATGCGCTGCGTAGGGGTGTACCTCCCGGTACAATAATAATAATAATAATAATAATAATAATAATAATAATAATAATAATAATCATCTCTATTCTGTGATATGAAGAGAACGAGCTGTAATTTTACTCACTTATAGATTGTCACCACACATAACACTACCCTCCACCACAATAACACGCACTTATCTACACATGGCAGATGCCGCCCACCCTCATCGGAGGATCTGCCTTACAAGGGCTGCACTCGGCTAGGAATATCCACAGAAAATTACTTACTTGTCTTCTTTACAACATAAACACAATGAACCTCTCACGACCACGACTTTAGTACTTTTTCAAGAGAAATACGTTTCTGTCAGCGAAGTTAGTTATATATTCGCCGTGATGACCTAAGGATGCAGCTATATTTATTGGCATGACTTCGAACTACGTACGCCTGACTTGAGGAACGTTTGAGGCACTTGGTCTCTTGAAGCTCGAGCCGTGGTTCGTCGGTTCGAGTCCCGCTTCCATCAGAATGTTGCTAGGGGAGGTTGTGTGTGCCAGAAGCCTGGATTCAATTCCAAACCTCCAAGACGAACCCATTTTTAAAAATATTTTGACGACTTTTCCAAAATGATATTTTCTTTACTGCTTTCAAAAACAAGAACAGCAGATGAACTAGGGAGCGAGGGGTTGGCTTCCTCAACATGTTGTGATTCCGTTCGGATGGTGTAGGAAACCTGGCCGCTACTCAGCCCGGCAGGACGAGCGGGAAGGCCCAGGCAGCTCAAGAAAAGGACAACAACATTTTTTAAAAAATTTTGAGGACTTCTCCAAAATTATATTTTCTCTACTGCTTTCAAGAACAAGAACAAGAGTTTAACAAAATATGTTAACAAGAGACAAAAGTAAATGCTTACAAGAGGAAGTAACACTCTGATACGCAGGCTGTTTCTCTTGAAAACGAAATAGAATCTTAAACAGTGAATTACAATAAAGCAAAGAAGCCGTGGTTGTCAAGATATCAGGGCGGAATCGAACCGTCGATTTCAAATAGTTCCGTATCAGAGGGTTTTGTAACCCTGAACGGCCGAATATGAAGAAGGTAGCAACGGGAAAGGCCGACCACAAAATGGAATGCGATGCTGAATCCACTCAAGCATAGAGGAAGAAGGCCCGTGGCGCGTTGGCGAACAAGGGAGCGCTGCTGCCCCAGGTCAGAACCAGTGCTGCGTGCTGACTCGTTCCTTTGATTTGATCAGACAACAGTGGCAACTTAGAAATTCACGAGTACCAAGCCACAAATAAGAACAATACTCATACATTCCAAGTCCTTAGGTGGAACTAAAACTGAAAGGTAGTGAGTGACATCATTAAACGAAGTAGAAAATTAAGCACATTTGATAAAGTTCTCCGACCGATCGCACTATCACCAGAGAGAGGCCGCACTGTTCCTCTTTCTATGTGATAGACATTTTAACGCTAAATTCAAGTCTGCTTTTTAGTTTTCATACATCAGGGATGGTTTAAGAGTAATCCGATTCTCTAATTTCTTTTAATATTTTCATATTATGGTGTGGTTTACTGTAGTCACGTCCTAGTTCGTGAACCATGGGCAACGGCTGACTGGCCTAGTGAATTGTCCTGAGAGTCCGGATACCAGTCGCTATGGAATGACAGTGGGCATCTCGGACATATTCCGAGTCATGGCCCTCCTTGTGCTAGGGCCATACAAGCTACCGATGGTCCCTAACTATGTGTAAGTGGGGTAGCATCCTGCTTCACGAACTTACAGAGCTCATAAAATTTTACGCAAGCCTCAGAACTGTGGGAGTAAAGCAGTCCCACTCCCATTTCACAAGAGCGACTCCTTGGAAATAACTTGGCCAACAAAATGGAATTTGATGGGGAGCTATCAATATTAATGGGGCTTATGGGAGAAGGAAAGTAGAACTGACTGTCTCAGCAAAGAGGATGCATTTGGGAGGAGGAGATTATAAAATGTACTCGACGAGTGTTCAAATGGGAAGGGAAGAGTCTGGGATAGAGATGTTCATCAGGAATACCATTGCACGGAACAGTTTCTGTTAGGCACGCAAATGAGCGAATGATATCTGTAGATTTGTCAGCTGGAGGAGTTAGGACGAGAATTGTGAGGGTGCAGATGAGGATGAAGTTGGCAAGTTTTATGAAGCATTGAGTGACATCGTGGTCAGGGTCAACAGCAAGGATAGAATAGTGCTAATGGGCGATTTCAACGCGAGAGTTGGAAATAGAACTGAAGAATACGAAAGGGTGATTGGTCAATGTTGAAAAGATATGGAAGCTAAATAGAAATGGGAAGCGTTTAGTGGACTTACGTGCTAGTCTGGGTTTAGCAGGAACGAATACATTCTTTAAGCATAAGGCTATTCATCGCTACACATGGGAGGCTGGGGTACCAGATCCATAATAGACTATATCTTAACCCACTTCGAATTCAAGAAATCTGTTAGGAATGTACGGATTTGATTGAAATGTAATTACTGTAATTATCACATGTAATGTACGATTTTTTCGGGGATCTTTCGATGAAACTAAGTATATTATTACATAATACGTTCCATTTTACCACACGGATGAGGTAACACAAGCAACATGCTCAGTGAACAAGTGGTGAGGCTCCACTGTCATTGTTGTCACTGCCTACCCGCAGTCGCACCGTCTTACATAATGGAAACATTTACTTGTGCCAAGTTGGCTGTCATTAACCTCGTTTAGGGAACAGCACTTGTCGCCAGAGAGCTGTATAGACAAGCCGCCGTATTTCCAACAGCCGAGCGTCTCCGGGACACAGGCTCGCTTCATCCTCGGATCGCGGGTCATGGGGCGCATCTTGATCCAGCGGAGCTGTGGAGGGAGAGGGAAATTTTCCGAATTATCGAAGAGAGACCAACTATAAGCAAAGCAGCTTGGCATACAAGTAGGTACATCACGCCGTACATTGCGTGACCAGGTGTCTTTACCATTACACATGTTCTTTTCGTTTTGAGCCACGAATGGTAGGCACGTTGAATTTATTTAGTTTTATAACATATCCATTATTCGTATGAAACCAAATGTTCGATCTGCTCCGACAGTTCACTTCCAATTCTCTTCGTTTGGACATCCTATTCCCAGGTATCGGATGCTACCATTATATCGTCTACATAAATAGTGGCGATGGCTTTTACCTTTTCAAATATTTGGCTTTCCAACACTCTTATCAAGACGGCTCCCGAGTTCTTGATGCCAAAGGGCAACGGTTGAAGACATATGTTATGTTATCAAAGATAAACCCAGTAAAAAGCCGACTGTGCTCGTCCGATACAATATGGAAATAAGATGATGTCATGTCCATGCCTGAAAAATATGTTTTTCCATAAAATCGCTTATGGTTCATGGTGTGGGTTACTGTAGTCGTGTCGTAGTTTGTCAACCATGGGCAACGGCTGAGTGGCCTAGTAAGTGGTCCTGAGAGTCGGGATACCAGTTACTATGGAATGGGAGTGGGCATCTCGGACATATTCTGAGTCGTGGCCCTCCTTGTGCTCAGGCGGCTAGGACTATACAGTTCACCGGTGGTCCATAACCCGTTAGAGGAGAGATCCTCACTTGGTCTATGTGCAAGTAGGGTAGTATCCTGCTTCATGAATTTGCCGAGCTCAGAACATTTTAAGCAAGCCTCGGACCTATGGGAGTAATGGAGTCCCACTCCCATTTGACAGGCGAGGGACTCCTTGGAAACAACTTGGCGAACGAAATGGAATTCGATGGGGAGCTATCAATATTAATGGGGCTTATCGAAGAAAGAAAGTACAACTGGCTGAGTCAGCACAGAGGATGCATTTGAATGTGCTAGGAGTAAGTGATATTTGGGTAAGGGGAGATAACGAGGAAGAGATAGGGGATTATAAAGTGTACTTGACGGGTGTTAGAAAGGGAAGGGCAGAGTCTGGGGTAGGGCTCCTTATCAGGAATACCATTGCACGCAACATAGTTTCTGTTAGGCACGTAAATGAGCGCATGATGTGGGTAGATTTGTCAGTTGGAGGAATTAGGACTAGAATTGTCTCCGTATATTCACCATGTGAGGGTGCAGATGAGGATGAAGTTGACAAGCTTGATGAAGCATTGAGTGACATCGTGGTCAGGGTCAACAGCAAGGATAGAATAGTGCTAATGGGCGATTTCAATGCGAGCGTTGAGAATAGAACTGAAGGATACGAAAGGGTGATTGGTAAATGTGGGGAATATATGGAAGCTAACAGGAATGGAAAGCGTTTGCTGGACTTCTGTGCTAGTATGGGTTCAGCAGTTACGAATACATTCTTCAAGCATAAGGCTATTCACCACTACACTTGGGAAGCTAGGGGCACCAGATCCATAATAGACTATATCTTAACCGACTTTCAATTCAGGAAATCTATTCGGAATGTACGAGTTTTCCGGGGATTTTTCGATGATACAGACCACTGTCTGATATGTAGTGAACTTAATATATCTAGGCCTAGGGTAGAGAAAGTGAAATTTGTCTGCAAACGAATAAGGGTAGGAAATCTCTAGGACGAGGAAATTAAACAGAAGTACATGGATATGATTAGTGAGAAGTTTCGAACAGTAGACAGTAAGCAGGTTCAGGATATAGAAAGTCAATGGGTGGCATACAGGAATGGCGTAGTAGAAACAGCAAGGGAATGCCTGGGAACAACTTTGTGTAAAGATGGAAAAGGCGAACATCTTGTTGGAATGCCTTGTAAACGTAAAAAGAAGACTTATCAGAAATGGCTCCAAACAAGGGCCGAGGCAGACAGGGCTTTGTACGTAGGTGAAAGAAACAGAGCGAAACAAATAGTTGTTGTTTCTTTTTAACCATGGGAAGATTTTGGTAATAACCTGGAATGGCTAGGTCAAGCAGCAGGGAAACCTTTCTGGGCAGTAATAAAGAATCTTAGGAAGGGAGGGAAAAAGGAAATGAACAGTGTTTTGAGTAATTCAGGTGATCTCATAATAGATTCCAGGGAATCACTGGAGAGGTGGAGGGAATATTTTGAGCATCTTCTCAATGTAAATCATATCATCCTAGTGGTGTTGTAAACAGCCAAGCTCATGGGGAGGAGGAGAGTCGTTGAGAGGAAGTTGGATGAAAACCAGTGTGTTTGCAGACCACAGAGAGGCTGTTGGTATCATATTTTCAGTATGCGCCAAATAATTGAAAAATTCTACGAGAGGAATAGGCAGGTGTGTTTATGTTTCGTAGATCTAGAGAAAGCATGTGGCAGGGTACCGAGGGAAAATATGTTCGCTATTATGGGGGCTATGGAATGAAAGGTAGATTATTAAAATCAATCAAAGGCATTTATGTTGACAATTGGGCTTCAATGAGAATTGATGGTAGAATGAGTTCTTGGTTCAGGGAACTTACAGGGGTTAGACAAGGCTGTAATCTTTCACCTTTGCTGTTCGTAGTTTACATGGATCATCTGCTGAAAGATATAAAATGGCAGGGAGGGATTCAGTTAGGTGGAAATGTAGTAAGCAGTCTGGTCTATGCTGACGACTTGGTCTTATTGGCAGACTGTGCCGAAAGCCTGCAGTCTAATATCTTGGAACTTGAAATTAGGTGCAATGAGTATGGTATTAAAATTATTCTCCCGAAAACTAAATTGATGTCAGTAGGTAAGAAATTCAACAGAATTGAATGTCAGATTGGTGATACAAAGCTAGAACAGGTCGATAATTTCAAGTATTTAGGTTGTGTGTTCTACCAGGATGGTAATATAGTAAGTGAGATTGAATCAAGGTGCCGTAAAGCTAATGCAGTGAGCTCGCAGTTGCGATCAACAGTATTCTGTAAGAAGGAAGTCAGCTCCCTGACGAAACTATCTTTACTTCGGTCTGTTTTCAGACCGACTTTACTTTCCGGGAGCGAAAGCTGGGTGGACTCAGGATATCTTATTCATAAGTTAGAAGTAAAAGACCTGAAAGTAACAAAAATGATTGGTGGTACAAGCAGGTGGGAACAATGGCAGAAGGGTACTCGGAATGAGGAGATGAAGGCTAATTAAGGAATGAACTCGATGGATGAAGCTGTACGCATAAACTGGCTTCGGTGGTGGGGTCGTGTGAGGCGAATGGAGGAGGATAGGTTACCTAGGAGAATAATGGACTCTGTTATGGAGGGTAAGAGAAGTAGAGGGAGACCAAGACGGCGATGGCTAGACTCGGTTTCTAACGATTTAAAGATAAAAGGTATAGAACGAAATGAGGCCACAACACTAGTTGCAAATCGATGATTGTGGCGACGTTTAGTAAATTCACAGAGGCTTGCAGACTGAACGCTGAAAGGCATAACAGTCTATAATGATAATGTATGTATGTATGTATGTATGTATGTATGTATATATGTATGTGTGTATTTATGCATAAAATCGCTGAATGGCATTTTTAAGGGGAGGAGGGTTGTCGTAGTCAATTACCAGTCGGTCATTTAAGGCACCAGCGTCCAAGCATAATCACAGGTTACCATTGGGTTTCTTTACTACGGTGAGCGGATTAATATAGGGCGTAACGCACTTGGAGATAATACCGTCAGCCTCCATCTGACGAATCAGTGTCCTGGTTTCATCCCTAAACTTCTCAGGCGCCGGATATGGCTTTGCGTTTATATGGCGAAGTATCCTTGACGTTGAAGTGATGTCTAAAATTCTTAATCTCTCCAGGCTTCTCATCGAAGACGTCCGGATATGTCTGATAAATCTCTTCTTCCGCCGCTGCTATGTTAGCGTGGCAATCTGGGGCTTCAGTTACACTGGAGATGTAGGTGTGAAAACCAGACCCTTTGTCATTCAAAATTTCATCGACGGGTCCGTCTTCATCGGGATCTCCCTCTTCTTTTGACACGGGTCCCTCTTTTTCTTCTTCCTCTTCGGTATCACCCTCTTCTTTCTGTACCTGGTCGACTGGGGCGGCATTGACATCGACTTGTGCACGGGGTAAGTCAATCCCTTGAAGTCTAAGATCTTCACCGTCTACCAGCTGCAACTCTACAGATCCAATCCTACATAGATGAATAGTGTTGGCAGAGTAGTCGATGGTAGCCTTATATTTAGCTAGAAAGTCTGAACCGAAGATAAGGTTAAATTTCATAGGCGAGACTATCAGAAAAATATGTTCACACACTTCTTCATTGATAGCGAACTCAAGGGAGCCTTGCTGCTTACATTTTATATTCCTGTCAGGAATAATGCCTTTGATCTTAACTTGCGCTACCGGCAAAATGAGAATGTTATATTTGTCCTTGATTGATGTTATCAACTTATCAGTTATTAGGGAAACTTGCGCTCCCGAATCCACTAATGATGATACTTGAAATTCCCCAATGGTAATATTGATTATCGCTAAACTTCGTTGGACATGTTGACGAATGGGTAACTCGTCTTCAAATAATAAATTATCATCATCAATGTGCCAATAATTAACTATATCCACATGGAATGACCCGACCTCCTCATTTTCAGGCAATCCTTTTTCCAAAAAATGTAAGTTTTCTTCGCAACGGCACCTGTGGACTCTGGATTCTGACCAAAGGTGTTGTTTCTCGTATGGTATTCTTGGTATTCAAGAGAAGTCGCTTCAGGTTGTTGACCCTCTTGTTTCTTCTGATGGAGGTAGTCCTGCGTTTCTTTCCACCGTTTGTGCAAGTCGGAATTGCTTGAGTCTCTACTCTCTTCTTGCTTTTTCTATTGTTTCAACCAGGTAGGTTTAGTTTGGGATGGCGCCCGGTTACGGTATGGGCGTTTCCTATACCCTCTATACCGCGTAGGCGAAGATTGAGTATCTCTTTCTTCCCTTCTATTCGCTCGTTCAGAACTTTGTCGCGGTTTTTCAGAATTATTAACGTGCACCGGATGGGCGGCTACGTCTTTACTCTTGCTCGGTTTCAAAGTACCCTGCGCATGAGCAGTATCAAGACGTCGTAATAAAGCATCTAATTGACCGAAGTTCTGAATGTTCGCCGCTAATAAGATCTCTTGAACGTGAGAAAGATATTATAACGTAATAACCTGGATAAGTTCCTTCTCAGGCAAAGGAGGGTCTAAATACTGCATCTCGAGAGGTGTTGATGGAGGTGTTACTGCTTCTCGAATACATTTGAAGTTTGATAAGGTGCTGAGTTTCTGCGTTCCAGAAACGGTCAATTAAAGCCTTCTTGAAGTCAGAGTATGTCTTAAAATTAAATTTGATGACGGCGTACCAGGAAATCGGGCGACTGTTCTTATCTTCGCTAATTTTGTGCTCTTGAAAATATTCCTCCACATTAATCAGAAACTCCTTAGCCGTGTAATCTTCTTTACTGGAGAATTTAGGAGGTTTTTCCTCTTGGACTTTAAAAATAGTCGTCTGGTATGACGTTTCTTCGACTCCCTCTATCGAACTATGAATGGGTCTGGACGTATCTCGAGATTCAAGTGGCTAGTTGATCGAGATTATTCTTGACGTCTCCCAACCGAATCTGGACTATTCCTTCAACTTATTTGACAGCATTCTTTAATTTGATTTTAAGTCCACCCACATCTTTACAAATACGACTAATTTGTGTGGTCGTATTATCGGCTTGCTGAGTGAACCGTTTGTCAAACTCGCCCTGTTTAGCTTTTAATATGGCGACTTCGTTTCCAACTCTAGAAATGTCATTTTTAACCGTGTCTCTATGAGAATCTTGGACAGAAACAATTTTAGCCTGCATTTGCGAAAGCTGACCATGTGATTCCTGAAATTGTGCCTTGAAAGATTGTCCTGTGAAAGCTGTTTGAATGAGGGAAGAACCTTCTTCACATCTTCCCTAACAACTTCTATAACTTGATCCTTAATAGTGTTTTTCATTTCTCTGACATTATGAGTTAGTTGGGAATGGATATCAGCGAATCGGTCATCACTTTTCTTATTGGACTCTGTGAATCTTTCTTCTATCCTAACACTTGCTTGATTGAAGCGTGATTCTAAATTCGCATTCATTTCAGTAAATTGGGATTGAATTACGTAATGTAAGCGCTTATCTAAGGTGGCATCAGCATCAGCTAATCGCTTATCCAAGTTGGCAAGGGTAGCTTTAGCTTCGGATAAGTTATTTGAACGTCGGTCTACATTAGCCAAATTAGTATTAACTTCGGCAAATTGTTTAATCTTTGGTCTAGGTTGGCAAGATTAGCGTTAGTTTGAACATTAGTCTCAGCTATGCTAGGGAGATTGCTATTAGTCTCTGTGAGACGTCGCTCTAAGTTAGCACATGCTGCAGTAAGCCTAGTCTCTAAATTGTCGTTAGCTTCACTCATACTAAGCCTAAGGGCTTCAATTACTGCTAATATATCATCCATATTTATGGCAATTTTAATATCTCAAAGTGTGACACTTAGAATATTTCAATCATAAATGGCTTTAAAAGTTCAAAAGCACACGTATGACAAAAACACATAAATTATTTGCCACGTCCAGGGTGTCGTGATTGTCTAGCTAACGTTCCCCAACGTGCAGGGTGCCGTGTCACGTCCTCTCTGCACCAGAAAAATAGCCCGACTTTATGAATTAATTTTAAAGTTAGCACGAAGTATTTCTCAGGGCAATACTATCTACAAGAATTTTTTTAAAGAGGTTGAATAATAGTTTTTTATTCAGAAAATGCATTTCCTTTTAATGGTCCGTGTTCCCAGTTCACGCTGAACGGGGCTGGAACACGTTCTGGAAGTTGCCAATATTACGTTGGGATAAGACCGGAACACTCAGGTCGGTTTGATATGGGCACGAGTCTCGAACTTTCGACGCTCTGGACGATCTCCGACGTTCTCCGACGAACTCCGACGATTTTGCGGGGTAATCACTCGTCACATAATATACTCGAGTGTCCGAATTTACACAGTCCCCGACACTTTGGTTTAACAGCACTGTTTCATTTAATATTCTTGGGATATACCGTCGAATTCACTCTTAATCTTGTAGATAGAATTTATAAGTTCACTTAAGATGAAGATGCGGGTATCATCGAAATTGGAAGAAAATAAAGCACAGTTCATGAATAGAAATAACGAACCTGAAAATTGTTCAGGCACTTGGCACAGTTCGCGGTGATTTTCCAATAAATAAAGTAGCACTTGACATTGAAAGTAATGTATGACTGCTCTAGAGTTTATAAAAGACACTGCTGTCAGTCATGCAATAGTACTAAACACTTTGACGAAGAACTAAGGTTGAAATGAGAAGCACAGTTCGTTGTTAGGCGCACTTGACATTAAATAACATAGGCGACTGTTCGAGAGTTTATAAAAGCCACTGCTGTCAGTCACACACAAATAATTTACACACTGTTCTGAAGAAATAATACACAATTTTGTTTGAAATGGATAAAGAACACAGTTTGAGTTCGGAGTGGAACCTTGGTGTCGTACCACTTGCATTAACATTAATGTAAAAGTTCGAACACTTTCATAAAATCCCTTGTTCGTTAATGAAATTATGCTGACTGAGATTTAACAAAATGTCACAGTTAATAGTATAACGTAGTAGTGTCACATTGTAATTAATGACGTGTAAGTAAGTTATATCGAGAGTTTCTACAAGCGCACAGAATATAAGTTCAACTTGACTGATGGACTCAATGTCCATTATAAAGACTTCGTCATACTTTAGAGTCTATGTTACTCTGCAGCGGAATATGCACCCCCAGTATGGTACAAGTCAAGTCACGCCAGGAAGGTAGATGTCGCATCATTACCGGCTGTCTAAAACCTACTCCGTTGAACAAACTGCACAGTCTTGCTGGTATTGCCCCTCCTGATATCGGTCGAGAGGTTGCAGCAAAGAAACGAGAGGAAGCTCACCCTCTGTATGGATACAGTCCAGTTACTCCAAGAACTCCTCAGAACAACAGAGGGTGGACGACACTTTTGTAATGTGGCCTCACGGGAGCAATAACCTACAGCTATTTCTCGACCATCTCAACTCCATACACGTAAATATTCAGTTCACCATGGAAAGAGAAGTAGACGGAAAACTACCGTTCCTGGATGTGCTAGTAATACGTAACCCCCATGTGACGCTGAGTCGCGCAGTATACAGGAAACCCACTCACACAGACAGGTACCTACACGCCTCGTCTCATCATCACCCATCACAAAAGCAGGCTGTCCTAACATCACTAGTGAACAGGGCCATAGCGATATCTGACGCAGAGCACCTCGAGGAAGGAAAAGAACACCTCACGGAAACCATTAGGAAAAATGGCTACTCGCTCAATAACATCCGACGAGTCCTTAAAAAATCAGAAGAGAAGAAAGAAAAGACCACCGCAGGAGAAAACAACGGGAAAGAAGAACTGACCCGCCAGAAAACAGCGATACTGCCATACATTAAAAACACTACAGACAGGATCGGCAAGATACTGGACAAATACAACATAAAAACTATCTATAAACCTCACCGGAAGCCAGCCCGTTATCTACCACCAGTAAAAGACACAATAGAATTACAGGCCCCTGGAGTGTATCACATTGAATGTAGCTGCGGAGCTTGTTATGTAGGTGAGACAAAACGTCTGATCTCCACCCGCTTAAAAGAACATATCCGTCACACCAAGAACCAAAACACAGATATTTCAGCAGTAGCCAAGCATTCCTACGAAACTAGGCACGGAATATCATTTGACAAGACCAAGATCCTAGCAGCTATTCTTTGGAATCTGGAAAGGAAAATCCGCGCGGCTATCGAAATCAAGAAACATCCGAATAACATAAACTTAGAAGAAGGATACAAAATCAGTAATTCTTGGATGCCCATCATTCATAGTTTAAGACATACAGACCACAACATAAACACACGGGCCGCAACCCCATTACACAACAGCGCGGGCAAGCCCCCACTACCTGGCTGTGACATAAACTTTCCAGAAGCCTCGCGAGACAGCCAGGGCTTACGTCAGCCAGATAGGCTAGGATATAAAAGGCCAAGATCAAGGCCACTCTAGTAGTGTAATTTCTGCCTGGGAGACTGATTACCTCGGATCGAGTAGGGGTATTTCAGTCGCCTTGACAAAGAATACTGCAATGTATTCGAAACGTCGGCAAACTGTACGTGATATGCGTACAACACGGTTCAACCCGGAAAGTAAATTAAATAACAGAGGCTCTTAACGGGACACCTCAGCAATCCCGAATTGATATGTGGCGCGCAAGCCGAAGAATGGTTGACACCAAGTGAAGAATTACCACCTGATCACATGGACAAATGAAGTACTTGGAGATCACTGAACAGATTACGGGCAGAAGTGGGGTCCTCATTGTGTGAGTGTGGTGCAATCCAGAACATGATCTACTTCAGGCAACAGAAAATGCATTGGATGTCGCCAGTTTCTGGGCAAAAGTAGTATAGACGTTTTTTGATAAGTGTGACTTTGTATCTAATGTATATAATTCAGTAAGAGTATATATGTATTTATAGTATCAATGCTTCTGATACGAATAAATAAATAAATACATTAGCGTTCACATGCGCACAATTTATAATTTCAACAGGACTGTCAGAGTTGCCTCTGTCAGCACTTCGACGAACACTGCAGCGTTTAGAGTCAGGCTGGACACCCAGCTATGACTGTCTGATCGGGTCTAGTGAGCTCAGCTTACATTCAGTTTGGGGCTCCCGCGTCATCATGTAACGTGATCTCTTTGAGGCTGATTATCTCGCGAATCCCGCGATGAATTTCCTTGAAATTCGCAATTTGAGACGTTTATGTTATTCTCTTCAAAATGCCGTATCGCACAAGTCGCTGCGAATATTATTACAGAAGTTTTAAATTTTTCAATCGAATGTTCGCGAAGGCGTGACGTTCATATCCAGAACAAACCAGGCCATGCAGACTACACGTGGCATCAGGCGGGTAGTCTATATTGTCCCTGCAGCTACGTTACATGCACAGCTGTCGCTGGCTCGCCTGCTCGCTCCTCCGAACGTAAACAAACCAAGTTCGCTCTGAACGTCTTGCGTGATGATGAAGTACAATATTAGTAGACAAAAAATACGGCATGTACAGTCGTAACCGGTACAGTGTATGTTGATTGGAAAACAGGATGTTTGAAAAGCAATGCACCACCGATTCCCCTGACAAAGATAATCGCACCAACATCTCATGTAAACAAAATTGAAACGAGCAGAGTGACAGGAAGCTGCACAGGGAGATAGAGGGAGAGGTCCGTGGTAGCTACACTATGGAAAAGATGACCAACATTCGATAGCGCAGATAAACAACTGTATTCGATAAAAAAATTGCACAATACACGCACATAATATAGGATCTGAAAATATCAGAGATAAGCATCCCTACTTTCTTTAAAGAGAACAAAAGTTACACTATTGACCTTCAAGAGGGCAGTAAAAGAACAACTAGCCAAGATTTTTTTCAATTTTCAAAATTGTACACACATTATCATGTCATATAGTATTCTTTTCAGGAAAACAGACGGAAACTTTTCGAAGAATAACATTTTACCATAACAGCATAATGTTTGGCCACATTCTAAACGTAACACCTCCAGGGTGTTTTATAAAAGCCTAAAAACCGAGGTAAAAACAACAAAGTGAAAGAAGGAGGGGAGGTAAAGGAGGATAATAATAGCAAGGATAAGAGTTCGAATCTGACTACGTAAATTTAAGAAAGTTCATCCAACCGTTACTGTCCTGATTAAATAAATTGTGCAAATTATGTCGACGATAGTCACTCTTAGTACGAATTAAAACTTTTCAAAACACATGATGTGAAAATTTAAATAAGCAGCAGATGGTAACAGTTAACGCACAGATAAATAGTCAGCGCGGCTGAAGGGTTAATTTAGAGTTCCAAAGAATAGCATGCGGATTTTTGGCTCACCCAGATCCCAAGACGACGATATTAGGGTCGTATTCATGAACGAGACTTTGACTTCGACTTACGTAAGTTCACTTAGTTGAGTTTTGTGGAAGTCTGTTTCATAGACGCAACTTTTACAAAGTAGACTCTGGCGTAAGTAGACTTTGGTAAGTTACGATGTGAAGAATTAGAAATGAAGTTGGCAATGAAAACAATGGAAGAGCACTGTAGCATCTCCCATCACTCAATGTTTTTTCTTAATAAAGAGGCAGAAGAAGAAGAAATTCAGCTGTTTCCTGCGTTATAGATCGCGTTATAGACTCTAAACTCAATCCAATCCAGTTAATACAGTTAGTTTTTATTTCTCGACGATGGATGGAAAGAAAAAATTGCCAACCTTCAACAACTGTGAAAGGGAGGTGTTACTAGAACTAGTGAAAGAGAAGAAAGGTAGCCTATAGTTGAAGTCGAAATTAATAAACTTCATCTCGTGGTTGACTATGCCCTGACAATTTGAACTAGAAAGCCCTTTCCTATTACGGAATACCTCAGCATGGTTGCCACCTGGACTTATTATTGGTATATGGGTGCAATCTATAGCTCCAACCACTCCAGGGAAACGGGATCTTTCATACACACGTCGCGCATTATTTCGACATTCAGCTTCATTTGGGAACGAAACAAACTGTGGTCTCTTTCGGGCAGTCAGGATCGATATTCTTCTGATTATTCTACATACTGAGGGCTGGCTTACTCCTCGTAAATCAGCGGAATCAATTTGGAATTTACCTGAAAACCATGGAAGTGTGTGAAAGGCTATTGTATTTACCATAAGAATGCATTAATCTGTACTGATCATCCCTTAACCTAACTGGATAACACGATGAGTAGAAAGTGCAAAAACTGTGCGCTGTAGTAACAATAATTTTACTCTTACTTGTAGCATAATATCTTAATGACCGGGCGATTTGTCCGTGCGGTTAGGGGCGCGCGGCTGTGAGCTTGCATCTGGGACATAGTAGGTTCGAACCCCACTGTCGGCAGCCCTGAAGATTGTTTCCCGTGGTTTCCCATTTTCAAACCAGGCAAATGCTGGAGGGCTGCACCTTTATTAAGGCCACGGCAGTTTCCTACCCATTCCTTGGTCTTTCCTATCCCATCGTCGCCATAAGACATCTGTATCGATGTGACGTAAAGCAAATAGGAAAAAAAATCTTAACGAAATTAGCAACTGTATCATTGGAGGTATGGGTGATCCTCGATTATTATGTTTCTGTAATTCGTCTTCAAACATCGTTAGTAATCTAAATACTGTACGTTTGTCGAATCTATATCGTTTTCTGAACTCATTTTCTGTATAAAATTGAACTGGGTTCCGTGCATCTCTTATAATACGCCGAGGATTTGGCACAACGTACCTACTGAATAATTTCCTGGATCTCTTCAATTTCGTCTACAAAATTAACTGCATCGGCAATATCTGCCATTTTATTATTTTTCTGATCTCAGAGTCTACTTAAGTACGGAACATCGGCGACTTGGAAGTAAAGTCGCCATGTAAGTTTACTTACCTCCAAGTAGCGATCATGAAATGGAAATGGCGACGTACCGCCTTCTAAGTCTAAGTCTAAGTCAAAGTCTCGTTCATGAATACGACCCTTAGAGTTCCATTTGGACGGAAAAGAACACGCATCGCACGGCAAGCTGCACGAGGTCACTGTACAAAGGTCGATGCCAGACTGACCAGATGAGCAAGGCTGTCCGTTATATATCTGTAAGGAAGTGGAGCCTAGTAGATTCGAGAAGGTTTGGTGACGTACCAGATGACGTAGGTAGTAAAAGGTAGATACAGAAGGACAGTCAGTATGCAATAAGTTACAGGAGCGGACAACATGTTTAGTCAATAACATCAAACCATTAATACGTAGAAGCGTAGATGGCAAAAGCAGGTTAGAATATTAAGGTAGAAAGTAGATGATTCTATAGAAGCGTAGATACGAAGATTATCGCAGGAACACGTAGAAATGTAGATACGAAGATAATCGCAGGAGCATGTAGAAACGTAGATACGAAGATTATCGCAGGAGCACGTAGAAACGTAGATACGAAGATTATCGCAGGAGCATGTAGAAATGTAGATACGAAGATTATCGCAGGAGCACGTTACACCCTAGTAGCCACAGCCTTCAGCCCTTATCGTAGAACAGATTTCCTGAAGAAACAGAAAACCAATTTGGCAGGAATGGCGCATTCCTTGGCTGTTATCGAAGCAAAACTATTCATTCTCAACAATATGGCGTATTACCTACTCTAAGAAACAGCGTATCCCTTTGGTCACGAAAGATCGTTCTCGATTGATCGGCATTAATACCCCTAATTCTCTGTTCTTCCTTCTTCACTCGCATTTATATACCCTACTTGAAATTCTGATTTGTTCTGCTTAACGAACTATGGTTGGATGTTGCTTTATTTGGAAATATTATAAACTTTCACTGTCTAATCGCATCCTCTTTACAAAACTTTATTTTCTGTTTGTAGCTTTTAAACAACTACTGTACGTGGAGATCTCGGGCTTAACCGCTGCGTACAAAAAACAAACAAAAAAAAAACAGGGGTTTCACTATGGCAATGTATAGTAGATACTTGGAATCTGTTACATAATTGAATATAAATATATCTGACGTTAATTGCGGCTTCATAAATTTGACATACTTATAATTTGTTAGATAATTAAATATAATATATATGTAATTGTTATGTAGGGAACGTTTTAATGTTCGACTAGTGCAGGCTTACTAATCTCTTAGAAGACCTGTTTATGCTTGTCGCAGAGGAAGGGGTGAATTGGATTGTTCCTTATTGTTAGCAACAGTGCACCGGAATTGCTAATAGATGATAAATATCACTCGCTTCAGAGATACATTGACAACCCTTCTTGTCAGTGACTTCCTTCATGTCATAGATCTGTCAACAGAAGTGTTGATATCAGACTGTTTGATTCCAGTGTTCGAGCCCCAGTGATCGCCATGGAGTATCTCAAGGTGAAGAAGGAGCCGATGTGGTCCCAGCATGCCTTGGTAAGTTTGTCCCACGGGTCACATACGTCAGTTCACTAATCAACTGGAGAACGTTGTTGTTGTTGTTGTTGTTGTTGTTGTTGTTCTTGTTAAAATTCTATTTTCATTTGAGTGCTAGGAAAGATGATTTCACCTTTTAAAGTCTGGTCGGATGCCCCATTCCCAGATCTGAGGCTCCCTCTAGTGTTTTGTAATGTTGCACGTTTCATTTTAAATATTTTCGTTTGATAAATTGCAAATTATTAAGACATTGCAAAAAGTTAATGATTGTAGTGATTGCTTTTGAGTGTAAAGTTGAGCTGCCCTCACGTACAAATGAGGTACATTTTTACACCTTGTCGCTCACTTTGAAGGACTTGTACCTATTGGAGGCAGTATTGAAATTTTTCTGACCCATTTACCAGGTGAAAATAGTTCTTGTATTTCAAGAAGCCTGAAATTTGAAGTTTTTTGAAAGACCTACAAAAATGGCATCACTCGCTGCAGTGAAGACAAACGTGGCAGGAACTCGACCCGTACTGTTCTCGCAGTCACTGACAAGTTTCACATTAATGATATCGTTCAAAATATGCACACTTTTTATATCTGTGTTAATTTGAATTATTGTGAAGTGATTCCAATTAGTTTTTAACATTAGGCCCATTTTCTAACATACCTCAAAATTAGAGGCTCAAATGATACTGCGGAAATAGTTCGTGTTTGGTTTGTTGTGAGCCAACACCCAGAAAATGGAAATAGAAAGTAAGGGATGTCTACAAAAGCTGAAATGAAATTCATCTGGGACCTTCCTAGGAAAAAAAAAGATAACTTCATTGGCCATCGTTTAAAAAAATGCTATTTGTTCGTGGCGTCGACCTGTGTGGATCATTGCCCCTAGTGGCACCACATTGTACGAACCTGCGTGTAATTGGAATGGCGGTAGTTGTGTGTGAGGAAAGGAAGATTAAGGACGTCACAAACACCCAGTCCCAAGGTCAGGGATATTAATCATTACAATTAAAACCCCTGACCCGGGGCTGCCGTGGGACAGGCGGGCGTGTTTTCCTCTACAGCGCAGAAGGCCGGACTTGACTCTCGTTTGGCAAGTAATGAACTACTTGTGTCAGTTACAAATAGAGTTGGTATCATCTCTGAGTGGAAATACACGTTAAAGACGACGATTGTGCCACACGGTCAAACACTCACACCTCCTTCTCCATTAGCTCCTCGCTTGAGCTTGGCGACAGGAAGGGCAGCTCTTCTCAGACCTACGCTACGGACAGCATTTCTTATCATCATAATCACAATTCCCAACATTATTTCGGGCGCGCAGCTGTGAGTTCGAGCCCTACTGCCCGCATCCCTGAAGATGGTCTTCCGTGGTTTCCCGTTTTCACACCACACAAATGCTGGGGCTGTAGCTTAAGTAAAGGCATGTCCTCTTTCTTCCCACTGCGTCGTCGCCATATCTGTGTCGGTGCGACGTAAAAAATATATATTCATGTTATTGTGTATGAACTCACATTGATCAATCTTTCGTATTTATTAGTACATTTATGCTTTCAGGGCAGGAAACTCTTTCGCCCTGTAACACACGAGGTGTAAGTGGCTCACTGCGCTTCAAGGAGACAGCAAACTCGTGGAATACGGTGGAAGAAAATAAGACTCGTAGTGACAAGAGAACAGAACAGAGATGAAGATGGAGAGAGAAGAAGTGTGTGCGAGTTGGGTTGGGGTGGGGTGGGGTGGGGAGGGGGAAGAACAACATAGTGCAGTGAAGTTGAAGAACTAATGCAGTGCAGCCTAAAGTGCCCCGTAACGGCACATCTACCGTTTGAAATGGTTAGGATTTCACTGGCCGGGAGTAATCTTCTTCTTCCTTGGCGTTTTCCCTTCCACTTTATCCGGTCGATGGTGCCAGCAGGTGTTCATGTGAGCAGAGATCTCACGAGCCTTGTCCTCTTCCCATCTTAGCATCTGCTCGTGTCTGGTAGTCGAGCTATTGGGCGGTGTATCAGATGTACAGCCTGAGCGTCACCGCTACTGCTCACAACAAGAACCGCTTCATGACTTTGAACTATTTTTCTCACTATAAATGATATTCAAATCTGAAAAGTTTGAAAAAATTCTTTAATTTCCAAATAAGAATTGTTGCTATTACAAGGGTTGTTGCAGACAAATTTCGATATCTTCGGATTATTTACCCTCAAAGTAGCCACTTTGAAGCCATCCAGCGAGCCGTCGTTATTTTCTTCAAAAGGCACCCATGTTCGATATTAAGAATAGAAATAAAGATACAATTTCATTTTTCGACCGCACAGGCAGCTCGAACCATGTGAGGGTGCCACAGTCTTAGAATACGAATACATCCAGCCTTTGCGGACACGTTGTTAAGGTCTGTCACTAGAGGGAGACAGTCACAAGTCGAACGGCTGACCGATACCGATAACTGGTGATGAACCACGTCCGCTCGAATGGCTTTAGGAAGTTATGTGGACACAGCTACCAACACGCTCAACGAGAAGGATAAGGTACAGGCACCTTTCCTGTTCCAGATTGGCACTGAAATACTGGTCCACCAGGTGGCATTGTCAAGGCACTTGTTAAAGAACCGTGTTCTTTGATCTTCCAGCTAACTGCCGCGATGCCATCCTGCCCTTGCCATTATTCATGGCAACTTCTGTAATGGGAGTCTCCTCACTCTAGATGTAAGTGCGTCACAGTAGACGTTCATGTTCATCTTTAATGTGCATGATGTGTTGTGCGCATCATGAACGTCCTAGTGCCGGGACAAAGGAGGAAACAAGTCGGCCGAGTGTACTTGCGATCATCTCAAAGTACCACTCGTTGTTACAACAATTATAGCAGGGGAGGGGAGCTACGAGAGTGTATTGGTCGGTGTGCCATAAAACAGTTCATCACGTACCTGAACGCAGCTCTGGGCAAACTTTGAGAATGTTACGTTTGAATTGAGATACTCAATACCGAGGTCCGAAGACCATTTGATGGCATATGTTTATGTAGCGCGACGGACCCCGTATACCCACGGATTCAAGTGTACGCTAACACAGATACATAGGAGATAAGACCGTACCTATTAATTTCCATTCCGAAAAGCAATGAATCTACCGTGGTCTAAGCCACCTGGAACCCAGGTAATCGCCCAGACATCACAGAAACAGTGCAGGTGGAGAGGCATGTTGCAGGTCTTTTGATTTGACGCTTGTAGGCGACCTGAGGTGGTGCAGGTCTTTTCAGGCACAGCTGAGGTGTATGTGCCATTTTAACCGCATACCAGCCCTCCTCTGGCAGTACTGGGAATCGAACCCGGGGCCCCGACGATGGCAGCTAATAACACTAACCGGACAACATGCAATAACAAGAAATAAGCATATAAGAACCAATACATATGATAACCGAGGAGAGTTGTTGCCGCGCTCAACAGGATCCATTGATTGTTTCGTCGTACTCTCATTCTAGTCAGTGGATACATTTTGAAGTTTTAGTTTTAATTTCTTTGCAGCTCGTACCATTAGGGGCCAATGAGCTAGCTACAAACATCATCATCACTACGGCCTCCTTACTAATTATTAAAAATATAATAAAATCATTTACCTCACCTACATCAGTTGAACTATTAGCTACCTACTGTGATATAAGTGAGGCCCTTCCTCTCCGGACACATACCACGTTCCCACGCTGCTTTATCTCTAAGGGATGGAATAATTTCACACTGCAACCAAAGTTCATGTCGCGTACCGTTCCCCAGCGAATAACTCGCATTAGACTCCATTCTTCGCTCAGGAATTTGCAGTGCATTACATGTTTCCTTCACTCGTGCTGGTCAGTTACACTGTCACTCTTCTCCCCACCACGGGACTTCCACTAAATAGGCGGCATTTCATAAGCATTACCATGACGATAAATGCGTGTATGGCACAAACAAACGGAATTAACGTACTCACAAACGTTATTTGAACTCAGTATGCAGCAGACACGTGCCCGTTGATGACAGGTCGTAGTTGCCCCAGTGACGATCTTGTGGGTCCAGAATGGCTTCACCTCCTACACATGCGGGCAGTTTGAATGTACGATTGAAAGATCTCACGGACTGAAGGCATCTGTCCCTTTTGGTGATGAACTATGGGATTCAGTGAATTCTGCCATAGGAATAGCAGTTCCTGTGTTCATCTGAGAACTACATCGAGGTAATCGATGAGAGGACCTCCGCTGCCTTTCACTTCATGGAACGAGCTTCACTTGGGGGTTGAGCTTAATTTTCTAACAATTGCAAGTCTTGCACTATCTCCAGTCGCCGTCTGCTGAGCAATCTGTAGTTCGTCCTGCTGACAGCAGTGCGGCTTTCCCGTCTAAATCAGTTCTACCAGCTTTATTGGATCAACCTAACGATGTTTGAATTAAACGGTACCGCTTAATCTTCTGAAAGCGGAGGATTGGCTCACGATCGGCAGTGCCTCACTTCGATGGCATGTCAAGAGATGTCGCTCGAGAAAATACAGCTCCTCCTTGTCTTCGGTATCATTGGGACGTAAAACGAGATTATTGAAAGCAGCTCAGTTTTACCTGCACCGCCCCACGCCCTACAGGTGGAGTGGTACCTTTAAGTTTAGAACGATGATTTCCCAAGGGCAGCTCGTATTTCAACGGCCATAGAAACTGTCAAATGTGTCGCAACCTATACACTGACTCTAAATAAGTTCCAGGTACGCTATATGACTTAAACGGCAAAATCACAGATAGCGGAGGGAATAGTGCATAATATCACTCGGGGGAAGGAAAGCACTCACATACATACGGAGAAATTAAGACAGTGAAGAAAGTTGAAAATAACTGAGGATAGCTGTAACTACCCCGTGGATGTATTGGAAATATCCCTCACTAAATTCGGATCATATGAGATGGGGATTTTTGAAAGCGGTAACAGAGGAACAGAGAATGTTAAGTATTATTACTTAAGCCCAGAGTCTTCTTTATTTGAAGAGTAAGTGAAAGGACGTGTCACATGTAGTGTACAGGTCTTGCCGAGGAGAGCAGGTTTTATGGAATACATTTACTGGCTAGTTTGTTTTGCCCCAAGAAGGGTGTTACTGCGATATTACTGAACTGGAATGTGTTCTTCATTGGAGATGTGTGAACAGCCAACTGCATGAATCAAGTTACGATGTTATTGCTTCAACTTCAAGTTACACGTATTTTTTAAGTTATATGTTACTTTTACTCCTTAAAACGAGCTAAAAGAAGGAACTGAAATCTTGAGATTGTTGTCAGTGAACAGCACAAGAAGTAGAGATGTCTGCAAGTTTATAGGTCAGGCCATTTGGAGAGATAAGCGCCTTCTGTAAAAATTATTACCGATTGTTATAATTTTTACCTTTTCGATTCTGTGTAGTTTGGAAAATAATAACCTTGAAACCTAACCAACTGCACTGTGAGACCACCTTTTTAAGTCTTTGTTAGGGACTAATTGTGCATGATGTTTCTGCTACAACAGCTTGCAGATTTTTGCAAAAATATTCATACATATCTGGAATGAGATTGTATGCACATAAAAGGCAATAGGCCCATCCTAATTTTCGGAGCTACTGGCAACAGTTCGTTATTAGCACTACCAAGTGCCGAGTGCGAAATGATTCCCGCCTTCCTCGTCGATTATGGTTAAATTCAACACTCCGCCTCCTTAGCTCTTACTCTTGAAAACTAGCTTTGGTACACGTAAGCGTGACTGTGCTGTACAGCCATGCTCCTCAACCGGGCATTGCACAATAATCAGCATAACATTAGGCTTTAGCTGCTGCTAGTGGACACTAGCTTTGGTACACGTAAGAATTATCACGTAATTTCCTGCTATTCAAGCGATAGTTGTTACGCGACCAAGGTCAAACAGAAATGAGAACATTTTCAAAAACTTACCTTCACAGTCCAAAAATACGTGTGAGCGAACAAGACCCAAGAGGTTGGATGAACCATCAGAAGAAAATAATTCAAATAAACTGACCTAAATAAGAAAACTGTAAATGATAAAGTAATAACTTCAATAAGTTCAAATGAATTAATGAGTTTTCCAGACTATCTTAAGGTCCAAAAGAAAAGAAAATAATCACGAGTTCACTTAAACTCAAATTCAATCTTTAAGGTCAGTTCAATAGAAATAATATTTTTTACACACCCCACTTCTAAACTACACATCAAACAGATGATGCTAAAGTATAATTACTGAGGTTTACAACCCATTGATCAATTATCATGATAACCGAGATGTATTTTATTTACAATTCTGTGATCTTAGATCACACTTGATTTAGAATTTGGGAGCCGAAAACAGTTTCTTATGGCTATCTCAAGCGAAAAAAGGCATCCGCAATGCAATGGTCAGCAAGATTAAGTTCCACGAGAACAAGTCTCAGAGTATCAAAATCCGAAGGTAATTCAAGCGATCTCCAAGCGGCAAACTCTCCAGGAACACATTATATTTACCCATGAGTTATGCAGAGAACGACTCTACACCGGCACATTTGGCATTCACCAGCCCACAAATATTTCTCTTGTTCTCACTTCATATGCTGAAAAGCAATAATGAAGCGGTCAGAATGAGTGTAGTACACATCCACAAATATTTCTACTAAGAGTAGCCATGAGACACCCGAAAGGAACATGGCTGCTCAAACAAACTGAGTTAGTCAAATGAAACAATTCTACGGCTTATTAATTTACACCCGAGCTCGGAGCTTAGTAAATCAAACCATAATTAAGAAAATTCTGGTTAAATTACTCTTCATATAATAACTGTATAGACTTTCATGATATTACAGTTAACGAGTTGCATAGATTCTCACGACCCAGTACAATACGTACATTTTAACAAACAACACATAATTTTAACAGTTTTAGAAATGGTCGCTCAACCAAGATTATTCTCAAAATATTACATCAGACCAAACCCCAAATGAACTTAAAACAAATCTACTAGATAATGGTGACCGAAACACAATATCGTAACTTTCCAAACGTAATTTCATTATTCGAAGTAATCCAGCACAACAAAACATAATTTAGAAGCCCATATCCAGAAAAATTCGTCCACAGTTGGACTCCAGGTTGAATTGATCACCTCATTTCTCCTTGAGATTAAGAATTTCCAGGAAACTTTTAAAATAAAATAAAATTTAAGGCTTTTCGGCATAAGGCCGACCGGCGATTGGTTTAACCTGGGTCGATCTCCAGCAGCATTTCTTCTTCCTTCAGTTTATCAGCACAGCAAGGGAGGTCTTAACGATCAACAAACAATCCAAAACAACTGCCACACTAGTCATTGTAGACATTCACGAGTTGACAAACGACGCTATCATTTCCATCTGCTCAGCTAGGTGGCTCTGCCATACAGTCGGACGAGCAGAAAAGATCACCTCACGTCGTTCAACGCTACTATTACGAAAACACAGGTTAATGTAATTAATTCTTTTTATACGTGCTGAGAGCTCAAGGAGATGGAAACATGCACAATAATGCACCTTGTGACTTTTTCAAGTACCATCTAGCGAGAGACACTGGAACGGGGTTGGGCTCACTCCACTCTAGTAAGACTGTTCGGAAATTATGACACGCGAGTTCTTATAGATGGCAAAATAGATACCTTATCAGTATATCATAATTCGCAGGTTATAGGAAAGCTATTCATTACATGTAATCCGAGGCAAATAAAACTAATTTTAACAACTTTTGTGCTCTTAAAGACATTTTTATAATCCGAAACTCGCCTATATGTAACATGGAAATGTTGTGTATATAGACCTTGGAGAAAACATTCGACGTACGCACAGACGCCCTCTTTATGGCAGGGACAAACTCCTGAAAAGTTGCGGCTCTATTTATCCGAAACAGTATACAGTCATGCCAGTCATGCCCAGTTGTATGTTGCACTATCTCGGGCAAGATCGTCTGAAAATGTTAAGGTCCAGAATGGTCGACGCTTAGCGAATATTGTATGTGGAAAGAAGTGTAAAAGAACTACATTACGAACGAATCAATTTTTATGTATCAGTGTTACGTGTTAAGGGCAGGCAAAGCAATCTGACTACGAGAGAAGAGTTCAAGGGAGGGACGAGATGGAGACCAGTCGGCATTTGTTCTTTTGCCCGGAGGTTGTAGTACGTTCTCTGGAACTTTTGTAGAATGTCGGCAAAGTGGGAACCGGAAGTTGATATTCTTTATGAAAACTGCATTTCAGTTGTATTTACATGTGGTACTTGTTTGTAAACCAGTGACGAGGCTACTAAGCTCACACTCACCCTATTGCCCCCGCACAAGGCGTGCTCAACCGCATGCGCACTGCCCCTACGTGAGCATAAAACAGTGGCGACATTGATGGTACATCAGTATGGGTAAGGATGTGACAGAAATGGGCAATAGCGGAGTGTTGCAACACATGGCCACGAAACACGACGTCAAAGTTGTGGTCGGAGAAAGAGGGACCGGAGACGCGTTTCACGGCTTGTGAAGCTGCAGTCAGTGAATGTCACTGCTCGCACAAGCTGCGCGTCTTCAGTGGGCTACGAGTAATTGAACATGGACAGTAATGTGGCAGGACGAAATGCAGCATGTATTCCTGGATATGTGCAAGGTCAAGTTGAAGCTGGTCCGATCACTACCATGGTCTCGATGATCAGTCAACATCTCCATGATGAGTATGCTATTGATACTCCGATATTTCAGGATGACAATATCGGGCTGGACACACACATGTGACTGGTTATATGAACACTCCCCCACCGTATTACATCTCGATTGGCCTGAAAAATCACCTGACTTGAACCTCACTGAAAATTTTAGGAACATGTTGGAACAGCGGGTAAAATTTACTTTAACAAAACTTCGAAAGTTTATTTGTTTTCCTTTCTTAAAAATCAGAGCGAGTAATTTGATGGAATTGGGTAATGAATTCCTGAGCAAGTGGCTTAACCTGCATGGGACGTGCCTTGTAGACTCACTTCCAGGCGGTTATGAAGTCCACGCTATCAAATTATGCTTGTATGTGACTTATGAAACTAATGCCACCATGATGTGTTGCAGTTGGAGGACGAGGACCCCATAGAGCCGTTCTTGGCGGTGACTACGGAGCTCAGGGTAGAGGTAAGTGAGACTAAAGCAGTTTGATGTTGACACCGTCGTTTTCACTCTGTTATTGTGAATTATAAAATTTGTCATTTATTCTATAAAATATATAGAATATAACAAAAGCTGGAGATCTCGGCAAGGAAAGAGGAGGGCGGCGTTACTTACTTTCCACGCCACAGGCATGTTACACGTGAAGATCAAGAACCTGGCTTGAATCGTTCGACTCGGGAGCAAACATTCACTTTAACAACATGTGGGCATTTTATTTATTTCCTTTTTTAAAATTCAGAGGGAACAGTTGAAATATTTTCATAACAACGAGCTCGTCGGCTCCAACAAGTCAGGTACAGAACTCTCAGTTTCAGAAACCATTGCTCCTGACAGGTAGAGCACAGTTATCACAGCTCCACAAACACGACAGAGGCAATCTAGGTTTCATACACCGGTCGCCCCATGCTGGGCTTAACCATTACAAAGTTCCACATATACTTAAGTGCTGTCCCCAAAGGGAACTCAAACGTACACACGGTTACGCTATAAGGAATAAACAGGGGCATAATTACCCATACTACATGGCCTTAAGAATAAACCGAGAAGGTTACACAAAACAGGCCAAAAGAACATTCTGGAAAGACGAGAACCTAACTGTGGCTCAAGGCCCGATGACACAGAGGCTAATCCCATACTAAAAGAGGGACGAAAGGGGGAGACAATTTAAATGTTAATTTAATCCTAAAAATTGAACAGGAGGACTGCATTTCTTTGTAGGGAAATGGGAACTCGATAAATCAAATTGTTTTTTTTATTTGAGAATATCATAATTTCTATATTTGGATATGTAAACTGTCTGATAGGTAATTCTGCTATTGATTATTGGGAGCATGTTCTAGTGAAGAGGTAATATGGTAAAGGTTTGGAGATAATCTCGAGGTGTGATGGTGATGGCATTTATAAACCATATGTGAACTACTGATCGACATCTTCGGTTTGGAGGCTAGTGTGGTACAAAAACCTTCTTAAGTTTTGGGTTAAATGACACTAACAATAATTGGCATATACATATGTATTTTGGTGTTTCTAGGACGTGAACTAATCAGCTTATAGCAATACGTGAAAATGATCTTAACACCGGTGAGTGGTCTTCTCTTGTGAACTACCGTACTTCACCAAAATTTAAACTATTTCTAGACCACCGCAGTATGAGTGTCATATTGTAGGAGTGTACGTGTGGTTTCTGGACGGGAGACCATGACAGAACTAACATAAAAAAGCTCCCCTTATAAAGAATTTTGGACCAGGATTTTATTTCCGGTAGAAGTTCATTTTCAAATACCTTTCATCAAGATGTGGACTAATGTTATTTTTAATGCGATTTAAAGTCGCGAACTACTCGCATTTTCTACGTTTGAGTTTGTGGCTCTGCTCATTTGAATTTTACCTAACCACGACTAGAAAGTATGTTTTGACCGTGAGCTGCCCTCTACCGAAGGAAACTTGAATTTCCTTGCTTTGCCCTAACTTGTTGCGCACCTCCCTGGCGAGAATTGTTGTTGAAACGAGCGAGGTGTTTTTTTCTACTACCAGCATGGAGGCCCCATGGACGTATTATTCACGCCTAGTCGTGAATCTGACCCAACCGGTGCGGGTGGAAGATCAATAATTCTACCCCTCGTCAGGTTATTTCTGGCTTTGTGCTTCTGAAACACCAGTTTTGAATTTGACCAATAAGGAATTTCTGTAATTAATTTTCCACCAATAATGTGTTTCTTCTTCATCTAGTGTAGGGGTTTTCGTTGTTAGCCAATGAAATTTTTGTGGGAGGCTGTTCTCATTCCTGAAACGCCTCGAACTTTCCACGAAGGTATGCAAACTGCTGATTTTCGGGTCTCCGCGCCACTTCAGTAACATCTATCAGTGTGTAATATATGTAGCAGGGGGCGGGAAGCGCCTATTTCTTCGGGCAGCAGTTCAACCACCAGGTAATGGCCGTTTAATAACTTATTTTCTTGCTAGCTCAGCAGTTTAACTCTCGGGGCAGGTCCGAAGCCTTTTTACCATGTAACTTTCCCTAAAATGTAAAGACACTTGGTACCAATTCTATCTTTTTAAACTACATATTGGGATAGAGAGTGCTTAACCCTCTCGAGCTCCCACTCATATGGCGTTGAGGTGAACTTATTTTCACAACCGTTTCTTCCTTAATGTAATGTAAATTGTCTCCTTCTATAAGTCACCTCTTTAGTATGGGATTAGCCCTTGCATTAGAGGCCTAGCACCAAGTAGGTTTTAAATAAAGTGTAGTAGGAGTGCAAGAACGCCTCGTCTCAAGTTGGTATTTTAGAGGCCTTGTAATTGACCTGTTTCTTTACTTAATAGGCCTCAGTAGGTTGGGTATTTTTACCCCTGTTTTCATGTACTTGGAGGACAGCTTGAAAGTGGAGTTTGGTGTGGCCTTTGATAGGCTTGAACTTAAGAGCGGGTTGCTCTTTCTTAAAATTTGTTTCTGCGTGCCTCGAGGAGGCTTTACTGTGTAATTGGGAGCCAGAGCTCCAGGGCATGATTGGGGTCTTCTGCCCCGTTGTTGAATCTTGTATATAGTAAAGTTGAGCTCATTGCTCAAGAATTACGTGTCTGGCTCTCGGAGCCCAAATCCTGTAACACTGTAATTGTACATTTTTGCTTGGTTGCTTTGCTACTCTGTACCTGCCACTCTTGTTATTTCTTGATTTTGCAAAGAAAATATAACCTTGTTAAATTAACTTTAATTTCGTATTTTGAGACCTGTTCACCCCAGCACCTTCTTTCACCTCTGCACATCCGCAATACTCCGTAACAAGTGGTAGCAGAGCGTGGTTGAATTGGTCTCAATTTAGCCCCTTTTGACGGCTAAACATTGCTTTACTTTTGAACTCTAACAATTTTCTCTGTTGCTGGACTTTTCCTTTTCGTTTTTCAAAATTGTTTTGTCAGCATGTCCGGCCCTCGCGAGGTTCTTCATCCTTTCTATTTGCGTAAAGAGGAATTAATTTATGAACTATCTCTCAGAAACGTTCCATCTGGAGGCACGGTTGCAGTCGACTCCAATAAGCTAAAAGATTCCCTTGATTTACCTATTACCATCCCGACTTTAGGAGAAAAAGAGATTGACGATGCTCTCTCCACGATCAATAACAATACTACTGAGCTAGCATCTGTAGTTAGCTTTTTTGAAGTAAGTGATCCATCTCCTAATCAACTTAAAAGAGTACAAGCTAGGTTTTACCACTTTTATAATAGGGTGTGTGATCTATAGTCTCTGAAGTTAAATGACATTCAGGGTAAGGAAGCTAGTGCCCTTGCTGAAAACTTGTCCGAAATATCTAGTAAAGTAAGTCAGTTGTTATCTGGACCTGCTATCCCTAAAGTCGACCAACCTATGGTAGTAAATATTGTTAGTGGGGAGGATTCCTCGAAAGAGGAAGGAAGTAATACTGAGGCGACTACCCAACGTACATCTGCCCCATCAGAAACTATGTCAGATCGTCGCAAGTCCATTCCACCATTCGTGTTAAATAATGCTCCTTCTGAATCTGCTTCTCCGCCACTTAGGCCCCTTCCTACTACGTCTCCTGGTTTCAGCAGTTTACCCCATCCATTGGCTATGTTGCTTAGAGGTATTTCTAAGGTTTCGGTTAACTCTACAAGTGACGTAATTTCATTCTTAAGGTTTTTGGTTGAGTTTCAGGATCATGCCCTCGTTTTTTCTCTTTCTGCTTGTCAGATTTTGCAAATCATCTATCCCTATGCAATTGGTGGTCTCTCAGACAAAATAGTAAGAGCCATTGCTGAACAGTCATCTATTGAAGATTTTCATGCACACCTTCTTGCAAATTTCATTCCTGCTCGTGCTAGGTCATCTCTGATTCAGAAGTACTATTATCGAGTACAAAGACTGGATGAGAATCTTGCTGATTTCATACAAGACATTAAATTCTATACCAGGGTGTTTGCTGTTCATTTTCCGGAAGATCAGATTGTACAGGCTATTGTAGAAGGTATTTCACCACCTTACCGATCATACTTGTGTTTCGCGTCGCGCCCGCAAACTTTCGCTGAGCTAGAAGCTATGGCTGTATCGGCTGAAGGAGTTAGATACGCCGATTCCTTGCGTGTCGCGAAAGAACCCCCTCCTTCTTTTAGTAATCCTCGGCCTCCACCTCGCCGACCAGTCACACCCCGTAAATGTTATGCTTGCGGGTCGCCTGATCATCTTCGCAATAAATGTCCATTGATGAAATCGAGTAGGACAAATAGTGGAGCAGGTTCATCACAAGGCTGTTTTAAATGCGGCTTGTTCTCCCATATTGCCAAGAACTGCCCTAACACCAACAGCACCCCCCACTTGCTCAACTTCGGGTGCAACTTCCAACAACAATCAAAAGTGACTAGTGGCTTCGGCTGAGTCCACTAACCCAGCTTCCCGAGGCTCAGCCCCTGGTAAACAGGTCGAAAATTCAGGGAAAATTCAGTCTTCAAATTTATATTTTGAATGCCCCAAAGAATGTCTTAGGATTGCGGCGGATACCCCCGAACCTGTGCCTTTTCTCAAAATTGAGTTAAATAATGAACCTGTAACCGCTTTTAGATTCAGGCAGTGTTTGTTCAATTATTTCGGCTCAATGGTATTCGAAATTGAAATCTATTTGTAAACTTCCTGACTATTGCTCATCTCCTGTTCAATATGTTTCGGCTAATTCTTCTCCATTAGAAATTTTAGGCTCCTTATATGTCAAAATTCGTATTTTTAAATTTACTTGGAAAGTTAAATTGTTTGTGGCCAAGCACTTGTCTTGCCCCATATAGTGGGAGCTGACTTCATTTCTCACACTGGTCTTGTGCTCGATCTTCAGAGTAGGTCGTGCACTTTCAAATTTGCGTCTAATTGTAATCCCCTTATTGAAATGTAATTCTGCATCATGTTCATCTATTTCGCCTACCCAGGATGAGATCTTGTTAGACCTTAGACATCTACCTGAGGAGCAGGCTGACAGTATTCATAAGTTGTGTCAGTCGTTTCCAGAGGTGTTCTCTGATACTCTTGGTGTTACTGACCTTATTCAATACAAAATTGATGTCACGGATTCGATTCCTGTCCGTTTTCCACCGTATAGGCTATTTCCACCTATAATGAAGGCACTGAAAGAAATCATTTGATCAAATCTTAAAGGATGGTATTATTAGGGCCTCTAAGTCGGCGTATTCGTCGCCTATTTTTCTAGTTCCGAAACCCCAAGGTGGCTTCAGGCCTGTCATTGATTATAGGGCTCTCAATCGGAAGGTGGTGTTACAATCTGTGCCCCTTCCTGACCTTCATTCTTGTTTTTCATGGTTTCGTAAAGCTAAATTCTTCACCATCTTGGATTTGAATCAGGCCTATGATCAAATTCCCCTAGCTGAAGAGTCTAAACACCTTACAGCGTTTGCCACGGATTGGAATTTGTATGAATACAACCGCGTGCCTTTCGGGCTAACCTCGGGAGCAGCTGTACTCACTAGGCTGCTAGATAGGGTCTTCTCCAACATCAAATTCGAGTACTTGTATCACTATCTTGATGATGTCGTCGTATTTTCGGAGACTTTTGAAGAACATCTAGATCATCTGCGAGAAGCTCTCAATCGCCTTCGTAGGGCTGGGTTAACTGTGAAGTTGTCCAAGGTCCCCTTCGCTAAACCTTCAGTGTCATTCCTAGGTCATATTGTCTCGCCCGATGGTGTTGCGGTCGATCATTCTAGAACACAGGCCATCCGTGATTTTAAACCTCCCAAGGACATCAAAGGTATCGCCAGGTTCATTGGTATGGTGAATTTCTTCAGGAAGTTTATGCCTAACTTCGCTAAGAGAGCGGCGCCCTTGAACCTTCTCCGTAGGAAAGGCATCAAATTTGAGTGGGGACCTTCTCAACAAGCCGCTTTTGAAGATCTTAAATTAGCTCTCTGTAATGCCCCTGTCCTTGCTATGCCTGATTTCTCGAAAAAATTCATCGTCCAAACCGATGCGTCGTCGTCGGCGGTAGCTGCAGTCCTTCTTCAAGAGACTGAACTAGGGAGGCGACCCATCGCCTATGCCTCTAGGACTCTATCGGTTCAAGAAGCCAAGTATTCCATCTATAAGCTCGAAGGTTTGGCAGTCTTATTTGCCTTAGAAAAGTTCCGTCTCTATCTGGAACATGTCAAATTCGACTTGGAGACTGATAATCAAGCCTTAAGCTGGGTCTTAGGTAGGCCGCGTCGTACTGGTCGTATACCCCGGTGGGCTATCCGAATTTCGGCATTCCAATTTGACGTTAGGCATATCAGAGGTACTGAAAATGTTGTTGCAGACGGACTCAGCCGTATGTTTTCCAACGACGTTGAGACCCATGAACCGGTCGATAGTTCATCCCCTCCCGAGTCCATACTATCTGAGGTTAATGCCATCTTAACAGATGCTCCCATGCTCTTTAGGGACATTGAGAAATACCAACGTGAAGATCCGACGCTGGCTCCGATAATGGAAACCCTTTCTTCTGGGGAACACGTCGTCCCTTATGTACTGAGGAATGGTGTTTTATGTTGCCCTTCGAGGCATGATAAGTTGATGAAAGTTGTCGTTCCAGCTGTTCTTGTACCTATGATCTTTAAGTACTATCATGAGACCCCATTTGGGGGGCATCTAGGCATCTTTAAAACTCGTGAAAAGATTCGTGAAAGGTTCATCTGGAAAGGTATGGACGGTGAAATCCGTGAACTAGTAAAGGCTTGTAAATCTTGTTTGCTTAGTAAACCAACCATGTCCACCAAGGTAGGCCTTTTGTCTTCTCATCAGGCTTCGCGCCCAGTGGAACGCCTATATATTGATTATGTAGGACCCTTCCCCCAGTCAAAGGGAAATGCAAACAAGTTCATCTTTGTATGTGTAGATGGTTTTACAAGATTTTCCTGGTTATTTCCGACTAAGCTGGCTACCGCTCAGTTCACCATTACTTGTCTAAATTCAATCTTTGCTTCTTTAGGTCCGTGTCAATATATTGTGTCTGATAATTCTAAGGCTTTCACATCTAATCTATTTCGTAAATTCTGTTTTGACCCGTCCATCTCTCATGTGACACCTTCTGCTTATTACCCTCAACCATCTCTGGCTGAACGGGTTAATCGTAATCTCAGGTCCGCGCTTATTGCCTATCATCATGAAGATCATTCTAGGTGGGACACGTCCCTCATTGGTTAGCTTTCGCTTTGAACTCGGCTGTTCATGAATCTCAATAAGTTTACTCCCGCTTCTTTAATGTTCAAGTTTGTTCCCAACTCGCCGCTCTCTAACCTCTGGTCTCTGAGTGACATTCTACCCGAGACAATAGATCCAGATAATATTAAAGATCTTTGGAAGAAGGCTAAAGCCAATCTTAAAGTGTCTCATGGAAAGGTTAGGGAAAGATATGATCGTGGACGGAGACCCACCAATTTGAAGGTAGGCGACCAGGTGATGGTCAAGAATTGTGTTCCCGCGGGTAAGCTTGCCCCCAGATTTCATGGGCCGTGTACTATTCTCGATTTCCTTACTCCCGTTACCTTATTGCTAAGCAATCCAGCCACTGAGAGGATATTTAGGGTTCACCTGTCACAGGTGAAACCGGTGTAATTTCTGTGTTAACTTGCTTCATATAATTTTGAAAGAAATATGAAGGTTATATTTTAGTTTGAGGGGTTTCACTTTTTAGGCCTTCTGCCCTTGGAATGTTTCCTTTGTGTGTAACCATTTATTGTAAACCCTCCCCGACCAGTTAAACTGCCATCCTGTCCTTACCACGGCCATTACCACGCTCCCGTCTCCTGCTCCACAACACACAGTGGCTTTTAAATGAAATAAATATTTCTACGCCGCTGGCCCCTCAGTTCCACCACAATGAATGTACCCTAAAATCATTCTGGTCCAATTAATTCTGCCGCCGAGCTTTAATGTTTCAGTGCCCCCGCAGCAGCGCGGCGTCGTACCGCCACTGAGGTGGGGTAAGGGCCCGCCCCTCTCCAGTGAGGCCAACCAGTGTACGGCAAGCCGGAGTCCTCCTCCCGGCCAAGGCTGATGTGCGGCGTACAACCTGCAACTCGCCCGCGACCTGTGTGTTCGCCGCGGGCGCGGCGTACTTCAACTTCACTACTCCTCTCATAGTGCGGGCGAGCGGTATCTCAGGGTACTTGAGGGGTCCGAGCGGCCTCCTCTGGACACAAGCAGCAGTGGCCGGTCTGGCCGTCTAACTTAATCAACCTTGAATGTACTCAATCAGCTACATGGACATTTAATATCAACAATTACTACAGTTTTGAATCCAACTGCAATATCTGGTGGATTTAGAAAATTTTTCCTCAACTTTAAAAACTAAAAGTTTCCTTCTGAATTCAACTTCTACAGCATAAATACTTTACATCTAAAGTAACTATAAAGAATTTTGAAACTGGATCCAATCATTTTAAGAAAACTTGTTGGCAAATACTTCCGCAATTAACTTCTATATCATAACTTGGACCTTATTTTGAAACAAAAGTTTATGTTCTTCTGTGGAGGAACTTTTCAGGGGGGGGGGAGGTCTGTACCGGGTGGTACACCTCCACGCCGCTAATTCAAACTTTGCGCCAGTTGAAACTCCTCTACTGGAGGAAGTCTGAACTTTATCTACTGTGTTAATTCTCAAGTTTCTCAGAAGATGTCCATACTTGTAAATTTTGAAGTTTCTGAACTGGGTCGTTTTCGATGTATTTTTGTTTTGCCTGTAGTAAGAAGTGTGGACATTCTCTTCCAGATGGCACTACTGAAGGACTACAATCATGCACCCTAGTGCGAAGTGAAAGAACTGTGTTTTTTGGAGAAATTTTGAATTCATAAGTTTGTTCTTTGTTAAATTTCTTTCAGTTATTGTTTAAGTTGGTAATATTAACCCTTTCTTTCCGCCAGTTTTGAATTTGACCAATAAGGAATTTCTGTAATTCATTTTCCACCAATAATGTGTTTCTTCTTCATCTAGTGTAGGGGTTTTCGTTGTTAGCCAATAAAATTCTTGTGGGAGGGTGTTCTCATTCCTGAAACGCCTCGAACTTTCCATGAGGGTATGCAAACTGCTGATTTTCGGGTCTCCGCGCCACTTCAGTAACATCTATCAGTGTGTAATATATGTAGCAGGGGGCGGGAAGCGCCTCTTTCTTCGGGCAGCAGTTCAACCACCAGGTAATGGCCGTCTAATAACTTCTTTTCTTGCTAGCTCAGCAGTTTAACTCTCGGGGCAGGTCCGAAGCCTTTTTACCATGTAACTTTCCCTAAAATGTAAAGACACTTGGTACCAATTCTATCTTTTTAAACTACATATTGGGATAGAGAGTGCTTAACCCTCTCGAGCTCCCACTCATATTGCGTTGAGGTGAACTTATTTTCACAACCGTTTCTTCCTTAATGTAATGTAAATTGTCTCCTTCTATAAGTCACCTCTTTAGTATGGGATTAGCCCTTGCATTAGAGGCCTAGCACCAAGTAGGTTTTAAATAAAGTGTATTAGGAGTGCAAGAACGCCTCCTCTCAAGTTGGTATTTTTAGAGGCCTTGTAATTGACCTGTTTCTTTACTTCATAGGCCTCAGTAGGTTGGGTATTTTTACCCCTGTTTTCATGTACTTGGAGGATAGCTTGAAAGTGGAGTTTGGTGTGGCCTTTGATAGGCTTGAACTTAAGAGCGGGTTGGTCTTTCTTAAAATTTGTTTCTGCGTGCCTCGAGGAGGCTTTACTATGTAATTGGGAGCCAGAGCTCCAGGGCATGATTGGGGTCTTCTGCCCCGTTGTTGAATCTTGTATATAGTAAAGTTGAGCTCATTGCTCAAGAATTACGTGTCAGGCTCTCGGAGCCCAAATCCTGTAACACTGTAATTGTACATTTTCGCTTGGTTGCTTTGCTACTCTGTACCTGCCACTCTTGTTATTTCTTGATTTTGCAAAGAAAATATAACCTTGTTAAATTAACTTTAATTTCGTATTTTGAGACCTGTTCACCCCAGCACCTTCTTTCACCTCTGCACATCCACAATACTCCGTAACAATTATTATTATTATTATTATTATTATTGTACCGGGCGGTACACCTCCACGCCGCTAATTTAAAATGTGCGCCAATTGAAACTCCTCTGCTGGAGGAAGTCTGAACTTTATTGACGGTATTAATTTTCAAGTTTCTCAGAAGATGTCAGTACGTGGAAAGTTTGAAGTTTTTGAACTGTGCCACTTTTGATGTATTTTTGTTTTACCGGTAGTAATAAGTGTGAACTTTCTCTTCTAGAGGACAGCTTGAAAGTGGAATTAGGTGTGGCCTTTGACAGGCCTGAATTTTGAGAGCAAGTTGCTCTTTTCCCGAAAATTTTGTTTTCTGCGCGCCTCAAGGAGGCCTTACTGTGTAATTTGGGGCAAGTGCTCTTAGGCATGAATGGGGTTTTCTGCCCCTCTGTTGAAACTTATGTTTGGGGTAAAATTGGGCTAATTGCTCAAGAATTGTGAGGCTGGGGCTCAAAGCCCAAATCCTGTAAATATTGTAATTGTATTTTTATTGCCTTGCTACTCTGTACCTGTCTTTCGTGTTATTTCTTTATTTTGAAAAGAAAATATAACCTTGTTAATTTTACATGCACTCTAATTTCGTAGCTTGAGACCCGTTCACACCCGCACCTTCTTTCACCTCTAACTACCGCAAAAACACGGTAACAAGTGGTAGCAGAGCGTGGTTGAATGGGTCTCAATTTAGCCCCTTTTGACGGCTAAACATTGCTTTGATTCAAACTCTAACAATTTTCTCAGTTGCTGGAATTTTTGATCTTTCCTGTTTCAAAATTGTTCTGTCATCATGCCCGGCCCTCGCGATGTTCTCCATCTTAACTATTTGCGCAAGGAGGAGTTGATCTATGAGTTAACTATCAGAAATGTGCAATCTGGAGGCACGGTTGCGATAGACACCAACAAGCTTAGAGAGTCCCTTGATTTGCCCATTTCCATCCCCAATTTGGGAGAGAAAGAAATTGACGACTCTCTTTCCACGATCACCGAGAATACTACTGGGCTAGCATCGGTAGTTAGTTTTTTTGACGAAAATGATCCTTCTCCTAATCAAATTAAGCGTGTGCAAGCCAGGCTATATCATTTTTCAAATAGAGTTAATGATCTGTTGTCTCTGAAGTTGAATGACGTTCAGAGGAAGGAAGCTAGTACGTTCCTTGAAACATTTCTGAATTATCTAGCAAGGTCACTCAATTGTTAACTGGGGAAGTTGCTCCCAAAATTGATCAACCCACCACGATGAATGTAGGTAGCGAGGAAGAGCCTCCTAAGGGAGAAGCCAATAGGATAACCGTTGCCGCTCAAACTATCTCTGCCCCATTGGACAACGAGTCTGAACGCCGTGCATCGTTGAATAATATACGTTCTGAATTAACTTCCTTGCCATTGAAACCTTTACCTACTATGTCACCCGGGTTTAGCAGCTTGCCTCATCCATTGGCAATGTTGCTCAGAGGTATCTCTAAGATTTCCGTTAATACCACCAGTGACGTAATTTCATTTTTAAGATTTTTGGTTGAATTTCAGGATCATGCCCTTGTGTTTTCTCTTTCCCCATGTCAGATTTTGCAAATCATCTATCCCTATGCAATTGGTATTCTCTCAGACAAAATAGTAAGAGCCATTGCCGAGCAATCATCTATTGAGGATTTCCACGCCCACTTGCTAGCTAACTTCATCCCGGCTAGGGCCAGGTCCTCCCTTATTCAGAAGTACTATTATCGTGTACAGCGTTTGGATGAAAACTTAGCAGACTTCATCCAAGATATTAAACTCTATACTAGGGTGTTTGCCCTTCATTTTCCTGAAGATCAGATTGTACAGGCTATTGTAGAAGGAATTTCACCATGCTATAGGTCATATTTGTGTTTCTCGGCGTGCCCGCAAACCTTCTCTGAACTTGAAGCATTGGCCGTCTCAGCTGAAGGAGTTAGATACGCCGACTCTTTGCGTGTCGCGAAAGAACCCCCTCCCTCTCTTAGTAATCATCGGCCTCCACCTCGCCGACCAGTCACACCCCGTAAAGGTTATGCTTGCGGGTCCCCCGACCATCTGCGCAATAAGTGTCCACTGATCAAGTCGAGTGGGACAAGGAATGGGGCTGGTTCATCACAAGGCTGTTTTAAATGTGGGGCTTTCTCACATATCGCAAAAAATTGCCCAAATTCAAATAGCACCCCCTCCTGCTCAACTTCTGGTGCAAATTCCACCAGTGCCAATAATAAAAAATGACTAGTGGCTTCGGCTGAGTCGACTAATCCCTCTTCCCGAGGCTCAGCCCCTGGTAAACAGGTCGAAAATTCAGGGAATGTTCTATCTTCAAATTCATCTTTCGAATGCCCCAAAGAATGTCTTAGGATTGCGGCGGATACCCCCGCACCTGTTCCTTTTCTTAAGATTGAGTTAAATAACGAGCCTATAACAGCTCTATTATATTCAGGCAGTATTTGTTCAATTATTTCGGACCAATGGTATTCAAAATTGAAATCTGTTTGTAAACTACCTGACTATGTCTCATCTCCTGTTCAATATGTATCGGCTAACTCATCTCCATTGGAAATCCTAGGTTCTGTAAATGTCAAAATTCGTATTTTTAAATTTACATGGAAAATCAAATTGTTTGTGGCTAAGCACTTGTCTTGCCCCATTATAATGGGAGCTGACTTCATTTCTTACACTGGTCTTGTGCTCGATCTTCAGAGTAGGTCGTGCACATTCAAATTTGCGTCCAATTGTAAAATTCCCTTGTTAAAGTGTAATTCTGTATCGTGTTCGTCTATTTCGCCTACCCAGGATGAGATGTTGTTAGACCTTAGACATCTACCTGAGGAGCAGGGTGATAGTATTCGTAAATTATGTCAGTCATTTCCAGAGGTGTTCTCTGATACTCTTGGTGTTACTGACCTTATTCAATACAAAATTGAGGTCACGGATTCAATTCCTGTCCGTTTTCCACCTTATAGGCTATCTCCACCTAAAATGAAGGCTCTGAAAGAAATCATCGATCAAATGTTGAAGGATGGTATTATTAGGCCCTCTAAGTCGGCGTATTCTTCGCCTATTTTTCTAGTCCCGAAACCCCAAGGAGGCTTCAGGCCTGTTATTGATTATAGGGCTCTCAATCGGAAGGTGGTGTTACAATCTGTGCCCCTTCCTGACCTTCATTCTTGTTTTTCATGGTTTCGTAAGGCCAAGTTCTTTACTATCTTGGACTTGAATCAGGCCTATAATCAAATTCCCCTTGCCGAAGAGTCTAAACATCTTACAGCGTTTGCCACGGACTGGAACTTATACGAATACAACCGCGTGCCTTTCGGGCTCCCCACGGGAGCAGCTGTACTCACTAGGCTGCTAGATAGGGTCTTCTCCGATATCAAATTTGAGTACTTGTATCACTACTTGGATGATGTCGTCGAATTTTCGGAGACCTTTGAAGAACATCTAGATCATCTGCGAGAAGTTCTCAATCGCCTTCGTAAGGCTGGGTTAACTGTCAAGTTGTCCAAGGTTGCCTTTGCTAAGCCCTCTATGTCATTCCTAGGGCATATTGTGTCACCTGATGGTGTTGCCGTCGATCATTCCAGAACACAGGCCATCCGTGATTTTAAACCTCCCGAGGACGTTAAAGTTATCGCCAGGTTCATTGGTATGGTGAATTTCTTCAGGAAGTTTATTCCTAACTTCGCTAATAGAGCGGCGCCCTTAAACCTTCTTCGTAGGAAAGGCATCAAATTCGAGTGGGGACCTTCTCAACAAGCCGCTTTTGAAGATCTTAAATTAGCTCTCTGCAATGCCCCTGTCCTTGCTATGCCTGATTTCTCAAAGAAATTCATCGTCCAAACTGACGCGTCGTCGTCAGCAGTAGCTGCAGTCCTTCTTCAAGAGACTGAACTAGGGAGGCGACCCATCGCCTATGCATCTAGGACTCTATCGGCTCAAGAAGCCAAGTATTCCATCTATGACATCGAAGGTTTGGCAGTCTTATTTGCCTTAGAAAAGTTCCGTCTCTATCTGGAACATGTCAAATTCGACCTGGAGACAGATAATCAAGCCTTAAGCTGGGTCTTAGGTAGGCCGCGTCGTACTGGTCGTATAGCCCGTTGGGCCATCCGTATTTCTGCCTTCCAATTCGATGTCAGGCATATCAGAGGTACCGAAAATGTTGTTGCTGATGGACTCAGCCATATGTTTTCCAACGACGTTGAGAACCATGAACCGGTCGATAGTTCATCTCCTCCCGAGTCCATGCTATCTGATGTTAATGCCATCTTAACAGGTGCTCCCATGCTCTTTAGGGATATCGAGAAATACCAACGTGAAGATCCGACGCTGGCTCCGATAATGGAAACCCTTTCTTCTGGGGAACATGTTGTCCCTTACATTCTGAGGAATGGTGTTCTATGTTGCCCTTCGATGCATGATAAGATGATGAAGGTTGTCGTTCCAGCTGTTCTTGTGCCTATGATCTTCAAATACTATCATGAGACCCCATTAGGGGGGCATCTTGGAATCTTTAAAACTCGTGAAAAGATTCGTGAAAGGTTCATCTGGAAGGGTATGGACGGTGAAATCCGTGAACTAGTAAAAGCTTGTAAATCTTGTTTGCTCAGTAAACCCACCATGTCCACCAAGGTAGGCCTTTTGTCTTCTCATCAAGCGTCGCGCCCCATGGAACGCCTGTATATTGATTATGTAGGACCCTTCCCCCAGTCAAAGGGAAATGCCAACAAGTTCATCTTTGTATGCGTAGATGGTTTCACAAGATTTTCCTGGTTATTTCCGACTAAGCTGGCTACCGCTCAGTCCACCATTACTTGCTTAAATTCTATTTTTGCCTCTTTTGGTCCGTGCCAATATATTGTGTCTGATAATGCTAAGGCCTTCACATCAAATCTTTTTCGTAAATTCTGTTTTGACTTGTCCATCTCTCATGTAACTACTTCTGCTTATTACCCTCAACCATCTCTGGCTGAACGGGTTAATCGTAATCTCAGGTCCGCGCTTATTGCCTATCATCATGAAGATCATTCCAGGTGGGACACGTCCCTGCATTGGTTAGCTTTTGCTTTGAATTCGGCGGTTCATGAATCTCACAAGTTTACTCCAGCCTCCTTGATGTTCAAGTTTGTTCCCAACACGCCGCTCTCTAACCTCTGGTCCCTGAGTGACATTCTACCTGAGACAATAGATCCGGACAACATTAAAGATCTTTGGAAGAAGGCTAAAACCAATCTTAAAGTGTCTCATGAAAAGGTTAGGGAAAGATATGATCGTGGACGGAGACCCACCAATTTGAAGGTAGGTGACCAGGTGATGGTCAAGAACTTTGTTCCCGCGGGCAAGCTTGCCCCCAGATTTCATGGGCCGTGTGTCATTCTCGATTTCCTTACGCCGGTTACGTTGTTAGTAAGCAATCCAGCCACCGAGAGGATATTTAGGGTTCACTTGTCGCAGGTGAAACCTGTATAATTTCTGTGCTAACTTGCCTCATATTATCTTGAAAGGAATATGAAGGTTATATTTTTTTTGAGTTTCACTTTTAAGGCTTTCTGCCCCTTCTATAGTATTTTGTTTTATATGTAAGAATTTTTGTAAAACCTGCCCCGAACCGTTAAACTGCCATCCTCTCCTTGCCACGGCCATTACCACGCTCCCGTCTCCTGCTCCACTCTACACAGTGGCTTAATTAATGCCATGGATATCTGCACGCCGCTGGCCCCTCAACCTCTCCACAAGCCTGTGCCCTCAAAAAAGATGATGGTCCAACAAATTCTGCCGCCTAGCTTTAATGTTTCAGTGCCCCCGCAGCCGCGCGGCGCCGTGTCGCGACTGGGATAGAGGAAGGGCCCCCTCGACCCCAGCGAGGACGACATGTGCACGGCGAGCCGGAGCTCTCCTCCCGGCCAAGGCTGATGTGCGGCACACGACCTGCTACTGGCCCGCAGCCTGTATATGTTCACCGCGGGCGCGGCGTGTTTCTCCACCTCTGCTCCCCTCATAGTGCGGGCGAGCGGTATCTCAGGGTACTTGAGGGGCCCGGGCGGCCTCCTCTGAACGCAAGCAGTGGACTTAGAAAATCTTCCTCAACTTTAAAAACTAAAGTTTTCCTTCTGAATTCAACTTCTACAAACATAAAGACTTTACTTCACCAGTTACAACGAAATTTTGAAACTGAATCAGACCAAATTAAGAAAATCTTATAAATACTTCTGCAATTAATCTTCATATCAACATCAAAACTTGGACCTTGTTTCCAAACAAATTGCATGTGTCACCCCTGGAGGAACTTTTGGGGGGGGGGGGAGGTCTGTACCGGGCGGTACACCTCCACGCCGCTAATTTAAAATGTGCGCCAATTGAAACTCCTCTGCTGGAGGAAGTCTGAACTTTATTGACGGTATTAATTTTCAAGTTTCTCAGAAGATGTCACTACGTGGAAAGTTTGAAGTTTTTGAACTGTGCCACTTTTGATGTATTTTTGTTTTACCGATAGTAATAAGTGTGAACTTTCTCTTCTAGAGGACAGCTTGAAAGTGGAATTAGGTGTGGCCTTTGACAGGCCTGAATTTTGAGAGCAAGTTGCTCTTTTCCCGAAAATTTTGTTTTCTGCGCGCCTCAAGGAGGCCTTACTGTGTAATTTGGAGCAAGTGCTCCTAGGCATGAATGGGGTTTTCTGCCCCTCTGTTGAAACTTATGTTTGGGGTAAAATTGGGCTAATTGCTCAAGAATTGTGAGGCTGGGGCTCGAAGCCCAAATCCTGTAAATATTGTAATTGTATTTTTATTGCCTTGCTACTCTGTACCTGTCTTTCGTGTTATTTCTTTATTTTGAAAAGAAAATATAACCTTGTTAATTTTACATGCACTCTAATTTCGTAGCTTGAGACCCGTTCACACCCGCACCTTCTTTCACCTCTAACTACCGCAAAAACACGGTAACAATTATTATTATTATTATTATTATTATTATTATTATTATTATGATTATTATTATTATTATTATCGCTTCTGTAAAATTGTTGTAAATCGATGTTCCCGTTTGTGTAATTGCCTTGTTGGGCGACTGACTATTCTATATTTGTATGTTAACCATTTTAATATGATTAAGATGAAAGTTATTGTCCAGCCCTGTTGGCTAGGGCTGTATACGGTTATTTGGAAACTTTCCTCGAGGCCGTTTTCATAAGATTTATGCACTGAACTTTCATTCTCCTCTTTTATTTTATTCTGGAATATTTATTCAGTTGATCTTTTCGTTTAATTATTTTTTGGGGCTAGCTTTTCTGTTTTTCATTGCTCTCTACCTTTGGTATTGTTGCGTCCCTGCTTGGAATTGGCCCAACTCATTTTAAGGTGGGCGGGTTTTGTTGCGGTTGCCATGTTGTTGATTATTAATGTTGTGGAGGTAATTGGTTTCGTACTGGTTGATGACCTTGCTTATTGATTTGAAAGAGTTTAATTTGTGTGAGACAGCGTTTTTTGCGCCCAATCGCAGTTGCTTTCTGCATATTTTTCTGCTATCCCACGTTTTTATTCCCTTTTCATATTTGATTTTATTGACTTCATTCGTGTGTGTGATTCTCTTGTGAAAGCTCCTCCATCTAATTTCGGTTCAGAAGATATTCTTTAGAATAGGCTACGAGATTATTATGTTAAACCAAATTTCGAGGAAGTGGTGTTAACACTAAGTTAGTGGAAATGCTCTGTGTAACTTCAGTAAACTGTATTTATTGGTTGAGTAAGTGAATTAATTGCCATTAATGGGAATTTTATTAATTCGGATGGATCCATCGTTCTTTCTAAAGGGTTAGTTTGCTTATTCTTTCCATTTCGAAGGTGTTCTGTTTTTAAGGTATATTTTAAATTAAAACGCCTTTTTATACAATAAGATCTGGGTGTTAAGAATTTGGCCGTGTGGTTAGGGGCGCGCAGCTTGGAGCTTGCACCCCACTGTCGGTAGCCCTGCAGATGCTTTTCCGTGTTTTTCCCATTTTCACACCAGGCTACCTTAATTAAGGCCACGGCCGCTCCCTTCCCGTTCTTATGCCTTTTCTATTCCTATTCTGTGTCGGTGCGACGTAAAACAAATAGCAAAAAACGGATTTAAAATCCATACAGTGACAAGTTTTTTCTCTCCACGGTTATTGGTCGCCTGTTTTGTCAGGGTGACTTCGACTTCCAAATGTTTCCTTTCCTTGTGAGTTTATTTGGTTGTTGCTCGCAGTGTGGGCACTTGGGGATGGTGTCCGGATGGTCACAGCTACGACAACAAAAACATATTCCGCAATTAGTTTGTGTTTGTCCACCAAATATTACTAGAAAATAGATGAGAGAGCCATCTCACCATCGCATAAGAATATTTTAACAACTTTTTGAAGTTCGTGTTCACTGACATAGATGGCGCGCAGTTAAAGTGTAGGCTAGAAATAAATGTTACAGATCATTTACATCACAAAAGGAAACAGTATTTTAATCTGAATGAGAAATCAATCTTTAGACTGCAACATATGCTAAAAGTAATACATTATTTTTCCAATTTTTAATTAATTTTTGATGGATTGTTCCTCGAGACCGCACTTATTAGCAACCGTAGCCTCATTTCTTAATGAACGAGGTGTTCTTGGAAGACGGAAGGTCTTTGCATGAATCTCAGATTGCTGCAGTACATGTTATTGTTATATCGTTGACAAAGGCAAGAAACGATAAATCCAATTATGATATATACACACACACCGCTTGTGCCCAAAGTTGCCAACCTCATTTAAAATGTGTCAGTTAATTATGATTGAAGAGTGTCAAGGACCATAATCGATTTTTTCTTTTTATTTTATTAAAAAGAAACGATGATATATTCGATACCATCGATCAATTTTTTTTACAGATCTCAGGTACAGGTAGTAAAGAACGCTTCCCTGTGGAGATGGGTCATACCTTCGGCTTTTGATAGGGCGACGTCTCACGATTGGGCCGTAGCGTCTCTCAATGGTTGCTGGTACCGGAATCTCCCGCTGCTCGAACATAAAACATAGATGGCGTAAGAGGAGACAGACATGTTAGTGGCCTCTCTTAAGGTGTGCGATTGTAGCCGCAGTCTCTATCTTCGCGCATGCGCAGTTTGAATTTGAACCGCCACACGGGTAAGCATTCTCGTCTGTCAATCAAGGGCCGATAAGAGCCGAGCCGTGCTCAGTCGTCATATCTTGTCAAGATTACTGGCTCATATTTATAGGAATGAATATACAGTGTAATACGTAAATCCCACTCTGCATTATAATTTTTATGCGTTTTAATTGATTCCCTAGATTGAGTAGTAGTACGCTAGATAGTTTTGCAACTGCATAAATTATATCCGCTTCCACGAAATTACACCGATGGAATGGCATGAAAACAATTGACATATTGGTGCAATTAATGTTGTGTCATTCAGTTAAACTTGAAGTTTACCGGGCGAGTCGTTAGGGGCGCACAGCTGTGAGCTTGCATACGGGAGATAGTGGGATCGAATCCCACTATCGGGAGTCCTAAAGATGGTTTTCCATGACATTCCATTTTTACACCAGGCAAATGCTGGGGCCTTTCCTATGCCATTGTCGACATAAAACCTATCTGTGTCGGTGCGACGTAAAGCCACTAGCCAAATATCTTGAAGTCTATTACGACCACAGATTTACTGATCGTTATGTCTTACTGTAAAAACACTTATTCCGTTGAGCTAAGCACTGTTAAAATAAGGTTAAAATATCCGTACCTGAGAGTGAGTGCAAGTTTCTCAGCTGGGCTGATAGGCTTCTCGCACCGATTGCACGGGGTTTTCAAAATTTCACTTTTTAAAAGTTCGAGAATATAACTAAACTAACACTCAGTCTGAAATACTTCCTGAACTTTGTCTCCTCACTTAAAAGATGCCAGTTAATTAAAATGTTATAGCGTCCCTCCTCATAGTGCGATGCAAATATACTGTTGACTTTCCTTCCTTTCGGGCCGAGAAAACACATTAACAATACTTCTTCTTCTTCTTCCATTAAAATGTCAAGGAAACCCCTGCCACTAACGAAATCGCCCGTGCTCTTGTCCATTTCTGACGGACTGGACAGCGCGACTGGCGGCTGGACACCCCGCGTGCCCATCGCTTGCGGCTACAGTCGCTCCTTTAGCACTGACTGCTTGACTGACTGATTCATCATCGCCGAACCAAAACTGCTCGACATAAGGTAATGAAATTTTGGGGATACATTTATATTACAATGTTGGTGCTCACTAAGGGAGAATTTCGCTGCAGGGGTGTGTGTGAGTGTATCTGTATCTCAGAATCTTTAACAGTTAAAACATCTGAATTTACAATCTCCTTTAAAAAGAAGGAAACACATATTGTTTTGTTTTCTGAAAAATCCTGTTGAGGGGTGGCGGAAGAAAAAAGGTAAAAAAACGGGTTCTATCTCACAATCATAAAATGTTACAGACGTGAAAATTGGAGGTCGGGATATCCTTTACAAGAAAACCGTATCTTTTGTTTTCGAAAAATCCACCTAAGTGGGGGGACGGGGTGAAAAGAACTGAAAAACTGGTAGAATTTTTTATGAGGATACTTGTATATTGAAAACTGAAGATGTTACAGACATGGATATTTGTATTTAGAATCTTCAAAAAAATGCCCTGAAGATGGTTTTCCGTGGTTTCCCATATTCACACCAGGCTGTATTTAATTAAGGCCACGGCCGCTTCCTTCCAACTCCTAGGCCTTTCCTCTACATCGTCGCCACAAGCCCTCCTCTGCCAGTACCACGCCCCCGAGATGGTGCACCTCTTACCAGCCCTCCTCTGGTAGTACCGCGCCCCCGAGGAGAGCAGCTCTTACCAGCCCTCCTCTGGTAGTACCACGCCCACGAGATGGTGCAGCTCTTACCAGCCCTCCTCTGGTAGTACCACGCCCACGAGATGGTGCAGCTCTTACCAGCCCTCCTCTGGTAGTACCGCGCCCCCAAGGAGCAGCAGCTCTTACCAGCCCTCCTCTGGTAGTACCACGCCCACGAGATGGTGCAGCTCTTACCAGCCCTCCTCTGGTAGTACCACGCCCACGAGGTGGTGCAGCTCTTACCAGCACTCCTCCGGCAGTACCATTCCCACGAGGTGGTGCAGCTCTTACCAGCCCTCCTCTGGTAGTACCACGCCCACGAGGTGATGCAGCTCTTACCAGCCCTCCTCTGGTAGTACCACGCCCACGAGATGGTGCAGCTCTTACCAGCCCTCCTCTGGTAGTACCATGCCCCCGAGGACATCAGCTCTTACCAGCCCTCCTATGGTAGTACCACGCCCCCGAGGACAGCAGCTCTTACCAGCACTCCTCTGGTAGTACCACGCCCGCGAGGACAGCAGCTCTTACCAGCCCTCCTCTGGTAGTACAACGCCCACGAGGTGGTGCAGCTGTTACCAGCCCTCCTCTGGTAGTACCGCGCCGCCGAGGAGAGCAGCTCTTACCAGCCCTCCTCCGGTAGTACCATTCCCACGAGATGGTGCAGTTCTTACCAGCTCCCTTCTGGGAGTACCACGCTCACGAGATGGTGCAACTCTTACCAGCACTCCACCGGTAGTACCACGCCCACGAGATGGTGCAGCTCTTACCAGCCCTCCTCTGGTAGTACCACGCCCACAAGATGGTGCAGCTCTTACCAGCCCTCCTCTGGTAGTACCACGCCCCCGAGGTGGTGCAGCTCTTAACAGCTCCCTTCTGGTAGTACCACGCTCACGAGATGGTGCAGCTCTTACCAGCACTCCACCGGTAGTACCACGCCCACGAGAAGGTGCAGCTCTTACCAGCCCTCCTCTGGTAGTACCATGCCCACGAGATGGTGCAGCTCTTACCAGCCCAACTCTGGTAGTACCACGCCCCCGAGGACAGCAGCTCTTACCAGCCCTCCTCTGGTAGTACCACGCCCGCGAGGACAGCAGCTCTTACCAGCCCTCCTGTGGTAGTACAACGCCCACGAGGTGGTGCAGCTCTTACCAGCTCTCCTCTGGTAGTACCGCGCCGCCGAGGAGAGCAGCTCTTACCAGCCCTCCTCTGGTAGTACAACGCCCACGAGGTGGTGCAGCTCTTACCAGCCCTACTCTGGTAGTACCACGCCCACGAGATGGTGCAGCTCTTACCAGCCCAACTCTGGTAGTACCACGCCCCCGAGGACATCAGCTCTTACCAGCCCTCCTCTGGTAGTACCACGCCCGCGAGGACAGCAGCTCTTACCAGCCCTCCTGTGGTAGTACAACGCCCACGAGGTGGTGCAGCTCTTACCAGCCCTCCTCTGGTAGTACCGCGCCGCCGAGGAGAGCAGCTCTTAACAGCTCCCTTCTGGTAGTACCACGCTCACGAGATGGTGCAGCTCTTACCAGCACTCCACCGGAAGTACCACGCCCACGAGGTGGTGCAGCTCTTACCAGCCCTCCACAGGTAGTACCACGCCCCCGAGGACAGCAGCTCTTACCAGCCCTCCTCTGGTAGTACCACGCCCACGAGGACAGCAGCTCTTACCAGCCCAACTCTGGTAGTACCGCGCCCCCGAGGAGAGCAGCTCTTACCAGCCCTCCTCTGACAGTACCACGCCCGCGAGGACAGCAGCTCTTACCAGCCCTCCTGTGGTAGTACCACGCCCACGAGATGGTGCAGCTCTTACCAGCCCTCCTCTGACAGTACCACGCCCCCGAGATGGCGTGGCTCTTACAGCCCTCCTCTGGTAGTACCACGCCCCGAGATGGTGCAGCTCTCACCAGCCCTCTTCTGGTAGTAACAACGCCCACGAGATGGTGCAGATCTTAACAGCCCCCTTCTGGTAGTACCACGCCCACGAGATTGTGCATCTCTTACCAGCCCTCCACTGGTAGTACCACGCCCACGAGATGGTGCAGCTCTTACCAGCCCTCCTCTGGTAGTACCATGCCCCCGAGTACAGCAGCTCTTACCAGCCCTCCTCTGGTAGTACCGCGCGCCCGAGGAGAACAGCTCTTACCAGCCCTCCTCTGGTAGTACCACGCCCACGAGATGGTGCACTCTTACCAGCCCTCCTCTGGTAGTACCACGCCCACGAGGTGGTGCAGCTCTTACCAGCACTCCACCGGCAGTACCACGCCCCCGAGGACAGCAGGTCTTACCAGCCTTCCTCTGGTAGTACCACGCCCACGAGATAGTGCAGCTCTCACCAGCCCTCCTCTGACAGTACCACGCCCACGAGATTGTGCAGCTCTTACCAGCCCTCCTCCGGTAGTACCTTGCCCCCGAGGACAGCAGGTCCTACGAGCCCTCCTCTGGTAGTACCACGCCCACGAGATAGTGCAGCTCTCACCAGCCCTCCTCTGACAGTACCACGCCCACGAGATTGTGCAGCTCTTACCAGCCCTCCTCCGGTAGTACCACGCCCCCGAGGACAGCAGGTCCTACGAGCCCTCCTCTGGTAGTACCACGCCCCCGAGATGGTGCAGCTCTTACCAGCCCTCCTCTGGTAGTACCACGCCCACGAGATGGTGCAGCTCTTACCAGCCCTCGTCTGGTAGTACCATGCCCCCGAGGTTATCAGCTCTTACCAGCCCTCCTCTGGTAGTACCACGCCCCCGAGGACAGCAGGTCCTACCAGCCCTCCTCTGGTAGTACCACGCCCACGAGATGGTGCAGCTCTTACCAGCCCTCCTCTGGTAGTACCACGCCCCCGAGATGGTTCAGTTCTTACCAGCCCACTTCTGGTAGTACCACGCCCACGAGATGGTGCAGCTCTTCCCAGCCCTCCTCTGGTAGTACCAACCCCACTAGATGATGCAGCTCTTACCAGCCCTCCTCTGGTAGTACCACGCCCACGAGATGGTGCAGCTCTTACCAGCCCTCCTCTGGTAGTACCACGCCCACGAGATGGTGCAACTCTTACCAGCCCTCCTCTGGTAGTATCACGCCCACGAGATGGTGCAGCTCTTACCAGCCCTCCTCTGGTAGTACCGCGCCCCCAGGGAGAGCAGCTCTTACCAGCCCTCTTCTGGTAGTACCACGCCCACGAGATGCTGCAGCTCTTGCCAGCCCTCCTCTGGTAGTACCACGCCCACGAAGTGGTGCAGCTCTTACCAGCCCTCCTCTGGTAGTACCGCGCCCCCGAGGAGAGCAGCTCTTGCCAGCCCTCCTCTGGTAGTACCACGCCGACGAGATGCTGCAGCTCTTGCCAGCCCTCTTCTGGTAGTACCACGCCCACAAGTTGTTGCAGCTCTTACCAGCCCTCCTCCGGTAGTACCACGCCCACGAGATGGTGCAGCCCATACCAGCCCTCCTCTGGTAGTACCACGCCCCCGAGGACAGCAGGTCCTACGAGCCCTCCTCTGGCAGTACCACGCCCCCGAGATGGTGCAGCTCTTACCAGCCCTCCTCTCGTAGTACCACGCCCACGAGATGGTGCAGCTCTTACCAGCCCACTTCTGGTAGTACCACGCCCACGAGATGGTGCAGCTCTTACCAGCCCTCCTCTGGTAGTACCACGCCCCGGGGGACAGCAGCTCTTACCAGCCCTCCTCTGGTAGTACCACACCCACGAGATGGTGCAGCTCTTTCCAGCCCTCCTCCGGTAGTGCCACGCCCCCGAGATGGTGCAGCTCTTACCAGCCCCCCTCTGGTAGTACCACGCCCACGAGATGGTCCAGCTCTTACCAGCCCTCCTCTGGTAGTTACACGCCCACGAGATATTGCAGCTCTTACCAGCCCCCTTCTGGTAGTACCACGCCCCCGAGGACAGCAGGTCCTACGAGCCCTCCTCTGGTAGTACCACGCGCCCGAGATGGTGCAGCTCTTACCAGCCCTCCTCTGGTAGTACCACGCCCACGAGATGGTGCAGCTCTTACCAGCCATCCTCTGGTAGTAACACGCCCACGAGATGGTGCAGCCCTTACCAGCCCTCCTGTGGTAGTAACACGACCACTAGATTGTGCAGCTCTTACCAGCCCTCCTCTGGTAGTTACACGCCCACGAGGACAGCAGCTCTTGCATGCCCTCCTCTGGTAGTACCACGCCCCCGAGATGGTGCAGTTCTTACCAGCCCACTTCTGGTAGTAACACGCCCCGAGATGGTGCAGCTCTTACCAGCCCTCTTCTGGTAGTACCACGCCCACGAGATGTTGCAGCTCTTACCAGCCCCCTTCTGGTCTTACCACGCCCCCGAGGACAGCAGGTCCTACCAGCCCTCCTCTGGTAGTACCACGCCCCCGAGATGGTGCAGGTCTTACCAGCCCTCCTCTGGTAGTCCCACGCCCACGAGATGGTGCAGCTATTACCAGCCCTCCTCTGGTAGTACCACGCCCCCTAGATGGTGCAGTTCTTTACCAGCCCACTTCTGGTAGTACCACGCCCCGAGATGGTGCAGCTCTCACCAGCCCTCTTCTGGTAGTACCACGCCCACGAGATGGTGCAGATCTTCACAGCCCCCTTCTGGTAGTACCACGCCCACGAGATTGTGCATCTCTTACCAGCCCTCCACTGGTAGTACCGCGCGCCCGAGGAGAACAGCTCTTACCAGCCCTCCTCTGGTAGTACCGCGCGCCGAGGAGAACAGCTCTTACCAGCCCTCCTCTGGTAGTACCACGCCCACGAGATGGTGCAGCTCTTACCAGCCCTCCTCAGGTAGTACCACGCCCACGATTTGATGCAGCTCTTACCAGCACTCCACCGGTAGTACCACGCCCCCGAGGACAGCAGGTCTTACCAGCCTTGCTCTGGTAGTACCACGCCCACGAGATAGTGCAGCTGTCACCAGCCCTCCTCTGACAGTACCACGCCCACGAGATTGTGCAGCTCTTACCAGCCCTCCTCCGGTAGTACCTTGCCCCCGAGGACAGCAGGTCCTACGAGGCCTCCTCTGGTAGTACCACGCCCACGAGATAGTGCAACTCTCACCAGCCCTCCTCTGACAATACCACGCCCACGAGATTGTGCAGCTCTCACCAGCCCTCCTCCGGTAGTACCACGCCTCCGAGGACAGCACGTCCTACGAGCCCTCCTCTGGTAGTACCACGCCCCCGAGATGGTGCAGCTCTTACCAGCCCTCCTCTGGTAGTACCACGCCCACGAGATGGTGCAGCTCTTACCAGCCCTCGTCTGGTAGTACCATGCCCCCGAGGATATCAGCTCTTACCAGCCCTCCTCTGGTAGTACCACGCCCCCGAGGACAGCAGGTCCTACCAGCCCTCCTCTGGTAGTACCACGCCCACGAGATGGTGCAGCTCTTACCAGCCCTCCTCTGGTAGTACCACGCCCCCGAGATGGTTCAGTTCTTACCAGCCCACTTCTGGTAGTACCACGCCCACGAGATGGTGCAGCTCTTCCCAGCCCTCTGGTAGTACCAACCCCACGAGATGGTGCAGCTCTTCCCAGCCCTCCTCTGTTAGTACCACGCCCACGAGATGGTGCAGCTCTTACCAGCCCTCCTCTGGTAGTACCACGCCCACGAGATGGTGCAACTCTTACCAGCCCTCCTCTGGTAGTATCACGCCCACGAGATGGTGCAGCTCTTACCAGCCCTCCTCTGGTAGTACCGCGCCCCCGAGGAGAGCAGCTCCTACCAGCCCTCTTCTGGTAGTACCACGCCCACGAGATGGTGCAGCTCTTGCCAGCCCTCCTCTGGTAGTACCACGCCCACGAGGTGGTGCAGCTCTTACCAGCCCTCCTCTGGTAGTACCGCGCCCCCGAGGAGAGCAGCTCTTGCCAGCCCTCCTCTGGTAGTACCACGCCGACGAGATGCTGCAGCTCTTGCCAGCCCTCTTCTGGTAGTACCACGCCCACAAGTTGTTGCAGCTCTTACCAGCCCTCCTCCGGTAGTACCACGCCCACGAGATGGTGCAGCCCTTACCAGCCCTCCTCTGGTACTACCACGCCCACGAGATGCTGTAGCTCTTGCCAGCCCTCCTCTGGTAGTACCACGCCCACGAGGTGGTGCAGCTCTTACCAGTCCTCCTCTGTTAGTACCGCGCCCCCGAGGAGAGCAGCTCTTACCAGCCCTCCTCTGGTAGTACCACGCCCACAAGTTGTTGCAGCTCTTACCAGCCCTCCTCTGGTAGTACCACGCCCACGAGATGGTGCAGCTCTTGCCAGCCCTCCTCTGGTAGTACCACGCCCACGAGATGCTGCAGCTCTTGCCAGCCCTCCTCTGGTAGTACCACGCCCACAAGATGCTGCAGCTCTTGCCAGCCCTCCCCTGGTAGTACCACGCCCACAAGATGGTGCAGCTCTTGCCAGCCCTCCTCTGGTAGTACCACGCCCACGAGATGCTGTAGCTCTTGCCAGCCCTCCTCTGGTAGTACCACGCCCACGAGGTGGTGCAGCTCTTACCAGCCCTCCTCTGTTAGTACCGCGCCCCCGAGGAGAGCAGCTCTTACCAGCCCTCCTCTGGTAGTACCACGCCCACAAGTTGTTGCAGCTCTTACCAGCCCTCCTCTGGTAGTACCACGCCCACGAGATGGTTCAGTTCTTACCAGCCCACTTCTGGTAGTACCACGCCCACGAGATGGTGCAGCTCTTCCCAGCCCTCCTCTGGTAGTACCACGCCCACGAGATGGTGCAGCTCTTCCCAGCCCTCCTCTGGTAGTACCACGCCCACGAGATGGTGCAGCTCTTGCCAGCCCTCCTCTGGTAGTACCGCGCGCCGAGGAGAACAGCTCTTACCAGCCCTCCTCTGGTAGTACCACGCCCACGAGATGCTGTAGCTCTTACCAGCCCTCCTCTGGTAGTACCACGCCCACGAGGTGGTGCAGCTCTTACCAGCCCTCCTCTGGTAGGACCACGCCCACGAGGTGGTGCAGCTCTTACCAGCCCTCCTCTGGTAGCACCACGCCCACGAGATGCTGTAGCTCTTACGAGCCCTCCTCTGGTAGTTCCACGCCCACGAGATGGTGCAGCTCTTGCCAGCCCTCTTCTGGTAGTACCGCGCTCCCGAGGAGAGCAGCTCTTACCAGCCCTCCACTGGTAGTACCACGCCCACGAGATGGTGCAGCTCTTCCCAGCCCTCCTCTGGTAGTACCACGCCCACGAGATGGTGCAGCTCTTGCCAGCCCTCCTCTGGTAGTACCACGCCCACGAGATGGTGCAGCCCTTACCAGCCCTCGTCTGGTAGTACCACGCCCACGAGATGCTGTAGCTCTTACCAGCCCTCCTCTGGTAGTACCACGCCCACGAGATGGTGCAGCTCTTGCCAGCCCTCCTCTGGTAGTACCACGCCCACGAGATGGTGCAGCTCTTGCCAGCCCTCCTCTGGTAGTACCACGCCCACGAGATGGTGCAGCTCTTACCAGCCCTCCTCTGGTAGTACCAGGCCCTCAAGTAGTTGCAGCTCTTTCCAGCCCTCTTCTGGTAGTACCGCGCCCCCGAGGAGAGCAGCTCTTACCAGCCCTCCTCTGGTAGTACCACGCCCACAAGTTGTTGCAGCTCTTACCAGCCCTCCTGTGGTAGTACCACGCCCCGAGATGGTGCAGCTTTTACCAGCCCTCCTCTGGTAGTACCACGCCCACGAGATTGTGCAGCTCTTACCAGCCCTCCTCCGGTAGTACCACGCCCCCGAGGACAGCAGGTCCTACGAGCCCTCCTCTGGTAGTACCACGCCCCCGAGATGGTGCAGCTCTTACCAGCCCTCCTCTGGTAGTACCACGCCCACGAGATGGTGCAGCTCTTACCAGCCCTCGTCTGGTAGTACCATGCCCCCGAGGTTATCAGCTCTTACCAGCCCTCCTCTGGTAGTACCACGCCCCCGAGGACAGCAGGTCCTACCAGCCCTCCTCTGGTAGTACCACGCCCACGAGATGGTGCAGCTCTTACCAGCCCTCCTCTGGTAGTACCACGCCCCCGAGATGGTTCAGTTCTTACCAGCCCACTTCTGGTAGTACCACGCCCACGAGATGGTGCAGCTCTTCCCAGCCCTCCTCTGGTAGTACCAACCCCACGAGATGATGCAGCTCTTACCAGCCCTCCTCTGGTAGTACCACGCCCACGAGATGGTGCAGCTCTTACCAGCCCTCCTCTGGTAGTACCACGCCCACGAGATGGTGCAACTCTTACCAGCCCTCCTCTGGTAGTATCACGCCCACGAGATGGTGCAGCTCTTACCAGCCCTCCTCTGGTAGTACCGCGCCCCCAGGGAGAGCAGCTCTTACCAGCCCTCTTCTGGTAGTACCACGCCCACGAGATGCTGCAGCTCTTGCCAGCCCTCCTCTGGTAGTACCACGCCCACGAGGTGGTGCAGCTCTTACCAGCCCTCCTCTGGTAGTACCGCGCCCCCGAGGAGAGCAGCTCTTGCCAGCCCTCCTCTGGTAGTACCACGCCGACGAGATGCTGCAGCTCTTGCCAGCCCTCTTCTGGTAGTACCACGCCCACAAGTTGTTGCAGCTCTTACCAGCCCTCCTCCGGTAGTACCACGCCCACGAGATGGTGCAGCCCATACCAGCCCTCCTCTGGTAGTACCACGCCCCCGAGGACAGCAGGTCCTACGAGCCCTCCTCTGGCAGTACCACGCCCCCGAGATGGTGCAGCTCTTACCAGCCCTCCTCTCGTAGTACCACGCCCACGAGATGGTGCAGCTCTTACCAGCCCACTTCTGGTAGTACCACGCCCACGAGATGGTGCAGCTTTTACCAGCCCTCCTCTGGTAGTACCGCGCCCCCGAGGAGAGCAGCTCTCACCAGCCCTCCTCTGACAGTACCACGCGCACGAGATTGTGCAGCTCTTACCAGCCCTCCTCCGGTAGTACCTTGCCCCCGAGGACAGCAGGTCCTACGAGCCCTCCTCTGGTAGTACCACGCCCCCGAGATGGTGCAGCTCTTACCAGCCCTCCTCTGGTAGTACCACGCCCCGGGGGACAGCAGCTCTTACCAGCCCTCCTCTGGTAGTACCACACCCACGAGATGGTGCAGCTCTTTCCAGCCCTCCTCCGTAGTGCCACGCCCCCGAGATGGTGCAGCTCTTACCAGCCCCCCTCTGGTAGTACCACGCCCACGAGATGGTCCAGCTCTTACCAGCCCTCCTCTGGTAGTTACACGCCCACGAGATATTGCAGCTCTTACCAGCCCCCTTCTGGTAGTACCACGCCCCCGAGGACAGCAGGTCCTACGAGCCCTCCTCTGGTAGTACCACGCGCCCGAGATGGTGCAGCTCTTACCAGCCCTCCTCTGGTAGTACCACGCCCACGAGATGGTGCAGCTCTTACCAGCCATCCTCTGGTAGTAACACGCCCACGAGATGGTGCAGCCCTTACCAGCCCTCCTGTGGTAGTAACACGACCACTAGATTGTGCAGCTCTTACCAGCCCTCCTCTGGTAGTTACACGCCCACGAGGACAGCAGCACTTGCATGCCCTCCTCTGGTAGTACCACGCCCCCGAGATGGTGCAGTTCTTACCAGCCCACTTCTGGTAGTAACACGCCCCGAGATGGTGCAGCTCTTACCAGCCCTCTTCTGGTAGTACCACGCCCACGAGATGTTGCAGCTCTTACCAGCCCCCTTCTGGTCTTACCACGCCCCCGAGGACAGCAGGTCCTACCAGCCCTCCTCTGGTAGTACCACGCCCCCGAGATGGTGCAGGTCTTACCAGCCCTCCTCTGGTAGTCCCACGCCCACGAGATGGTGCAGCTATTACCAGCCCTCCTCTGGTAGTACCACGCCCCCGAGATGGTGCAGTTCTTTACCAGCCCACTTCTGGTAGTACCACGCCCCGAGATGGTGCAGCTCTCACCAGCCCTCTTCTGGTAGTACCACGCCCACGAGATGGTGCAGATCTTCACAGCCCCCTTCTGGTAGTACCACGCCCACGAGATTGTGCATCTCTTACCAGCCCTCCACTGGTAGTACCGCGCGCCCGAGGAGAACAGCTCTTACCAGCCCTCCTCTGGTAGTACCGCGCGCCGAGGAGAACAGCTCTTACCAGCCCTCCTCTGGTAGTACCACGCCCACGAGATGGTGCAGCTCTTACCAGCCCTCCTCAGGTAGTACCACGCCCACGATTTGGTGCAGCTCTTACCAGCACTCCACCGGTAGTACCACGCCCCCGAGGACAGCAGGTCTTACCAGCCTTGCTCTGGTAGTACCACGCCCACGAGATAGTGCAGCTCTCACCAGCCCTCCTCTGACAGTACCACGCCCACGAGATTGTGCAGCTCTTACCAGCCCTCCTCCGGTAGTACCTTGCCCCCGAGGACAGCAGGTCCTACGAGGCCTCCTCTGGTAGTACCACGCCCACGAGATAGTGCAACTCTCACCAGCCCTCCTCTGACAATACCACGCCCACGAGATTGTGCAGCTCTCACCAGCCCTCCTCCGGTAGTACCACGCCTCCGAGGACAGCACGTCCTACGAGCCCTCCTCTGGTAGTACCACGCCCCCGAGATGGTGCAGCTCTTACCAGCCCTCCTCTGGTAGTACCACGCCCACGAGATGGTGCAGCTCTTACCAGCCCTCGTCTGGTAGTACCATGCCCCCGAGGATATCAGCTCTTACCAGCCCTCCTCTGGTAGTACCACGCCCCCGAGGACAGCAGGTCCTACCAGCCCTCCTCTGGTAGTACCACGCCCACGAGATGGTGCAGCTCTTACCAGCCCTCCTCTGGTAGTACCACGCCCCCGAGATGGTTCAGTTCTTACCAGCCCACTTCTGGTAGTACCACGCCCACGAGATGGTGCAGCTCTTCCCAGCCCTCTGGTAGTACCAACCCCACGAGATGGTGCAGCTCTTCCCAGCCCTCCTCTGGTAGTACCACGCCCACGAGATGGTGCAGCTCTTACCAGCCCTCCTCTGGTAGTACCACGCCCACGAGATGGTGCAACTCTTACCAGCCCTCCTCTGGTAGTATCACGCCCACGAGATGGTGCAGCTCTTACCAGCCCTCCTCTGGTAGTACCGCGCCCCCGAGGAGAGCAGCTCCTACCAGCCCTCTTCTGGTAGTACCACGCCCACGAGATGGTGCAGCTCTTGCCAGCCCTCCTCTGGTAGTACCACGCCCACGAGGTGGTGCAGCTCTTACCAGCCCTCCTCTGGTAGTACCGCGCCCCCGAGGAGAGCAGCTCTTGCCAGCCCTCCTCTGGTAGTACCACGCCGACGAGATGCTGCAGCTCTTGCCAGCCCTCTTCTGGTAGTACCACGCCCACAAGTTGTTGCAGCTCTTACCAGCCCTCCTCCGGTAGTACCACGCCCACGAGATGGTGCAGCCCTTACCAGCCCTCCTCTGGTACTACCACGCCCACGAGATGCTGTAGCTCTTGCCAGCCCTCCTCTGGTAGTACCACGCCCACGAGGTGGTGCAGCTCTTACCAGTCCTCCTCTGTTAGTACCGCGCCCCCGAGGAGAGCAGCTCTTACCAGCCCTCCTCTGGTAGTACCACGCCCACAAGTTGTTGCAGCTCTTACCAGCCCTCCTCTGGTAGTACCACGCCCACGAGATGGTGCAGCTCTTGCCAGCCCTCCTCTGGTAGTACCACGCCCACGAGATGCTGCAGCTCTTGCCAGCCCTCCTCTGGTAGTACCACGCCCACAAGATGCTGCAGCTCTTGCCAGCCCTCCCCTGGTAGTACCACGCCCACAAGATGGTGCAGCTCTTGCCAGCCCTCCTCTGGTAGTACCACGCCCACGAGATGCTGTAGCTCTTGCCAGCCCTCCTCTGGTAGTACCACGCCCACGAGGTGGTGCAGCTCTTACCAGCCCTCCTCTGTTAGTACCGCGCCCCCGAGGAGAGCAGCTCTTACCAGCCCTCCTCTGGTAGTACCACGCCCACAAGTTGTTGCAGCTCATACCAGCCCTCCTCTGGTAGTACCACGCCCACGAGATGGTTCAGTTCTTACCAGCCCACTTCTGGTAGTACCACGCCCACGAGATGGTGCAGCTCTTCCCAGCCCTCCTCTGGTAGTACCACGCCCACGAGATGGTGCAGCTCTTCCCAGCCCTCCTCTGGTAGTACCACGCCCACGAGATGGTGCAGCTCTTGCCAGCCCTCCTCTGGTAGTACCGCGCGCCGAGGAGAACAGCTCTTACCAGCCCTCCTCTGGTAGTACCACGCCCACGAGATGCTGTAGCTCTTACCAGCCCTCCTCTGGTAGTACCACGCCCACGAGGTGGTGCAGCTCTTACCAGCCCTCCTCTGGTAGGACCACGCCCACGAGGTGGTGCAGCTCTTACCAGCCCTCCTCTGGTAGCACCACGCCCACGAGATGCTGTAGCTCTTACGAGCCCTCCTCTGGTAGTTCCACGCCCACGAGATGGTGCAGCTCTTGCCAGCCCTCTTCTGGTAGTACCGCGCTCCCGAGGAGAGCAGCTCTTACCAGCCCTCCACTGGTAGTACCACGCCCACGAGATGGTGCAGCTCTTCCCAGCCCTCCTCTGGTAGTACCACGCCCACGAGATGGTGCAGCTCTTGCCAGCCCTCCTCTGGTAGTACCACGCCCACGAGATGGTGCAGCCCTTACCAGCCCTCGTCTGGTAGTACCACGCCCACGAGATGCTGTAGCTCTTACCAGCCCTCCTCTGGTAGTACCACGCCCACGAGATGGTGCAGCTCTTGCCAGCCCTCCTCTGGTAGTACCACGCCCACGAGATGGTGCAGCTCTTGCCAGCCCTCCTCTGGTAGTACCACGCCCACGAGATGGTGCAGCTCTTACCAGCCCTCCTCTGGTAGTACCAGGCCCTCAAGTAGTTGCAGCTCTTTCCAGCCCTCTTCTGGTAGTACCGCGCCCCCGAGGAGAGCAGCTCTTACCAGCCCTCCTCTGGTAGTACCACGCCCACAAGTTGTTGCAGCTCTTACCAGCCCTCCTGTGGTAGTACCACGCCCCGAGATGGTGCAGCTTTTACCAGCCCTCCTCTGGTAGTACCCCGCCCACGAGATGGTGCAGCTCTTACCAGCCCTCCTCCGGTAGTACCACGCCCACGAGATGGTTCAGTTCTTACCAGCCCTCCTCCGGTAGTACCACGCCCACGAGATGGTTCAGTTCTTACCAGCCCACTTCTGGTAGTACCACGCCCACGAGATGGTGCAGCTCTTCCCAGCCCTCCTCTGGTAGTACCACGCCCACGAGATGGTCCAGCTCTTACCAGCCCTCCTCTGGTAGTACCACGCCCACGAGATTGTGCAGCTCTTGCCAGCCCTCCTCTGCTAGTACCGCGCGCCCGAGGAGAACAGCTCTTACCAGCCCTCCTCTGGTAGTACCACGCCCACGAGATGCTGTAGCTCTTACCAGCCCTCCTCTGGTAGTACCACGCCCACGAGGTGGTGCAGCTCTTACCAGCCCTCCTCTGGTAGTACCACGCCCACGAGATGGTGCAGCTCTGCCCAGCCCTCCTCTGGTAGTACCACGCCCACAAGTTGTTGCAGCTCTTACCAGCCCTCGAGTGGTAGTACCACGCCCCGAGATGGTTCAGCTCTTACCAGCCCTCCTCTGGTAGTACCACGCCCACGAAATGGTTCAGTTCTTACCAGCCCACTTCTGGTAGTACCACGCCCACGAGATTGTGCAGCTCTTCCCAGCCCTCCTCTGGTAGTACCACGCCCACGAGATGGTGCAGCTCTTACCAGCCCTCCTCCGGTAGTACCGCGCCCACGAGATGGTGCAGCTCTGCCCAGCCCTCCTCCGGTAGTACCACGCCCACAAGTTGTTGCAGCTCTTACCAGCCCACTTATGGTAGTACCACGCCCGCGAGGTGGTGCAGCTCTTCCCAGCCCTCCTCTGGTAGTACCACGCCCACGAGATGGTGCAGCTCTTACCAGCCCTCCTCTGGTAGTACCACGCCCACGAGATGGTGCAGCTCTTACCAGCCCTCCTCTGGTAGTACCACGCCCACGAGATGGTTCAGTTCTTACCAGCCCACTTCTGGTAGTACCACGCCCACGAGATGGTGCAGCTCTTCCCAGCCCTCCTCTGGTAGTACCACGCCCACGAGATGGTGCAGCTCTTCCCAGCCCTCCTCTGGTAGTACCACGCCCACGAGATGGTGCAGCTCTTGCCAGCCCTCCTCTGGTAGTACCGCGCGCCCGAGGAGAACAGCTCTTACCAGCCCTCCTCTGGTAGTACCACGCCCACGAGGTGGTGCAGCTCTTAACAGCCCTCCTCTGGTAGGACCACGCCCACGAGGTGGTGCAGCTCTTACCAGCCCTCCTCTGGTAGTACCACGCCCACGAGATGGTGCAGCTCTTACCAGCCCTCCTCTGGTAGTACCACGCCCACGAGATGCTGCAGCTCTTACCAGCCCTCCTCGGGTAGTACCACGCCCACGAGGTGGTGCATTTCTTACCAGCCCTCCTCTGGTAGGACCACGCCCACGAGGTGGTGCAGCTCTTACCAGCCCTCCTCTGGTAGTACCACGCCCACGAGATGGTGCAGCTCTTACCAGCCCTCCTCTGGTAGTACCACGCCCACGAGGTGGTGCAGCTCTTACCAGCTCTCCTCTGGTAGTACCACGCCCACGAGATGGTGCAGCTCTTACCAGCCCTCCTCTGGTAGTACCACGCCCACGAGGTGGTGCAGCTCTTACCAGCTCTCCTCTGGTAGTACCACGCCCACGAGATGGTGCAGCTCTTACCAGCCCTCCTCTGGTAGTACCACGCCCACGAGGTGGTGCAGCTCTTACCAGCTCTCCTCTGGTAGTACCACGCCCACGAGGTGGTGCAGCTCTTACCAGCTCTCCTCTGGTAGTACCACGCCCACGAGATGGTGCAGCTCTTACCAGCCCTCCTCTGGTAGTACCACGCCCACGAGGTGGTGCAGCTCTTACCAGCCCTCCTCTGGTAGTACCACGCCCACGAGGTGGTGCAGCTCTTACCAGCTCTCCTCTGGTAGTACCACGCCCACGAGATGGTGCAGCTCTTACCAGCCCTCCTCTGGTAGTACCACGCCCACGAGGTGGTGCAGCTCTTACCAGCTCTCCTCTGGTAGTACCACGCCCACGAGATGGTGCAGCTCTTACCAGCCCTCCTCTGGTAGTACCACGCCCACGAGGTGGTGCAGCTCTTACCAGCTCTCCTCTGGTAGTACCACGCCCACGAGGTGGTGCAGCTCTTACCAGCCCTCCTCTGGTAGTACCACGCCCACGAGATGGTGCAGCTCTTACCAGCTCTCCTCTGGTAGTACCACGCCCACGAGATGGTGCAGCTCTTACCAGCCCTCCTCTGGTAGTACCACGCCCACGAGTTGGTGCAGCTCTTACCAGCCCTCCTCTGGTAGTACCACGCCCACGAGATGGTGCAGCTCTTACCAGCCCTCCTCTGGTAGTACCACGCCCACGACGTGGTTCAGTTCTTACCAGCCCACTTCTGGTAGTACCACGCCCACGAGGTGGTGCAGCTCTTACCAGCCCTCCTCTGGTAGTACCACGCCCACGAGATGGTGCAGCTCTTACCAGCCCTCTTCTGGTAGTACCACGCCCACGAGGTGGTGCAGCTCTTACCAGCCCTCCTCTGGTAGTACCACGCCCACGAGATGGTGCAGCTCTTACCAGCCCTCCTCTGGTAGTACCACGCCCACGAGATGGTGCAGCTCTTACCAGCCTTCCTCTGGTAGTACCACGCCCACGAGATGGTTCAGTTCTTACCAGCCCACTTCTGGTAGTACCACGCCCACGAGATGGTGCAGCTCTTCCCAGCCCTCCTCTGGTAGTACCACGCCCACGAGATGGTGCAGCTCTTCCCAGCCCTCCTCTGGTAGTACCACGCCCACGAGATGGTGCAGCTCTTGCCAGCCCTCCTCTGGTAGTACCGCGCGCCCGAGGAGGACAGCTCTTACCAGCCCTCCTCTGGTAGTACCACGCCCACGAGGTGGTGCAGCTCTTAACAGCCCTCCTCTGGTAGGACCACGCCCACGAGGTGGTGCAGCTCTTACCAGCCCTCCTCTGGTAGTACCACGCCCACGAGATGGTGCAGCTCTTACCAGCCCTCCTCTGGTAGTACCGCGCGCCCGAGGAGAACAGCTCTTACCAGCCCTCCTCTGGTAGTACCACGCCCACGAGGTGGTGCAGCTCTTAACAGCCCTCCTCTGGTAGGACCACGCCCACGAGGTGGTGCAGCTCTTACCAGCCCTCCTCTGGTAGTACCACGCCCACGAGATGGTGCAGCTCTTAACAGCCCTCCTCTGGTAGTACCACGCCCACGAGATGCTGCAGCTCTTACCAGCCCTCCTCGGGTAGTACCACGCCCACGAGGTGGTGCATTTCTTACCAGCCCTCCTCTGGTAGGACCACGCCCACGAGGTGGTGCAGCTCTTACCAGCCCTCCTCTGGTAGTACCACGCCCACGAGATGGTGCAGCTCTTACCAGCCCTCCTCTGGTAGTACCACGCCCACGAGGTGGTGCAGCTCTTACCAGCTCTCCTCTGGTAGTACCACGCCCACGAGATGGTGCAGCTCTTACCAGCCCTCCTCTGGTAGTACCACGCCCACGAGGTGGTGCAGCTCTTACCAGCTCTCCTCTGGTAGTACCACGCCCACGAGATGGTGCAGCTCTTACCAGCCCTCCTCTGGTAGTACCACGCCCACGAGGTGGTGCAGCTCTTACCAGCTCTCCTCTGGTAGTACCACGCCCACGAGGTGGTGCAGCTCTTACCAGCTCTCCTCTGGTAGTACCACGCCCACGAGATGGTGCAGCTCTTACCAGCCCTCCTCTGGTAGTACCACGCCCACGAGGTGGTGCAGCTCTTACCAGCCCTCCTCTGGTAGTACCACGCCCACGAGGTGGTGCAGCTCTTACCAGCTCTCCTCTGGTAGTACCACGCCCACGAGATGGTGCAGCTCTTACCAGCCCTCCTCTGGTAGTACCACGCCCACGAGGTGGTGCAGCTCTTACCAGCTCTCCTCTGGTAGTACCACGCCCACGAGATGGTGCAGCTCTTACCAGCCCTCCTCTGGTAGTACCACGCCCACGAGGTGGTGCAGCTCTTACCAGCTCTCCTCTGGTAGTACCACGCCCACGAGGTGGTGCAGCTCTTACCAGCCCTCCTCTGGTAGTACCACGCCCACGAGATGGTGCAGCTCTTACCAGCTCTCCTCTGGTAGTACCACGCCCACGAGATGGTGCAGCTCTTACCAGCCCTCCTCTGGTAGTACCACGCCCACGAGGTGGTGCAGCTCTTACCAGCTCTCCTCTGGTAGTACCACGCCCACGAGATGGTGCAGCTCTTACCAGCCCTCCTCTGGTAGTACCACGCCCACGAGATGGTGCAGCTCTTACCAGCCCTCCTCTGGTAGTACCACGCCCACGAGATGGTTCAGTTCTTACCAGCCCACTTCTGGTAGTACCACGCCCACGAGATGGTGGAGCTCTTACCAGCCCTCCTCTGGTAGTACCACGCCCACGAGGTGGTGCAGCTCTTACCAGCTCTCCTCTGGTAGTACCACGCCCACGAGGTGGTGCAGCTCTTACCAGCTCTCCTCTGGTAGTACCACGCCCACGAGATAGTGCAGCTCTCACCAGCCCTCCTCTGACAGTACCACGCCCACGAGATTGTGCAGCTCTTACCAGCCCTCCTCCGGTAGTACCACGCCCCCGAGGACAGCAGGTCCTACGAGCCCTCCACTGGTAGTACCACGCCCCCGAGATGGTGCAGCTCTTACCAGCCCTCCTCTGGTAGTACCACGCCCACGAGATGGTGCAGCTCTTACCAGCCCTCGTCTGGTAGTACCATGCCCCCGAGGTTATCAGCTCTTACCAGCCCTCCTCTGGTAGTACCACGCCCCCGAGGACAGCAGGTCCTACCAGCCCTCCTCTGGTAGTACCACGCCCACGAGATGGTGCAGCTCTTACCAGCCCTCCTCTGGTAGTACCACGCCCCCGAGATGGTTCAATTCTTACCAGCCCACTTCTGGTAGTACCACGCCCACGAGATGGTGCAGCTCTTCCCAGCCCTCCTCTGGTAGTACCAACCCCACGAGATGATGCAGCTCTTACCAGCCCTCCTCTGGTAGTACCACGCCCACGAGATGGTGCAGCTCTTACCAGCCCTCCTCTGGTAGTACCACGCCCACGAGATGGTGCAACTCTTACCAGCCCTCCTCTGGTAGTATCACGCCCACGAGATGGTGCAGCTCTTACCAGCCCTCCTCTGGTAGTACCGCGCCCCCAGGGAGAGCAGCTCTTACCAGCCCTCTTCTGGTAGTACTACGCCCACGAGATGCTGCAGCTCTTGCCAGCCCTCCTCTGGTAGTACCACGCCCACGAGGTGGTGCAGCTCTTACCAGCCCTCCTCTGGTAGTACCGCGCCCCCGAGGAGAGCAGCTCTTGCCAGCCCTCCTCTGGTAGTACCACGCCGACGAGATGCTGCAGCTCTTGCCAGCCCTCTTCTGGTAGTACCACGCCCACAAGTTGTTGCAGCTCTTACCAGCCCTCCTCCGGTAGTACCACGCCCACGAGATGGTGCAGCCCATACCAGCCCTCCTCTGGTAGTACCACGCCCCCGAGGACAGCAGGTCCTACGAGCCCTCCTCTGGCAGTACCACGCCCCCGAGATGGTGCAGCTCTTACCAGCCCTCCTCTCGTAGTACCACGCCCACGAGATGGTGCAGCTCTTACCAGCCCACTTCTGGTAGTACCACGCCCACGAGATGGTGCAGCTCTTACCAGCCCTCCTCTGGTAGTACCGCGCCCCCGAGGAGAGCAGCTCTCACCAGCCCTCCTCTGACAGTACCACGCGCACGAGATTGTGCAGCTCTTACCAGCCCTCCTCCGGTAGTACCTTGCCCCCGAGGACAGCAGGTCCTACGAGCCCTCCTCTGGTAGTACCACGCCCCCGAGATGGTGCAGCTCTTACCAGCCCTCCTCTGGTAGTACCACGCCCCGGGGGACAGCAGCTCTTACCAGCCCTCCTCTGGTAGTACCACACCCACGAGATGGTGCAGCTCTTTCCAGCCCTCCTCCGGTAGTGCCACGCCCCCGAGATGGTGCAGCTCTTACCAGCCCCCCTCTGGTAGTACCACGCCCACGAGATGGTCCAGCTCTTACCAGCCCTCCTCTGGTAGTTACACGCCCACGAGATATTGCAGCTCTTACCAGCCCCCTTCTGGTAGTACCACGCCCCCGAGGACAGCAGGTCCTACGAGCCCTCCTCTGGTAGTACCACGCGCCCGAGATGGTGCAGCTCTTACCAGCCCTCCTCTGGTAGTACCACGCCCACGAGATGGTGCAGCTCTTACCAGCCATCCTCTGGTAGTAACACGCCCACGAGATGGTGCAGCCCTTACCAGCCCTCCTGTGGTTCTAACACGACCACTAGATTGTGCAGCTCTTACCAGCCCTCCTCTGGTAGTTACACGCCCACGAGGACAGCAGCTCTTGCATGCCCTCCTCTGGTAGTACCACGCCCCCGAGATGGTGCAGTTCTTACCAGCCCACTTCTGGTAGTAACACGCCCCGAGATGGTGCAGCTCTTACCAGCCCTCTTCTGGTAGTACCACGCCCACGAGATGTTGCAGCTCTTACCAGCCCCCTTCTGGTCTTACCACGCCCCCGAGGACAGCAGGTCCTACCAGCCCTCCTCTGGTAGTACCACGCCCCCGAGATGGTGCAGGTCTTACCAGCCCTCCTCTGGTAGTCCCACGCCCACGAGATGGTGCAGCTATTACCAGCCCTCCTCTGGTAGTACCACGCCCCCGAGATGGTGCAGTTCTTTACCAGCCCACTTCTGGTAGTACCACGCCCCGAGATGGTGCAGCTCTCACCAGCCCTCTTCTGGTAGTACCACGCCCACGAGATGGTGCAGATCTTCACAGCCCCCTTCTGGTAGTACCACGCCCACGAGATTGTGCATCTCTTACCAGCCCTCCACTGGTAGTACCGCGCGCCCGAGGAGAACAGCTCTTACCAGCCCTCCTCTGGTAGTACCGCGCGCCGAGGAGAACAGCTCTTACCAGCCCTCCTCTGGTAGTACCACGCCCACGAGATGGTGCAGCTCTTACCAGCCCTCCTCAGGTAGTACCACGCCCACGATTTGGTGCAGCTCTTACCAGCACTCCACCGGTAGTACCACGCCCCCGAGGACAGCAGGTCTTACCAGCCTTGCTCTGGTAGTACCACGCCCACGAGATAGTGCAGCTCTCACCAGCCCTCCTCTGACAGTACCACGCCCACGAGATTGTGCAGCTCTTACCAGCCCTCCTCCGGTAGTACCTTGCCCCCGAGGACAGCAGGTCCTACGAGGCCTCCTCTGGTAGTACCACGCCCACGAGATAGTGCAACTCTCACCAGCCCTCCTCTGACAATACCACGCCCACGAGATTGTGCAGCTCTCACCAGCCCTCCTCCGGTAGTACCACGCCTCCGAGGACAGCACGTCCTACGAGCCCTCCTCTGGTAGTACCACGCCCCCGAGATGGTGCAGCTCTTACCAGCCCTCCTCTGGTAGTACCACGCCCACGAGATGGTGCAGCTCTTACCAGCCCTCGTCTGGTAGTACCATGCCCCCGAGGATATCAGCTCTTACCAGCCCTCCTCTGGTAGTACCACGCCCCCGAGGACAGCAGGTCCTACCAGCCCTCCTCTGGTAGTACCACGCCCACGAGATGGTGCAGCTCTTACCAGCCCTCCTCTGGTAGTACCACGCCCCCGAGATGGTTCAGTTCTTACCAGCCCACTTCTGGTAGTACCACGCCCACGAGATGGTGCAGCTCTTCCCAGCCCTCTGGTAGTACCAACCCCACGAGATGGTGCAGCTCTTCCCAGCCCTCCTCTGGTAGTACCACGCCCACGAGATGGTGCAGCTCTTACCAGCCCTCCTCTGGTAGTACCACGCCCACGAGATGGTGCAACTCTTACCAGCCCTCCTCTGGTAGTATCACGCCCACGAGATGGTGCAGCTCTTACCAGCCCTCCTCTGGTAGTACCGCGCCCCCGAGGAGAGCAGCTCCTACCAGCCCTCTTCTGGTAGTACCACGCCCACGAGATGGTGCAGCTCTTGCCAGCCCTCCTCTGGTAGTACCACGCCCACGAGGTGGTGCAGCTCTTACCAGCCCTCCTCTGGTAGTACCGCGCCCCCGAGGAGAGCAGCTCTTGCCAGCCCTCCTCTGGTAGTACCCCGCCGACGAGATGCTGCAGCTCTTGCCAGCCCTCTTCTGGTAGTACCACGCCCACAAGTTGTTGCAGCTCTTACCAGCCCTCCTCCGGTAGTACCACGCCCACGAGATGGTGCAGCCCTTACCAGCCCTCCTCTGGTACTACCACGCCCACGAGATGCTGTAGCTCTTGCCAGCCCTCCTCTGGTAGTACCACGCCCACGAGGTGGTGCAGCTCTTACCAGTCCTCCTCTGTTAGTACCGCGCCCCCGAGGAGAGCAGCTCTTACCAGCCCTCCTCTGGTAGTACCACGCCCACAAGTTGTTGCAGCTCTTACCAGCCCTCCTCTGGTAGTACCACGCCCACGAGATGGTGCAGCTCTTGCCAGCCCTCCTCTGGTAGTACCACGCCCACGAGATGCTGCAGCTCTTGCCAGCCCTCCTCTGGTAGTACCACGCCCACAAGATGCTGCAGCTCTTGCCAGCCCTCCCCTGGTAGTACCACGCCCACAAGATGGTGCAGCTCTTGCCAGCCCTCCTCTGGTAGTACCACGCCCACGAGATGCTGTAGCTCTTGCCAGCCCTCCTCTGGTAGTACCACGCCCACGAGGTGGTGCAGCTCTTACCAGCCCTCCTCTGTTAGTACCGCGCCCCCGAGGAGAGCAGCTCTTACCAGCCCTCCTCTGGTAGTACCACGCCCACAAGTTGTTGCAGCTCTTACCAGCCCTCCTCTGGTAGTACCATGCCCACGAGATGGTTCAGTTCTTACCAGCCCACTTCTGGTAGTACCACGCCCACGAGATGGTGCAGCTCTTCCCAGCCCTCCTCTGGTAGTACCACGCCCACGAGATGGTGCAGCTCTTCCCAGCCCTCCTCTGGTAGTACCACGCCCACGAGATGGTGCAGCTCTTGCCAGCCCTCCTCTGGTAGTACCGCGCGCCGAGGAGAACAGCTCTTACCAGCCCTCCTCTGGTAGTACCACGCCCACGAGATGCTGTAGCTCTTACCAGCCCTCCTCTGGTAGTACCACGCCCACGAGGTGGTGCAGCTCTTACCAGCCCTCCTCTGGTAGGACCACGCCCACGAGGTGGTGCAGCTCTTACCAGCCCTCCTCTGGTAGCACCACGCCCACGAGATGCTGTAGCTCTTACGAGCCCTCCTCTGGTAGTTCCACGCCCACGAGATGGTGCAGCTCTTGCCAGCCCTCTTCTGGTAGTACCGCGCTCCCGAGGAGAGCAGCTCTTACCAGCCCTCCACTGGTAGTACCACGCCCACGAGATGGTGCAGCTCTTCCCAGCCCTCCTCTGGTAGTACCACGCCCACGAGATGGTGCAGCTCTTGCCAGCCCTCCTCTGGTAGTACCACGCCCACGAGATGGTGCAGCCCTTACCAGCCCTCGTCTGGTAGTACCACGCCCACGAGATGCTGTAGCTCTTACCAGCCCTCCTCTGGTAGTACCACGCCCACGAGATGGTGCAGCTCTTGCCAGCCCTCCTCTGGTAGTACCACGCCCACGAGATGGTGCAGCTCTTGCCAGCCCTCCTCTGGTAGTACCACGCCCACGAGATGGTGCAGCTCTTACCAGCCCTCCTCTGGTAGTACCAGGCCCTCAAGTAGTTGCAGCTCTTTCCAGCCCTCTTCTGGTAGTACCGCGCCCCCGAGGAGAGCAGCTCTTACCAGCCCTCCTCTGGTAGTACCACGCCCACAAGTTGTTGCAGCTCTTACCAGCCCTCCTGTGGTAGTACCACGCCCCGAGATGGTGCAGCTTTTACCAGCCCTCCTCTGGTAGTACCACGCCCACGAGATGGTGCAGCTCTTTCCAGCCCTCCTCTGGTAGTAGCACGCCCACGAAATGGTTCAGTTCTTACCAGCCCACTTCTGGTAGTACCGCGCCCACGAGATTGTGCAGCTCTTCCCAGCCCTCCTCTGGTAGTACCACGCCCACGAGATGGTGCAGCTCTTACCAGCCCTCCTCCGGTAGTACCACGCCCACGAGATGGTTCAGTTCTTACCAGCCCTCCTCCGGTAGTACCACGCCCACGAGATGGTTCAGTTCTTACCAGCCCACTTCTGGTAGTACCACGCCCACGAGATGGTGCAGCTCTTCCCAGCCCTCCTCTGGTAGTACCACGCCCACGAGATGGTGCAGCTCTTACCAGCCCTCCTCTGGTAGTACCACGCCCACGAGATGGTGCAGCTCTTGCCAGCCCTCCTCTGCTAGTACCGCGCGCCCGAGGAGAACAGCTCTTACCAGCCCTCCTCTGGTAGTACCTCGCCCACGAGATGCTGTAGCTCTTACCAGCCCTCCTCTGGTAGTACCACGCCCACGAGGTGGTGCAGCTCTTACCAGCCCTCCTCTGGTAGTACCACGCCCACGAGATGGTGCAGCTCTGCCCAGCCCTCCTCTGGTAGTACCACGCCCACAAGTTGTTGCAGCTCTTACCAGCCCTCGAGTGGTAGTACCAAGCCCCGAGATGGTTCAGCTCTTACCAGCCCTCCTCTGGTAGTACCACGCCCACGAAATGGTTCAGTTCTTACCAGCCCACTTCTGGTAGTACCACGCCCACGAGATTGTGCAGCTCTTCCCAGCCCTCCTCTGGTAGTACCACGCCCACGAGATGGTGCAGCTCTTACCAGCCCTCCTCCGGTAGTACCGCGCCCACGAGATGGTGCAGCTCTGCCCAGCCCTCCTCCGGTAGTACCACGCCCACAAGTTGTTGCAGCTCTTACCAGCCCACTTATGGTAGTACCACGCCCGCGAGGTGGTGCAGCTCTTCCCAGCCCTCCTCTGGTAGTACCACGCCCACGAGATGGTGCAGCTCTTACCAGCCCTCCTCTGGTAGTACCACGCCCACGAGATGGTGCAGCTCTTACCAGCCCTCCTCTGGTAGTACCACGCCCACGAGATGGTTCAGTTCTTACCAGCCCACTTCTGGTAGTACCACGCCCACGAGATGGTGCAGCTCTTCCCAGCCCTCCTCTGGTAGTACCACGCCCACGAGATGGTGCAGCTCTTCCCAGCCCTCCTCTGGTAGTACCACGCCCACGAGATGGTGCAGCTCTTGCCAGCCCTCCTCTGGTAGTACCGCGCGCCTGAGGAGAACAGCTCTTACCAGCCCTCCTCTGGTAGTACCACGCCCACGAGGTGGTGCAGCTCTTAACAGCCCTCCTCTGGTAGGACCACGCCCACGAGGTGGTGCAGCTCTTACCAGCCCTCCTCTGGTAGTACCACGCCCACGAGATGGTGCAGCTCTTACCAGCCCTCCTCTGGTAGTACCACGCCCACGAGATGCTGCAGCTCTTACCAGCCCTCCTCGGGTAGTACCACGCCCACGAGGTGGTGCATTTCTTACCAGCCCTCCTCTGGTAGGACCACGCCCACGAGGTGGTGCAGCTCTTACCAGCCCTCCTCTGGTAGTACCACGCCCACGAGATGGTGCAGCTCTTACCAGCCCTCCTCTGGTAGTACCACGCCCACGAGGTGGTGCAGCTCTTACCAGCTCTCCTCTGGTAGTACCACGCCCACGAGATGGTGCAGCTCTTACCAGCCCTCCTCTGGTAGTACCACGCCCACGAGGTGGTGCAGCTCTTACCAGCTCTCCTCTGGTAGTACCACGCCCACGAGGTGGTGCAGCTCTTACCAGCTCTCCTCTGGTAGTACCACGCCCACGAGATGGTGCAGCTCTTACCAGCCCTCCTCTGGTAGTACCACGCCCACGAGGTGGTGCAGCTCTTACCAGCCCTCCTCTGGTAGTACCACGCCCACGAGGTGGTGCAGCTCTTACCAGCTCTCCTCTGGTAGTACCACGCCCACGAGATGGTGCAGCTCTTACCAGCCCTCCTCTGGTAGTACCACGCCCACGAGGTGGTGCAGCTCTTACCAGCTCTCCTCTGGTAGTACCACGCCCACGAGATGGTGCAGCTCTTACCAGCCCTCCTCTGGTAGTACCACGCCCACGAGGTGGTGCAGCTCTTACCAGCTCTCCTCTGGTAGTACCACGCCCACGAGGTGGTGCAGCTCTTACCAGCCCTCCTCTGGTAGTACCACGCCCACGAGATGGTGCAGCTCTTACCAGCTCTCCTCTGGTAGTACCACGCCCACGAGATGTTGCAGCTCTTACCAGCCCTCCTCTGGTAGTACCACGCCCACGAGGTGGTGCAGCTCTTACCAGCTCTCCTCTGGTAGTACCACGCCCACGAGTTGGTGCAGCTCTTACCAGCCCTCCTCTGGTAGTACCACGCCCACGAGATGGTGCAGCTCTTACCAGCCCTCCTCTGGTAGTACCACGCCCACGAGATGGTTCAGTTCTTACCAGCCCACTTCTGGTAGTACCACGCCCACGAGGTGGTGCAGCTCTTACCAGCCCTCCTCTGGTAGTACCACGCCCACGAGATGGTGCAGCTCTTACCAGCCCTCTTCTGGTAGTACCACGCCCACGAGGTGGTGCAGCTCTTACCAGCCCTCCTCTGGTAGTACCACGCCCACGAGATGGTGCAGCTCTTACCAGCCCTCCTCTGGTAGTACCACGCCCACGAGATGGTGCAGCCCTTACCAGCCCTCCTCTGGTAGTACCACGCCCACGAGATGGTTCAGTTCTTACCAGCCCACTTCTGGTAGTACCACGCCCACGAGATGGTGCAGCTCTTCCCAGCCCTCCTCTGGTAGTACCACGCCCACGAGATGGTGCAGCTCTTCCCAGCCCTCCTCTGGTAGTACCACGCCCACGAGATGGTGCAGCTCTTGCCAGCCCTCCTCTGGTAGTACCGCGCGCCCGAGGAGAACAGCTCTTACCAGCCCTCCTCTGGTAGTACCACGCCCACGAGGTGGTGCAGCTCTTAACAGCCCTCCTCTGGTAGGACCACGCCCACGAGGTGGTGCAGCTCTTACCAGCCCTCCTCTGGTAGTACCACGCCCACGAGATGGTGCAGCTCTTACCAGCCCTCCTCTGGTAGTACCGCGCGCCCGAGGAGAACAGCTCTTACCAGCCCTCCTCTGGTAGTACCACGCCCACGAGGTGGTGCAGTTCTTAACAGCCCTCCTCTGGTAGGACCACGCCCACGAGGTGGTGCAGCTCTTACCAGCCCTCCTCTGGTAGTACCACGCCCACGAGATGGTGCAGCTCTTACCAGCCCTCCTCTGGTAGTACCACGCCCACGAGATGCTGCAGCTCTTACCAGCCCTCCTCGGGTAGTACCACGCCCACGAGGTGGTGCATTTCTTACCAGCCCTCCTCTGGTAGGACCACGCCCACGAGGTGGTGCAGCTCTTACCAGCCCTCCTCTGGTAGTACCACGCCCACGAGATGGTGCAGCTCTTACCAGCCCTCCTCTGGTAGTACCACGCCCACGAGGTGGTGCAGCTCTTACCAGCTCTCCTCTGGTAGTACCACGCCCACGAGATGGTGCAGCTCTTACCAGCCCTCCTCTGTTAGTACCACGCCCACGAGGTGGTGCAGCTCTTACCAGCTCTCCTCTGGTAGTACCACGCCCACGAGATGGTGCAGCTCTTACCAGCCCTCCTCTGGTAGTACCACGCCCACGAGGTGGTGCAGCTCTTACCAGCTCTCCTCTGGTAGTACCACGCCCACGAGGTGGTGCAGCTCTTACCAGCTCTCCTCTGGTAGTACCACGCCCACGAGATGGTGCAGCTCTTACCAGCCCTCCTCTGGTAGTACCACGCCCACGAGGTGGTGCAGCTCTTACCAGCCCTCCTCTGGTAGTACCACGCCCACGAGGTGGTGCAGCTCTTACCAGCTCTCCTCTGGTAGTACCACGCCCACGAGATGGTGCAGCTCTTACCAGCCCTCCTCTGGTAGTACCACGCCCACGAGGTGGTGCAGCTCTTACCAGCTCTCCTCTGGTAGTACCACGCCCACGAGATGGTGCAGCTCTTACCAGCCCTCCTCTGGTAGTACCACGCCCACGAGGTGGTGCAGCTCTTACCAGCTCTCCTCTGGTAGTACCACGCCCACGAGGTGGTGCAGCTCTTACCAGCCCTCCTCTGGTAGTACCACGCCCACGAGATGGTGCAGCTCTTACCAGCTCTCCTCTGGTAGTACCACGCCCACGAGATGGTGCAGCTCTTACCAGCCCTCCTCTGGTAGTACCACGCCCACGAGGTGGTGCAGCTCTTACCAGCTCTCCTCTGGTAGTACCACGCCCACGAGATGGTGCAGCTCTTACCAGCCCTCCTCTGGTAGTACCACGCCCACGAGATGGTGCAGCTCTTACCAGCCCTCCTCTGGTAGTACCACGCCCACGAGATGGTTCAGTTCTTACCAGCCCACTTCTGGTAGTACCACGCCCACGAGATGGTGGAGCTCTTACCAGCCCTCCTCTGGTAGTACCACGCCCACGAGGTGGTGCAGCTCTTACCAGCCCTCCTCTGGTAGTACCACGCCCACGAGATGGTGCAGCTCTTACCAGCCCACTTCTGGTAATACCACGCCCACGAGATGGTGCAGCTCTTACCAGCCCTCCTCTGGTAGTACCACGCCCACGAGGTGGTGCAGCTCTTACCAGCTCTCCTCTGGTAGTACCACGCCCACGAGATGGTGCAGCTCTTACCAGCCCTCCTCTGGTAGTACCACGCCCACGAGATGGTGCAGCTCTTACCAGCCCTCCTCTGGTAGTACCACGCCCACGAGATGGTTCAGTTCTTACCAGCCCACTTCTGGTAGTACCACGCCCACGAGATGGTGCAGCTCTTACCAGCCCTCCTCTGGTAGTACCACGCCCACGAGGTGGTGCAGCTCTTACCAGCCCTCCTCTGGTAGTACCACGCCCACGAGGTGGTGCAGCTCTTACCAGCCCTCCTCTGGTAGTACCACGCCCACGAGATGGTTCAGTTCTTACCAGCCCACTTCTGGTAGTACCACGCCCACGAGATGGTGCAGTTCTTACCAGCCCTCCTCTGGTAGTACCACGCCCACGAGGTGGTGCAGCTCTTACCAGCCCTCCTCTGGTAGTACCACGCCCACGAGATGGTGCAGCTCTTACCAGCCCTCCTCTGGTAGTACCACGCCCACGAGGTGGTGCAGCTCTTACCAGCTCTCCTCTGGTAGTACCACGCCCACGAGATGGTGCAGCTCTTACCAGCCCTCCTCTGGTAGTACCACGCCCACGAGATGGTGCAGCTCTTGCCAGCCCTCCTCTGACAATACCACGCCCACGAGATTGTGCAGCTCTCACCAGCCCTCCTCCGGTAGTACCACGCCTCCGAGGACAGCACGTCCTACGAGCCCTCCTCTGGTAGTACCACGCCCCCGAGATGGTGCAGCTCTTACCAGCCCTCCTCTGGTAGTACCACGCCCACGAGATGGTGCAGCTCTTACCAGCCCTCGTCTGGTAGTACCATGCCCCCGAGGATATCAGCTCTTACCAGCCCTCCTCTGGTAGTACCACGCCCCCGAGGACAGCAGGTCCTACCAGCCCTCCTCTGGTAGTACCACGCCCACGAGATGGTGCAGCTCTTACCAGCCCTCCTCTGGTAGTACCACGCCCCCGAGATGGTTCAGTTCTTACCAGCCCACTTCTGGTAGTACCACGCCCACGAGATGGTGCAGCTCTTCCCAGCCCTCTGGTAGTACCAACCCCACGAGATGGTGCAGCTCTTCCCAGCCCTCCTCTGGTAGTACCACGCCCACGAGATGGTGCAGCTCTTACCAGCCCTCCTCTGGTAGTACCACGCCCACGAGATGGTGCAACTCTTACCAGCCCTCCTCTGGTAGTATCACGCCCACGAGATGGTGCAGCTCTTACCAGCCCTCCTCTGGTAGTACCGCGCCCCCGAGGAGAGCAGCTCCTACCAGCCCTCTTCTGGTAGTACCACGCCCACGAGATGGTGCAGCTCTTGCCAGCCCTCCTCTGGTAGTACCACGCCCACGAGGTGGTGCAGCTCTTACCAGCCCTCCTCTGGTAGTACCGCGCCCCCGAGGAGAGCAGCTCTTGCCAGCCCTCCTCTGGTAGTACCACGCCGACGAGATGCTGCAGCTCTTGCCAGCCCTCTTCTGGTAGTACCACGCCCACAAGTTGTTGCAGCTCTTACCAGCCCTCCTCCGGTAGTACCACGCCCACGAGATGGTGCAGCCCTTACCAGCCCTCCTCTGGTACTACCACGCCCACGAGATGCTGTAGCTCTTGCCAGCCCTCCTCTGGTAGTACCACGCCCACGAGGTGGTGCAGCTCTTACCAGTCCTCCTCTGTTAGTACCGCGCCCCCGAGGAGAGCAGCTCTTACCAGCCCTCCTCTGGTAGTACCACGCCCACAAGTTGTTGCAGCTCTTACCAGCCCTCCTCTGGTAGTACCACGCCCACGAGATGGTGCAGCTCTTGCCAGCCCTCCTCTGGTAGTACCACGCCCACGAGATGCTGCAGCTCTTGCCAGCCCTCCTCTGGTAGTACCACGCCCACAAGATGCTGCAGCTCTTGCCAGCCCTCCCCTGGTAGTACCACGCCCACAAGATGGTGCAGCTCTTGCCAGCCCTCCTCTGGTAGTACCACGCCCACAAGTTGTTGCAGCTCTTACCAGCCCTCCTCTGGTAGTACCACGCCCACGAGATGGTTCAGTTCTTACCAGCCCACTTCTGGTAGTACCACGCCCACGAGATGGTGCAGCTCTTCCCAGCCCTCCTCTGGTAGTACCACGCCCACGAGATGGTGCAGCTCTTCCCAGCCCTCCTCTGGTAGTACCACGCCCACGAGATGGTGCAGCTCTTGCCAGCCCTCCTCTGGTAGTACCGCGCGCCGAGGAGAACAGCTCTTACCAGCCCTCCTCTGGTAGTACCAGGCCCACGAGATGCTGTAGCTCTTACCAGCCCTCCTCTGGTAGTACCACGCCCACGAGGTGGTGCAGCTCTTACCAGCCCTCCTCTGGTAGGACCACGCCCACGAGGTGGTGCAGCTCTTACCAGCCCTCCTCTGGTAGCACCACGCCCACGAGATGCTGTAGCTCTTACGAGCCCTCCTCTGGTAGTTCCACGCCCACGAGATGGTGCAGCTCTTGCCAGCCCTCTTCTGGTAGTACCGCGCTCCCGAGGAGAGCAGCTCTTACCAGCCCTCCACTGGTAGTACCACGCCCACGAGATGGTGCAGCTCTTCCCAGCCCTCCTCTGGTAGTACCACGCCCACGAGATGGTGCAGCTCTTGCCAGCCCTCCTCTGGTAGTACCACGCCCACGAGATGGTGCAGCCCTTACCAGCCCTCGTCTGGTAGTACCACGCCCACGAGATGCTGTAGCTCTTACCAGCCCTCCTCTGGTAGTACCACGCCCACGAGATGGTGCAGCTCTTGCCAGCCCTCCTCTGGTAGTACCACGCCCACGAGATGGTGCAGCTCTTGCCAGCCCTCCTCTGGTAGTACCACGCCCACGAGATGGTGCAGCTCTTACCAGCCCTCCTCTGGTAGTACCAGGCCCTCAAGTAGTTGCAGCTCTTTCCAGCCCTCTTCTGGTAGTACCGCGCCCCCGAGGAGAGCAGCTCTTACCAGCCCTCCTCTGGTAGTACCACGCCCACAAGTTGTTGCAGCTCTTACCAGCCCTCCTGTGGTAGTACCACGCCCCGAGATGGTGCAGCTTTTACCAGCCCTCCTCTGGTAGTACCACGCCCACGAGATGGTGCAGCTCTTTCCAGCCCTCCTCTGGTAGTAGCACGCCCACGAAATGGTTCAGTTCTTACCAGCCCACTTCTGGTAGTACCGCGCCCACGAGATTGTGCAGCTCTTCCCAGCCCTCCTCTGGTAGTACCACGCCCACGAGATGGTGCAGCTCTTACCAGCCCTCCTCCGGTAGTACCACGCCCACGAGATGGTTCAGTTCTTACCAGCCCTCCTCCGGTAGTACCACGCCCACGAGATGGTTCAGTTCTTACCAGCCCACTTCTGGTAGTACCACGCCCACGAGATGGTGCAGCTCTTCCCAGCCCTCCTCTGGTAGTACCACGCCCACGAGATGGTGCAGCTCTTACCAGCCCTCCTCTGGTAGTACCACGCCCACGAGATGGTGCAGCTCTTGCCAGCCCTCCTCTGCTAGTACCGCGCGCCCGAGGAGAACAACTCTTACCAGCCCTCCTCTGGTAGTACCACGCCCACGAGATGCTGTAGCTCTTACCAGCCCTCCTCTGGTAGTACCACGCCCACGAGGTGGTGCAGCTCTTACCAGCCCTCCTCTGGTAGTACCACGCCCACGAGATGGTGCAGCTCTGCCCAGCCCTCCTCTGGTAGTACCACGCCCACAAGTTGTTGCAGCTCTTACCAGCCCTCGAGTGGTAGTACCACGCCCCGAGATGGTTCAGCTCTTACCAGCCCTCCTCTGGTAGTACCACGCCCACGAAATGGTTCAGTTCTTACCAGCCCACTTCTGGTAGTACCACGCCCACGAGATTGCGCAGCTCTTCCCAGCCCTCCTCTGGTAGTACCACGCCCACGAGATGGTGCAGCTCTTACCAGCCCTCCTCCGGTAGTACCGCGCCCACGAGATGGTGCAGCTCTGCCCAGCCCTCCTCCGGTAGTACCACGCCCACAAGTTGTTGCAGCTCTTACCAGCCCACTTATGGTAGTACCACGCCCGCGAGGTGGTGCAGCTCTTCCCAGCCCTCCTCTGGTAGTACCACGCCCACGAGATGGTGCAGCTCTTACCAGCCCTCCTCTGGTAGTACCACGCCCACGAGATGGTGCAGCTCTTACCAGCCCTCCTCTGGTAGTACCACGCCCACGAGATGGTTCAGTTCTTACCAGCCCACTTCTGGTAGTACCACGCCCACGAGATGGTGCAGCTCTTCCCGGCCCTCCTCTGGTAGTACCACGCCCACGAGATGGTGCAGCTCTTCCCAGCCCTCCTCTGGTAGTACCACGCCCACGAGATGGTGCAGCTCTTGCCAGTCCTCCTCTGGTAGTACCGCGCGCCCGAGGAGAACAGCTCTTACCAGCCCTCCTCTGGTAGTACCACGCCCACGAGGTGGTGCAGCTCTTAACAGCCCTCCTCTGGTAGGACCACGCCCACGAGGTGGTGCAGCTCTTACCAGCCCTCCTCTGGTAGTACCACGCCCACGAGATGGTGCAGCTCTTACCAGCCCTCCTCTGGTAGTACCACGCCCACGAGATGCTGCAGCTCTTACCAGCCCTCCTCGGGTAGTACCACGCCCACGAGGTGGTGCATTTCTTACCAGCCCTCCTCTGGTAGGACCACGCCCACGAGGTGGTGCAGCTCTTACCAGCCCTCCTCTGGTAGTACCACGCCCACGAGATGGTGCAGCTCTTACCAGCCCTCCTCTGGTAGTACCACGCCCACGAGGTGGTGCAGCTCTTACCAGCTCTCCTCTGGTAGTACCACGCCCACGAGATGGTGCAGCTCTTACCAGCCCTCCTCTGGTAGTACCACGCCCACGAGGTGGTGCAGCTCTTACCAGCTCTCCTCTGGTAGTACCACGCCCACGAGATGGTGCAGCTCTTACCAGCCCTCCTCTGGTAGTACCACGCCCACGAGGTGGTGCAGCTCTTACCAGCTCTCCTCTGGTAGTACCACGCCCACGAGGTGGTGCAGCTCTTACCAGCTCTCCTCTGGTAGTACCACGCCCACGAGATGGTGCAGCTCTTACCAGCCCTCCTCTGGTAGTACCACGCCCACGAGGTGGTGCAGCTCTTACCAGCCCTCCTCTGGTAGTACCACGCCCACGAGGTGGTGCAGCTCTTACCAGCTCTCCTCTGGTAGTACCACGCCCACGAGATGGTGCAGCTCTTACCAGCCCTCCTCTGGTAGTACCACGCCCACGAGGTGGTGCAGCTCTTACCAGCTCTCCTCTGGTAGTACCACGCCCACGAGATGGTGCAGCTCTTACCAGCCCTCCTCTGGTAGTACCACGCCCACGAGGTGGTGCAGCTCTTACCAGCTCTCCTCTGGTAGTACCACGCCCACGAGGTGGTGCAGCTCTTACCAGCCCTCCTCTGGTAGTACCACGCCCACGAGATGGTGCAGCTCTTACCAGCTCTCCTCTGGTAGTACCACGCCCACGAGATGGTGCAGCTCTTACCAGCCCTCCTCTGGTAGTACCACGCCCACGAGGTGGTGCAGCTCTTACCAGCTCTCCTCTGGTAGTACCACGCCCACGAGTTGGTGCAGCTCTTACCAGCCCTCCTCTGGTAGTACCACGCCCACGAGATGGTGCAGCTCTTACCAGCCCTCCTCTGGTAGTACCACGCCCACGAGATGGTTCAGTTCTTACCAGCCCACTTCTGGTAGTACCACGCCCACGAGGTGGTGCAGCTCTTACCAGCCCTCCTCTGGTAGTACCACGCCCACGAGATGGTGCAGCTCTTACCAGCCCTCTTCTGGTAGTACCACGCCCACGAGGTGGTGCAGCTCTTACCAGCCCTCCTCTGGTAGTACCACGCCCACGAGATGGTGCAGCTCTTACCAGCCCTCCTCTGGTAGTACCACGCCCACGAGATGGTGCAGCCCTTACCAGCCCTCCTCTGGTAGTACCACGCCCACGAGATGGTTCAGTTCTTACCAGCCCACTTCTGGTAGTACCACGCCCACGAGATGGTGCAGCTCTTCCCAGCCCTCCTCTGGTAGTACCACGCCCACGAGATGGTGCAGCTCTTCCCAGCCCTCCTCTGGTAGTACCACGCCCACGAGATGGTGCAGCTCTTGCCAGCCCTCCTCTGGTAGTACCGCGCGCCCGAGGAGAACAGCTCTTACCAGCCCTCCTCTGGTAGTACCACGCCCACGAGGTGGTGCAGCTCTTAACAGCCCTCCTCTGGTAGGACCACGCCCACGAGGTGGTGCAGCTCTTACCAGCCCTCCTCTGGTAGTACCACGCCCACGAGATGGTGCAGCTCTTACCAGCCCTCCTCTGGTAGTACCGCGCGCCCGAGGAGAACAGCTCTTACCAGCCCTCCTCTGGTAGTACCACGCCCACGAGGTGGTGCAGCTCTTAACAGCCCTCCTCTGGTAGGACCACGCCCACGAGGTGGTGCAGCTCTTACCAGCCCTCCTCTGGTAGTACCACGCCCACGAGATGGTGCAGCTCTTACCAGCCCTCCTCTGGTAGTACCACGCCCACGAGATGCTGCAGCTCTTACCAGCCCTCCTCGGGTAGTACCACGCCCACGAGGTGGTGCATTTCTTACCAGCCCTCCTCTGGTAGGACCACGCCCACGAGGTGGTGCAGCTCTTACCAGCCCTCCTCTGGTAGTACCACGCCCACGAGATGGTGCAGCTCTTACCAGCCCTCCTCTGGTAGTACCACGCCCACGAGGTGGTGCAGCTCTTACCAGCTCTCCTCTGGTAGTACCACGCCCACGAGATGGTGCAGCTCTTACCAGCCCTCCTCTGGTAGTACCACGCCCACGAGGTGGTGCAGCTCTTACCAGCTCTCCTCTGGTAGTACCACGCCCACGAGGTGGTGCAGCTCTTACCAGCTCTCCTCTGGTAGTACCACGCCCACGAGATGGTGCAGCTCTTACCAGCCCTCCTCTGGTAGTACCACGCCCACGAGGTGGTGCAGCTCTTACCAGCCCTCCTCTGGTAGTACCACGCCCACGAGGTGGTGCAGCTCTTACCAGCTCTCCTCTGGTAGTACCACGCCCACGAGATGGTGCAGCTCTTACCAGCCCTCCTCTGGTAGTACCACGCCCACGAGGTGGTGCAGCTCTTACCAGCTCTCCTCTGGTAGTACCACGCCCACGAGATGGTGCAGCTCTTACCAGCCCTCCTCTGGTAGTACCACGCCCACGAGGTGGTGCAGCTCTTACCAGCTCTCCTCTGGTAGTACCACGCCCACGAGGTGGTGCAGCTCTTACCAGCCCTCCTCTGGTAGTACCACGCCCACGAGATGGTGCAGCTCTTACCAGCTCTCCTCTGGTAGTACCACGCCCACGAGATGTTGCAGCTCTTACCAGCCCTCCTCTGGTAGTACCACGCCCACGAGGTGGTGCAGCTCTTACCAGCTCTCCTCTGGTAGTACCACGCCCACGAGTTGGTGCAGCTCTTACCAGCCCTCCTCTGGTAGTACCACGCCCACGAGATGGTGCAGCTCTTACCAGCCCTCCTCTGGTAGTACCACGCCCACGAGATGGTTCAGTTCTTACCAGCCCACTTCTGGTAGTACCACGCCCACGAGGTGGTGCAGCTCTTACCAGCCCTCCTCTGGTAGTACCACGCCCACGAGATGGTGCAGCTCTTACCAGCCCTCTTCTGGTAGTACCACGCCCACGAGGTGGTGCAGCTCTTACCAGCCCTCCTCTGGTAGTACCACGCCCACGAGATGGTGCAGCTCTTACCAGCCCTCCTCTGGTAGTACCACGCCCACGAGATGGTGCAGCCCTTACCAGCCCTCCTCTGGTAGTACCACGCCCACGAGATGGTTCAGTTCTTACCAGCCCACTTCTGGTAGTACCACGCCCACGAGATGGTGCAGCTCTTCCCAGCCCTCCTCTGGTAGTACCACGCCCACGAGATGGTGCAGCTCTTCCCAGCCCTCCTCTGGTAGTACCACGCCCACGAGATGGTGCAGCTCTTGCCAGCCCTCCTCTGGTAGTACCGCGCGCCCGAGGAGAACAGCTCTTACCAGCCCTCCTCTGGTAGTACCACGCCCACGAGGTGGTGCAGCTCTTAACAGCCCTCCTCTGGTAGGACCACGCCCACGAGGTGGTGCAGCTCTTACCAGCCCTCCTCTGGTAGTACCACGCCCACGAGATGGTGCAGCTCTTACCAGCCCTCCTCTGGTAGTACCGCGCGCCCGAGGAGAACAGCTCTTACCAGCCCTCCTCTGGTAGTACCACGCCCACGAGGTGGTGCAGTTCTTAACAGCCCTCCTCTGGTAGGACCACGCCCACGAGGTGGTGCAGCTCTTACCAGCCCTCCTCTGGTAGTACCACGCCCACGAGATGGTGCAGCTCTTACCAGCCCTCCTCTGGTAGTACCACGCCCACGAGATGCTGCAGCTCTTACCAGCCCTCCTCGGGTAGTACCACGCCCACGAGGTGGTGCATTTCTTACCAGCCCTCCTCTGGTAGGACCACGCCCACGAGGTGGTGCAGCTCTTACCAGCCCTCCTCTGGTAGTACCACGCCCACGAGATGGTGCAGCTCTTACCAGCCCTCCTCTGGTAGTACCACGCCCACGAGGTGGTGCAGCTCTTACCAGCTCTCCTCTGGTAGTACCACGCCCACGAGATGGTGCAGCTCTTACCAGCCCTCCTCTGTTAGTACCACGCCCACGAGGTGGTGCAGCTCTTACCAGCTCTCCTCTGGTAGTACCACGCCCACGAGATGGTGCAGCTCTTACCAGCCCTCCTCTGGTAGTACCACGCCCACGAGGTGGTGCAGCTCTTACCAGCTCTCCTCTGGTAGTACCACGCCCACGAGGTGGTGCAGCTCTTACCAGCTCTCCTCTGGTAGTACCACGCCCACGAGATGGTGCAGCTCTTACCAGCCCTCCTCTGGTAGTACCACGCCCACGAGGTGGTGCAGCTCTTACCAGCCCTCCTCTGGTAGTACCACGCCCACGAGGTGGTGCAGCTCTTACCAGCTCTCCTCTGGTAGTACCACGCCCACGAGATGGTGCAGCTCTTACCAGCCCTCCTCTGGTAGTACCACGCCCACGAGGTGGTGCAGCTCTTACCAGCTCTCCTCTGGTAGTACCACGCCCACGAGATGGTGCAGCTCTTACCAGCCCTCCTCTGGTAGTACCACGCCCACGAGGTGGTGCAGCTCTTACCAGCTCTCCTCTGGTAGTACCACGCCCACGAGGTGGTGCAGCTCTTACCAGCCCTCCTCTGGTAGTACCACGCCCACGAGATGGTGCAGCTCTTACCAGCTCTCCTCTGGTAGTACCACGCCCACGAGATGGTGCAGCTCTTACCAGCCCTCCTCTGGTAGTACCACGCCCACGAGGTGGTGCAGCTCTTACCAGCTCTCCTCTGGTAGTACCACGCCCACGAGATGGTGCAGCTCTTACCAGCCCTCCTCTGGTAGTACCACGCCCACGAGATGGTGCAGCTCTTACCAGCCCTCCTCTGGTAGTACCACGCCCACGAGATGGTTCAGTTCTTACCAGCCCACTTCTGGTAGTACCACGCCCACGAGATGGTGGAGCTCTTACCAGCCCTCCTCTGGTAGTACCACGCCCACGAGGTGGTGCAGCTCTTACCAGCCCTCCTCTGGTAGTACCACGCCCACGAGATGGTGCAGCTCTTACCAGCCCACTTCTGGTAATACCACGCCCACGAGATGGTGCAGCTCTTACCAGCCCTCCTCTGGTAGTACCACGCCCACGAGGTGGTGCAGCTCTTACCAGCTCTCCTCTGGTAGTACCACGCCCACGAGATGGTGCAGCTCTTACCAGCCCTCCTCTGGTAGTACCACGCCCACGAGATGGTGCAGCTCTTACCAGCCCTCCTCTGGTAGTACCACGCCCACGAGATGGTTCAGTTCTTACCAGCCCACTTCTGGTAGTACCACGCCCACGAGATGGTGCAGCTCTTACCAGCCCTCCTCTGGTAGTACCACGCCCACGAGGTGGTGCAGCTCTTACCAGCCCTCCTCTGGTAGTACCACGCCCACGAGGTGGTGCAGCTCTTACCAGCCCTCCTCTGGTAGTACCACGCCCACGAGATGGTTCAGTTCTTACCAGCCCACTTCTGGTAGTACCACGCCCACGAGATGGTGCAGTTCTTACCAGCCCTCCTCTGGTAGTACCACGCCCACGAGGTGGTGCAGCTCTTACCAGCCCTCCTCTGGTAGTACCACGCCCACGAGATGGTGCAGCTCTTACCAGCCCTCCTCTGGTAGTACCACGCCCACGAGGTGGTGCAGCTCTTACCAGCTCTCCTCTGGTAGTACCACGCCCACGAGATGGTGCAGCTCTTACCAGCCCTCCTCTGGTAGTACCACGCCCACGAGATGGTGCAGCTCTTGCCAGCCCTCCTCTGACAATACCACGCCCACGAGATTGTGCAGCTCTCACCAGCCCTCCTCCGGTAGTACCACGCCTCCGAGGACAGCACGTCCTACGAGCCCTCCTCTGGTAGTACCACGCCCCCGAGATGGTGCAGCTCTTACCAGCCCTCCTCTGGTAGTACCACGCCCACGAGATGGTGCAGCTCTTACCAGCCCTCGTCTGGTAGTACCATGCCCCCGAGGATATCAGCTCTTACCAGCCCTCCTCTGGTAGTACCACGCCCCCGAGGACAGCAGGTCCTACCAGCCCTCCTCTGGTAGTACCACGCCCACGAGATGGTGCAGCTCTTACCAGCCCTCCTCTGGTAGTACCACGCCCCCGAGATGGTTCAGTTCTTACCAGCCCACTTCTGGTAGTACCACGCCCACGAGATGGTGCAGCTCTTCCCAGCCCTCTGGTAGTACCAACCCCACGAGATGGTGCAGCTCTTCCCAGCCCTCCTCTGGTAGTACCACGCCCACGAGATGGTGCAGCTCTTACCAGCCCTCCTCTGGTAGTACCACGCCCACGAGATGGTGCAACTCTTACCAGCCCTCCTCTGGTAGTATCACGCCCACGAGATGGTGCAGCTCTTACCAGCCCTCCTCTGGTAGTACCGCGCCCCCGAGGAGAGCAGCTCCTACCAGCCCTCTTCTGGTAGTACCACGCCCACGAGATGGTGCAGCTCTTGCCAGCCCTCCTCTGGTAGTACCACGCCCACGAGGTGGTGCAGCTCTTACCAGCCCTCCTCTGGTAGTACCGCGCCCCCGAGGAGAGCAGCTCTTGCCAGCCCTCCTCTGGTAGTACCACGCCGACGAGATGCTGCAGCTCTTGCCAGCCCTCTTCTGGTAGTACCACGCCCACAAGTTGTTGCAGCTCTTACCAGCCCTCCTCCGGTAGTACCACGCCCACGAGATGGTGCAGCCCTTACCAGCCCTCCTCTGGTACTACCACGCCCACGAGATGCTGTAGCTCTTGCCAGCCCTCCTCTGGTAGTACCACGCCCACGAGGTGGTGCAGCTCTTACCAGTCCTCCTCTGTTAGTACCGCGCCCCCGAGGAGAGCAGCTCTTACCAGCCCTCCTCTGGTAGTACCACGCCCACAAGTTGTTGCAGCTCTTACCAGCCCTCCTCTGGTAGTACCACGCCCACGAGATGGTGCAGCTCTTGCCAGCCCTCCTCTGGTAGTACCACGCCCACGAGATGCTGCAGCTCTTGCCAGCCCTCCTCTGGTAGTACCACGCCCACAAGATGCTGCAGCTCTTGCCAGCCCTCCCCTGGTAGTACCACGCCCACAAGATGGTGCAGCTCTTGCCAGCCCTCCTCTGGTAGTACCACGCCCACAAGTTGTTGCAGCTCTTACCAGCCCTCCTCTGGTAGTACCACGCCCACGAGATGGTTCAGTTCTTACCAGCCCACTTCTGGTAGTACCACGCCCACGAGATGGTGCAGCTCTTCCCAGCCCTCCTCTGGTAGTACCACGCCCACGAGATGGTGCAGCTCTTCCCAGCCCTCCTCTGGTAGTACCACGCCCACGAGATGGTGCAGCTCTTGCCAGCCCTCCTCTGGTAGTACCGCGCGCCGAGGAGAACAGCTCTTACCAGCCCTCCTCTGGTAGTACCAGGCCCACGAGATGCTGTAGCTCTTACCAGCCCTCCTCTGGTAGTACCACGCCCACGAGGTGGTGCAGCTCTTACCAGCCCTCCTCTGGTAGGACCACGCCCACGAGGTGGTGCAGCTCTTACCAGCCCTCCTCTGGTAGCACCACGCCCACGAGATGCTGTAGCTCTTACGAGCCCTCCTCTGGTAGTTCCACGCCCACGAGATGGTGCAGCTCTTGCCAGCCCTCTTCTGGTAGTACCGCGCTCCCGAGGAGAGCAGCTCTTACCAGCCCTCCACTGGTAGTACCACGCCCACGAGATGGTGCAGCTCTTCCCAGCCCTCCTCTGGTAGTACCACGCCCACGAGATGGTGCAGCTCTTGCCAGCCCTCCTCTGGTAGTACCACGCCCACGAGATGGTGCAGCCCTTACCAGCCCTCGTCTGGTAGTACCACGCCCACGAGATGCTGTAGCTCTTACCAGCCCTCCTCTGGTAGTACCACGCCCACGAGATGGTGCAGCTCTTGCCAGCCCTCCTCTGGTAGTACCACGCCCACGAGATGGTGCAGCTCTTGCCAGCCCTCCTCTGGTAGTACCACGCCCACGAGATGGTGCAGCTCTTACCAGCCCTCCTCTGGTAGTACCAGGCCCTCAAGTAGTTGCAGCTCTTTCCAGCCCTCTTCTGGTAGTACCGCGCCCCCGAGGAGAGCAGCTCTTACCAGCCCTCCTCTGGTAGTACCACGCCCACAAGTTGTTGCAGCTCTTACCAGCCCTCCTGTGGTAGTACCACGCCCCGAGATGGTGCAGCTTTTACCAGCCCTCCTCTGGTAGTACCACGCCCACGAGATGGTGCAGCTCTTTCCAGCCCTCCTCTGGTAGTAGCACGCCCACGAAATGGTTCAGTTCTTACCAGCCCACTTCTGGTAGTACCGCGCCCACGAGATTGTGCAGCTCTTCCCAGCCCTCCTCTGGTAGTACCACGCCCACGAGATGGTGCAGCTCTTACCAGCCCTCCTCCGGTAGTACCACGCCCACGAGATGGTTCAGTTCTTACCAGCCCTCCTCCGGTAGTACCACGCCCACGAGATGGTTCAGTTCTTACCAGCCCACTTCTGGTAGTACCACGCCCACGAGATGGTGCAGCTCTTCCCAGCCCTCCTCTGGTAGTACCACGCCCACGAGATGGTGCAGCTCTTACCAGCCCTCCTCTGGTAGTACCACGCCCACGAGATGGTGCAGCTCTTGCCAGCCCTCCTCTGCTAGTACCGCGCGCCCGAGGAGAACAACTCTTACCAGCCCTCCTCTGGTAGTACCACGCCCACGAGATGCTGTAGCTCTTACCAGCCCTCCTCTGGTAGTACCACGCCCACGAGGTGGTGCAGCTCTTACCAGCCCTCCTCTGGTAGTACCACGCCCACGAGATGGTGCAGCTCTGCCCAGCCCTCCTCTGGTAGTACCACGCCCACAAGTTGTTGCAGCTCTTACCAGCCCTCGAGTGGTAGTACCACGCCCCGAGATGGTTCAGCTCTTACCAGCCCTCCTCTGGTAGTACCACGCCCACGAAATGGTTCAGTTCTTACCAGCCCACTTCTGGTAGTACCACGCCCACGAGATTGCGCAGCTCTTCCCAGCCCTCCTCTGGTAGTACCACGCCCACGAGATGGTGCAGCTCTTACCAGCCCTCCTCCGGTAGTACCGCGCCCACGAGATGGTGCAGCTCTGCCCAGCCCTCCTCCGGTAGTACCACGCCCACAAGTTGTTGCAGCTCTTACCAGCCCACTTATGGTAGTACCACGCCCGCGAGGTGGTGCAGCTCTTCCCAGCCCTCCTCTGGTAGTACCACGCCCACGAGATGGTGCAGCTCTTACCAGCCCTCCTCTGGTAGTACCACGCCCACGAGATGGTGCAGCTCTTACCAGCCCTCCTCTGGTAGTACCACGCCCACGAGATGGTTCAGTTCTTACCAGCCCACTTCTGGTAGTACCACGCCCACGAGATGGTGCAGCTCTTCCCGGCCCTCCTCTGGTAGTACCACGCCCACGAGATGGTGCAGCTCTTCCCAGCCCTCCTCTGGTAGTACCACGCCCACGAGATGGTGCAGCTCTTGCCAGTCCTCCTCTGGTAGTACCGCGCGCCCGAGGAGAACAGCTCTTACCAGCCCTCCTCTGGTAGTACCACGCCCACGAGGTGGTGCAGCTCTTAACAGCCCTCCTCTGGTAGGACCACGCCCACGAGGTGGTGCAGCTCTTACCAGCCCTCCTCTGGTAGTACCACGCCCACGAGATGGTGCAGCTCTTACCAGCCCTCCTCTGGTAGTACCACGCCCACGAGATGCTGCAGCTCTTACCAGCCCTCCTCGGGTAGTACCACGCCCACGAGGTGGTGCATTTCTTACCAGCCCTCCTCTGGTAGGACCACGCCCACGAGGTGGTGCAGCTCTTACCAGCCCTCCTCTGGTAGTACCACGCCCACGAGATGGTGCAGCTCTTACCAGCCCTCCTCTGGTAGTACCACGCCCACGAGGTGGTGCAGCTCTTACCAGCTCTCCTCTGGTAGTACCACGCCCACGAGATGGTGCAGCTCTTACCAGCCCTCCTCTGGTAGTACCACGCCCACGAGGTGGTGCAGCTCTTACCAGCTCTCCTCTGGTAGTACCACGCCCACGAGATGGTGCAGCTCTTACCAGCCCTCCTCTGGTAGTACCACGCCCACGAGGTGGTGCAGCTCTTACCAGCTCTCCTCTGGTAGTACCACGCCCACGAGGTGGTGCAGCTCTTACCAGCTCTCCTCTGGTAGTACCACGCCCACGAGATGGTGCAGCTCTTACCAGCCCTCCTCTGGTAGTACCACGCCCACGAGGTGGTGCAGCTCTTACCAGCCCTCCTCTGGTAGTACCACGCCCACGAGGTGGTGCAGCTCTTACCAGCTCTCCTCTGGTAGTACCACGCCCACGAGATGGTGCAGCTCTTACCAGCCCTCCTCTGGTAGTACCACGCCCACGAGGTGGTGCAGCTCTTACCAGCTCTCCTCTGGTAGTACCACGCCCACGAGATGGTGCAGCTCTTACCAGCCCTCCTCTGGTAGTACCACGCCCACGAGGTGGTGCAGCTCTTACCAGCTCTCCTCTGGTAGTACCACGCCCACGAGGTGGTGCAGCTCTTACCAGCCCTCCTCTGGTAGTACCACGCCCACGAGATGGTGCAGCTCTTACCAGCTCTCCTCTGGTAGTACCACGCCCACGAGATGGTGCAGCTCTTACCAGCCCTCCTCTGGTAGTACCACGCCCACGAGGTGGTGCAGCTCTTACCAGCTCTCCTCTGGTAGTACCACGCCCACGAGTTGGTGCAGCTCTTACCAGCCCTCCTCTGGTAGTACCACGCCCACGAGATGGTGCAGCTCTTACCAGCCCTCCTCTGGTAGTACCACGCCCACGAGATGGTTCAGTTCTTACCAGCCCACTTCTGGTAGTACCACGCCCACGAGGTGGTGCAGCTCTTACCAGCCCTCCTCTGGTAGTACCACGCCCACGAGATGGTGCAGCTCTTACCAGCCCTCTTCTGGTAGTACCACGCCCACGAGGTGGTGCAGCTCTTACCAGCCCTCCTCTGGTAGTACCACGCCCACGAGATGGTGCAGCTCTTACCAGCCCTCCTCTGGTAGTACCACGCCCACGAGATGGTGCAGCCCTTACCAGCCCTCCTCTGGTAGTACCACGCCCACGAGATGGTTCAGTTCTTACCAGCCCACTTCTGGTAGTACCACGCCCACGAGATGGTGCAGCTCTTCCCAGCCCTCCTCTGGTAGTACCACGCCCACGAGATGGTGCAGCTCTTCCCAGCCCTCCTCTGGTAGTACCACGCCCACGAGATGGTGCAGCTCTTGCCAGCCCTCCTCTGGTAGTACCGCGCGCCCGAGGAGAACAGCTCTTACCAGCCCTCCTCTGGTAGTACCACGCCCACGAGGTGGTGCAGCTCTTAACAGCCCTCCTCTGGTAGGACCACGCCCACGAGGTGGTGCAGCTCTTACCAGCCCTCCTCTGGTAGTACCACGCCCACGAGATGGTGCAGCTCTTACCAGCCCTCCTCTGGTAGTACCGCGCGCCCGAGGAGAACAGCTCTTACCAGCCCTCCTCTGGTAGTACCACGCCCACGAGGTGGTGCAGCTCTTAACAGCCCTCCTCTGGTAGGACCACGCCCACGAGGTGGTGCAGCTCTTACCAGCCCTCCTCTGGTAGTACCACGCCCACGAGATGGTGCAGCTCTTACCAGCCCTCCTCTGGTAGTACCACGCCCACGAGATGCTGCAGCTCTTACCAGCCCTCCTCGGGTAGTACCACGCCCACGAGGTGGTGCATTTCTTACCAGCCCTCCTCTGGTAGGACCACGCCCACGAGGTGGTGCAGCTCTTACCAGCCCTCCTCTGGTAGTACCACGCCCACGAGATGGTGCAGCTCTTACCAGCCCTCCTCTGGTAGTACCACGCCCACGAGGTGGTGCAGCTCTTACCAGCTCTCCTCTGGTAGTACCACGCCCACGAGATGGTGCAGCTCTTACCAGCCCTCCTCTGGTAGTACCACGCCCACGAGGTGGTGCAGCTCTTACCAGCTCTCCTCTGGTAGTACCACGCCCACGAGATGGTGCAGCTCTTACCAGCCCTCCTCTGGTAGTACCACGCCCACGAGGTGGTGCAGCTCTTACCAGCTCTCCTCTGGTAGTACCACGCCCACGAGGTGGTGCAGCTCTTACCAGCTCTCCTCTGGTAGTACCACGCCCACGAGATGGTGCAGCTCTTACCAGCCCTCCTCTGGTAGTACCACGCCCACGAGGTGGTGCAGCTCTTACCAGCCCTCCTCTGGTAGTACCACGCCCACGAGGTGGTGCAGCTCTTACCAGCTCTCCTCTGGTAGTACCACGCCCACGAGATGGTGCAGCTCTTACCAGCCCTCCTCTGGTAGTACCACGCCCACGAGGTGGTGCAGCTCTTACCAGCTCTCCTCTGGTAGTACCACGCCCACGAGATGGTGCAGCTCTTACCAGCCCTCCTCTGGTAGTACCACGCCCACGAGGTGGTGCAGCTCTTACCAGCTCTCCTCTGGTAGTACCACGCCCACGAGGTGGTGCAGCTCTTACCAGCCCTCCTCTGGTAGTACCACGCCCACGAGATGGTGCAGCTCTTACCAGCTCTCCTCTGGTAGTACCACGCCCACGAGATGGTGCAGCTCTTACCAGCCCTCCTCTGGTAGTACCACGCCCACGAGGTGGTGCAGCTCTTACCAGCTCTCCTCTGGTAGTACCACGCCCACGAGATGGTGCAGCTCTTACCAGCCCTCCTCTGGTAGTACCACGCCCACGAGATGGTGCAGCTCTTACCAGCCCTCCTCTGGTAGTACCACGCCCACGAGATGGTTCAGTTCTTACCAGCCCACTTCTGGTAGTACCACGCCCACGAGATGGTGGAGCTCTTACCAGCCCTCCTCTGGTAGTACCACGCCCACGAGGTGGTGCAGCTCTTACCAGCCCTCCTCTGGTAGTACCACGCCCACGAGATGGTGCAGCTCTTACCAGCCCACTTCTGGTAGTACCACGCCCACGAGATGGTGCAGCTCTTACCAGCCCTCCTCTGGTAGTACCACGCCCACGAGGTGGTGCAGCTCTTACCAGCTCTCCTCTGGTAGTACCACGCCCACGAGATGGTGCAGCTCTTACCAGCCCTCCTCTGGTAGTACCACGCCCACGAGATGGTGCAGCTCTTACCAGCCCTCCTCTGGTAGTACCACGCCCACGAGATGGTTCAGTTCTTACCAGCCCACTTCTGGTAGTACCACGCCCACGAGATGGTGCAGCTCTTACCAGCCCTCCTCTGGTAGTACCACGCCCACGAGGTGGTGCAGCTCTTACCAGCCCTCCTCTGGTAGTACCACGCCCACGAGGTGGTGCAGCTCTTACCAGCCCTCCTCTGGTAGTACCACGCCCACGAGATGGTTCAGTTCTTACCAGCCCACTTCTGGTAGTACCACGCCCACGAGATGGTGCAGTTCTTACCAGCCCTCCTCTGGTAGTACCACGCCCACGAGGTGGTGCAGCTCTTACCAGCCCTCCTCTGGTAGTACCACGCCCACGAGATGGTGCAGCTCTTACCAGCCCTCCTCTGGTAGTACCACGCCCACGAGGTGGTGCAGCTCTTACCAGCTCTCCTCTGGTAGTACCACGCCCACGAGATGGTGCAGCTCTTACCAGCCCTCCTCTGGTAGTACCACGCCCACGAGGTGTTGCAGCTCTTACCAGCCCTCTTCTGGTAGTACCACGCCCACGAGATGGTGCAGCTCTTCCCAGCCCTCCTCCGGTAGTACCACGCCCACGAGGTGGTGCAGCTCTTCCCAGCCCTCCTCCGGTAGTACCACGCCCACGAGGTGGTGCAGCTCTTACCAGCTCTCCTCTGGTAGTACCACGCCCACGAGGTGGTGCAGCTCTTACCAGCTCTCCTCCGGTAGTACCACGCCCACGAGGTGGTGCAGCTCTTACCAGCTCTCCTAGGCGCCCCCGAGGACAGTGCTCACCGTTACGCTACGGAGGCTTAAGAAGAGGTGAATTGTTAAAATGATTACATAGCAACAGTGCAGGCTGTGATGTAAGGTATCAATGAAATGCCAGACAGTGTTACATAGCAACAGTGCAGGCTGTGATGTAAGGTACGGATGAATTGTCAGACAATTTAACCTAACAACCGTGCAGGTTGTGATGTAGGGTGTGAATGGATGGTCAGACAATGTTTACCTAACAAAAGTGCAGGCTGTGATGTAAGGTATGGATGGATGGTCAGACCATGTTACCTAACAACCGTGAAGGCTGTGATGTAAGGTATGGATGGATGGTCAGACAATGTTTAGCTAACATGCGCGTAGGCTGTGATGTGAGGTAAGGATGGACGGCTAGACAATGTTACCTAACAACAGTGCAGGCTGTGATGTAAGGTATCATGAATGGCCAGAAAATGTTGGCTAACTGGTTAGCATTTTGGCCTGTTGCCTGGGTTCGATTCTGGACCGGTTTGGGGATTTTAACATCAATTAGTTGATTCTTCTGGCTTGGGGACGATGTGTTTTTATCATCTTCAACAAAATATATCATCCTATGGATAGGGTCCTATCCTATTATTAAATAGTTATCCATTATTTTGTTCTAGTTTTCCTGTCCTGTATTTTCATTGTCTGTAGTGGGGCTAAATATGTTGCGATTTGTTTTGTAATTACTGGGAATACGTTAATGTTAGCGTATGTATTCTTAATGCTCTTTTGATAGGACATCGTGCACCTTTGATGAAGAAAGCTGCCCCGCCATTACGGACACCGCGCGGCAATCTGCTGGGCGCGTTCTGAAGCAATGGGACGTGGTCATTGACCCCTCGTATAGTAGTAGGGGTATACCGATACGCGGATTTTGCATAAGAGAGCAAGCCTAACCTCACAGACGCCATCTTGGAGGCGCCTAACCTCACTTTAACGGCTAGATCCCTTTCCCGACGCCATCTTGGAGGGCCAACTACACAGGCCTTAGTGGCTCAGTTTTACGGTTAGATGTCTTTCCTGCTGCCATTTCGGAGGGCCGTAACTACACAGTCACCATCTTGGGCCCAGTTTTACGGTCGTATGACCCTCCCGTTGCTATTTTTGAGGGGTCTAACTACACAGTTGCCATCTATGATTTTAAAATAGGTCAATTTAAGGCTTTATGTCCCCATCTGACAGACTTCTTAGTTATGCACCTGTGTTTTCCAGTGGTCTGCTTATGGCTTTACGTCTTCACCTGACGGAGGATTTCCGTAATTATTTTCAATGTGATTCAAAAGTTGAATTTCATAATGATGATATTATAATTAAAGGTAATAAATTTGGAGCTACAGGAGGTTTAATGATATTTTTAACATCAAATGAATTGCCAAACGTTGATGGTTATACTGATGAGGACAAAACTAGTTATGAAACAACTATAACAAGCACAAACGCAATGCATCAAATTAATGATCCGAATAATCCAAAACCTAACAGTAGTGTGGGTAAAAAGTATAATGCCGTATGTTGCTCAGAGAAAAACAAATATAACACAAAGATCTGCATCTGTATCCACTCCTCCAAAATCTGGTTTTCTTAAAAAATATTCAGAAGCACCAATTGAATATGTTGTGATGAATAATGTTAGAGATTTAATAGACATATTAATGGTTATTTACGGTGAAGATAATGCTGGAAATACTGCTTATCATATTGAAAAGTTGTAATAGTAAAGATGCTTACGAATACATTTAATGATTTTATTATAATTAATCCTAAAGGAATTCCATACCTAATTCGATTTTTAAATACCATTCGTCATACTTTCTGGAAGTCTGAAAAGCGTGGTAAACGATTAGTTAATTGGCTAATAATAATAATAATAATAATAATAATAATAATATTTTACCGGGAGGTAACCTCTACGCCGCACATTTAAATCTTGCGGCTGAAAGAACTCCTCTACAGGAGGAGCAGTGAACTTGAAAACTACACCTACTTAAACCGTTACTTAGAAGATGTCACTACAGTAATTTGAAATAATTTTGTTATAGTGAAGTTTCCTGAACTGTGTGAATTTCTACTTGTTTTGTTTACTATTTGTCAACAAGTTTGGACATTCTATCATAGATGTCACCGCTGAAAAACTATGGCCATGCACCCTGGTGCAAAGTGGAAGAACCTATTTTGAAGAAATTTTGTATTCACAAGTTTTTTCTTCACTAAATTTTGTCATTCATTTTTGGGTTGGCCATATTAATCTTTTCTTTCCGCCAGTTTTGAATTTAGCCAATCAAGTATTTCTGCAATTAATTTTCAACCAATCCCGTATTTCTTCTTCGATTTTGAGTGTAACTTCTTCATCCACCAATAATATTGTGAGGGTGTGCCTGTTTTATTCGTGAAAGGTCACGAAATTTCCCCGAGGGTTTATAAACTGCAGATTTTCTTGTCCCTTGGCCATTTGATCAACATCTAACTTAGTGTGTGTGTCAAGCAGGAGGCGCGAGGTGCCTCTTTCATCAGGCAGCAGGTCTTCAACAAGGTAATGGCCAGTTAATATCTTTATTTCTTGTTAGCTCCGCAGTTTAACCGGAGGGAAAGGTCCGAAACTTTAACCATGTAAGCTACTTTCCTTCAAATGTGATTTTCTGCCGGCTTATGTAAAACCTTCATAATATCCTAACTGTAAATCGGGTTAGAGAGTGCTGTACCCTCTCGACCTCCCCTTCACATTGGCTTGATGTGACTACGTTTGTAACTGGTCTTTTTCTTACCGTAATATCTTAATTTATTTTTATACGAGTCACCTCCATAGTTTGGGATTAGCTCCTGTTTAGTGCCCTTTACATCTAGGAGTGCAAGTATTCGCATCCTTTCATTTTGTGTTCGGGCCATTTATTTAACCGTTATTTCTTTTATTCGTTAAAGTGCCTCTGGGAGGCTTGACATTGTCATTTTGGGAGCAAGTGCTCCAGGTATTAGGGGATTTCTGCCCTTAAGTAAAGTTATGATCTTTGTAAAGTTGAGCGTGTAGCTCAGGAATTGTAAAGTGCGGGCTTGAAGCCCATACCACCAATCTTGTCTTTCCTAGACTTGTTCATTGCTACTGGCACCTGTTACATTGCTACTTGTTTTTTTTTTCTAAAAGATAAAAGATATAACCTTTGTTACAGTTTTAAATTAACTTTGATTTTGTAGTTAGACCCATTCACCCTGGCACTTTCTTTCACCTCTGCTGGTCCACGGGTAACCGCGTAACAATAATAATTGTTGTGGGGATACCTGTGGAGCAGAAAGAGGTTAAAGAAGGTGCTGGGCTGAATGCGGCTAACTACAATGTCAAGAATTGAATTTAAAATTTAAACTGAAGGTTATATTTTCAGAACTTCAAAATTAACAAATTTTCATAACGATGAAACGTCAGGTACAATGACAAATTTAAAACAGGACAAGAAAATCCAAAATTCAGTTACTTTTACGAAATCTGGGCTTCAAGCCCCTCGCTTTACAATGTTACATAAGGAAGAGGTATTATTCAATGAAGGGTAGAAAATCCGTAATTCATGGAGCACTTGCTCCCTAAATACAATATCAAGCCTTCCAGAGGCACTCTTTACAACACTTTAAAAAGAGCTAACGTGCTCACAGTTTCTCAAGCCTACTCAAGGCAACACCATAAAATCTTACACTCTTTGGCCTGCCATGGCCCAACTTACAAATTCAAACAGGGCTATCTCGTACCCAACCTATAGGGCCCCTGCAGAAAAAACAGGTTAAGTAAATTACACGAAACACAAACTGAATGGAGGCGTACAGTGCTCCAAGATAGTGAAAACTTAAAAACCTAAAGGGCACTAGGCCGGTGAAACAGGGGCTATTCCCAAACTACTGAGGTGACTCGTATAGAACGTAATTTACCACATTACAGAATGAAAAACAGTTATAAACGTAGTCACCTGAAACCAAGATGAACGGGAGCTCGAAAGGGTAATTCACTCTCTATCCCCGATTTACAGCTAAAGAGTTTACGAAGTTTTTACATTAGCCGAAAGAAGATTTACATTTTAGAAAAGTTGGTTACCTAGTTAAAGATTCAGACCTTTCCCTCGGGTTAAACTGCGGAGGTAGCAAGAAAGAAAGATGTTATGTGGCCATTACCTTGTAGATGTACTATTGACCGATGAAAGAGGCCGCCCGCCTCCTGCTTTGACACACACACTCAATAAGATGACTATCAAGTGGCCAAGAGACGTGCAAATCCGCAGTTTATAAACCCTCAGGGAAGGTTCGGGATCTTCCACGAATAAACCAGCCACACCCTCTCAATTTTGTTGGTAAATTTAAAAGTGACACTCAAAATCGAAGAAGAAGAAGAAGAGGAAGAAGAAGAAGAAGAGGAAGAAGACTATGATAAGTTGAAAATTAATTACAGTAATTTGGGATTGGCTAGATTCAAAACTGGCGGAAATAAAAAGGAAATATTGCCAACCCAAAAATAAATGGACATCCTTAAGTTACAGATACCTAGAAATACCAAACTTCTTTAAATTATAACTTCTTATACCTCGCACCAGGGAGCATGAACATAGTTTTTAGTGGTGTCCTGTGTGGAAGAATGTCTAAACTTCTTGATGAATGTCAAACAAAACAAGTAGAAATTCACTCAGGTTAGGAAACAGTTCAATAACAAAATTACTCAATGTTTTAGTGGTGACCTCTTCTGATTAAAGTTCCAAGTTGGTATTGTTCCAGTTTCACTGTTTTACTAATAGAGGAGTTCACTTAGGCGCCAGATTTGAATGTGCGGCGTTGAGGCTTACCTCCCGGTACAGGCCTCCCCCCCAAATGTCCTTCCTTGGGGTGATACAAAAGAATTTTAAGCAAATGTTTTCAGTTCAAGAGGGAACAAAAAATTCTAAGTTTTTTTGTTGATAGGTAGAAAGTTGTTTAACTCCGGCTTTAGAGTGTCCTTGGTGTCATAGAATGTTAAATACATGTTGATAGTTTTGACGGCAAGTCCTGCCGTCGCTGCCGATACCCAGTTGAGGTCGCCCGGACCCCTCAAGTACCCTTAGATACACCTCTCCCGCTACTATGAGAAGGGTAGTCGTGGTGATGGTCGCCGCAGATAAGTCTATGTACAGTACCCAGATGAGTTGGCGGTAGGGACACCGCACTTCAGCCTTTGCCAGGAGATGGACTCCGGCGCGCCGTTCACAAGGAGTCTTCACGGGAGTGGAGTGGGCCCGTATCCCACTTCAGTTGCAGTACGACGGCGAACGGCTGAGGGGGCACTGAAACAGTAAGATCTAGGCGACAGAGAATTGTTGTCGCAGACTTGATAGTACGATCTTTATTGGTGATTCGGAGGGGCGGGCGGCGTGGAAGGCTCTTTATTGCCAAATAGAGCGGATACGCAGGAGACGGGGGCTTGGTAACGGCCACAAAGGAATTGACAGCAGGAAAACCAGAGGGGAAGATCGTACATACAGATCATATACAAAATATATACAAAATATAATAGCATAATCGGGGCAGAAGGCCTCGAGTGATGATTTAAAAAATATATAACCTTCAAACAACTGCTAAATTTTCGCGTCTTACGAAAATAGCAATTCAATTATACAGGTTTTACCTGAGAGAGGTGGATTCTACAGATCCTCTCCGTGGCTGGATTGCTTACTAATAAGGTAACAGGTGTCAAAAAATCCAATATAATGCACGACCCATGAAATCTGGGGGCAAGCTTGCCCGCAAGAACAAAATTTCTAACCATGACTTGATCTTCGACTTTAAAATTGGTGGGCCTCCGTCCATGATCATATCTTTCCTTAACCTTTTAATGGGACACCTCAAGATTGGCCTTAGCCTTCTTCCATAGATCTCTAATGTTATCTGGTAAGATATCATTAAGTGACCAAAGGTTAAAGAGATGCGTGTTGGGAACAAATTTAAGCATCAAAGAAGCTGGAGTGAACTTGTGAGACTCATGAACCGCCGAATTCAAAGCAAAGGCCAACCAATGCTGGGATGTATCCCACCTGAAATGATCTTCATGATGAAAAACAATTAGAGCAGATCTAAGATTACGATTGACCCGCTCCGCCAGAGATTTTTGAGGATAATACGCTGAAGTAGTTACATGTGATATAGACAAATCAAAACAGAATTTACGGAAGAGGTTGGATGTAAATGCTTTAATATTATCAGAAACTATATATTGCCAAGGGCCAAAAGAAGCAAATATGGTATTTAAACAAGAAATGGTGGACTGAGCGCTAGCCAGCTTAGTCGGAAATAACCAGGAAAATTTAGTGATACCATCTACACACACGAGAATGAACTTGTTGGCGTTTCCCTTTGATTGGGGGAAGGGTCCAACGTAGTCTATATATAGGCGCTCCATGAGGCGGGACGATTGATGAGAAGATAATAGTGGACAAGGTGGGCTTACTAAGCAAACCAGTTTTACAAGCTTTTACCAATTCACGAATTTCGACGTCCATACCTTTTCAAAATTGACATTCTCGGATGTTTTCCCGAGTTTTGAAGATATCTAAATGCCCCCCTAATGGGTCTCATGATAATACTTGAAGATCATAGGTACAAGTACGGCTGGAACCACTACTTTCATCTTTGATCATGCCTCGACGGGCAAGCATAAAACCCCGTTCCTCAACACATAAGACCCAGAAGAAAGGGTTTCAATAATAGGGGCCAGGATCTTCACGTTGATATTTTTGAATATCCCTGAACAACATGGGGGTATCAGTTAGAAGAAAGGGGAAGAAAGGAACTATCTTCCTGTTCGGTGGTCTCCACATCATGAGCAAACATGTGGCTTAGTCAATCCGCAACAACATTTTCGGATCCTCTGATATGCCTAACATCAAATTGGAATGCAGAAATCCTAATGACCCAACGGGCTATACGACCAGATTATCAGTTTCCAGGTCGAACTTGACATGTTCCAGATAGAGGCGTAACTTCTCTAATGCAAATAAACTGCCAAACCCTCAAGTTCATAGATAGAATATTTGGCCTCTTGAGCCGATAATTTCCTAGAAGCATAGGCGGTGGATCGCCTTCCGAGTTCTGTTCCCTGAAGAAGGACGGCAGCCACCGCCGATGGTGAGGCATCGGTTTGGACAATGAATTTCTTGGAAAAATCAGGCATAGTAAGAACCGGGGCATTACGGAGAGCTAATTTCAGATCTTCAAAAGCAGCTTGTTGAGACGGTCCCCACTCGAATTTGATGCCTTTCTACGAAGTAAGTTCAAGGGCGCCGCTCTGTTAGCGAAGTTAGGAATAAATTTCCTGAAGAAATTCACCATGCCAATGAATCTGGCAATACCTTTGATGTCCTTGGGAGGTTTGAAATCACGGATGGCCTGTGTTCTAGAATGATCCACTGCGACACCATCGGGCGACACAATATGCCCTAGAAATGACATGGAAGGCTTAGCGAACGCAACCTTAGATAACTTCACAGTTAACCCTGCCTTACGTTGGCGATTAAGTACCTCATCCAGATGACCTAGATGTTCTTCAAAGGTCTGAGAAAATACATCATCATCAAGATACTGGTATAAGTGCTCGAATTTGATGTCGGAGAAGACCCTATCTAGCAGTCTCGTAAGCACAGCTGCTCCAGTGGGGAGCACGAAAGGCACGTGGTTGTACTCATACAAGTTCTAATCTGTGGCAAAGGCTGTCAGATGTTTGGATTCCTCTGCTAGAGGGATCTGGTATTCGCCTGATTCATATCTAAGATGGTGAAGAACTTAGCTTTCCGAAACCATGAGAAAAAAGATTGAGGGTCGGGAAGGGGCACAGATTGTAACACCACCTTCCGATTTAATGTCCTATAGTCAATCACAGGCCTGAAGCCACCGTGAGGTTTCGGAACTAGGAAGATAGGCGATGAATACGCCGACTTAGACGGTCGAATAATACCATCTTTTAGCATTTGATCTATGATCTCCTTCAGAGCCTTCATTTTAGGTGGAGATAACCTATAAGGTGGAAATCTGACTGGAATCGAATCCGTAACCTCGATCTTGTATTCGATAAGGTCAGTAACACCAAGAGTATCAGGAAAAACATCAGGAAAGGACTGGCACAACTTACGAATACTATCAGCCTGCTCCACAGGTAGATGTCTAAGGTCTAATAACATCTCATCCTGGGTAGGCGAAACAGATGAACATGACACAGAATTACATTTTAACAAGGGGATTTTACAATTATTGGCAAACTTGAAGGTGCACGACTTACTCTGAATGTCGAGCACTAGACCAATAAAAGACATGACGTCTGCTCCTAATATAATGGGGCAAGACAAATGCTTAGCCACAAACAGTTTTACTTTCCAAGTGAATTTCGATATGCGAATTTTGGCATATAGGAAACCTAACATTTCTACTGGAGAAAGTTTGGCCGAAATGCATTGAACCGAAGACGAACAATAATCAGCAAATTTACAGACAGACTTTAATTTGGAATACCATTCAGCCGAAATAATGGAACACACACTCCCAGAGTCTACTAGAGCAGTAATCGGTTCATTGTTGAACTCAATTTTCAGGGAAGGTACCGTTGCGGGGGTCTCCGCCACAATCTTAAGACATTCTTTAGGGCATTCAAATGCTGAGACCGCTATAGCTCCTAACTCAGCAAAGGTTTGCGGACGCGACGCAAAACAGAAGTATGACCTGTAGGATGGTGAAATCCCTTCCACAATCGCCTGCACAATTTGATCTTCTGGGAAATGAAGAGCAAACACCCTAGTGTAGAATTGGATGAAGTCGGCAAGATTTTCATCCAGTCGCTGTACTCGGCAATAATACTTTTGAATTAGAGAAGACCTAGCTCGAGCCGGAATGAAATTAGCTAACAGATGGGCTTGGAAGTCTTCTATAGAGGATTGTTTAGCTAAGGCTCTGACTATTTTGTCTGAGAGAACACCAATGGAGTAAGGGTAAATAATCTGAAGAATTTGAGAAGGGAAAAGCGAAAACACAAGAGCGTGGTCCTGAAACTCAACTAAAAATCGTAAAAATGAAATGACATCGCTAGTGGAATTAAACGAAAACTTAGAAATTCCTCTAAGTAACATGGCCAAATGGTTGAGGCAAACTACTAAAACCAGGAGACATAACAGGTAACGGCCTAGGGGGTGAAGAAGCTTCAGAGACAGCGTTATTTAAAAAGAAAGGTGGAATTGAGGTACGACGATCAGACTCATTCCCAGACGGGGCAGAAGTTTGTTGGGTAGCTACCGATTTTCTACCTTCTTCACCCTTCGAAGAATCCTCCCCATTAGCTATGTTTACCACAGTGTGCTGGTCGGTTTTGGGAGTCGCTGCCCCAGTTTACAATTGACTAACCTTACTGGACATTTTAGAAAGGTGTTCAACAAGAGCACTAGCCTCCTTTCCCTGAACGTCGTTTAATTTAAGAGACAATAGATCACTCACCCTATTATAAAAATGGTACAACCTAGCCTGCACTCTTGTAAGTTGATTTGGAGAAGGATCACTTACTTCAAAGAAACTAACTACAGATGCTAGCTCAGTAGTGTTGTCCGTGATCGTGGAGAATGCGTCATCAATATCTTTCTCTCCCAAGGTTGGGATACTAATCGGCAAATCAAGGGAATCCTTAAGCTTGGTGGTATCGGCCGGAACTGTGCCTCCAGATTGAACATTTCTAATGATTAGTTCATAAATCAATTCCTCCTTGCGCAAATAGCCGGGATGGAGGACTTCGCGAGGGCCGACTGAGAAAATTGTTAGAGTACGTTTAGCCGTCAAAAGGGCCTTGATTGAGACCCATTCAACCATGCTCTGCTACCACTTGTATGGGGTTATCCGTGGAATGCAGAGGTGAAATAAGGTGGGGCTGGAATGGGTCTATCCACAATATGAAACTATACTTAAAATTTAACCGAAAGTCATATTTTCAATAGACAACCTGTTTTAACAAATTTTCACTAGGTGAAATAACAATGAAAGATCAGGTACAAGGTATAATTTTACAAACAAGAGCACGAAAGCACAAGTTTAGGGATCTTTACAAGTTCTGAGCTTCGAGCCCCAATTTTTACTTTACTTGAGCAACAAGCCCAACTTTACCAAGGCACAAATTTGTTCAAAGGGCAGAAAACCCCTAATTCCTGGAGCAATTGATCCCAGCTCACAATATCAAGCCTTAAAAAGGCACTCAGTAATCTAATTTTGAAAAGAGCTAACAGGCTCTCAGTTAATCAAGCCTATTCAAGGCAACATCAAATTTTACAATTACTTGCCATCAAGGCACCATTTACACAACTGAAACGGGGGTATCTCGTATCCAACCTACTGGGCCTTAACAGAAAATAACAGGTTAAGTAATTGACCCGCAACACCAAGTTGAATGGAGGCGTTTACTTGCACTCCTACATGAAACTTCTTAAAACCTAAACGGCACTGGGCCGATGAAACAGGGACTATTCCCAAACTATGGAGGTGACCCGTATAATGAATAAATTTAACACGTTAAAGAAGAGTAGACAATCAGTTACCAAAACGTAGTCACCTCAAGTCAAAATGAAGGGGAATTCGAGAGTGTAAAGCACTCTCTATCCCCGATTTACAGTTACAGATATATGAATTTCTTACATAAACCGGCACAAGTTTACATTTGTAGAAAGGTAGGTTTCATTGTAAAAGTTTCGGACCTTTCCCGCCGGTTAAACTGCTGAGCTAGCAAGAAAGGGCCATTACCTTACAGAAGAGCAGCTGCCTGCTACACGTCCATACACTAAGTTAGATGTTGATAAAGTGGCAAAGAGACAGTTTTTATACCCTCGGGGAAGTTTCGAGACCTTTCTAGAATAATTAAGACACACCCACAGGCTTTTATTGGCTATAGTACACAGTTACACTACATGCGGGATTGGCTGGAGATCAATTACAGAAATAATTGATTGGCTAACTTCAAAACTGGCGGAAAGAAAAGATTAATATTGCCAACCCACAAATGAAAGAAGGAAATTTAGTAAAGAAAAAACTTATGAGTACAAAATTTCTTCAAATAAAGTTCTTTCACTTCGCACCAGGGTGCATGATCATAGTTTTTTGGTAGAGACATCTATGAGAGAATGTCCACACTTCTTGGTAAATAGTAAACAAAAACAAGTCGAAATTCACACAGTGACATCTTCAGAGCAAAAGTTTAAGTGGGTCCAGTTTTAAGTTCAGTGTTTCTCCAGAAGAGGAGTACTTTAAGGCGGAAAATTCGAATGTGCGGCGTAGAGGTGTACCACCCGGTACAGTAATGAATAGATATATTCGAAAATAAAATTTAAGAAATTCGTGACAATAAAGAAATATCTCCACTTAACAAAATAATAACAAGGCTAACCAAATCATGATGTTTATAAAAGACAGATGCAGGTAAATAAATGAAAGATTTGTTACCTGTAAAGAAATTCGATGCTATATGAAACTTTATAAAATATGTGTGGGCTTATAAAGAGGTAGATATAGATAGCAGAAGTAACAAATTTGATGGAGAATTCAAAAGAATATTAGATTTAGTAAATTCTACTAACGATAATGTTTACAAAAAGAAAGATGTAGATATAAAATTAAAGTTTTATTACGAAGAATAAAAAATTATCAGATTCAATAAAAACTATATATATATAATGTCTACTAAAGACTGACATAGATGATAAAATTAAGGATTTGTTACCTAAAGAAAATTTTGATGATGAATTCAAAAATAAAATATGGTATACCGGTACTTGGTGACTATTTTGGATTCAAAAGAAAGGTTAATAGGAATTATTGGTGATGGTGTTATGGATCATGATGCGGTTAATTTGAAACAAATAATGCACTAGAAAAAGTCGCCAGTTCAAAAGACATATCTAAAGATGAATATTATAAGTATTATACAAAAGAATAAATTGAAACAGTATTTCTAGACTATTCTACAAAATCAGAAATTGCTTCCACGCAAATGATATAGATGCTATAACACAAACAATAAATAAATTAAACAGGGAAGTATTTGATAAAATTGAAATAGAATTGTTCAACTGAATTAGATACTGAAATGAGAAAAATAAACGTTTCAGTTGTAATACAGGTGCTGTTGGATGTGAGTAAATCATTTAAAATTGGTGATAGTCTTAAGACCTTACCTGCTGAAGTAAAAAATAATTATATTTGAAGAAATAATGCTTGATCCTATAGAGAAAGAATTTGTTCCTGATAAAGGTATTGTTTAAATAATTATATTGTATTTTTCTCTTAATAAACGTATGATCATATTTCGTGTTAGAAATGCAAACAGTTTACTGAAACAGTTCATCCTAATAGAATTACGACTAAAAATGGCGAAATAGAATAGTTTATGTTCAAAATTTAATAGTAAAAAAATTGTAAAAATTTGGAAAATTGAAATATTAGAGAAGAAACAAAAATGTAATTCATAAACCCATGAGAAAAATGTTTCAAGGCAAAAAGTTATAACTTATGATATCGATGATCTTTGGCAAGCCGATTTAGTAGAAATGGATTCTGGGAACCTTAAAAGGTACATCTAAAATTAATAAAGGATATAAATATTTATGAACAGTTATAGATGTTAATGGTTATGAATTTCATGTTTTTGGTCTGTATTGAACTGAGAATAATATGTAAGTAATAATAATAACAACGTAAACGTTTCCACCTTTTCAATACTAAAATATATTCACAAAATTATAAATTACACGGTACTAGTTTAGACCCATCTAGGGGTCATCATCAGCCGTATTGAAGCAAAGATCACTTTTGGCGAAATCCTAAGATGTTTTTGAAAATATTTTTGGGCTGTTCCTATTGAAGATAAAACTGGTAAAAATATTGTTAAAGTGTTGAAACTAATTTTAAAGATAGAATTCCAAAAAGTCAGCATACTGATAAAGGTAAAGAATTTTTTAACAAAGAATTTTTGGAATTAATGAAAAATATTCATATTAATCATTATTCAACTTATTCATAATTTAAAGCTTCTGTTGTAGAAAGATTTCATAGAACATTAAAGGAGAACATGTGGAAACAGTTTGATATTCAAGGTAGTTATAAATGGCTTGATATCTTATATAAATTAGTTGATAGTTATAATAATACAAAACATAATACAATAAAAATTAAACCAAAAAAGTAAATCAAAATAATAAGAAGCAAATTTTAGAAAATATTTTTATTTTGAAAAATAAGCGAAAATATATAATTGGTGATCAAGTTCGAATAAGTAAAAAAAATTGAAAAAGTTTATACTGCAAATTGGTCTACAGAATTATTCGAAATAAAAGCCTTTTTACTTCTAATCTAGTTACATTTAAACTAAAAGATATAAATAATGAAGATTTTGAAGGATAATTTTATGAATTAGAGTTACAGAAAACAAAATAGCCAGATATATCCTGTTGAAAAAGTTTAAATAAAGAAGAATAATAAAGTTTACGTTAAATTGTTAGGAGTTGATAATTCACATAATAGTTAGATTCATAAAAATAATGTTATAATATAATTTTTATCAATATACAATATTTATATTTGAGGTCTTATATGTAAATTATTTACAACTTGAATTAATTTTTCTTCTGTATAATTATTTTTAAGATTAATATAATTTCTAAAACATTCAGTATTAGTTCTTGATTGTTCCTTCATTCTATGGTATAAATTTATAGAATATGGATCATAATCTAATCTTAATAATATTTCACAATTAGGATGTCTATTTTCTATAGAATATATTTGTTTCGTATATGTTTAGTTTGAGCTCTAATAACATAATAATTATAAACAAAAATTTCATCAAATAATTTAAAACAACTTCTTGTGATAGCAGTTTCACATTTGGTTGGATAGATGGAGTTCATTAAGGCGCTTCTTTTAAATGCGCGGAGTTGAGGTGTAGCTCCCGGTAGAGACCCCCAAAGGTCCTTCCTTGAGAGATTTTTTTCGATAAGTCTTTTCCGAAAGTTGATTGGTAGAAAATTTGGAATTCCAGATTTAAAGTCTCCTTGTGATCGTAGAAGTTAATTACATGCTGATTAGGTTTGACGGCAAGACCTGCTGCCGTTGCCGGTACCGAGGTGAGGTCGCCCGGACCCCCCTAGTACCCTCAGATACACCTCTCCCGCTACTATGAAAGGGGTAGTCGTGGTGATGGTCGCCCCAGAACAGATGTAGATGTGCATGGAGTCCCCAGGTGGGTTGGCGGTATAGATATCGCACTTCAGACCTTGCCGGGAAGATGGACTCCGGCGTGTCGTCGAGAAGGAGACGTCACTAGAGCGAAGTGGGCCCATTCTCCACTCTGGTATCTCTCGCCAGATGTTGCAGCACGCCGGCTAATGGCTGAGGGGGTTCTGAAACAGAAAGATCTAGGCGACAGAGAAGTGTTGTTGCAGCCTTGAGTGTACGATCTTTATTTGTGAGCAGAGGGGCGGGCGGCGTAGAAGGCGAGTGTGTGTCGAAAGTACGGAGATACAGGAGAAGGGGCTTGGTAATGGCCACCAGGGAATTGACCACAGGTATAATCAGAGGGGAAGATCGTACATATCAGGTAATATACAAAATCCTGTCAAAGCGGGCAGAAAGCCTCGAATCAATTACTAACATAATTCAACGAAACATAACTTCCGACTCCTGCCAAGTTTTAAGGGCTAACGTAAGCAACAGTAAAATTGCACAGGTTTCTCCTGAGAGAGGTGAACCCTAAAAATCCTCTCTTTGGCTGGATTACTGACCAATAAGGTAACTCTTGTGAGAAAGTCTAGAATGAAATATGGCCATGGAAACTGGGGGTAAGCTGGGCCGCAGGAACACAATTTCTTACCATGACTTGATCGACGACTTTTAAATTGGTGGGCCTCCGTCCACGATCGTATCTTTCCCTAACCTTTTCATGGGAAGCTCTAAGATTGACTTTAGCCTTCTTCCATAGATCTCAAAGATTACCGGGATCTATTGTCTCTGGTAAGATATCATTAAGTGACCCAAGACTGGAGAGCGGCGTGTTAGGAACAAATTTGAACATGAGAGAAACTGGAGTGAACTTATGGGACTCATGAAGAGCCGAATTTAAACCAAAGGCCAACCAATGCAGGGACGTATCCCACCTCAAATGCTCTTCATGATGAAACGCAATTAGAGCAGATCTAAGATTAAGATAGACCCGCTCACGATAATAAGATACATGTGATATAGACAGGTCAAAACATGCCTTAGCATTATCAGAAACTGTATATTGAGAGGGGCCAAAATAAGCAAATGTGGTAATCAAAGAAGATATTGTAGACTGCGCGGTTGCCAGCTTAGTCGGAAATAACCAGGAAAATCTAGTGAAACTATCTACACATATTAGAATAAATTTATTGGCGTTCCCCTTTGATTGTGGGAAAGGTACGACGTAGTCTATATATAGATGTTCCATGGGGCGCGACGCTTGATGAGATGACAATAGACCTAGCTTAGTGGACAAGGTGAGCTTACTAAGCAGCAAGATTTACAAGCATTTACCAATTCTCGAATTTCGCCGTCCATACCTTTCCAAATGAACACCTCTAGGATCTTTTCCCGAGTGTTGATGATGCCTAAATCCCCCCCCCCCAATGGGATCTTATGATAGTACTTGAAGATCATGGGCACAAGCACAGCTGAAACCTCTACTTTCATTTTTTGATCATGCCCCGAAGGGCAACACAAAACCCCGTTTCTCAATACATACGAGACGACATGTTCCCCAGAAGCGTTTCCATAATAGTAGCCAGCACTGGATCTTCACGTTGGTATTTTTCAACATCCCGAAACAACAGGGGGGAATCAGTTACAATGGCATTAATGCCCGGAGGTATGGGCGTGGGAAGAGAAGAATTCTCTTCCTGTTCGGTTGTCTCTGCGTCATGAGAAAACATCCGCAACAACATTTTAAGATCCTTGAATATGGCTAACATCAAATTGGAAGGCAGAAATCCTGACGGCCCAGTGGGCTGTACGAGCAGTACGAAGCACCCTAGCTAATACCCAACTGTTTCCAAGTCGAATTTGACATGTTCCAGATAGAGGCGGAACTTCTCTAGAGCAAACGAAACTGCCAAACCCTCAAGTTCATAGATGGAATATTTGGCCTCTTGAGCCGATAAGGTCCTAGAAGCAGAGGCAACGGGTTGCCTTCCGAGTTCCGTTTCCTGAAGAAGGACAGCAGCAACCGCCGTTGACTAGGCGTCAGTTTGGACTATGAATTTCTTCGAATAATCAGGCATAGCTAATACAGGGGCGTTACAAAGAGCTAATTTTAGATCTTCAAAAGCGGCTAGTTGGGACGGCCCCTGTACCGGGCGGTACACCTCCACGCCGCTAATTCAAACTTTGCGCCAGTTGAAAATCCTCTGCTGGAGGAAGTCGGAACTTTATCTAATGTATTAATTTTCAAGTTCCCCAGAAGATGTCACTACTTGGAAATTTTGAAGTTTCTGAACTGGGTCGTTTTCGACGTATTTTTGTTTTGCTTGTAGTAAGAAGTGTGAACTTTCTCTTCTAGAGGACACTACTGAAGAACTACAATAGTGCACCCTAGCGCAAGGTGAAAGAACTGTTTTTTGGAGAAATTTTTATTTCAAAAGTTTGTTTCTTGTTAAATTTCTTTCTGGTATTGTTTAAGTTGGCTGTATACCCCTTTCTTTCCCCTTGTTTTGAATTTAGCCAATCCCGAATTTCTTTAATTAATTTATGACCAATAAGGTGTTTCTTCTTCAAATTGGATATGCTGCTTAACCCTAACCAATAAATGATTGTGGGCGGGTGTTTTCTTTCCTGAAACGCCTCGAACTTTCCGCGAGAGGATATAAACTGCTGATTTTAGGGTCTCGGCGCCACTTCTGTACCATCTTTCAGTGTGTAAAGTACATAGCAGAGGGCGGGAAGCACCTCTTTCTTCGGACAGCAGTTCAACAACCAGGTAATGGCCGTATAATAACTTCTTTTCTTGCTAGCTCAGCAGTTTAACTCTCGGGGCGGGTCCGAAGTTTTTTGACCATGTAACCTTTCCCTAAAATGTAAAGACTCTTAGTATCTATTCTCTTTTAAGCTACGTATTGGGATAGAGAGTGCTTAACCCTCTCGAGCTCCCACTCATATTGTTTTGAGGTGAACTTATTTCTCATAACCGATTCTTCCTTAATGTAATGTAAATTGTTCTTTTCTAAAGTCACCTCTGTAGTATGGGATTAGCCCTTGCATTAGCGGCCTAGAGCCAGATTAGGTTTTAAACAAAATGTATTAGGAGTGCAGATCGCCTCATCTCAAATTGTTATTTTAGAGGTCATGTAATTAACCTTTTCTCACTTAATAGGCCTCAGTAGGTTGGGTATTTTACCCCTGTGTCTATGTCCTTAGAGGACAACTTGAAGGTGGAGTTTGGTGTGGCCTTTGATAGGCTTAAAGTTGAGAGCGAGTGGCTCTTTCTCGAAAATTGAGTGTTGTATGCCTCGAGGAGGCTTTTCTGTGTAATTTAGAGCAAGTGCTCCTGGGCAGGAATGGGGTTTTCTGCCCCTCTGTTAAATCTTGTTTTGGGGTAAAGTTGGGCTAGTTGCCCAGGAATTGCGAGTTCGGGGCTCGAAGCCCAAATCCTGTAAATACTGTAATTGTACCTTTGTTGCCTTGCTACTCTGTACCTGCCATTCGTGTTATTTCTGAATTTTGGAAAGAAAATATAACCTTGTTAAATTTTAAATTAACTTTAATTTCGTAGCCTGAGACCTGTTCACCCCCGCACCTTCTTTCACCTCTACCTACAACAAAAACTTGGTAAAAGCCCCCATTCAAATTTGACGCCTTTCCTACGGAGTAAGTTCAAGGGCACCGCTCTGTTAGCTAAGTTAGGAATACATTTCCTGAAGAAATTCTGGCAATACCTTTGATGTCCTTAGGAGGTCTGAAATCACGGATTGCCTGTGTTCTAGAATGATCAATGGAAACACCATCGGGCGATACATTATGACCTAAGAACGACATGGAAGGCTTAGCAAAAGCTACCTTGGATAATTTGACAGTCAACCCAGCTTTACGAAAGCGATTGAGTACCTTCTATAGATGATCTAGGTGGTCTTCAAACGTCTCAGAAAATACAACGACATCGTCAAGATAGTGATACAAGTATTCAAATTTGATGCCCGAGAAGACCATATCTAGCAGTCTAGTGAGAACAGCTGCCCCGGTGGGGAGTCCGAATGGTTTGCCGTTGTACTCATACAAGTTCAAGTCCGTGGCAAAAGCTGTTAGATGTTTCGATTCTTCAGCTAGAGGTATCAGGTTGTGCGACTGATTGAGATCAAGGATGGCTAAGAACTTGGCTTTTCGAAACCATGAAAAACAAGAGTGAAAATCAAGAAGGGGCACCGATTGTAACACCATCGTACGGTTCAAAGCCCTGTATTCACTCTCAGGCCTGAAGCCACATTGGGGTTTCGCCAGAAGAAAAATGGCGAAGAATACGCCCACTTCGAAGGTCGAATTATACAATCTTTAGCATTTGATTGATGATTTCCTTAAGGGCCTTCATTTTAGGTGGTAATAGCCTATAGGGTGGAAACCTAACCGGTATCGAATCCGTAACCTCAATCTTGTATTCGATAAGGTCAGTAACACCAAGAGTCTCAGAAAATACATCCGGAAAAGACGGATACAATTTACGAATACTTTCAGCCTGCTCCTCAGGTAGATGTCTAAGGTCTACAACATTTCATCCTGGGTAGGCGAAACAGATGAACATGACACAGAGTTACACTTTAACAAAGGAATTTTAAAATTATTAGGATATTTTAAGGTACACGACTTGCTCTGAATGTCGAGCATGAGACCAGTAGAAGACATGAAATTTGTCCCCAAACATTTTTTCCACGTGGATTTAGATATACGAATATTAGCAAAGATGAAAACCTAAATTTCTTTCGAGACGAGTTAGCCGAAACGCATTTGACAGAAGACGAACAAAGGTCAGGAAACTTACACACAGTTTTTAATGTAGAATAGCATTCAGCCGAAATCATGGAAATCCCACTCCCTGAGTCTAATAGAGCCGTGACGTGTTCATTATTCACTTCGATTTTGAGGAATGGCACAGGCGCGAGGTTCTCTGCCGCAATTCTGAGGAATTCTTTAGGGCCTTCAAACGATAGATTAGAGGAACCTTTACGCTCACCCGAGCTTTCGCTAGGTTCAACAATGGGAAGATGAACATATCGACTCAAGCAATGACAGTAGTCACTTGGGGAGGTTGCACACAAGTTGAGCACGAGGGGGCGCTATTGACACGTCTTGGCGAGGTGAGTAAACGAACCACATTTGAAACATCCTTGAGATAACCCTGCTCCATTCATGTCCCAGTCGATTTTATCAATGGGCACTTATTGCGCAAATGTTCCGTAGACCCACAAGCATAGCATTTGCGGGCGGTAAAGGTTCGGCGAGGTGGAGGCCGAAAACTATTAGAAGATGGATGAGGCTCCTTTGCAACTTGTAAGGTGTCGGCATATCTCACTCCTTCTGCTGACACCGCCATAGCCTCTAACTCTGCGAAAGTTTGGGGACGAGACGCAAAACATAAGTAAGACATATAAGGCGGAGAGACACCTTCCACAATAGTTTTCATTATTTGGTCTTCCGAAAAGTCGAGTGCGAACACCCTGGTGTAGAATTTAATATCTTGGATGAAATCGGCGAGTTTTTCATCCAATGCTGTACTCTGAAATAAAACTTTTGTATTAAAGATGACATTGCCCTAGCCGGAATGATATTTGCCAAAAGGTGGACGTAGAAGTCTTCTGTGGATGATCTATCGACTATGGCCTTAACTGTTTTGTCCGAAAGGTCGCCTACGGAATATAGGTACATGATTTCAAGAATTTGAGAAAGAGAGAGGGAAACACTAATGCGTGATCTTGAAATTCAACTAAGAACCTTAGAAAAGAGATTACTTCGTTAGTGGAGTTTACTGAAAATTTTGAAATTCCCTTAAGGAACATAGCCAATGGATGAGGCAAACTAGTGAAACCGGGCGACATAGATGGTTGATGGGTGTCTAACACCGCATTGTTCAAAGAGAAATGTAGAATCTGTTTCGGACGACCAGACTCAGTTTCCAATGGGGCTAATGTTTGTTGAGTTGCCACAGATTTTCTACTTTCTACCACTTTGGAAGAATCCTCCTCACTTGCTATGTTTATCACAGGGACTTGGTCGGTTTTGGGAACATCTGCCCCAGTCAACAACTGACTAACCCTATTTGACATTTCTGGAGGATGTTCAACAAGATTGCTAGCCTCCTTGGCATGATCTCCTTTTAATTTTAGAGACAATAGGTCCCTAGCTCTGTTATAAAAATGAAATATCTAGCCTTTACTCTCTTAAGTTGGTTAGCAGATGGATCGCTTACTTCAAAAACTTACTACAAATGCCAGTTCTGTGGTGTTGTCAGTGATGGTGGATAGAGCCTCATCAATTTCCTTTTCCCCGAAGACCGGGATACAAATAGGCAACTCTAGGGATGCTTTAAGTTTGGCAATATCTGCCACAACCGTGCCTCCAGATTGGACTTCCTAATGAGTAACTCATAGATCAATTCCTCCTTGCGCAAGTACCCAGGAGCGAGGACTTCGCAAGGGCCAGACATGATGATGGAAAACTACAAATTTAAAAGCACTTCCAAGCGACCGAGAAAATGCTTATAGTTCGGCGCGGATTCGATGTTTAGCCGTCAAAAGGGGCTTAATTTAGACCCATTCAACCACGCTCTGATACCACTTGTTACCGCGTTTTGATGGCTGGCGGAGAGGTGAAAGAAGGTGCTGGGTTTGAATGGGTCTAACTTAAATATTAAAATTTGAATTAAAACTTTAAATAACGGTTATATTTCATTTGAAAAAACAAACTTAACAAATTTTCACTAGGTGAAATAACACTGAGATCTCAGGTATAATGCCAATTCAGTTACAAGCGTGGAACCCTCCAGAATAGAGAATTTAACAATTTTGGGCTTCGAGCCATCAGTTCACACGTTTACAATTTCGGAAGATGAATTGCTTAGACAAAGATAGAAATCTCCCCAATTCAAGAGCACTTGCTCCAAAAGTTACAATATAGCAGCCCTCACTATAACAAAAACTTCTAAAACAGCTTTCTTACAGCCTACTCAAGGCAACATTAAGATCTCCGGCCTCTCTGGCGCAATTTACACAGGGGTATCTGGTGGGCCTTCGTGAGAAAACTGGCCCGAACACAAAATGAATGGATTGCACTCCTAAATGAAGAATAAAACCCCAACGGGGCTCTAGGCCCTGTGATACAGGGGCTAATCCCAAGCTACTTAGGTTACACGAATGAAGGTTAATTTAATCCATTACGGAAAAGAAGAAAAACAGTTACAAAATCGTAGTCGCCTCAAACCAAGTTGAAGGCGAACTCGAGAGGGTAACGCACTCTCTATCCCCGAATTACAGTTAAAGATTTTATGAAATTTTGACATTAACCGAACAAACTTTTATATTTTATAAAAGGTTCGTTGCATAGATAGAAATTCGAACCTTCCCCTCGGATAAATTTGCGGAGGCAGCAAGAAACGTAGAATTTACGTGGCCATTACCTGGCTGTTGTTCTGCCTGCCGAAGAATGAGACGCCCCGCCTCCTGCCTTAACACACACATTCACAAAGACGACGGTCAATAGACAAGGTAGCCAGAAAAGCCTCACCTTATATACCCGAAGGGGAAGTTCGAGAGGATTCTGGACTAGTCCGGACACACCCTCTCAATTTTATTAGTAAATTCAACAGTTACACCCAAAAAAACCAGGAAGAAGCCTGTGATAGGCTGAAAAATAAGTACAGAAAATTAGTGACTGGTCACATTCAGAAACTGTGGAATGAGAGAGAAGTGTTGCAAACCTTGAAATATATATATATAAAATATATGGAAGTTGATTTACTTGAGAAAACCTATAAACAGAAAATGTCTTTCCATAACAGCTTCTTTTACCTTGCACCAGAGCGCATGACCGTATTTTCTCGTAGTGACATCTATGGAGAAATGTCCAAACTTTTTGAAGCAAACATACACAAAGCAACTAAATCCAGTCAACTTCAGTGGTGACATCTTCTGTTTAAAGTCCCAACTTCTTGTGATAGCAGTTTCACATTTCGTTGGTTAAGGCGCTTGTTTTGAATGCGCGGAGTTGAGGTGTACCTCCCGGTACACATTGTGCGACTGCGCTAAACGCAAATCTGTAGTGATTGATTGATTGATTGATTGATTGATTGATTGATTGATTGATTGATTGAGTGAGTGAAGAAAAGACTAGGTAACATCTGCCACCTGGGCGACTGCGCTAAACGCAGAGCTGTAGTGTGTGATTGATTGATTGATTAATTGATTGATTGATTGATTGATTGATTGATTGATTGATTGATTGATTGATTGATTGATTGATTGATTGAAGAAAAGACTAGGTAACATCTGCCACCTGGGCGACTGCGCTAAACGCAGAGCTGTAGTGTGTGATTGATTGATTGATTGTTTGATTGATTGATTGATTGATTGATTGATTGATTGATTGATTGATTGATTGATTGATTGATTGATTGATTGATTGATTGATTGATTGATTGATTGATTGATTGATTGAAGAAAAGACCAGGTAAGATCTGCCACCTGGGCAATTATCCTAAATGGTGATTCAGTTGTTTTAAAGCGTACCGCTTGAACTCCTCCGTTAAGGCCGACACTTTTCAGAGAAACAATTGAACCAGACAATTTAACCTATGTTTGTTGTGAGTATTCACAGGGCTTGTATCTAAATGAGGTCGATAACAATTAATTGCTGCTTTAATCTGAGGATGCCTTCATTCTTCTGAATGACAATACGTTCTTCGTAAAGGCGTGTTGTACAGAATATCAGTGATATAGATCATGTTAGCAACGCTTTTTATAGGGTGGCTACATTCATGGACGAGACTTTGAAATTACAGCTCAGTATGTCCATACAGTGAGAACGAGTACTGCGAACAGAGGCGGCCCTTCGGTTAACCTCAGAAGCCTCCTTCGATCACAGGAGAAGCGCGGAGCTCTAGTTCGATCCACTCTGCACACGCGACGTCAGGCGACAGCTCCAACAGACTGACTGCCCCCTTCGCTCACTTACTGACCGAACTGTGGCTGTCCGTTCGAGCTCTCGCAGCTCGTGGAAGGCTAATTATATCTTGACACCCCGAGACCTCAGGGGTGTCGGCCCTCTCCTGCCCCGCTCCACAAAACAGCGAATGTTTGAAAAACATATACACATATCGCTTTCCAGGTTGCATCGTTTTCCTTTCAGGCCAGTTTCTTTGTACGTAGTGTCGCGACTAAATGAAGCAGCAATACGTTGTATATCCTAACTGCATTCCGGGTATGATCGCCACATATCAGCTATTGATAAACTTCATAATCTATTTTCTTATGAACCAATTTTACATTTTCATAGGTCTCCTTCATATGTACAGTGTGACCTATAGGAACCCATAGTGCTCTCCGTTGTGTAGCAGAACAGCTTAGAAGCGTCAGTGACAAGTCCCCAGTGTTCGGGATTATGCTCCAGTCTCAAAGATGCCATCAGACCATTTACGTCATTACAGGCAACAATGCTGTTTTCCATCTCAAAGAATGGCGTTAAGGTGCTTTCTCCGTGTCTATTGTACACACACTTTGACATTTTTCTCCAGGATATTCTACTGCCGAACCTTGCTTTTCGGTAACTCCAGATCAAGAATTAAATCATTAAGTTCTTCTTAATAAACTTTTTTGTGTCCTATTGGGCGAGATGGGTTCTGGTGTATAATCTGGGCCTTACTGTAAAAAATGAGGCTGTTGTTCGTATTCTCCCTCCAGTTCTTCATCAGTATCTAGCACATAATGTTCCGGAGGGGAAGGAACAGGCAGGCCTCCATGTGGTAGCCGATGCCCAAGTTGGATATGTGATGGTCCTTTTTTGTCTTTCTTGATATTTCATGTTTAAGAGGAGGCACCGTGCGCAAATAACAATCACTGACATGTACGTCATGGGAACGGAGGTTCACTGCACACGAAATACAAGTCCTATATGCCGCCTTTATTAATGGAGGCAATGCACGTTTCTGAGGAGCAAGAGTCACTTTATTCACATTTTTAAGACATTTGCGTGACATCTTAAAGTAGAACTGTTCTGAAATAAAAAGAAAATTGGAGGCGGAAAACTATCGATAGTGCTATCGATAGCGAGCACTATTGTCTGACATCGATAGTCAGTTGCCTGTTATCGATTGTCAACGATAGTTCTTTTTTTCCCTCATTGGCTTATTTTTCGCGCTAACAGAGATTGTACAGCTGTTTGCAGTTAACAGGTGAGGAGTTTGTTCCAATTCATAGGTGAGTTGATGCCAGTACGGGACAATCAATGAGGCGAGAGAAGATAAGGCACTTCACGAAAGCGTAAGGGAAGTAAACATAGCGGGACCGTCCGGGAGGCTCCCGTCAACATCTTGACTTGAGTTGATGCCAATACGGGACAAAAAATGAGATTAATAAGTTGTCAGAGATTGTATGTATGCTAGAGAAGATAAGGCACATTTTAGGTGAAAGACTGCATGAAAGCAACTGAAAACTCTCCTGTCATCTGTTGACTATGCTGTAAAACATTTTTGCAAAGATATTACAGTACCCGAGAAAATGTCGGGCGATCGCAAAATGAAGATTGCAGCTGAACGAGAATGTCTCGGACGAGCCACTGAAGGAATTTATGACTGATTCCGATTTGAATTTCACAAATTACATAGCATGAAATAGTTATGCTTTCTACTGATTTTTCGTAGATTGTGTTCAATAAATGTTCTATTTTCAGGCATAATGATATGATTCGTACCTTTTTTTAAAACTATCGATTACTATCGACAGTAGAGCTCATAATATCGGAAATATCGATGGCAATTACGGTCGATAGTTTTCCGCCTGTAAAGAAAATAAAGTTGGTTAAGAAAATTTAGATTATTAATACATATTTTTCACCCAAGAAGATAAATGAAAGGTTTGCACTTGATTTCTTATTTACCTGTGAAAATTAAACTTCAAATACAGAAAATTACTGAGAAAGAAGAGCATGTAGGTTCTATGAACACAGCAATGGGCATTCATAAATGAGAGCTAAGTAGACATTTAAAACATCATTTTCGTTTACGCCACACCGAAATGAATACGAATTACCCATTTTTAATAGGAAAACTGATTTTTTGTTTGGTTTTCCTTAAGTTCGTATTCGTGTTGTAAATGAAGTGAAATTTGTTAACGTTTGGTCAAATTCTCTCTTCTGGGTAAAGTGCACATCACTCTTTTACGTATCAAATACACTGCCTGACAAAAACTGTTAAGCACCCAGAAGGAGTCGTCCATATTATGACGTGGAAGTAGATTAACAAGGATCTGTAATGTGCGGAACGCCCACCAGAGTGCACCGTCAACTGCTGTGAGGACTACGTACAGTACCTGGCAGACGCGTTAGACAGCCTATCCGTAGCATTGTGGGACTGCATGAGGCTGGTTGATCCTATCGTGCAATTGCCAGGCATGGGGGCAGTGGCCCGATGTTGGAGGGCACCCAATCACGTTGTGCAGGTTCGGGTCCACCAAGAAACACCACCCGAGGGAGGACCGTCGTATGATGGCCAACTTCGGCACCCGTCATCCGCGAACAAGTACTGGAGACGCTACAACATCCTGTGAGTTCCCGCACAGTGTCTCGACGAGTCCCGTCCGCCCCATGCGTCAGTTGGCATTCACGCCAGAGCACCAGTACTTGCGTTTGGAGAGCTGCCTTGCCCGGGAGTCATGGACACAGGACGACTGGCATCGCATCATGTTCTGTGATATGTCCCGCTTCTCCATAACCTCCGATGACCGTCGTGTGTGGGTTTGGCGGCGTCGAGGGTAGAGGGCAGATCCTGCCCACATTGTGGCGTAATCTCTGCATCATGGTGTGGGAAACCATAGGATATGCGTTCAGGTCACCTCTATTAGTGCTTTGGCACTCTTTGATGGCACAGCACGTGTGTCGTGGCCAGCGAGATCCCCGGACCTCTCCATCATTGAACACGTGTGGGACGACTCTCCCTGCGGGATCTGGAGGGACAGCTGCCTCAGGAGAAGATCCAAAGGGTCCGTACTGCATTGCGGCCAGCGGGGGTCCGACACCCTACTCACCTGACGCCAACATTCCACCTGTAACTGCCAACGTCCTCGTCTTTTTCATTCCATATTGTAATTAGCTCAATAAAGGCACATTATCTTTCAGCATATGCAGTTTCATCCACTCCATACTTTCTTTATGAGGCAGTGTAAACATGTTCATACTAGCCGTGCTTGTTTGTGTATTCTAGTTAGTCTTGGTCCAGTCAGTTTATTAATAGCGGTCATCAACCTTCCAACAATAAAAACACCCAAGGGCAAGTTCAAAGAATATAACTTGTAACTGAGAGTCATGAGCTGTTACAGTGGAACCCCACCGTGGGTTGTGCCTCGCCTCTCGGACCGTTCGCCATCATGGCTATGATCTGAGCTGGGCGTCACCTCGTACCCAGGAACGGGACTGCACCACGCAGAGTGCCTTTTATCGTTGAAGTCTTTCTTTGCCATTGGCATCCTTTTTCTGCCTTCTGTTATCACTTGGAATTATGGTTTCAAGGTAGCAAAATACTTTAACTTGTTCATTTTTATCTGAGCTAAATTTTCTAAAGGCGTTCGGCTTGATTTATATATTACCATAAATTTAATTTTTAATTTTGAGGTTCCATTTGCCTGAAGTTTCTGCTAGTACTTTGAACATTCTCCCCATGTTAGCGCCAGTGTGCTAGAATGTATAGAGCGTTCCAGTACAGCGTAGATGGAGCGCGCTGTTGCGAAATCGACTCGTGAAGATCACGCTCGAGTGTGACTCAAACAGGGCGTCACAGTTCCACATTTTTCGTTTGTAATTTTATGTTCATTCATTCATTCATTCATAAATTGATATTTGTAGGATGGTAAAATAAATACAACATACCTTAATCACTGTCGTTGCTCTCAGATATTGGACGTACACCTTCTGTCATTTCTGCAAGGCCTGATGTTCCCGCTTTGGATGAACCGGGTTCGGGAGATGAACTTGAGGATGATGCGGACGATGAAGAAAGTCTTATTAGAAACTGTTCATCGTCGACATCGTCCTGTAATTTGTCTGCTTTCCACAAATCTGTTTCATTTTCTTTGCTTCGTTCACGTAATTTGTCAATTTGTCGATCGTAATGTTCTTACACGCAGCGGTTATTAAATTTTCCATATAATTTTTCTTGAATAATACTTTATCCTACCGGATGTGATTTTTCACCTGGGACCATACCATCTCAAAAGGGTTTAACTCGCAGTGATAAGGCGGGAGACGTAGAATCTGCCGACCTGCCGCTTTTGCAATTTCATCTATTCTCTGCTTATCATACAGGGCCCTATGCGTAGAAGCGATGTGCAACAATTCTCGCTTGAGCATCCCGTCCTCAATAGATATTTGTTTTTTGTGTAAGCATTGTACGATGTCATATTTTCGCCAAGAAGCCACTGGCAAAGGTTTCAACTTACGGGAATGATAAGCGGCATTTTCCAGCATGACCACGGCACCTTCGGGAGTGTTCGCCAACAGTTGTTCCGAAAACCACTTCTCATAAATTTCACCAGTCATTTCCTCGTGGGCGTCCGCCGTGTTTTTATGGCATAAAAATGTTAGTTCAACATTTGGAACAAAACCATGTTCATTACCCGCTTGGACAAAGGCGAATCGCGGTCCTCGGCTTTTCGGTGGCCGAAGTCCCGAACTGACCCCTTCAGTGGCGGCCTGTCGTGCACATTTCACTGTCGTATCCTCCCATTCTTTTGTCACTGTCTGCCCAATATTTACCCACGGTTCATCTGTGTAAATTATAGCTTTATTTTATGCTCTCAAACGTTTAATCTCCTTGAGATATCTGTGTCTCCAATTAATAATTTCATCGGTTTCAATGAAAGCTGATTTATTACCCCGTCTTAAATAACAGAAGCCTATATCATATAAGAAGCGATACAACGTGGTCTTGGAAAATCGTGGCAAAGAATCTTCTCCATTTATCCGGCTCAAAAACACGTTCAATATCGGTGGTGCGTTAGCAAATAAAAGAGAGTGAACCACCGACGCACTTCACGTGGCACAATTTCATCATATTTAATTTTCCTTTCATTTTTGTGCCTCCTTCTCTTTTTGCTTTTTTTGGCGGGAGTTCGCAAAGGACCATGTGAGTTCCTTCATTATAGCATAGATTGTTCTTTCGGAACAACCTGTAGCTTTAGCTGTTTCACTGACTGCGCTGCTCACATTCATAGTCTTTAAAAATAATCCAGGACACTCATTATAATATTGCGTTCTTTTCCCCTGAGTTTACCTACGGAACTGTGGCGCACCGAGAGACTAGGAGGAGGGCAATCAAACAAATGACATCATAATACCGCACCCCAAGTCCATGTCTGTCTGCGCGGCCACCAAAGAGATAAGAGGCTCTTCCCAGCGTGAGTCACGCCAGCTACTTAGAGAAGGGCCTCAATAGAACACAAATACAGGAAATGGGAAGCGATGGGAATCTGGGCGAAGCCAATAGGTTAACAACCATAACAGAGGGTGGAAGAGGGTACCAGGGTAGAGGAATTCACTACAATAACAATTCACCCTCACACTTTAAGGACCAAATTTTAATATAAACTAAGAAGAAAAACAAAGGGGTGGGTGGACTAAGACTAGAGTACATAATTGACAGAAAATCAAGTACCAATTTATCAAGTAGGTCTCCAAGAAACGACTCAAATGACCATTAGCTGAAGGTCCCCAAACACACTGGAAACAACATGGCTTAAAGATCCTTTTTTTCAAAATCTACACTTGGTTGCAATTAGGAAAAAAATTATTTCAATAATGGTACCTTCCGAGCTTGGTATTAAAATGAAATGCAGAATAATGAGTACTCTTAAAATTTATAAATAAGGTGCACCATTCCTGTGTACGGCCGTCCCTAAATGTACCTAATTAACAAAATAGTTTTTAGTTACATTACTTACAAATACTTCCAAATTATTTTTCAAAAAACAGTAAATTGCCAACAGGCCCTACGATCACACATACTCGGTTTCAAAAGATACCTTAGTGAACACAGAAGGGCTTTGAAGTAACAACTATCCGCGTTCCCAAATCAGAATGGCAATGTTGGGAAGTAACATAAGATAGGATCAAATAAAATTAAGGAAGAGCCCACTTCAAAAGAGAATCAATAAGTGTTTGAAAGAAATCAATAATAAGGAAACACGATAACACTGAAATAATTTAAAACTCATCATCCTGAACCACATCAACACACCAACGGCGTAAGGTCATAACACAACAACGTACGCCAGCACACCACCAGCATTGTTACCAACTCAGGTTACGCCACGATAACGCAAGCTAATCAATCCGTTATCTAATCAACAAAAGAATGAAGCATTCCGCAACAATACTGTCAACGGAAGACAGCCCCGGAAACCGAAACTACGAATATGAAGCAATGACAAAAGAGATAATAATAATAATAATTCAAATAATAATAAAAATATTAAGAATTAAAATTTAAGAATATCTAAAGGAAGGCACAGATAACAAGAGAAATTAACTAGAAGCACTCTTCGGTATTCACCTTGGTGCAGAATTATAAATCATTACATTTACAATGAACTATTACGAAGTGATTTCCCTTAAGGTGGTCAGCCTTACGAACAGATCCCTCAGTTTGTTAAGAAAGAACTTAATTTTCAGTTTTTACACAGACGTGAAACTTCTGCCAACATTAAACTCTTCAAGATAAGTAACAACCAACCCAGTTGGTTTGCAGATAATCAAGATCACGCGCCAACAGTTACCACAACCCTTCCATCAATTTTTAAATTACACGGTTCGATTAGTGAAATTCCACCTAATTAAATAGTAGGCATATTGAATAGACACGTTGAATTTCACATTAGAGAATAATTTCCAGCACAGAAATGTTCGCATCTGAAGCCGAATGTCACTCACCGGCGCAATGTAGTAACATTTTGTATATCGGAGCTCCAATGTAGCGATACACTTCAGGGATCCACAGATTAGAGGTAATTCATACAGGTACTGACTTACCAAGGTGATGACGATGATGCATAAGGTAAATCCTTCACATAACTTACTATAGGAAATAGCAGTAATGCCTTGGGAACAGGCACGCACAGCAGAAGAAGCGACGATCACATAGAACACATGTTAAAATACATTTCGGTCCAAATAGTTAAAATTTCCACCCACCACACAAGTTTAACAGATTAAGAAGCACTAAATAATCAGCTAGGGTGGTTCGAAGATACACACTGCCCATCTACAGGCCAGAATTACAGGAACTAACTCTACCGGCATCTTGCCTGTTAGAGAGTCACTTCACAACAACCCGTTTCATGCGGTCAGCACAAGAGTGCGCTTCATAAACAGTTTGAAAGTCGAGCGGCGAAACTCGCCAATATTCAGTTCGTAAATAACAATGTGCCATTAACATCCAATAACGAAGTGATTGTCCGCCGTTATATATAAATTAGTTCAATCAGGTCTTTACTATGCATGACAATTAGCTATTTACGTCCAATTGCTGTGTTGTATTTCTTGGCACGAAGTTAAATAATGATTTCCTTCCTGCTTTAAAATTCCTCACCAGAAGTTTTTCGGTGTAGCGGTAATTTTACATAGTCCCCAAATTATACCGCTACAGAACGTTTCTTTTTAATTTGACGATCCACTGTACATCCTTTGCACTTTCTCTTCGTACTAAGATCGCCACGCACGAGCACGAACTCACGAACCACACTTGCCCTCAAGAATTGTACATATGTCACTGATATGTATTTTATCACTACAATATGCGACTGTCTTAAGAGCGCACTACCGAGACATTCCTCCTGTCACAAATTAAGAACTAAGCAAGATAAGAACTTCGGGATTGTTTTAAAAATAACTTTCATATCTGAAGTCCATTTGCCTCGCTTTGAACCCCCATGAAATTTCAATGGGAAACACGCTGGCCATTGACTGACTTTTTCTTGACTGTACATAAAATTCCCTGAACATGACTGAAAATAAACGCATATACTGCATTTTGTTATCATTTAAATTTAAAAGTAATTTTATCTCCATCGAGCTGAAATGTTTCTTTACCAGCAGTGAAAAAACTAGGAAAATAAAGAATATTAAATGGGATTTATGACATGATAAGCTCTAGGCAATAAAGATTTTGCATTTGGGGTAACTTTCCATTATATTTCAATTTTCATACTAAATTATTTTTTACATTGGTTTTTGTTAACGGCATCAAATCGCCTTGAAAGTTTGTTCATAACACGATAATCACTCATTTTAACCGATAACATTCTGATTTACGGATATTTGGCAAACCCGCTGCTTTAGAGTAGGACAGCGCTACCCGCAAAACATGGGAGAAGGAAAGAGACGAAATTATCCCATTACTGCTGTACTGCATTTTAAGGTTGGAACGCTCTGTAGAGTACCACCCGAAATGTTAATGCTTTCTTAGACGAACATATTAAAGGCACAACGAGAGAGGGATTTATCATTTTATTTTCGTATTTCGGTCGGATCCATTTCAAATTCTTTCTTCTGCATTCATTATAGATGTAGCATGAAGCGTAGTCTATCGGGTCAGAAGCTTTCACTAAGTCGACGAAAGTCATGTATCTTTTCCTGTTCTTCAAAAACTTTTAAATTAAACGTGTTATTATTATCATCGCAGTCCAGCAGGGAGTTTCGCAGACGATGTATTATGTGAATTTGATTACGACTAACTCCATTCTGTCGTCTTCGTCACCTTACTGTAATGTTTCATGTTTCAGGAGGAGGATGAGGATGAGTATGAAGAGGAGGAGGGGGCCATCGACTTAAGGAGTTACTCCATCGTGGAGGCGAGGTGAGTCAACATTTTGCACGAGGCTCTTGATTGTGATCTCTTCCTTCCGTTGTAAATACTACGTGCTAAAAAACTCCCGCCACTGATATTTCCCCTATTTCTCACTCTCAGAAAAATATGCAGAAAAAAGTTTGAAAATAAGATTCTAAATACTTTTTGTCTGAACAATTTTTCCGGTAAAACCAATCAAGATTGTCAGCAGTGTCAGCAGTTGGTAAAGTTATTGAATTTATTTTACACGAGAAGATTATCATGCCCGTATGACCAATAATTTCAGACCAGCAGCATAGGTTCGTACAGAAAAGATTCTCGCTGACGAATCTGGTTAATTTCTGTGAGGTTATTTCTACTCAGATACACTGACTGACAGAGCAAATGCAACACCAAGAAGGAGTGGTTCGAAAGGGATGAAAGTTGGGGAAAAAACCGAGACGGCACGGACGAATAATTGATGTTTATTTCAAACCGATATGCAGGTTACACAATGCGCACGGCATCGACTCAGTAGGATGTAGGACCACAGCGAGCGGCGATGCACGCAGAAACACGTCGAGGTACAGAGTCAATAAGAGTGCGGATGGTGTCCTGAGGGATGGTTCTCCATTCTCTGTCAACCATTTGCCACAGTTGGTCGTCCGTACGAGGCTGGGGCAGAGTTTGCAAACGGCGTCCAATGAGATCCCACACGTGTTCGATTGGTGAGAGATCCGGAGAGTACGCTGGCCACGGAAGCATCTGTACACCTCGTAGAGCCTGTTGGGAGATGCGAGCAGTGTGTGGGCGGGCATTATCCTGCTGAAACGGAGCATTGGGCAGCCCGTGAAGGTACGGGAGTGCCACCGGCCGCAGCACATGCTGCACGTAGCGGTGGGCATTTAACGTGCCTTGAATATGCACTAGAGGTGACGTGGAATCATACGCAATAGCGCCCCAAACCATGATGCCGCGTTGTCTAGCGGTAGGGCGCTCCACAGTTACTGCCGGATTTGACCTTTCTCTACGCCGACGCCACACTCGTCTGCGGTGACTTTCACTGACAGAACAGAAGCGTGACTCATCGGAGAACACGACGTTCCGCCATTCCCTCATCCAAGTCGCTCTAGCCCGGCACCATGCCAGGCGTGCACGTCTATGCTGTGGAGTCAATGGTAGTCTTCTGAGCGGACGCCGGGAGTGCAGGTCTCCTTCAACCAATCGACGGGAAATTGTTCTGGTCGATATTGGAACAGCCAGGGTGTCTTGCACATGCTGAAGAATGGCGGTTGACGTGGCGTGCGGGGCTGCCACCGCTTGGCGGCGGATGCGCCGATCCTCGCATGCTGACGTCACTCGGGCTGCGCCTGGACCCCTCGCACGTGCTACATGTCCCTGCGCCAACCATCTTCGCCACAGGCGCTGCACCGTGGACACATCCCTATGGGTATCGGCTGCGATTTGACGAAGCGACCAACCTGCCCTTCTCAGCCCGATCACCATACCCCTCGTAAAGTCGTCTGTCTGCTGGAAATGCCTCCGTTGACGGCGGCCTGGCATTCTTAGCTATACACGTGTCCTGTGGCACACGACAACACGTTCTACAATGACTGTCGGCTGAGAAATCACAGTACGAAGTGGGCCATTCGCCAACGCCGTGTCCCATTTATCGTTCGCTACGTGCGCAGCACAGCGGCGCATTTCACATCATGAGCATACCTCAGTGACGTCAGTCTACCCTGCAATTGGCATAAAGTTCTGACCACTCCTTCTTGGTGTTGCATTTGCTCTGTCAGTCAGTGTATTAGGGAACAATTGGAGAGTATTTTCACAGATTTTGAAAAGACTTTTGGTACTGTAGACCGTGAAAAACTAAACAGAATTGGATTCTCACGAACATTGCTCAGATTTTTTAGAACCTTCTTATGAAACAGAAAACAGTATGTGCACTGCATTGCGAACTCTTCCGTGGTATGCACTGTCAAATCTGAAATTCCCCAAGGCTCGATCCTGGGACCAATCATGAGTTTGATCTTCATAAATGATGTCCTTAAGTGTATAAAATTATCGGAATGTATTTTGTTCGCTAACGACTCTCCATCAGTTACTTCGAAATATGACTACGTACTTCATCTTGATGATATTGTGCACTGGAACCTTAACGTGCCCAAACGTACAGGTTGGGTCTGAACAAGTTAAGGGACAGGGGTCTTGCTTTCTCTTTACACTTATACAAAATAACAGCTGAGGGGCTAGAGTTCATCATCAGAACGGCAAAACCAAGGCGAAGTCAATCATGACACTACAACACACATGTAAGAGCAAGAGTATGCGAGTGCAGTGTGGAGCCGGAGGCGTGAAAATTATATCGAATTCATGGAAATGGTCGAGGTGCTTCGTAAAATTGTTAGACTGTAAAATAAATAGTATTCATCCTTATAATATCAGGTGTTACAGAATATGAAAATTAGTGATGGTAAATTTCTGCACAAAATTGTTAACAATACCGTAGACAATCCCGACTTTTTATCCAGGGTGCATTTTCGCATACCTCGTATAAATTCAAGTATGAGAAAACACGCACTACCACGTATATACCTCATTTTATACTTCTTACATATTTTCACCACACTGACAAAAGAAGACACTGCTGATGTTCGTTTAGTTTCATAATAATGGTCTTATGTTAGATTATAATGCTAAAAGGTCACCTGCTAGGCTTCGGGTAGTTTTGCCATTGCAGGATTGAATATTTCAAGGTCAGAGTCATACAGGCCAAACATGCCGTCACTCATTTCCTTATGAAGTAGGAACGGATTTCGGAATCCACTTGAAAATGTAGAGGTTATGTTGGCCCTTACACAAGAAACTCTCTACTGTATTTGTTTGGATAAGTTGGTCTCATCATGTGCTGGGATGTGTTCTAAGTGAACCCCCTCGATTTATCCCGCTCGCAATATTTATTGTCATGTAATTGAGGAATGACGTCAGTTATTTATTATTATTAGTAGTAGTAGTGGTAGTAGTAGCGAATTCTTCCAATATTGGAAGACGTTAAGCACGTAACTCAATCATTTCTTCTGTAGTTTTTCTAGTTTTTCCAATCGGTTTTCATTCTTTCCGAGAAGGCTCTGTTTGTGCTCTGATGTAACTTCCCAGGTGTTTAATTTATGCCTACAGATGTCTCTGTCTGTTGAACTTACTTTCGTGTTTTTGAGGCCCTTTCGAAGTTAGTTAAGCCAGGGTGTTGAGTTCTTAAGCGAGGTTACCTTTTCTGGTAATCTAGTAAGATGGCCGAAGAAATTCTTTCGTCTTTTCTTAATGTCAGTTTCGATGTTTGACATCTTTTCTCTTGATGATCTTCCTCTCTTCTTCTTTTGTTTTCTTCAAGTTCTTGCTTTCTGTTGTAATGCCGAGTGATAGTATGTCTTGACATGGTTTCCTTGTTGTAGATGTTTAGGACTAACCCTAAGGCTCTTATAAATTTTTGTTGTGAAATCTTTTCAAGGCCTGTCGGTTCGATAAATTATCCGAGATATTTAAAGTAGGTCCTCTGTCAATTGTACTATATTTTGGTCTAAGGCTCTTGGTATCTCTCGTTGAACAAAATAATTTAGTCTTCTCGAATGATATCTGTAGTCCCACCTTCTCTGCACTTTCTTTAAGTATCTCGAGCTGTTTATCGGCAGTCTCCTCATCCTCTGTTAGTATCGCCAGATCATCTGCAAAAGCGAGGTATGGCATGTAGTGGTTATCTTTGGAAAAGCCCAGTCGAATTGGCTAAAAAAACTCACATTTCTTGAGTTCTTTCTCCCATTCTTCCATAACCTTCCCAAGACGAGGTTGGACAGAATAGGAGAGAGTCAATCACCTTTTCTCAAGCCTGTTTGAATGTCGAAGGGTTCTGAGATTCACCCCATAAATTTTACTTTAGATTTCATGCCAGTCAGTGTTTGTTTTATAAGTTCTCGAGTTTTGGAATCTAGTCCCATCTCTTCTATAACTGGGAACAGTGAGGACCTGTCGATCGAATCCGAAGCCTTTTTGAAATCTACAAACGTGCATACGAGGGGTTTTTGTCTGAGAGCTCGCATTTTGAATATGGTTATGAGGTTAAACATGTTTCCGGGGCATGACCTATTTGGTATGAATCATGCTTGATATTCAGCTAATTCGGGTTCTAATTGCTTTTGTGTTCTTTGCATGAGACATGCTGATAAAAATTTGTAGGTGACAGATACAAGAGAGGTCCCTCTATAATTATTTACATCTGATTTGTCGCCTTTTTATGTAGTGTACGGATTACAAGAATCATCCAATCATCCTGGAGATTTTCAGTTGCCAAATGTGTTGAAATACTTGTGTAATTTCTTTGAGTGAACTTGGGCCTAATTTTTTCAAAACTTCAACTACAATTTAGTCCTCCCCTGATGTTATGTTATTTTTAAATTTCTTGATGTGTGAATACATTTGGTGGTGACGAATTTTCATTTGTGCTGTATTTTCGGGAATCTCTCTGTAGGTTCTGGACAATTTAAAAGCTGTGAAAAATACGTGGCTACTTCCTGGCAGTTATCTTTATTTGTTAAGGACAGTTTACCATCTTGTTTCAGAAAGCAAAAGTTCTGTGGAAAAAATCCTTTAACTTGGTTCACGAAGATCTTGTAAAAATTGTGTGTTGTAATTTTTGAAATCGCCTTCAATTGACATCAGTTGATCGTTGACGTATTTCTGTTTATTTTGTCAATGAATCTAGATGCTTGTTTTCGAACTTCGAAAATAATTTCTTCCGTACTTCTTCTGATTTCTTGTAATTGTAGTTTGGAAATGCCTTTTTACTTTCTTCTAGTGCGCTCTCACATTCTTGATTCCACCAAGGGTGTTTTGGTTTCTTATGAGGGATGAGATCTATCACCGTTTTGATAATACTAGTTTGAAATTTCTCCAGATTCCCTGCAGGTTGTTCTTCCCATTCTTCTGTTATTTTGGAGTCTTTAATTTTGTGTAGATCAAATTTTGGTATCATCGGCGTTTCCTTTTCGAATTTTCTTTTGATTGTGAATTTAATTTTGATCCTGGTTAAATAATGATTCGAATCGATGTTAGCACCTCTGCACACTTGCACATCGTGGATTTCCTTTTGGTAATCCTACGATATTGCCACATGATCAATCTGAAATTCTCCTAAATGGTGGATGGGTGATCGCCATGTATTTTGTTTTTAGGGATTTTCTGGAGTGAAGTTGACATCATGTTCAAGTTGTTTCGTTGTCACAACCCTATGAGACGTGTGCCATTCTTATTGCTGAACCTGTGTGCCTGATAGGCTCCCACTGTCTTCTTGTATTTGCGTTCCCTGCTAATTTGTGCATTGAAACCACCGAGTAGAATTTTTCACATCATCTTTTGGAATTTTGGTCATCTCTGTTTCAAGTTCTTCCCAGAATCTTTCTGTTTTTCGGGCTCTTTTTTGCCATCATTTATTGTGCATGGACATTCATAAATGTGTAACTTTTGTTGGCATGTTTGATTCTTAAAGTCTATTGTTGTTGGATTTCGCCTATTTCACGGATTCTGGAACTTCTTTGCCTGCAGTGAAGGCCATGCCAAATAGCGTTGCTCGTTTGCTTCTTGCACTTTTGAAGATTCTGTAATTATTGTAGTATATCGTTTCTGAATCTGTGAAACGTGTTTCTTGCAGGGCCAGAATTTTGATTTTCTGCTTCGTAAGTTCTGTTGTAAGATTGTATAGTTTTCCTGTTTGAATAAGTCTGAATGTTGAAAGTACCAACGTAAGTGTGTGTTTTCCTGGAAGTTTGCCAGAGCACTCCGACTTGTTCTCTCGGAAAAGTCCAAGCTCCTCAGAATCCGAATGCTTGGTTGCCACTTTAGCGTGGGTGGATCGTCCACCTAGGGTAGTGCTGTCTTTACTTATACGAGTCATGATTGCTTGTAATAAATTATCTAGCTTTCGCTAGTTGTGTAGAACCATGCATTCTTAGTTCCTGTAGCATGTTTACAGCTGCACCTCTGGTGAACAGACGCTTGCTACGTGTCAGACGCGAAGTCATTTCCTCCCCCTCTGATATTGGTGACCCGCGAGTGAGACCTGTCTCACGCAGCTCTTAGTCAGTTCGGAACAAACTGAGCACGTCGTTTCACCCTGTTGTTCTTGTTGCCCAGTATTTCTTCATTCTTTCCTCCCTTCTTCTGAGATAATAGGTTAGCTTTTAATGTAGATTTGTCTTGGGACCTAATGTTTTCGTCTCTAGCTGTTCGCTGATTTTTCTGTAATTTTTAATTCTACTAGGTCTTCCCAGAAGTCAGTTATTTCTGTTAGAGTCCGTTCTGAGAAGATGACCGTCAAAGTTTATCGCATAGTATCTGAGAGCTTTTCCATTTTCGTGTATTTTCTTGATGTGTATTATCTTATTAAACCGAAATATTGTTCCTATGATCTTTCTTAAAAATATTTTAGCTCGAGTTTCTCCATCTGGTCTTTGAAATTCATGTTTAGTGTTTCTGCTGCGTATATTGTTCAATCACTGCTTTATAATGTATAATATTGTACCCCCATGAGAGAGATTTCTTGTTATATGTATATTTTGCCATTTTAAAGGCCAGTTCAAGTTTATTTTACCTTGAAATCCTTGCTTTGCATTCCATAGCATTCGAACTAATACATTCTCTTGTACTTTGGAGCATTTGTACGGGTCTTTGTTGTTTGTCATGATTTTTTTCGAAGGAGATGTGAAAACCTGTCCTAGCTGCTCTATTCTCTAGTTCAAGGATTTGCTCCCTTGCTTACACTATTTTCTCAGCAAACAAAGCCATATCATCTGCAAAAGCAATACAGTGTAATTCCACTCTTCCATTCACTTTCACAAGCGCACAGTTTAACATCTCTCTGTCGTGCTCCCGTTTTTGTTTCGAAGGAATGTGAAAGTTCACTCATGAATTTAACTTTCAGAAACGTATTTGAGATAGTCGCTTTTATGACACAGTATTAGTTGTTTTCTTATCAAACACATTTCCTCCAGGACTGATAAAAGAGATTCTCTATCAGTCGAGTGAAATGGCCTTTTGAAATCAATGAAGGTGATTACGTACGTCTTTGACCTTGATTTTTGGTATGCCATAATGTTTCCGAGGTTTGGTATTTGTTCACACCATGAACTACCCTTTCTAAAACCGCCCTGGTATTCCTCAAGTTGTGGATCGAATTGTGGCTCTGTCCTGTTTAAGAAGACTTCAGAAAGAATCTTGTATGCTACATCCAGTAATGACACCCCTCTATTATTATTAACCGTTAGTCCATACGGCATAGTTTTCAGTTACGATAGCGATAACTAGTTTCAACGTTGTTAAAGGAAAGGCCTTGAAGGACTCGAGGAGTAAAGCCGACAGTAAAAATGTAGGAATAAGAATAAGAAATTAAGCATATTGTAAAGGGTGCCATCTCTTCATGAAGATTTTTCAGTGAGTCATTTTCCTACAGCTTTCTCTGGAGTAGGGACATGTTTCATGAATTGTGGGGGGATAATGTAGAAAATGACTTCTGTTGCAGGCCTTCAGGCGACCAACTGCCCTTGGACTTGATGTGCGAGCTGTGTGGCAAACACTTCCGCACGAACCGCGCGCTCACCTCCCACAGGAAGAGCCACAGTGATGACAGGCCCTTCAAGTGTCACCTGTGCGGCCGCAGCTACTCCCAGAACAGCGGGCTGCTAACACACCTGCGAACACACGGGGACAACCGCTCTCACAAGTGCCACGTGTGCGGCAAGCTCTTTATCTGGGACAGCGATCTCGTGCGCCATCTGCGGGTACACACCGGGGAGAAGCCGTACTCCTGCGACATCTGCTCCAAGACGTTCGCTAGGAGCAGCAACTTGTCCACCCATTTGAAGACCCACTCAGGTCAGCGGCCGTTCAAGTGCGAGGTGTGTGGAAAACAGTTCTCCCGGACCGGCCACCTTACCATCCACCTCCGAACACACAGCGGGGAGCGGCCCTTCGAGTGTAATATCTGCGGCAGGACTTTCTATCAGAACAGCGACTTGGTGAAGCACCACCGGACACACACAGGACTGAGGCCTTACGGCTGCACCATTTGTGGACGGTTCTTCTCGCGGAGCAACCACCTGTCTGCGCACCTCAAGACCCACAGCAGCGAAAAACCCTTCAGGTGTAATTTATGTGACAAGGTGTTTACCCTGAAGAGCTACTTGACCAAACACTTGTCTACACATTGACACTCTGTCTCACAGCTTGACACTAACAGCGAGCGAGTTGGTTACGAGGTTTGGGTCACGTAGCTGCCAGGCTTGCATTCAAGGGATAGTGGTGATTTCCCCTTCTCACACGAGAAACTGCGTTCACGTCCTGACCTATCGCAGTATCGCCGTAAGAAATGTACTATTTTTGCACATGTATACGTGTTCGTGTTACCAAAATTTCTCTTTCGGTGTAAAATAGAGCAGTTGGCACAACTGCTTCCTTAGTTCATCAAACAGCAATAAATCAATTTAAAAATGAAAGTTTATGTCTCAAATTCAAGGGAGTAGGGAAACACCGATTCTAAAACAATGGGTGCTGGCTGAGTCAGCTCTGAGTCAGCTTTTTCCCACGAGTTCATTGACCCCTAGTTAATGACGTGACGGCAATGATATCACGACGTCATACCGTACGTACGTACGTGAGCATGCGTAACCTCACTAGGTACGTTTATGACGCCTTAATGACGTGACCTTACACGTTGCGTTGACTAATGGTTCGAATGAAATTATGGGTGTGCCTCGGCTAGTGTCAACGGAGATCCATGAAAGTCCGCTCATGGGCGCGTAACTTCGACGAGTCACACCGTTTACTGTTGAGCCTTAATCGATATCACGAGAATGCATTTGCATTTTCTTATAACTACTCGAAATTATTCTAAATCTTAATCTACAGATAAGAATAAGGAGGATAATTTTCATTTTTAAAGGATATTCTGATTTAATTAACTCACTTCTCAACGAAATATAACCAATAATATCAATTGAGTCTCACAACATGACTGGATAATCAGTAAAATGGAATATAATAGTAATAAACGCAAATAATTAAATATGTCTATAGTTTTGTTTGTTACTGTAACAATCGCAACACATGCAATAACATTATACAATTGGTTAAACATATTGGCGATTACTCTACATTAACTTCGTATTTCAAATAATTCATCAAAAACCATCATGAATTTGCTGAAAAAATATGAAAATATTTATTCGTTGATATCTGTTTTTGCTGGCCCAAAAATCACGTTTTCCGGTATTCTATTACTATCAAAATCATCGCATAGTTTAATGAAATCTAGTTAACAACTTGAGCGTTAACAATAGTCTACATCCAACGTTGTGTTATTCATTAATAACATAATCATGAATATCCAAGGATAAGATCGTAGCTCATTTCTAACAAATAATAAACCGAGTTGTGGGACGGGATCAGCGTACTCATGGGGGCACCTAATATCCTCTAGAATAGGAATGATGATTCCATAGCATCCGGCATCGTCCGTGACTCCTCCTTTAAAATCTAACTACCTACCAATGACTACGAATGCTACGTGCTACTACTTAGAAAATACTAAATTAGGCATTACATTATATGACAGTAACATCATGTCCAATTACATCATAATACGCATTTCTATGTGATATCATTCGGTATCGAGGATCTTCCAACCACAATTAAATACTAAAATGCAAAAATTTAGCCTCATAACCGCATCACAGATTATCGTATATAACGACTATTCACACGATATACATCAATGTCCTTCGGGAAAATATCATTTTGAAAATCAACTATCCACCCTTAAATGTTTGTCTATTTTCAACGTTAATCAACTCCTTCGCGTGACGAACACCAAAACTACACCTTTCACATTAATCTGATTGGAGTTCTCGAATATTGCATTACCTTATTCATAATATTTTATTCCCAATGAACTGTTACACTACAAAATATCACACTATCTTTTAATTTATATTTACGACCCTATCTTCACATTCCTATCTTTTTGTTCATGACCGTCAGGCTCAATCTTAAACAAGCATACGAGTATTCATCTCCGAAGAAAGCATTTTCATTTAAAATACGCGTGAAAATCACTATAATCAATGCGGTAAGTATAAGTATTTCTCTAGCGAAGTCTCGCATAACTGACATGAAATTATAATGCGAAGGAGTCTCAACCTTGACACATATTGATTACGTTATTATCATTCCAATACGAAATATCTACGCAATAAATGGTCCATTGGAAGATCAATTTACGAAGACGATATTTCATATACGTAATAGACATATTTTACTAAAATTCCTGCATAGCACTCACGAATGTGTGCAAAACCAGATAAGTAACGTGCCGTTAACGAGGATTTTGATGGGTACCATTATAACGAACTCATGACACTCCATGAGATATCATGAAATTATTTATCGACGATCCTATTATATCACTAAAGCTGTCTTCTTTAAATCGTGTCACATTCTGACAACGGGAAATAAACGACGCTACTATAAAGCAGCTACGTAATAGAATAATGAAGGACACTACCTTTGGAGTACTTATCGTGCTGACGGATTCAGGAAATGCAGCTCCATCGTCTCGGCTGTTAAATATTATGGATTGGACACTTTCAACATATTTCCAGACCCTCCAATACAACATCCAGGGTTTAGGCCTGCATAGTCTTCTTGGTTGACATATTAGAATAATAATCCACATCTGCATCATAACCTGAAACTTGTACAATAGTATTACTACAATGTCATATACCAATATATATGTCTACCAGCGTTTTAACTCAACACTCGCCTTATTATCATTAATTAAATTCTATCCTATGAATTACAATTCAATTCTCGAATTTCCTAGATAACAGCTATTCAGATTTTGAATAATTTATAATCAGATCTCTCCGTTGTAACCGTCTTAACTAATGTTCAATCTTCTCATGAACACATTGTTTTTCTTAAAACAAAACCCTATTTCGATTTTCAATAACAATATCAACTTGCGTTCTTTTAGTTCATCATGAATCATGGGCCGGTAACCTCCTTTCCAAGTGTTTTTGACATTCATGGATAATCTCTCTGATATTAAACATTCTTATGATTGGGAACCAAAGTAAAGGAACACGCTTATCAATCCGTTTCATCTTCTCAGGTTATTCACCAGTCGATAGCTTCATAATATGATTTATTCCGTGACAACTAGATAAAACCGAATTTAGCCTGTATCATTCAATCCATTCCATGGCCTCCATTGTATATCTTGTTATCCAAATTAGACGTCACACATAGATATTTACTTTACTCTTCCGTTGAGCTATGACAATTCATGTAGTAGTATTTGCTTATAAAGATATTATTTTTATGGACATGAATTATATGTATACCACGAGGTTCTGAGCTTTTGAATTTATCTATATGTCCAAAATTCCTTTCAATTTACTGTTCAATTAAGCGAGTGGTGGGAAGTGGGAGAACCGTGTTGAGTGGAGAGGGAGGTTCGTGCGCAACCGTGCCTGCGCTAGTCATGCGGGAGACTTGAGAGGTCATCTCGAATATCGATAGTCATGTTGAAAGCAAAATGTCGATCAGCTCACACAGCGGCATCCCCCTGCGGATAACAGCGCAGTAATGCGGGAGAGTTGTGAAGTCATCGTGCATGCACCTACACGACACCTCGAAATCTGAAGGCCTTTGGGCTGATCAGCGAACAATAAAAACATTATTATCATTGATTAAAACGGAATCATAAGTTCAGTAATTATCATTACAGTTGGTGTGCTATCTGATGGTATGTTGTTGAGAATTGAACCTGGGCCTCCGGTCGTGGCAGCTAATCACATTAACCGCTATACCACAGTGATGGGAATAATAATCATATAGTCACAGCTACCATATAGCTGAGGAGGGAATCGAGGTCTTATGGCGTCAGTGGGATAGGAAAGGCAAAGGAGTGGGGAAGGAAGTGGCTGTAGCCTTAATTGTTTGCCTGGTGTGAAAATGGGAAACCACGGAAAGCCAACATCAGGGCTGACGACAGTGGGGAGTCTCGACCGCACGGCCAACTCGCTCGCTAACTACTCGATGTACAATATAATTAATATGACGAGATGACGACGACAACGGACAAAGAATTAAGAACACATATCTGATGTTTATTTGGTTTGATTAAATGTAATCATATTTTAGTAATTAACATTACGATTGATTTTTTAACCGGATGCCCTTCCTGGTGACAACCTCATCAGGGAAGATAATAAGGTATCTTCTTTTTTAAATTTCGTTGCAGCGCCGGGAATTGAACCTGTGTCTCCCGGACGTGGCATCATGATTTTAGTCATTAATATTACAATTGAGGAGATGTCTGATGGTTTTAAAACCGAATGCCTTTCAACATTAGGCCTGGCGACAATGGGAAGCATCTCCAGGATGCAAGCTGACAGCTCTCGATGTACAGTCTAGTGAATGTAACGACGACGGTGTCACCTGGTAGGACACCTGGAGCTCCTACACTACATGGAATTAGCTATAACGAGAACAGTATGGGACAGAGCGGTGAGCTCTTGCTCCAAGCAATTAAACTAGTACCAAAGTCTGTTTTAAATAGTGTCCAACAATCACCGACCGGGGTAAGATGGATCAGCAAAATTAAAATCACGGTAATTAACAAACCTCTTTCCAATTTTTCATCCGGAATGAACTGGGAGACAAGAAATGTGAAGTCCTTTTAGACGATGACTGTGTCCCAGTAATTGGGATATTATCCCTTGAAATGTCCCAATGTCGTTTAAAGCCACAATTATATTGCGATGACGTAGGGAGTTGGAGAGAGTGAGTTCAAATCCCATCGTCGTCAGCCCTGATAATGGCTTTCCGTGGTTTCCCATTTTCACACCAGACAAATTAATTATGTCGCAGACGGTACCTTCCCAACTTCTTGTCACCCTAAACCTTTGATGTGTTTGTGCGACGTTAAACAAATAGTTTCAAAATGTTGCGTTATTCGGTGTCTTAGGGCCGCCAACCAGCGCCAGACAGGGGTGCGATGGTCTGCCCGTGAGTCACTGCTTCATCACCTCGCTCGCCGGATGTAAGACGTATACAATGGTGCAACTTGACAGGATTAATCTTGTGAAAATTACTCAAAGTAAACGAAAGCTTTATTCTATAAGCTATGTAATGCTACCATACCGTGATCGGCTATACTACCGTTCAGCTATCAGAGATAGCGGGTTCGAATGCCATGTCGACAGCTCTGAAGATGGTTTAACGTGGTTTCTCATTTTCACACCAGAAAAATACCAGGGCCACGGCCGCTTCCTTCCCGTTCCTAGACCTTTCTTATCCAATCGTCACCATATCACCTATCTGCATTGGAGCGACATAAAGCAAAATTTTAGTACACTTAAGAAAATGGAAATTGCAACACCATGAAGGCATTGGTCGTTTGTGTTGATTTTCAAGATATGGAACGACGCCATGTAGGTATGTAAACGATCAAAGTTTGAGACCCATTGGATTGTTGATCCAGGTCTCTCCACGTGATTGGTCGCGGAGGAATCAACTCCAGTATACGGACTTTGGTGTAGCGTTGTTGACTTGCAGTCTCTGCAGTGAAGTGTTCCCCGTCAAACATGCCTCGACGACAGAGAACAGCACGCTATCAACAACTGTCGCCGTGTGAGAGGGCTCGGATAATTGGGCTGTGCGAGGCTGGATTATCGCTAAGGACTGTCGCTGCACGTGTTGGCCGACAGGCATCTACGGTACAACGTGTATGGCAGCAGTGGTCAAATGAAGGTACCCACACTCGTAGACCTGGCACAGGCCCAGCGCGACAGACAACTGTGAGAGAGGATCGCCGCATCATTCGGATGACCCGTATGGAACCCCATACAACAGCAGCGCAAATTCGAGCAGCTGTGGCACCCCACGTTAAACAACAAGTCCGTGGAATAGGAAGCCATTTCCCTTTGGTCCATGATGTCTGTCTGTCTGTCTGTCTGTCTGTCTGTCTGTCTGTCTGTCTGTCTGTCTGTCTGTCTGTCTGTCTGTCTGTCTGTCTGTCTGTCTGTCTGTCTGTCTGTCTGTCTGTCTGTCTGTCTGTCTGTCTGTCTGTGTGCATGTGTGCGATGCCCTGCCAAATCTACGGCAAACAAAGATCTGAAATGTTGTCATAGTTGGGCACAGGTTTTCTCATAAGACGCATGGCTGTGTCTGAGAGCAATTCTTGCACCAAGAAGTGAAGCTGTCAGCGTCATCAACAAGCAACTTTTACAAGAATTACCCAGTGTTCTACACAGTTACAAGTCTATCGACTACACGGCAGAGCTTTTGAAAGACCTGGAGTCACCTGGAGTAGCCTCCACCATCTTAGAGCGGACGATTGTGGCACCGATCATCCTTCTTAAGAATAAGAATCCTGCCCTCTGCAATGAACACGACTCTGAAACTGGTGACTAATATTATTGAAGCTATTCTCATGACTGGGCATGCAGAGAGTGAAGTAATATTCATTCCTCGGATCAGAACAATTTCTTCGTATATACAGTTTAAGTTCCCCGTTTGTTTTAGGTTCGCTATGGACATCAACAATCTCTTAAAGTTGTAGGACTTCATCTACGAAAAGGCTGCTTCTCCCAGTGTCAACTATACGTGGTTTGTTCAAGAGTTGGAAAGGTAAACGCACTATTTATCTCAGCTCCATTTGGAAGGACACTAATATAGTTCAAACGGAAGCTCTACAGGAAAAATAGTTTTGATTAAACAGTTGAATTAATAAACGGATAAAGCCGCGGGTGCATGCTAGTAATAATAATAGGAAGCGTCTGCCTGTCTGTCTGTCTGTCTGTCTGTCTGTCTGTCTGTCTGTCTGTCTGTCTGTCTGTCTGTCTGTCTGTCTGTCTGTCTGTCTGTCTGTCTGTCTGTCTGTCTGTCTGTGCGCGATCCCAGCCAAATCTACGGCATGCAGAGATCTGAAATGTTTAACGTACGTAGATGGAAGGGTGTCCGAACGGATCCCGAAGCCGGATTTTTAATTCTCGCTTTCGTTGGTGAGTTACGAATGGATGAATGCGTGTGTTGCGATATAACAATCCATCGTGATGTCAATAGCTTCACTGTCGTACATAAGGAGCCATTTGAAGTGCTCGGCGTAGGAAGGAGCCACATATCCATAACTGTTTGATGATGAGATGATGCTTGTAATTTAAAGGGGCCCAACATCTCTAATGGTACGAGATGAGACGAAATGAAATGACAGTAATCATCCACCGACCGGAATTCAAAACGTGATGGCGAAGAATGAATGGATCGATATGAATTTAAAACAATCCGTGGATCCGACCCGTAATACCACATATTCCCAGAAATTAGCGTTAAACAATAGTAGTACCCACCAAGGGACTGCTTCTAAAGCACAATCCTGAATCGATAATTCTTGTAGTCGAAAGGGGTCCAAAATGGTACTTGTCGCTAGGAACGTTGTCATGTTGCGGTATTCCACACATGATGGTGCTACTCACAGCTCATGTAACACCGACCTATGTCCATTTTTTTTGCTACGAAGTATATATAGTGCTAATCTGAGGTAAGCAATTAAATACTAAAACGTGACTGAAGTGTGTGAGCTGCTGACTACACGACACTAGGCTGAACAGCGGTGGGATCAAAGTTGTGTGCATTCCAAATTGTCAGGCGTGCGACCATCATCCTCTTGGTAGGGGATGCATGCCGTCCGTTCCCTCCCTCTACGCAAAATGCATTTCTGGTCCTCTCCCCTCTCTCCTCCCACCCAGCTAAAGCAGTATTGCACCTACACAGTTTGCGATGGGAAGGCCAGCGTCTCAACCGTCCGAGCCATTCAGCCTAACAGGGTAAAGTAGGTGGTAGTATACTGTACAATTCCTCTCCGTAGTGAAGGGCATATGTCTGTCGGATGGAGACGTAAAGCTCCACAAACCCAACACCGTAGAGAAACGGATATCTTACCTGACGTCAGGAAGGGCAGCCGCTTATAAATATCCATCTTGTCAGATTCATCTCACCTCAAACCCAAAACCGTAGAACAACGGATATCCTCCCTGACGTTAAGAAGGACAACCGGTTCTCAAAACGCCAATCTTGACCTTATCATCTTCCCTGATGAGGTCGATGTCAGGAAAGTCGTGCGCTTATAAAAACATCTCAACACAAACCCCTGACGTCAGGAAGGGCATTTAACTGTAAAACTGGCCAGATCAGGAGGAGAACACTACTAAGATGAGGAGGAGGAAAGGACGTCCAACTGTAAAGTGGACCACATGAGGAGGAAAGGGCATCTGACCGTAAAACTGCGCGAGATGAGGAGGAGGGAAGGACATCTCACCGTAAACCTGAGCCAGGTGAGGAGGGAAGGGCATCTGACCGTAAAACTGCGCGAGATGAGGAGGAGGAAAGGACATCTGACCGTAAACCTGAGCCAGGTGAGGAGGGAAGGGCATCTGACCGTAAAACTGGGCAGATCAGGAGGGGTACACTACTAGGATGACGAGGAGGAGGGAAGAGCATCTGACCGTAAAATCTAGGCCAGATGAAAAGGAGGCAATGGGATCTGACCGTAAAACTGGGCCCGTCCTGGAGAAGTACACTACTAGGATGTTGTAGAGGAGGAAAAGGCATCTGACCGTAAAACTGGGACCGATGAGGAGTAGGGAAGGGTATTTGACCGTAAAACCGGGCCCAATGAGGAGGAGGGAAGGCATTCGACCGTAAAACTGGGCCAAATCAGGAGGAGTATAGTACTAGGATGATGAGGAGGGAATGGCTTCTAGCCGTAAAACTAGGCCAGGTGAGGAGGAGGGAAGGGTATCTGACCGTAAAACTGGGCCAGGTGAGGAGGGAAGGGCATCTGACTGTAAAAGGTGGTCAAATCAGGAGGTGTACATTACTAGGATGATGATGGGGAGGGAAGGGCATCTGATCGTAAAAGTGGGCCAGATGACGAGGAGGGAAGGGTATGGCGTCTGTGAGGTTAGGTCCCTCCAAAATGTCGTCTGTGAGGTTAGGCTTGCTCTCACACGCAAAATGACCTCGGGTCAGAACCACCCCAGCCTTAGTACTCAACTACGTGTCAATGATCTCGTGGGGGAATGCTGAATCAGCACCCATTGTTTTAGAATCGTTGTTGCCCTGCTGTTGACATATTATGTCATAATAGTGTATCGAAAGCTCATTTAAAAAGGTATATAAAATATTTAGTGGGTTTTAGTGCGTCTTCCTTTTAGCAGTTACGCTTCCTGAGAGAAGGAACACACGCATATTTTTACTCCATTGTAGGGAAAAATGAGATGTTTTGAAGTCCTTAACTGTGGGAGATCGCAGATGTCCTGGGTTCTTTTCCGACCCCAAAGAATCGAGTCTCACGACCTTCGTGGCCGATACCTGACGGCTTCTACCGTCTTCCCTCTGATTAGTGTCAGTTGTCTCTGTGAGACTCCATGGCACTACAAAGATATCTCGACATTATCACCGCAAGGAGAGAACAGAGACTTAAAGGAAGGGGGCTGGTAAAGAGGCCTAGTTCTCCTGAGTGACTCAGACGGTTGAGGCGCTACCTTCTGACCTCAACTGGCTTAGTCCGGTGGTATTTGAAGGTGTCGTGTCGGTAATTTTACTGGCACATAAAATGAATCTTGCGGGACTAAATTCCGGCACATTGGTGTCTCTGGAAGGTAGTTAGTGGGGCGCAAAGCAAGTAATTGTATTATTAGTTATTTTTCTCAAATGGCGTATTGCGTAGAAACTCAAGAAACGAAGGAAATAAACGGAGATCTGCAACAAGTATTTACATTTTGGAATATACAGACATTTCTCCAATAAGAAGGCTTTAGCTCCACGGCCTTAACAGTTAGCGGTGTTCGAAGGAAGGATATCGTGACGGGATTATCGACAATAATGCCCTGATCTTTCGCAGAACAGAAGTAAATTTTACATTTATGCGTAGTTACTTGCAAAGCGATATTTTTACAACTTATCGCGTACTTTCGAGGAGATATAGCACGATAGTATTTGCACGACCATGGGCAGTATGAACAAGGAAATTCCCAAAAGAAGGTCGTAGCAACCCATGGAAAATACCAGGGCCCACCAAGGTCAGGTGGATAAAGAATAAATAAATTACTACTAAGTAAAATAAGTTACTACTGACTAAAATAAAAACAACGATTTGAAGGAAAGTAGGAACGGAAATGAAATATTTTAAAGTCTTTCAGTAGTATAATTCTTTTGGAATATTAAGAGGAAAAATATGCGAGATCTCGTTTTTAAAAGTAAAGAAAACCCTTAATCAGACCTTGTGATGCCAGAACTACACCTAGCAAATTACATTAAGTTAATGCATCAGAAAGTAAAACTTGACTGTAGCACAAGCGGAGAAAATGGTTTCTTATGAGACTACCTCTGGTTACTTAAAGAGATAACTCAATACAATATTTGACCAGAACAAGTTCCATAAAGGATAACACTCAGGAATTAAATTAATTCAGAAATTAAGAATCAGCAAGAACGAAACATATAAGAAAATAAACATTAAACTCTTAACACAAATCTCGCGGTTGACTCAACAGTATTCCCATTCGCATAACAAATCAACATCATATCCTTGACAACCCCAAATAATACTCACTACAGAGAACGCCCGTCAGCTGTTAGCTCACAGCAATGTTTACAAGTGCAGTTTTAGTAACTGGGTCACATGACCGGGAAAGTAAATGGCTGCGCATCAACAACCGAGGTAGTCAAATGAACCGCTTTCTACTCACTAACTAACTTTTCTCCAGGATGAACCATTGACACACTCAAAAAATCAAAGACATTAAGAATAAACCCACCCATAATATAATGATTGAAAAATGCCATTTAGATGCCACAGTCAATGAATAACATCGGTTTTTGTAGTTACATCAAATTTGAATTTTAAGATGAAAAGCACAACATAACTTGTTTGAAATTAATTAATAGCTATAAACATTGCCAAAATCTTACATTAAAGAAACCCCAATAACTTAAATGATATCGTTATTACGAAGTGATAATCTGTAACATCATGTCGAAACATATTCGTTTCATTAGAGAAAGATCATGCACATTATAATTTAGAATGTTTCCTCTTCGAAGGACCAAAAAGAGTTCCACTTTCAGTTAGCATGCATTTCTTCAATTTAATCCAGTCCCCAGATCAAAATTTTGAGTTAACAGTACTTACAGACTCGCCGAACATATAATAAGGAAACAAAAGGAAACCCAGACATTTTGGCTCTCGCCGGATGGCGAGTAATTCATCCAGTGTCGAACACCATGACTCCTGCTTCTTCTTTACTTAATTTTCAATATATTTTTAAACAGCTGCGAAGAGGACGAATCTATTCACGCCGACAACCTTCGACAATCACAATAATCAAAACAAAAAACGGAGATCATGAGAACAAGTTCAGTACTGTGAATGCCGCTAGATGGCAGTCCAATGCAGATAACGAGTTTCACACAAGGTTAGCGCTCGCGTGAATCATGCAACCTACAAGTAGTTGCGGGTAAATGCAAAATCGTAAGTGACGTTTTAATACAATCATCAGAGTATGACGTTGGAAAGTTGACTTTGATTAGATGAGTCAATCTCCAGGTACTCGGATACCTTTAAACTCCTCAAATATTGTCAGAGTCTCCCCCCCCCCCCCCAAAGAAAAAGATTAACACGGGGATGGGCGTAACAACTGCTGAGTTCCAACTTTTAATAAAATGAAATCCTCATTACTAAACTTGCAGGAAGGGTGGAAGGATCACGTCTTAATAAAATCCTTGAGATTTCACAGTAGACAAGTAGCACCAACCGTTTACCGGTGATTTAATATTCATCTGGGTCCAGTACCAAAATTTTTAGAACACGAACACACAAATTCGAAAGTCTTCTTCCCATAAAATAATACAGATTTCCACATTAAATCGTTCCATTCGAAGAAAACTATATCACACTACATTTTAATTTTTTAAAGAAAGTAATACTAATAAATGCATACGTTAATTAAATTTTCGGGGAAAGGCATGATCCTCTTGTAAATTATAACTAATTTATCCAAACATATTTATTTAGTGATGAAAGGAAACAACGATTTAAAGATTCACTACGCGGAAATGTTAAATACCCAAAACACAGGAACATAAACCATGTTTAAGGAAAATAGAGTATCAGGTTCATTTCAAGATAAATTCTAAGCATAAACAGAATCTTCTCAGAAAATCATACATAGACCAAGGACAGCTCTCAAACAAATTAATTAAATAGAAAACAAGAGAAAATTAAAATGTACTCACTACCAATCAGTGAGTTAAATAGTCAATATTTCCAAATCTTTGTTGTACAACCAACGGTACAGAATCATATCAAAAACTTAGATCAACATCTCACGGGTTCAAAGCATCACCAACAGGAAGGGAAAGGAGAATAGGATTCAACTCTACCAATAGAAGAAAAACACAGAAAACACGGAATTCAAATCAATGCCAATTCCATGACAATAAGATAAACAATTTTCAAAGCAAGGGAAACACTGAACTGATCGATAGGATACCTTTTTCGAATAAAGATGGTAGGGCTGCGCATAGTCCGTAGTCGACAACAGATCATCCTAGCAACACCAAGCAAGAATAGTTTACAGATCAACACCAAACACTCGTCTGATCATAATAAACCCAATGGAATTATCAGGACAGAAATCGTGCCCCCAAAAAATTTTCAGGAGGGAATACAATCCGGAATTAAATAACCAACCTATTACATGGCATCAGTAAATAATTCATCCCACTTTGGCACATCTAATCAAATCAAAAGGCAAAGAATAAGACCTCAAAATAGAAAACCAAGAAGGTAGATAAAGAGCGATGACCTACACAACGTATACTACCGGTTGTCCCTTACAGAACCTCGGCAATATCCAGACTAGAAATGTACGTAATTTTCAAATCACTCTGCCACACCACGTCTAAACAGATACCTTCTCCTGGCCAGCAGGAGAATAGGCAAATAAACTGTAAGTGGCAGTGTACCAGGCAAGTTCATAGAAAAGCTCAAATAACGGTGAATGACGTGGTAACATTGCTAATACACTCCGTGATATATCAGCACAAAGACTCCAGCACCGACTAGGGAGTACCAATTAGTCCCATACCCAATTAGCAAACCGGCAGAACCATGTCAACAGACACTAACAGAACCGCTGAGGAAAAGAAAACGCCAGAGTGGCTCATAACATTAATTGAACCATATAGTAAAACAAAGCAAATACAAGATTACGTCGGATTAGCTGGTAACTCAGAGAAACGTGAGATGAAGCAACCAAGGTACGCGAAGCCAAAAAGAAATTAATATCAAGACAAGGTAATTCACTATGAGTTGCAGATACACCCCAAAATTCATTCCAAAATCTACTGAGACACAGGGGTACAATCAAAGGTAACACACACCCATACCAAAGAGCCATAAGTACTAAATACTTGACACGATACCCATAGGAACGACCACTGACAAGACACACTGGTTAACTCATTAGAGTTTAAAAGACGAACATCAGCCATAATCCATCGCAATAAACATTCAATTAGACTTACTCCACCAAAACTGATCATAAATCAATGTTCTCAACCACACCGATTAGGTCCAAGAAGATACATGCTTCGGGAAAAGATCCCATTAGCAAAACCAAAACAACACTGACTAAGATTAGGTAAATTGCATTACACCAGCACCGATCTGCAACTCAAGAATGAAAACAAACCCTAGATACCTCTAAGGTTGAGAGTTAAAGAAATTCAACAACAATGCTCAGGCAGTGCAAAACTCAATTCCATTACACTAAGAAAATATAATAAAATTCCAATATAGTTTCCACCCGAGTAAGCAATGCTAATACATTTACCAGACAAATGAGATTAGGGATAGTTTCACGCTTAGAACAAAACCCAGAAGCAGTTGACAAGGCTAACCAAGGAGAGAACACAAGGTCATTGAGCTATAGATGAGTACAAAGTATCAGTATGTAGGAAATGAAGCTCGATTAAGACGCAGAGTCCATGCACTAGGCAAACGAACTATCATCTCCACCACTAACTAACCATACAACATCAAAACCAATAACCACTCCAAAATAAACGACATAGGACGTCACTCGAATATCTACCAATCCCACACACACACACACAATGAAAAGATGACAGATGGAAATCATTCACGCAGTAAACACACTCCATTCATATAAGCACAATTACTCTTTAGGGTAGCAATGATCAAGTCACATCGTGATAAATTAATCCGGTGTTCAAATTTCTATGCGGAAACAAATAGGACATGATTTGTTAGGTTAAATTACCCACTTAGTAGGTAGAAAATATCCGCGAAGCACAATTAGCAAGGTAAACACGATAAATTACTAAAATGGTAATTCAGTAGTACACTACACAAGCGTTAGTTTTCAAATAATGAATGATGATAATTTGGGAAATATTCAAGAACACGAAAACAGATAAGAATACCGGAAATTCACAGGATACAAGTTATCAATCAGAAAATCATCCAAGAGGTTCCCAAACGAACCCTCCACAAACACTTAACACAAGAGAAACGATAGATTCACTCACCAATCAGTAGTATGCGAAACAAGTTCAATTAAGGGTATTAATTTTTCACCAACGTTACACCTAACGAAAATATTTCAAGGAGAAAATTCACCAACTAACCAGGTTTAATTTGGGAAAGGTGAACGCGCCTAATACGTTTAGCAATCGGATCACTGACTAAGACAGATACTGGAGTTAGAAACTGTAATAAGGTACAGGGACCTTGATACCTGGGGGCAAGTTTTGCAGAAATCTTGTGGACAGCCTTGCTGATGGGATAACACTTTACATAGACCTGACCACCAACTTTCAATTTTGATGACTTTCTGACTTTATCGTACCTATTTTTAACCTTTTCATAAAACACATACAATTTTTTCTTCGCTTCATCCCAAATTTTTTGGACATCTTTAGGTTTAGACAATTCAGGCAACAGATCTACAATAGACAACAGATTGGACATAGGAGAATATGGAGTATAATAGGACATAAGGTCTATGGTGTCCTTCCATGAGATTCATGAGTAGCACAGTTAAAAGCGTGGGCCAGCCAATGCAAACAAGAATCCCATTTGCATTGTCTGTCGTGATGATATGCAATCAGAGTAGACCTTAAGTTTCTATTTAACCTTTCAGCATATGAAGGATTCGGATAATACGAAGTGGTAGTAACATGGGAGATGCACAATTCTAATAGATGTTTCCTGAAAGAATTACTAGTGAAGGAACTAGCATTGTCAGAAACCAGAAACTTGGGAGGACCGAAGGATGAGAAGATGGAATTTAGGCAGTTAATAGAAGTACGGGAGTTGGTGGACCTGGTGGGAAATATCCAGAACAATCTAGAGAAAGCATCAATACATACAATGATATGGGTGTTTCCTAGAGAAGAGCGGGGAAAGGGTCCAACGTAATCTATGGGGCGAGAGGCTTGGGACGATGACAGAAATCCAATTCTCTTGTTCAAGTTAGGCTACTAATGCCACAAGATTGGCAAGATTTTATCATCGTTCTAATGTCATGATCCATTTTATTCCAAATGAAAAACTGTCGAAGCTTTTGCCTGGTTTTGTAAGTACCTAGATGGCCACCGATGGGCGAAGAGTGATGGTACTTAAATATGATGGGTACAAGAACCTTTGGAACAAAGATTTTTAGATTACGGTCCTTCCGACCCCTACAACAAAGGACACCATTAGACAGAGAATAGGGTTTTCCTTCAGTACCATCATTAATTGCGTCTATGATCTTCTTCAATTCAGGATCCGACTTCCGATGATCTCCGAACTCATGATGTAATAGAGGAAACTCTGAAAGGATTGAGCCGACAGCAACAGCATTGACCTCAAGTTCTCCCACATTAGGGTTCAGTTCAGACTCGTCATTTCCTACGAACATCCTACTTAAACAGTCTGCAATGACATTCTCAGAACCTCTAATATGTCGAACGTTGAACTTGAAAGAAGAAATACGGAGCGCCCACCTGGTTATCCTTCCGATTCTTGGGCCTATTTATTACCCAAGAAAGAGCCTGATTGTCTGTTTCCAACTCGAAGTTCACATATTTAATGAGTGGTCCAACCTTTTCAAGAGCAAACAAGACTGCAAAACATTCTAGTTCATAGACAGAGTACTTGCTTTCCAAACTGTTCAGAGCTCTTGATACGTAGGCAATAGGTCTACGCCCACCATCATACTCCAGTAAGAGTACCCCAGCAATAGCTTTACTGGAAGCATCGGTTTGCACAAGAAATCGCTTGTCAAAATCAAGAATTGCCAATACCGGAGCATTGGTCAAGGCAGCTTTCTGAGAACCGAAGGCTCCTTGTTGGGCGTTACCCCAGGTGAACTTCACATCTCTGCTTCTAAGAAAATTCAAGGGAGCAGCAATTTCTGCAAAATTTGGAATGAATTTCCGAAAAAATTGACCATACCGATGAAGCGGGCAACACCTTTCACATCCCTAGGAGGTTTGAAGTCCCTGATACCCTGAGTTATAGACTGATCGATGGCAACACCATCTGAGGAAACCACGTGCCACAAGAAGGACATGCTAGGCTTTGCGAATGCAACCTTGATAGTTGACAGTAAGTCCAGCCTTCTTTAGGCGTACCAAAACTTCCCTAATATGTTCCAGATGTTCTTCGAGGGTGTTTGAAAAAATTACGAGATCGTCCATGTAGTTAAACAAAAACTTAAAATTTATCCAACAGAATGGAATTTAACAGTCTCGTTAACACTGAAGCGCCACAGCTCAAGCCGAACGGGTGACTTAGAAACTCATACAGGTTCCAATCGGTTATAAAAGCAGTGAGGGGAATAGGTTTCTTAGATAAAGGCACTTGGTAGTATGCTTGGTTCAAATCAAGAACGGTGAGAAATTTCGCCGCAGAAAACCATCCGAAACAAGTGTGGAGATCCGGCAAAGGGATAGATTGAAGTACTATCTTATTGTTGAGGACTCGATAGTCTATAACAGCACGAAAACCACCAGAGGGCTTAGGCACTAAGAATACCGGAGAAGCATATGGAGAGGTGGAAGATCTGATAACTCCATCTTTTTCCATCTGTTCCACAATCTTCTTCACGCTCTGCTACCAAAAACACTATCGCGTACTTTCGAGGAGGTATAGCACGATAGTATTTGCACGACCATGGGCAGTATAAACAAGGAAATTCTCAAACGAAAGTCGTGGCAACCCATGGAAAATACCAGGGCCCACCAAGGTCAGATGGATGAAGAATAAATAAATTACTACTAAGTAAAATAAGTTACTACTGACTAAAATAAAACCGATTTAAAGGAAATTAAGCATTTAATCAGAAATGAAATATTTTAGTCTTTCAGTAGTATAATTCTTTTGGAATAATAAGAGGAAAAATGTGCGAGATCTCGTTTTTAAAAGTAAAGAAAACCCTTAATCAGACCTTGGGATCCCAGAACTACACCTAGCAAATTACAGTAAGTTAATGCATCAGAAAGTAAAACTTGACTGTAGCACAAGCGGAGAAAACGGTTTCTTATGAGACTACCTCTGGTTACTTAAAGAGATAACTCAATATAATATTTCACCAGAACAAGTTCCATAAAGGATAACACTCAGGAATTCAATTAATTCAGAAATTAAGGATCTGCAAGAACGAAACATATAAGGAAATAAACATTAAACTCTTAACACAAATCTCGCGGTTGACTCAACAGTATTCCCATTCGCATAACAAATCAACATCATATCCTTGACAACCCCAAATAATACTCACTACAGAGAACGCCCGTCAGCTGTTAGCTCACAGCAATGTTTACAAGTGCAGTTTTAGTAACTGGGTCACATGACCGGGAAAGTAAATGGCTGCGCATCAACAACCGAGGTAGTCAAATGAACCGCTTTCTACTCACTAACTAACTTTTCTCCAGGATGAACCATTGACACACTCAAAAAATCAAAGACATTAAGAATAAACCCACCCATAATATAATGATTGAAAAATGCCATTTAGATGTCACAGTCAATGAATAACATCGGTTTTTGTAGTTACATCAAATTTGAATTTTAAGATGAAAAGCACAACATAACTTGTTTGAAATTAATTAATAGCTATAAACATTGCCAAAATCTTACATTAAAGAAACACCAATAACTTAAATGATATCGTTATTACGAAGTGATAATCTGTAACATCATGTCGAAACATATTCGTTTCATTAGAGAAAGATCATGCACATTATAATTTAGAATGTTTCCTCTTCGAAGGACCAAAAAGAGTTCCACTTTCAGTTAGCATGCATTTCCTCAAGTTAATCCAGTCCCCAGATCAAAATTTTGGGTTATCAGTACTTACAGACTCGCCGAACATATAATAAGGAAACAAAAGGAAACCCAGCCATTTTGGCTCTCGCCGGTTGGCGAGTAATTCATCCAGTCTCGGACACCATGACTCCTGCTTCTTCTTTACTTAATTTTCAATATATTTTTAAACAGCTGCGATGAGGACGAATCTATTCACGCCGACAACCTTCGACAATCACAATAATCAAAACAAAAAACGGAGATCATGAGAACAAGTTCAGTACTGTGAATGCCGCTAGATGGCAGTCCAATGCAGATAGCGAGTTTCACACAAGGTTAGCGCTCGCGTGAATCATGCAACCTACAAGTAGTTGCGGGTAAATGCAAAATCTTAAGTGACGTTCTAATACAATCAACAGAGTATGACGTTGGAAAGTTGACTTTGATTAGATTAGTCAATCATCAGGTACTCAGATAACTTTAAACTCCTCAAATATTGTCAGAAACTGGTGGCCTTCAGATTCATAAGAACGATATTAGGATCGCCGTTGATGCCTGATATTCCGAGGCAGAAGAGGAGCTGATATCATGGCTCCAAAACAACAAAGAGTGGAGTTGTATCAACAACACTGAAGAGATCGTCAATTTAAGTAAAGAAAGGTGTGTTTCCTCCAGGGAGATTGCCAAAGTCTGTTGGACACTTGAATATGATTTCGAATTGTAACGTTCGTGAAATAATGAAAAGTAAATAATTACAGATCCAGTCGCTTGTAGTTATTCCAAAAGTATTGATTTCAAACTAGGATTGTAGTTGACCTCGGAATTGCTGTATTCGTGGGTTGAAGAGGCCCGCTTGGGAGCGAGGGTTGGTGTCAAGTTACACTATCCGACCTTCCTTGGTCATCTCTTGATCTTCTCCGACAGTTCGCGATGCCTCGCGCCCTTCTTGGCCCTTGACCTTTTTGGCATATACTTCCACTTTTCCATTTGACTAGTGTAAATAGAGTTCCACTTCCTCCACGCGACTGCTGGCACGAGGGCACTCGTGGAGTCAGTGGGTACAAAAATAATGTACTCGGCCACAGTGCTGCTCAAGTTCAGTGTTGTCACTACACATGCAATATCCTGAATGATCCAGAAATTGCCATGCCGAATAAAATCAAAATAAACATTTAATTAACACTTAGAAGCCGTATCGGATCACCCGCAATGATCGCTATTTTACGTGAAAAGAAATTCTTATATCCTTCACGCATAACAAATAACAGCAAGTATTTCTTCACAAATCTATTCTTTTTATCGTCATCTTGTTACTGAATATTAATTTTAGCAATATCATTGCAGGAAAAGATTATTCCCTAAGTTTGTTGTCTTCATGTTTGCAGACGTTCTGCAAACTTTAAAAAAATGTTTGATTGCATTGGTAAGTAACTACAACACGTTAGTTGAATGAAAATAATCTACAATTAACTCGATGAAGAAGGTGAAATGCATCTTTAAAATGGTTTACGAAGTCTTGCTTAATTTTCTCATGCACTGAGAGTATTTTTACAATAATCCGACTCACTGACTTGTTTTCAGTTCTGCTGGTGGCGACGTGTGATGTTTTGATACCACACTCCTCCTCGCTCGCACCGCAGCAGTTTTATGAGCAGTACAGACGTCATGTTGATAATTGATATCACGTTTGTATAACATTGTGGCGTACTAACAACCGAAGAAAAGGACAATCAAGCAACTGGCAGCACAAGACCGCAGCCCAGGTCTTCGATTGCAGGCACTACCACAAAGGAGACAAGAGGCCAACCCAGCGCGAAATCACGCCGGCTACTTAGGGTAGGCATCGATAAAAACACAGGCACAGGACTGGGAGGCGATGGAATCTGGGCAGCACCAATGGTCAAAGAGGAACCTCAACAGAGGAGAGAGCAATTCGTGGGAAATACCCTAAGACACTAAATCGCTTTAACCAATGAAAATTTAGTAACTAAGAATATTTTTAAGAGGAGAGTAACACCCATAAATAATCCATAAAATTTAAAAGAAACAACAAAATGTAACTAAATAAATTAAATAAGAATAAGAAGAAATTAATACATTCACTGGAATAATATTAAATCGCAAATCGTGTAATACCTTTAAAATATATTTTACTCAAGAACTGCAGATCCTTTTTCAAAAGGAAACCTTTAAATCAATGGTCATATGACTACATTAGTTTGAGAGCTCTCAGTTAACCTTTTTAACGCGCAACCCCTTTTAGTAGGTCAAACATTTTCTACTAGAAGTTTGGAAGAGCACTGTAAATAACAACACCATTTAAAGGTCATACAAGAAATAATATTAGCAAAATAAACCAGAAGAGAAGAAGACACATCCCGACCACATGTGGCAGAAGGCGAAGTAGGAAACTAGAAATGTCGGCGGAATGTTAAAACAGGCTTATTTACACATCACACGTTAAACGAAAAATATATCGTAGCGATCACATTCCTTAAATCACTTCGCCAATGTTATTTAATAAGTCATCATCAATCACACCACACGAGCGTCTGATCCACAACGCTTCTCGAAACACAATCAGCTCGTAACGATGATGTAGACCTTATCAAATTGCGTCATATCTTATCAATACCCACTATCTCGACATAACAATGACAGGATGGAGGAACAACAACAAGAAACAGAATAAATCCATAACGTTAAAGCAAATTAAGCTCAGAATAGCACATCAAAGGAAACATATTAATAACAATAATAACCCAAGAAACTTAAGTTTGATTAGAACACATAGGAGAACGACCAATATAAATATAAGGAATGATAATAATATGCTACCAGGCCTTAACAGAGCCTAGAATATAACACTGAAAGAACACTTAATTACGGAGACCACAATGTTGTTTCAGTTTTAAGGCCGTCAAAGTACATACCAGATATCACCTTGAAATTTAGAGGGGAGTCATGTATAGCCGCTATCTTGCGGCCGCCATCTTGCGCAAGCGTCCATAGGGAGTCTCATCAGAACCTACGTATAGCAACCATCTTGCAGCCACCATCTTGCGCAAGCACACTTAAGGCATCTCATAAGGAGCCGTGTACAGCCCTCATCTTGTGAAAATGGCGTCAAGGAAGGCATCCGGCCGTAAAACTGAGATTAGGCCCTTCCATGAGGTTGGGATTGTTGCTTATTGCGCAAAAAGTGAGGTTACCCCCTCCAAGATAGCGGATGTAAGGTTAAGCACGCTCTCGTAGGCGTCAGGAAGGGCATCCCGCGGTAAAACTGAGATTAGGCCCTTCCATGACTTTAGGCTTGTTGTCTCGTGTGTAGAAAGTTAGGTTAAGCCCCTCCAAGATGGCGGATGTGAGGTTAGGCTCGCGCTCTTAGCCAGCGCGGTCAATGGGGCGGAAGCCTCAGCGGAGGGGCCCTCGGTGCCGGCGGCTGCAGAACCCTCCAGATATACTACTAGCTTGCATGGTTGTTAGGTAAATTTGTTTGCCCATCCGTCCGCACGTTACATCACACACAGCACTGTTGTTAGGTGACATTGTCTGATCATCCAACCACAGATTTGATCACAGCCTGCATGTTAGTTGGGTAACATTGTCTGGCCATCCACCAAGTGTTTACATTACATCCAGCACGGTTGTTTGGTAACATTGTCTGATCATCCATCCATATCTATGGATGCATTTTTGACTGGATGAATCATAAAAGTGAACTGTCTGTCCACCGGGCGAGTTGGCCGTGCACGTAGAGGCGCGCGGCTGTGAGGCTTGCATCCGGGAGATAGTAGGTTCGAATCCCACTATCGGCAGCCCTGAAGATGGTTTTCCGTGGTTTCCCATTTTCACACCAGGCAAATGCTGGGGCTGTACCTTAATTAAGGCCACGGCCGCTTCCTTCCAACTCCTAGGCCTTTCCTATCCCATCGTCGCCATAAGACCTATCTGTGTCGGTGCGACGTAAAGCCCCTAGCAAAAAAAAAAAAAAAAACTGGTCTCTCCTCTACTCGAAGCCGGACCTTGTGAAAAATAATGTACAGACCACTACCAATATTTGCACACCAGTGGTCTTAAAAGAGCATATCCAGAAGCAACGAAATTGATTAACCTCATTCTCACCATCGTGGCGTCTAGCGCTTCCGCTGAAAGAAGATTCTCGGCCTTAAAAAGGATACACACTTTGCAAAGAAACTCAAAAGTACAGAACAAGCTCTCTGCACTTTCTTTGATTGCGATTGAGAATGAATTTCTGAGTGACTTAATGAATAGGCCTAATTTCTACGATGCTGTGATAGACATTTAAGATGCGACAACATGCCGCCGTATTGACCTGAAGTACAAATAGAAAATTCTGAGGTAAGCCTTAAAGCTTTCTTAGAAATTAATTGTAAACTTTATATTCATGAGTAGCCTGGAATGATGTGAAATATTTTCTCTGAGTGCACGAGTTTCTGTGCTGTTGATGCTCACAAGTATTCAGTACATTATGTGCAATCATGTTGCAGAGGGGACTGGTATAACTAACTGTTAGTACGTCTGGAATTTAAACGAACCATTTAACAATGCCCCATGAAGTGCAATCTGTTAATTGTGGTACATCTAATATCTTGATTTCTACGGCTTTTATTGCTTGACTGCGCGGAGCGTTGACCTGTCTACTAGGGGAAATGATTACCGTCCACCCTAGTTAAGAGACTGACGTGTCTTTGGAGCCTCTACTTATCAGAACCTACCATGATAAGTCATCTGATTGTTAACACGCGGAGAACCCACGAATTTAAATATGTCTGACTGAGATATTTGCTATACAGCGCAATGGCGATGTGTGGTTAGTTCCTGTCGTATTGTATGTATTGTGTTATTATGAAAATGCCTCAAATTTGAAATTCCTCAGTCAAAATAATATTTGAAACATAATATTTACTGCCGCCATCTTGCGCAAGCACCCTTAAGTCGTCTCATAAGGAGCCATGAATAGCCGCCATCTTGGGCAAGCAACCTTAAGTCGTCTCATAAGGAGCCATGTACAGCCGCCATCTTGCGCAAGCACTCTTAAGTCGTCTCATAAGGAGCCATGTATAGCCGCCATCTTGCGCAAGCACTCTTAAGTCGTCTCACAAGGAGCCATGTATAGCCGCCATCTTGCGCAAGCACCCTTAAGTCGCCTGATAAGGAGCCATGTATAGCCGCCCTCTTGAGCAAGCACCCTTATGTCGTCTCATAAGGAGCCATGTATAGCCGCCATCTTGCGCAAGAACCCTTAAGTCGTCTCATAAGGAGCCATGTACAGCCGCCATCTTGCGCTAGAACCCTTAAGTCGACTCATAAGGAGCCATGTATAGCCGCCATCTTGCGCAAGCACTTTTAAGTCGTCTCATAAGGAGCCATGTATAGCCGCCATCTTGCGCAAGCACTATTAAGTCGTCTCATAAGGAGCCATGTATAGCCGCCATCTTGCGCAAGCACCCTTAAGTCGTCTCATAAGGAGCCATGTATAGCCGCCATCTTGCGCAAGCACTCTTAAGTCGTCTCATAAGGAGGCATGTATAGTCGCCACCTCGCGCAATCACCCTTAAGGGGTCTCGCAAGGAGCCATGTATAGCCGCCACCTTGCGCAAGAACCCTTAAGTCGTATCATAAGGAGCCATATATATACGCCACCTTGCGCAATCACGCTTAAGGCGTCTCATAAGGATGCATGTATAGCCGCCATCTTGCGCAAGAAACCTTAAGTCGTCTCATAAGGAGCCATGTATAGCCGCCACCTTGCTGCCGCCACCTTGCGCAAGGACCCTTAAGTCGTCTCATAAGGAGCCATGTATAGCGGCCATCTTGCGGCCGCCAACTTGCGCAAGCACCCTTAAGGTGTCTCATAAGGAGCCATGTATAGCCGCCACCTTGCGCAAGCACTCCTAAGTCGTCTCAAAAGGAGCCATGTATAGCCGCCATCTTGCGCAAGAACCCTTAAGCCGTATCATAAGGAGCCGTGTAAAGCCGCCATATTGCGCAAGCACCCTTAAGTCGTCTCATAAGGAGCCATGTATAGCCTCCACATTGCGCAAGCACCCTTAAGGCGTCTCATAAGGAGCCATGTATAGCCGCCACCTTGCGCAAGCACCCTCAAGTAGTCTCATAAGGAGCCATGTATAGCCGCCATCTGGCGAAAGCATTCTTAAGTCGTCTCATAAGAAGCCATGTATAGCCGCCATCTTGCGCAAGAACCCTTAAGTCGCCTCATAAGGAGCCATGTATAGCCACCACCTTGCGCAAGCACCCTTAAGTCGTCTCATAAGGAGCAATGTATAGCCGCCATCTTGCGCAAGCACCCTTAAGTCGTCTCATAAGGAGCCATGTATAGCCGCCATCTTGCGCAAGCACCCTTAAGTCGTCTCATAAGGAGCCATGTATAGCCGCCATCTTGCGCAAGGACTCTTATTTCGTCCCATAAGGAGCCATGTATAGCCGCCACCTTGCGCAAGAAATCTTAAGTCGTCTCATAAGGAGCCATGTACAGCCGCCACCATGCGCAAGAACCATTAAGTCGTCTCATAAGGACCCATGGATAGCCGCCACCTTGCGCAAGATCCATTAAGTCGTCTCATAAGGACCCATGTATAGCCGCCATCTTGCGTCCGCCACCTTGCGCAAGAACTCTTAAGTCGTCTCATAAGGACCCATGTATAGCCGCCATCTTGCGCAAGCAGCCTTAAGTCGTCTCATAAGGAGCCATGTATAGCCGCCATCTTGCGCAAAAACCATTAAGTCGTCTCATAAGGAGCAATGTATAGCCGCCACCTTGCGCAAGAACCTTTAAGTCGTCTCATAAGGAGCCATGTATAGCCGCCACCTTGCGCAAGCACCCTTTAGTCGTCTCATAAGGAGCCATGTATAGCCGCCATCTGGCGCAAGCATTCTTAAGTCGTCTCATAAGGAGCCATGTATAGCCGCCATCTTGCGCAAGAACGCTTAAGTCGTCTCATAAAGAGCCATGTATAGCCGCCACCTTGCGCAAGCACCCTTTAGTCCTCTCATAAGGAGCCAATTATAGCCGCCATCTTGCGCAAGCACTCTTAAGTCGTCTCATATGGAGCCATGTATAGCCGACATCTTGCGCAAGCACCCTTAAGTCGCCTGATAAGGAGCCATGTATAGCCGCCATCTTGCGCAAGCACCCTTATGTCGTCTCATAAGGAGGCATGTATAGCCGCCACCTTGCGCAAGAACCCTTAATGGGTATCACAAGGAGGCATGTACAGCCGCCATCATGCGCAAGCAACCTTAAGTCGTCTCATAAGGAGCCAAGTATAGCCGCCACCTTGCGCAAGCAACCTTAAGTCGTCTCATAAGGAGCCAAGTATAGCCGCAACCTTGCGCAAGCACCCATAAGTCGTCTCATAAGGAGCCATGTATAGCCGCCATCTTGCGCAAGCACTCTTAAGTCGTCTTATAAGGAGCCATGTATAGCTGCCATCTTGCGCAAGCACCCATATGTCGTCCCATAAGGAGCCATATATAGCCGCCATCTTGCGCAAGCACCCTTATGTCGTCTCACAAGGAGGCATATACAGCCGCCATCATGCGCAAGAACAAGTCGTCTCATAAGGAGGAAAGTATAGCCGCCATCCTGCGGCGGCCACCTTGCGCAAGCACCCTTAAGGCGGCTCATAAGGAGCCATGTATACCCGCCACCTTGCGCAAGATCCCTTAAGTCCTCTCATAAGGAGCCATGTATAGCCTCCACATTGCGCAAGCACCCTTAAGGCGTCTCATAAGGAGCCATGTATAGCCGCCACCTTGCGCAAGCACCCTCAAGTAGTCTCATAAGGAGCCATGTATAGCCGCCATCTGGCGAAAGCATTCTTAAGTCGTCTCATAAGAAGCCATGTATAGCCGCCATCTTGCGCAAGAACCCTTAAGTCGCCTCATAAGGAGCCATGTATAGCCACCACCTTGCGCAAGCACCCTTAAGTCGTCTCATAAGGAGCAATGTATAGCCGCCATCTTGCGCAAGCACCCTTAAGTCGTCTCATAAGGAGCCATGTATAGCCGCCATCTTGCGCAAGCACTCTTAGGTCGTCTCATAAGGAGCCATGTATAGCCGCCATCTTGCGCAAGCACCCTTAAGTCGTCTCATAAGGAGCCATGTATAGCCGCCATCTTGCGCAAGCACTCTTATTTCGTCCCATAAGGAGCCATGTATAGCCGCCACCTTGCGCAAGAAATCTTAAGTCGTCTCATAAGGAGCCATGTACAGCCGCCACCATGCGCAAGAACCATTAAGTCGTCTCATAAGGACCCATGGATAGCCGCCACCTTGCGCAAGATCCATTAAGTCGTCTCATAAGGACCCATGTATAGCCGCCATCTTGCGTCCGCCACCTTGCGCAAGAACTCTTAAGTCGTCTCATAAGGACCCATGTATAGCCGCCATCTTGCGCAAGCAGCCTTAAGTCGTCTCATAAGGAGCCATGTATAGCCGCCATCTTGCGCAAAAACCATTAAGTCGTCTCATAAGGAGCAATGTATAGCCGCCACCTTGCGCAAGAACCTTTAAGTCGTCTCATAAGGAGCCATGTATAGCCGCCACCTTGCGCAAGCACCCTTTAGTCGTCTCATAAGGAGCCATGTATAGCCGCCATCTGGCGCAAGCATTCTTAAGTCGTCTCATAAGGAGCCATGTATAGCCGCCATCTTGCGCAAGAACCCTTAAGTCGTCTTATAAGGAGACATGTACTGCCGTCAACTTGCGCAAGAACGCTTAAGTCGTCTCATAAAGAGCCATGTATAGCCGCCACCTTGCGCAAGCACCCTTTAGTCGTCTCATAAGGAGCCATGTATAGCCGCCACCTTGCGCAAGCTCTCTTAAGTCGTCTCATAAGGAGCAATGTATAGCCGCCATCTTGCGCAAGCACCCTTAAGTCCTCTCATAAGGAGCCAATTATAGCCGCCATCTTGCGCAAGCACTCTTAAGTCGTCTCATATGGAGCCATGTATAGCCGACATCTTGCGCAAGCACCCTTAAGTCGCCTGATAAGGAGCCATGTATAGCCGCCATCTTGCGCAAGCACCCATATGTCGTCTCATAAGGAGGCATGTATAGCCGCCACCTTGCGCAAGCACCCTTAATGGGTATCACAAGGAGGCATGTACAGCCGCCATCATGCGCAAGCAACCTTAAGTCGTCTCATAAGGAGCCAAGTATAGCCGCCACCTTGCGCAAGCAACCTTAAGTCGTCTCATAAGGAGCCAAGTATAGCCGCAACCTTGCGCAAGCACCCATAAGTCGTCTCATAAGGAGCCATGTATAGCCGCCATCTTGCGCAAGCACTCTTAAGTCGTCTTATAAGGAGCCATGTATAGCTGCCATCTTGCGCAAGCACCCATATGTCGTCCCATAAGGAGCCATATATAGCCGCCATCTTGCGCAAGCACCCTTATGTCGTCTCACAAGGAGGCATATACAGCCGCCATCATGCGCAAGAACAAGTCGTCTCATAAGGAGGAAAGTATAGCCGCCATCCTGCGGCGGCCACCTTGCGCAAGCACCCTTAAGGCGGCTCATAAGGAGCCATGTATACCCGCCACCTTGCGCAAGATCCCTTAAGTCCTCTCGTAAGGAGCCATGTATAGCCGCCATCCTGCGGCGGCCACCTTGCGCAAGAACCAGTAACTCGTCTCATAAGGAGCCATGTATAGCCGCCACCTTGCGGCCGCCACCTTGAGAAAGCACCCTAAAGGCGTCTCATAAGGACCCATGTATAGCCGCCATCTTGCGCAAGAACCCTTAAGTCGTCTCATAAGGACCCATGTACAGCCGTCATCCTGCACAAGAACCCTTATGGCGTTTCATAAGGAGCCATGTATAGCCCCCATCTTGCGCAAGCACTCTTAAGTCGTCTCATACGGAGCAATGTATAGCCGCCATCTTGCGCAAGCACTCTTAAGTCGTCTCATACGGAGCAATGTATAGCCGCCATCTTGCGCAAGCACCCTTAAGTCGTCTCATAAGGAGGCATGTATAGCCTCCACCTTGCTGCAGACATCTTGCGCAAGAACCCTTAAGTCGTCTCATAAGGAGCCATGTATAGCCGCCACCTTGCTGCCGCCACCTTGCGCAAGCACTCTTAAGTCGTCTCATAAAGAGCCATGTATAACCGCCACCTTGCGCAAGCACCCTTAAGTCGTCACATAAGGAGCCATCTATAGCAGCCAACTTGCGCAAGCACTCCTAAGGCGTCTCATAAGGAGCCATGTATAGTAGCCATCTCGCGTCCGCCACCTTGCGCAAGCACTCTTAAGTTGCCTCATACGGACCCATGTATAGCCGCCATCTTGCGCAAGCACCCTTAAATCGTCTCATAAGGAGCCATGTATAGCCGCCATCTTGCGCAAGAACCATTAAGTCGTCTCTTAAGGAGCCATGTACAGCCGCCACCCTGCGTAGGAACCAGTAAGTCGTCTCGTAAGGAGCCATGTACAGCCGCCATCTTGCGCAAGCACTCTTAATTCGTCCCATAAGGAGCCATGTATAGCCGCCATCTTGCTGCTGCCATCTTGCGCAAGCACTCTTAAGGCGTCTCATAAGGAGCCATATATTGCCGCCATCTTGCGCAAGCACCCATAAGTCGTCTCATAAAGAGCCATGTATAGCAGCCACGTTGCGCAAGCACCCTTAAGTCGTCTCATAAGGAACCATGTATAGCCTCCACCTTGCGCAAGCTCTTTTAAGTCGTCTCATAAGGAGCCATGTATAGCCTCCACCTTGCGCAAGCACACTTAAGTCGTCTCATAAGGAATCATGTATAGCCTCCACCTTGCGCAAGCACCGTTAAGTCGTCTCATAAGGAGGCATGTATAGCCTCCACCTTGCGCAAGCACCCTTAAGTCGTCTCATAAGGAGACATGTATAGCCGCCATCTGGCGCAAGCATTCTTAAGTCGTCTCATAAGGAGCCATGTATAGCCGCCTACTTGCGCAAGAACCCTTAAGTCGCCTCATAAGGAGCCATGTATAGCCGCCACCTTGCGCAAGCACTCTAATGTCGTCTCATACGGAGCAATGTATAGCCGCCATCTTGCGCAAGCACCCTTTAGTCGTCTCATAAGGAGATATGTATAGCCGCCATCTTGCGCAAGCAGTCTTAAGTCGTCTCATAAGGAGCCATGTATAGCCGCCATCTTACGCAAGCACCCTTAAGTCGTCTCATAAGGAGCCATGTATAGCCGCCATCTTGCGCATGCACCCTTAAGTCGTCTCATAAGGAGCCATGTATAGCCGCCATCTTGCGCAAGCAATCTTAAGTCGTCTCACAAGGAGCCATGTATAGCTGGCATCTTGCGCAAGCACTCTTAAGTCGTCTCATAAGGAGACATGTATAGCCGCCATCTGGCGCAAGCATTCTTAAGTCGTCTCATAAGGAGCCATGTATAGCCGGCATCTTGCGCAAGCACTTTTAAGTCGTCTCATAAGGAGCCATGTATAGCCGCCATTTTGCGCAAGCACTATTAAGTCGTCTCATAAGGAGCCATGTATAGCCGCCATCTTGCGCAAGCACCCTTAAGTCGTCTCATAAGGAGCCATGTATAGCCGCCATCTTGCGCAAGCACTCTTAAGTCGTCTCATAAGGAGGCATGTATAGTCGCCACCTCGCGCAATCACCCTTAAGGGGTCTCACAAGGAGCCATGTATAGCCGCCACCTTGCGCAAGCAACCTTAAGTCGTCTCATAAGGAGCCATGCATAGCCGCCATCTTACGCAAGCCCCCTTAAGTCGTCTCATAAGGAGGCATGTATAGCCGCCACCTTGCGCAATCACCCTTAAGGGGTCTCACAAGGAGCCATGTATAACCGCCATCTTGCGCAAGAAACTTAAGTCGTCTCATAAGGAGCCATGTATAGCTGCCACCTTGCTGCCGCCACCTTGCGCAAGGACCCTTAAGTCGTCACATAAGGAGCCATGTATAGCGGCCATCTTGCCGCCGCCAACTTGCGCAAACACCCTTAAGGTGTCTCATAAGGAGCCATGTATAGCCGCCACCTTGCGCAAGCACTCCTAAGTCGTCTCAAAAGGAGCCATGTATAGCCGCCATCTTGCGCAAGAACCCTTAAGCCGTATCATAAGGAGCCGTGTAAAGCCGTCATATTGCGCAAGAACCCTTAAGTCGTCTCATAAGGAGCCATGTGTAGCCGCCATATTGCGCAAGAACCCTTAAGGCGTCTCATAAGGAGCCATGTATACCCGCCACCTTGCGCAAGAACCCTTAAGTCGTCTCATAAGGAGCCATGTATAGCCGCCATCTTGCGGCCGCCACCTTGCGCAAGCACCCTTAATGCGTCTCATAAGGAGCCATGTACAGCCGCCATCTTGCGCAAGAACCTTTAAGTCGTCTCATAAGAGCCATGTATAGCCGCCATCTTGCGGTCGCCACCTTGCGCAAGAACACTTAAGGCGTCTCATAAGGAGCCATGTACAGCCGCCACGTTGCGCAGAAGCCCTTAAGTCGTCTCATAAGGAGCCATGTATATCCGCCATCTTGCGGCCGCCACCTTGAGCAAGCACCCTTAGCACGTATCATAAGGAGCCATGTATAGTCGCCACCTTGCGCAAGAACCTTTAAGTTGACTCATAAGGAGCCATGTATAGCAGCCACCTTGCGCAAGAACTCTTAAGTTGTCTCATAAGGAGCCATGTATAACCGCCATCTTTCGCAAGCACCCTTAAGTAGTCTCATAAGGAGCCATGTATACCCGCCATCTTGCCCAAGCACCCATAAGTCGTCTCATAAGGAGCCATGTATAGCAGCCACCTTGCGCAAGCACCGTTAAGTCGTCTCATGAGGAGCCATGTATAGCCTCCACCTTGCGCAAGCACTTTTAAGTCGTCTCATAAGGAGCCATGTATGGCCTCCACCTTGCGCAAGCACCCTTAAGTCGTCTCACAAGAAGCCACGTATAGCCTTGACCTTGCGCAAGCACCCTTAAGTCGTCTCATAAGGAGCCATGTATAGCCTCCACTTTGCGCAAGCACCCTTAAGGCGTCTCATAAGGAGCCATGTATAGCCGCCACCTTGCGCAAGCACCCTCAAGTAGTCTCATAAGGAGCCATGTATAGCCGCCATCTGGCGAAAGCATTCTTAAGTCGTCTCATAAGAAGCCATGTATAGCCGCCATCTTGCGCAAGAACCCTTAAGTCGCCTCATAAGGAGCCATGTATAGCCACCACCTTGCGCAAGCACCCTTAAGTCGTCTCATAAGGAGCAATGTATAGCCGCCATCTTGCGCAAGCACCCTTAAGTCGTCTCATAAGGAGCCATGTATAGCCGCCATCTTGCGCAAGCACTCTTAGGTCGTCTCATAAGGAGCCATGTATAGCCGCCATCTTGCGCAAGCACCCTTAAGTCGTCTCATAAGGAGCCATGTATAGCCGCCATCTTGCGCAAGCACTCTTATTTCGTCCCATAAGGAGCCATGTATAGCCGCCACCTTGCGCAAGAACTCTTAAGTCGTCTCATAAGGAGCCATGTACAGCCGCCACCTTGCGCAAGAACCATTAAGTCGTCTCATAAGGACCCATGGATAGCCGCCACCTTGCGCAAGATCCATTAAGTCGTCTCTTAAGGACCCATGTATAGCCGCCATCTTGCGTCCGCCACCTTGCTCAAGAACTCTTAAGTCGTCTCATAAGGACCCATGTATAGCCGCCATCTTGCGCAAGCAGCCTTAAGTCGTCTCATAAGGAGCCATGTATAGCCGCCATCTTGCGCAAAAACCATTAAGTCGTCTCATAAGGAGCAATGTATAGCCGCCACCTTGCGCAAGAACCTTTAAGTCGTCTCATAAGGAGCCATGTATAGCCGCCACCTTGCGCAAGCACCCTTTAGTCGTCTCATAAGGAGCCATGTATAGCCGCCATCTGGCGCAAGCATTCTTAAGTCGTCTCATAAGGAGCCATGTATAGCCGCCATCTTGCGCAAGAACCCTTAGGTCGTCTTATAAGGAGACATGTACTGCCGTCAACTTGCGCAAGAACGCTTAAGTCGTCTCATAAAGAGCCATGTATAGCCGCCACCTTGCGCAAGCACCCTTTAGTCGTCTCATAAGGAGCCATGTATAGCCGCCACCTTGCGCAAGCTCTCTTAAGTCGTCTCATAAGGAGCAATGTATAGCCGCCATCTTGCGCAAGCACCCTTAAGTCCTCTCATAAGGAGCCAATTATAGCAGCCATGTTGCGCAAGCACTCTTAAGTCGTCTCATATGGAGCCATGTATAGCCGACATCTTGCGCAAGCACCCTTAAGTCGCCTGATAAGGAGCCATGTATAGCCGCCATCTTGCGCAAGCACCCTTATGTCGTCTCATAACGAGGCATGTATAGCCGCCACCTTGCGCAAGCACCCTTAAGTCGTCTCATAAGGAGCCATGTATAGCTGCCACCTTGCTGCCGCCATCTTGCGCAAGCAAGCTTAATTCGTCTCATAAGGAGCCATGTACAGCCGCCATCTTGCGCAAGGACTCTTAAGTCGTCTCATAAGGGGCTATGTATAGCAGCCATCTTGCTGCCGCCATCTTGCGCAAGCACTCTTAAGTCGTCTCATAAGGAGCCATGTATAGCCGACATCTTGCGCAAGCACTCTTAAGTCGTCTCATGAGGAGCCATGTATAGCCGCCATCTTGCGCAAGACCCTTAAGTCGTCCCATAAGGAGGCATATATAGCCGCCATCTAGGGGCAAGCACTCTTAAGTCGTCTCATAAGGAGGCATGTATAGCCGCCACCTTGCGCAATCACCCTTAAGGGGTCTTACAAGGAGCCATGTATAGCCGCCACCTTGCGCAAGCAACCTTAAGTCGTCTCATAAAGATCCATGTATAGCCGCCATCTTACGCAAGCACCCTTAAGTCGTCTGATAAGGAGGCATGTATAGCCCCCACCTTGCGAAATCACCCTTAAGGGGTCTCACAAGGAGCCATGTATAACCGCCATCTTGCCTAAGAACCCGTAAGTCGTATCATAAGGAGAAATGTATAGCCGCCACCTTGCCCAATCACGCTTAAGGCGTCTCATAAGGAGCCATGTATAGACGCCATCTTGCGCAAGATACCTTAAGTCGGCTCATAAGGAGCCATGTATAGCAGCCACCTTGCTGCCGCCACCTTGCGCAAGAACCCTTAAGTCGCCTCATAAGGAGCCATGTATAGCCGCCATCTTGCGGCCGCCACCTTGCGCAAGCACCCTTAAGGCGTCTCATAAGGAGCCATGTATAGCCGCCATCTTGCGCAAGAACCCTTAAGTCGTCTCATAAGGAGCCTTGTATAGCCGCCATCTTGCGCAAGCACTCTTAAGTCATCTCATAAGGAGCCATGTATAGCCGCCATCTTGCGCAAGCACCCTTAAGTCGTATCATAAGGAGCCATGTATAGCCGCCATCTTGCGCAAGCACTCTTATGTCGTCCCATAAGGAGCCATGTATAGCCGCCACCTTGCGGAAGATCTCTTAAGTCGTCTAATAAGGAGCCATGTACAGCCGCCACCTTGCGCAAGAACCATTAAGTCGTCTCATAAGGACCCATGGATAGCCGCCACCTTGCGCAAGAACCATTAAGTCGTCTAATAAGGGCCCTTGTATAGCCGCCATCTTGCGTCCGCCACCTTGCGCAAGAACTCTTAAGTCGTCTCATAAGGACACATGTATAGCCGCCATCTTGCGCAAGCACCCTTAAGTCGTCTCATAAGTAGCCATGTATAGCCGCCATCTTGCGCAAGAACTATTAAGTCGTCTCATGATTAGCCATGTATAGCCGCCACCTTGCGCAAGAACCATTAAGTCGTTTCATAAGGAGCAATGTACAGCCGCCATCTTGCATAAGCACTCTTAAGTCGTCTCATAAGGAGCAATGTATAGCCGCCATCTTGCTGTCGCCATCTTGCGCAAGCACTCTTAAGGCGTCTCATAAGGAGCCATTTTTAGCCGCCATCATGCGCAAGCATCCATAAGTCGTCTCATAAGGAGCCTTGTATAGCCGCCATCTTGCGCAAGCACTCTTAAGTCGTCTCATAAGGAGCCATGTATAGCCGCCATCTTGCGCAAGCACTCTTAAGTCGTCTCATAAGGAGCCATGTATAGCAGCCACCTTGCGCAAGCACTCTTAAGACGTCTCATAAGGAGCCATGAATAGCCTCCACCTGGCGCAAGCACTTTTAAGTCATCTCATAACAAGCCATGTATAGCCTCCACCTTGCGCAAGCACCCTTAAGTCGTCTCATAAGGAGCCATATATAGCCTCCACCTTGCGCAAGCACCCTTAAGTCGTCTCATAAGGAGCCATGTATAGCATCCACCTTGCGCAAGCACCCTTAAGGCGTCTCATAAGGAGCCATGTATAGCCGACACCTTGCGCAAGCACCCTTAACTCGTCTCATAAGGAGCCATGTATAGCCGCCATCTGGCGCAAGCATTCTTTAGTCGTCTCATAAGGAGACATTTATAGCCGCCATCTTGCGCAAGAAAGCTTAAGGCGCCTCATAAGGAGCCATGTATAGCCGCCACCTTGCGCAAGCACTCTTAAGTCGTCTCATAAGGAGCCATGTATAGACGCCATCTTGCGCAAGATACCTTAAGTCGGCTCATAAGGAGCCATGTATAGCAGCCACCTTGCTGCCGCCACCTTGCGCAAGAACCCTTAAGTCGCCTCATAAGGAGCCATGTATAGCCGCCATCTTGCGGCCGCCACCTTGCGCAAGCACCCTTAAGGCGTCTCATAAGGAGCCATGTATAGCCGCCATCTTGCGCAAGAACCCTTAAGTCGTCTCATAAGGAGCCTTGTATAGCCGCCATCTTGCGCAAGCACTCTTAAGTCGTCTCATAAGGAGCCATGTATAGCCGCCATCTTGCGCAAGCACTCTTAAGTCGTCTCATAAGGAGCCATGTATAGCAGCCACCTTGCGCAAGCACTCTTAAGACGTCTCATAAGGAGCCATGAATAGCCGACACCTTGCGCAAGCACCCTTAACTCGTCTCATAAGGAGCCATGTATAGCCGCCATCTGGCGCAAGCATTCTTTAGTCGTCTCATAAGGAGACATTTATAGCCGCCATCTTGCGCAAGAAAGCTTAAGGCGCCTCATAAGGAGCCATGTATAGCCGCCACCTTGCGCAAGCACTCTTAAGTCGTCTCATAAGGAGCAATGTATAGCCGCCATCTTGCGCAAGCACCCTTAAGTCGTCTCATAAGGAGCTATGTATAGCCGCCATCTTGCGCATGCACTCTTAAGTCGTCTCATAAGGAGCCATGTATATCCGCCATCTTGCGCAAGCACCCTTAAGTCGTCTCATAAGGAGCCATGTATAGCCGCCATCTTGCGCAAGCACTCTTATGTCGTCCCATAAGGAGCCATGTATAGCCGCCACCTTGCGCAAGAACACTTAAGTCGCGTCATAAGGAGCCACGTACAGCCGCTACCTTGCGCAAGAACCATTAAGTCGTCTCATAAGGACCCATGTATGGCCGCCATCTCGCGTCCGCCACCTTGCGCAAGCACTCTTAAGTTGTCTCATACGGACACATGTATAGCCGCCATCTTGCGCAAGCACCCTTAAATCGTCTCATAAGGAGCCATGTATAGCCGCCATCTTGCGCAAGAACCATTAAGTCGTCTTTTAAGGAGCCATGTATAGCCACCACCTTGCGTAGGAACCAGTAAGTCGTCTCGTAAGGAGCCATGTACAGCCGCCATCTTGCGCAAGCAGTCTTAATTCGTCCCATAAGGAGCCATGTATAGCCGCCATCTTGCTGCTGCCATCTTGCGCAAGCACTCTTAAGGCGTCTCATAAGGAGCCATGTATTGCCGCCATCTTGCGCAAGCACCCATAAGTCGTCTCATAAGGAGCCATGTATATCAGCCACGTTGCGCAAGCACCCTTAAGTCGTCTCATAAGGAACCATGTATAGCCTCCACCTTGCGCAAGCTCTTTTAAGTCGTCTCATAAGGAGCCATGTATAGCCTCCACCTTGCGCAAGCACACTTAAGTCGTCTCATAAGGAGGCATGTATAGCCTCCACCTTGCGCAAGCACCCTTAAGTCGTCTCATAAGGAGACATGTATAGCCGCCATCTGGCGCAAGCATTCTTAAGTCGTCTCATAAGGAGCCATGTATAGCCGCCTACTTGCGCAAGAACCCTTAAGTCGCCTCATAAGGAGCCATGTATAGCCGCCACCTTGCGCAAGCACTCTAAAGTCGTCTCATACGGAGCAATGTATAGCCGCCATCTTGCGCAAGCACCCTTAAGTCGTCTCATAAGGAGATATGTATAGCCGCCATCTTGCGCAAGCACTCTTAAGTCGTCTCATAAGGAGCCATGTATAGCCGCCATCTTGCGAAAGCCCCCTTTAGTCGTCTCATAAGGAGCCATGTATAGCCGCCATCTTGCGCATGCACCCTTAAGTCGTCTCATAAGGAGCCATGTATAGCCGCCATCTTGCGCAAGCAATCTTAAGTCGTCTCACAAGGAGCCATGTATAGCTGGCATCTTGCGCAAGCACTCTTAAGTCGTCTCATAAGGAGACATGTATAGCCGCCATCTGGCGCATGCATTCTTAAGTCGTCTCATAAGGAGCCATGTATAGCCGGCATCTTGCGCAAGCACCCTTAAGTCGTCTCATAAGGAGCCATGTATAACAGCCACCTTGCGCAAGCACTCTTAAGTCGCCTCATAAGGAGCCATGTATAGCCGCCACCTTGCGCAAGCACTCTTAAGTCGTCTCATAAGGAGCCATGTATAGCTGCCATCTTGCGCAAGCAATCTTAAGTCGTCTCATAAGGAGCCATGTATAGCCGGCATCTTGCGCAAGAACCCTTAAGTCGTCTCATAATGAGCCATGTATAGCTGCCACCTTGCTGCTGCCATCTTGCGCAAACACTCTTAAGGCGTCGCATAAGGAGCCATGTATTGCCGCCATCTTGCGCAAGCACCCGTAAGTCGTCTCATAAGGAGCCATGTATAGCACCCACGTTGCGCAAGCACCCTCAAGGCGTCTCATAAGGAACCATGTATAGCCTCCACCTTGCGCAAGCTCTTTTAAGTCGTCTCATAAGGAGCCATGTATAGCCTCCACCTTGCGCAAGCACCCTTAAGTCGTCTCATAAGGAGCCATGTATAGCATCCACCTTGCGCAAGCACCCTTAAGGCGTCTCATAAGGAGCCATGTATAGCCGCCACCTTGCGCAAGCACCCTTAAGTCGTCTCATAAGGAGCCATGTATAGCCGCCATCTGGCGCAAGCATTCTTTAGTCGTCTCATAAGGAGACATATATAGCCGCCATCTTGCGCAAGAAAGCTTAAGGCGCCTCATAAGGAGCCATGTATAGCCTCCAACTTGCGCAAGCACCTTTAAGTCGTCTCATAAGGGGGCATGTATAGCCTCCACCTTGCGCAAGCACCCTTAAGTCGTCTCATAAGGAGGCATGTATAGCCTCCACCTTGCGCAAGCACCCTTAAGTCGTCTCATAAGGAGACATGTATAGCCGCCATCTGGCGCAAGCATTCTTAAGTCGTCTCATAAGGAGACATGTATAGCCGCCTACTTGCGCAAGAACCCTTAAGTCGCCACATAAGGAGCCATGTATAGCCGCCACCTTGCGCAAGCACTCTAAAGTCGTCTCATACGGAGCAATGTATAGCCGCCACCTTGCGCAAGCACCCTTAAGTCGTCTCATAAGGAGATATGTATATCCGCCATCTTGCGCAAGCACTCTTAATTCGTCTCATAAGGTGCCATGTATAGCCGCCATCTTGCGCAAGCACCCTTAAGTCGTCTCATAAGGAGCCATGTATAGCCGCCATCTTGCGCATGAACCCTTAAGTCGTCTCATAAGGAGCCATGTATAGCCGCCATCTTGCGCAAGCAATCTTAAGTGGTCTCACAAGGAGCCATGTATAGCTGGCATCTTGCGCAAGCACTCTTAAGTCGTCTCATAAGGAGACATGTATAGCCGCCACCTGGCGCAAGCATTCTTAAGTCGTCTCATAAGGAGCCATGTATAGCCGCCATCTTGCGCAAAAAACCTTTAAGTCGTCTCATAAGGAGCCATGTATAGCTGCCACCTTGCTGCCGCCATCTTGCGCAAGCACCCTTAAGTCGTCTCATAAGGAGCCATGTACAGCCGACATCTTGCGCAAGCACTCTTAAGTCGTCTCATGAGGAGCCATGTATAGCCGCCATCTTGCGCAAGCACTCTTAATTCGTGTCATAATTAGCCATGTATAGCTGCCATCTTGCGCAAGCACTCTTAAGTCGTCTCATAAGGAGCCATGTATAGCCGCCACCTTGCTGCCGCCATCTTGCGCAAGCACCCTTAAGTCGTCTCATAAGGAGCCATGTACAGCCGACATCTTGCGCAAGCACTCATAAGGCGTCTCATAAGCAGCCATGTATATTCGCCATCTTGCGCAAGCACCCTTAAGTCGTCTCATAAGGCGCCATGTATAACAGCCACCTTGCGCAAGCACTCTTAAGTCGCCTCATAAGGAGCCATGTATAGCCGCCACCTTGCGCAAGCTCTCTTAAGTCGTCTCATAAGGAGCCATGTATAGCTGCCATCTTGCGCAAGCACTCTTAAGTCGTCTCATAAGGAGCCATGTATAGCCGCCACCTTGCTGCCGCCATCTTGCCCAAGCACCCTTAAGTCGTCTCATAAGGAGCCATGTACAGCCGCCATCTTGCGCAAGCACTCTTAAGTCGTCTCATAAGGAGCCATGTATAGCCGCCATATTGCTGCCGCCATTTTGCGCAAGCACTCTTAAGTCGACTCATAAGGAGCCATGTATAGCCGACATCTTGCGCAAGCACTCTTAAGTCGTCTCATGAGGAGCCATGTATAGCCGCCATCTTGCGCAAGACCCTTAAGTCGTCGCATAAGGAGCCATATATAGCCGCCATCTTGGGCAAGCAATCTTAAGTCGTCTCATAAGGAGGCATGTATTGCCGCCACCTTGCGCAATCACCCTTAAGGTGTCTCACAAGGAGCCATGTATAGCCGCCATCTTGCGCATGCACTCTTAAGTCGTCTCATAAGGAGCTATGTATAGCCGCCATCTTGCGCATGCACTCTTAAGTCGTCTCATAAGGAGCCATGTATATCCGCCATCTTGCGCAAGCACCCTTCAGTCGTCTCATAAGGAGCCATGTATATCCGCCATCTTGCGCAAGCACTCTTATGTCGTCCCATAAGGAGCCATGTATAGCCGCCACCTTGCGCAAGAACACTTAAGTCGCGTCATAAGGAGCCACGTACAGCCGCCACCTTGCGCAAGAACCATTAAGTCGTCTCATAAGCACCCATGTATAGCCGCCATCTCGCGTCCGCCACCTTGCGCAAGCACTCTTAAGTTGTCTCATACGGACCCATGTATACCCGCCATCTTGCGCAAGCACCCTTAAATCGTCTCATAAGGAGCCATGTATAGCCGCCATCTTGCGCAAGAACCATTAAGTCGTCTCTTAAGGAGCCATGTATAGCCGCCACCTTGCGTAGGAACCAGTAAGTCGTCTCATAAGGAGCCATGTACAGCCGCCATCTTGCGCAAGCACTCTTAATTCGTCCCATAAGGAGCTATGTATAGCCGCCATCTTGCTGCTGCCATCTTGCGCAAGCACTCTTAAGGCGTCTCATAAGGAGCCATGTATTGCCGCCATCTTGCGCAAGCACCCATAAGTCGTCTCATAAGGAGCCATGTATAGCAGCCACGTTGCGCAAGCACCCTTCAGTCGTCTCATAAGGAACCATGTATAGCCGCCACCTTGCGTAAGCTCTTTTAAGTCGTCTCATAAGGAGCCATGTATAGCCTCCACCTTGCGCAAGCACACTTAAGTCGTCTCATAAGGAGGCATGTATAGCCTCCACCTTGCGCAAGCACCTTTAAGTCGTCTCATAAGGAGGCATGTATAGCCTCCACCTTGCGCAAGCACCCTTAAGTCGTCTCATAAGGAGACATGTATAGCCGCCATCTGGCGCAAGCATTCTTAAGTCGTCTCATAAGGAGCCATGTATAGCCGCCTACTTGCGCAAGAACCCTTAAGTCGCCTCATAAGGAGCCATGTATAGCCGCCACCTTGCGCAAGCACTCTAAAGTCGTCTCATACGGAGCAATGTATAGCCGCCATCTTGCGCAAGCACCCTTAAGTCGTCTCATAAGGAGATATGTATAGCCGCCATCTTGCGCAAGCACTCTTAAGTCGTCTCATAAGGAGCCATGTATAGCCGCCATCTTGCGCAAGCACCCTTAAGTCGTCTCATAAGGAGCCATGTATAGCCGCCATCTTGCGCATGCACCCTTAAGTCGTCTCATAAGGAGCCATGTATAGCCGCCATCTTGCGCAAGCAATCTTAAGTCGTCTCACAAGGAGCCATGTATAGCTGGCATCTTGCGCAAGCACTCTTAAGTCGTCTCATAAGGAGACATGTATAGCCGCCATCTGGCGCAAGCATTCTTAAGTCGTGTCATAAGGAGCCATGTATAGCCGCCATCTTGCGCAAGAACCCTTAAGTCGTCTCATAAGGAGCCATGTATACCTGCCACCTTGCTGCCGCCATCTTGCGCAAGCACCCTTAAGTCGTCTCATAAGGAGCCATGTACAGCCGCCATCTTGCGCAAGGACTCTCAAGTCGTCTCATAAGGGGCAATGTATAGCAGCCATCTTGCTGCCGCCATCTTGCGCAAGCACTCATAAGGCGTCTCATAAGCAGCCATGTATAGCCGCCATCTTGCGCAAGCACCCTTAAGTCGTCTCATAAGGAGCCATGTATAACAGCCACCTTGCGCAAGCACTCTTAAGTCGCCTCATAAGGAGCCATGTATAGCCGCCACCTTGCGCAAGCACTCTTAAGTCGTCTCATAAGGAGCCATGTATAGCCGATATCTTGCGCAAGCACTCTTAAGTCGTCTCATGAGGAGCCATGTATAGCCGCCATCTTGCGCAAGACCCTTAAGTCGTCGCATAAGGAGCCATATATAGCCGCCATCTTGGGCAAGCAGTCTTAAGGCGTCTCATAAGGAACCATATATAGACGCCACCTTCCGCAATCACCCTTAAGGGGTCTCAAAAGGAGCCATGTATAGCCGCCACCTTGCGCAAGCAACCTTAAGTCGTCTCATACGGAGGCATGTATAGCCGCCACCTTGCGCAATCACCCTCAAGGGGTCTCACAAGGAGCCATGAATAACCGCTATCTTGCGCAAGAACCCTTAAGTCGTATCATAAGGAGAAATGTATAGCCGCCACCTTGCCCAATCACGCTTAAGGCGTCTCATAAGGAGCCATGTATAGACGCCATCTTGCGCAAGATACCTTAAGTCGGCTCATAAGGAGCCATGTATAGCAGCCACCTTGCTGCCGCCACCTTGCGCAAGAACCCTTAAGTCGCCTCATAAGGAGCCATGTATAGCCGCCAACTTGCGGCCGCCACCTTGCGCAAGCACCCTTAAGGCGTCTCATAAGGAGCCATGTATTGCCGCCACCTTGCGCAAGATCCTTTAAGTCGCCTCATAAGGAGCCGTGTATAGCCACCATCTTGCGCAACTACTCTTAACGCGTCTCATAAGGTGCCATGTATAGCCGCCATCTTGCGAAAGAACCCTTAAGTCGTCTCATAAGGAGCCATGTATAGCCGCCATCTTGCGCAAGCACTCTTAAGTCGCCTCATAAGGAGCCGTGTATAGCCACCATCTTGCGCAACTACTCTTAACGCGTCTCATAAGGAGCCATGTATAGCCTCCACCTTGCGCAAGCACCCATAAGTCGTCTCATAAGGAGCCATGTATAGCACCCACGTTGCGCAAGCACTCTTTAGTCGTCTCATAAGGAACCATGTATAGCCTTCACCTTGCGCAAGCTCTTTTAAGTCGTCTCATAAGGAGCCATGTATAGCCTCCACCTTGCGCAAGCACCCTTAAGTCGTCTCATAAGGAGGCATGTATAGCCTCCACCATGCGCAAGCACCCTTAAGTCGTCTCATAAGGAGGCATGTATAGCCTCCACCTTGCGCAAGCACCCTTAAGTCGTCTCATAAGGAGACATGTATAGCCGCCATCTGGCGCAAGCATTCTTAAGTCGTCTCATAAGGAGCCATGTATAGCCGCCTACTTGCGCAAGAACCCTTAAGCCGCCACATAAGGAGCCATGTATAGCCGCCACCTTGCGCAAGCACTCCAAAGTCGTCTCATACGGAGCAATGTATAGCCGCCACCTTGCGTAAGCACCTTTAAGTCGTCTCATAAGGAGATATGTATAGCCGCCATCTTGCGCATTCACTATTAAGTCGTCTCATAAGGAGCCATGTATAGCCGCCATCTTGCGCATGCACCCTTAAGTCGTCTCATAAGGAGCCGTGTATAGCCGCCATCTTGCGCATGAACCCTTAAGTCGTCTCATAAGGAGCCATGTATAGCCGCCATGTTGCGCAAGCAATCTTAAGTCGTCTCACAAGGAGCCATGTACAGCTGGCATCTTGCGCAAGCACTCTTAAGTCGTCTCATAAAGAGACATGTATAGCCGCCATCTGGCGCAAGCATTCTTAAGTCGTCTCATAAGGAGCCATGTATAGCCGCCATCTTGCGCAAGAACCTTTAAGTCGCCTCATAAGGATCCATGTATAGCTGCCACCTTGCTGCCGCCATCTTGCGCAAGCACCCTTAAGTCGTCTCATAAGGAGCCATGTACAGCCGACATCTTGCGCAAGCACTCTTATGTCGTCTCATGAGGAGCCATGTATAGCCGCCATCTTGCGCAAGCACTCTTAATTCGTCTCATAAGGAGCCATGTATAGCTGCCATCTTGCGCAAGCTCTCTTAAGTCGTCTCATAAGGAGTCATGTATAGCCGCCACCTTGCTGCCGCCATCTTGCGCAAGCACCCTTAAGTAGTCTCATAAGGAGCCATGTACAGCCGACATCTTGCGCAAGCACTCATAAGGCGTCTCATAAGCAGCCATGTATAGCCGCCATCTTGCGCAAGCACCCTTAAGTCGTCTCATAAGGAGCCATGTATAACAGCCACCTTGCGCAAGCACTCTTAAGTCGCCTCATAAGGAGCCATGTATAGCCGCCAGCTTGCGCAAGCTCTCTTAAGTCGTCTCATAAGTAGCCATGTATAGCTGCCATCCTGCGCAAGCACTCTTAAGTCGTCTCATAAGGAGCCATGTATAGCCGCCACCTTGCTGCCGCCATATTGCCCAAGCACCCATAAGGTGTCTCACAAGGAGCCATGTATAGCCGCCATCTTGCTCAAGCACCCTTCAGTCGTCTCATAAGGAGCCATGTATATCCGCCATCTTGCGCAAGCACTCTTATGTCGTCCCATAAGGAGCCATGTATAGCCGCCACCTTGCGCAAGAACACTTAAGTTGCGTCATAAGGAGCCACGTACAGCCGCTACCTTGCGCAAGAACCATTAAGTCGTCTCATAAGGACCCATGTATAGCCGCCATCTTGCGCAAGAACCATTAAGTCGTCTCTTAAGGAGCCATGTATAGCCGCCATCTTGCGCAAGAACCATTAAGTCGTCTCATAAGGAGCCATGTATAGCCGCCATCTTGCGCATGCACTCTTAAGTCGTCTCATAAGGAGCCATGTATAGCCGCCATCTTGCGCAAGAACCATTAAGTCGTCTCATAAGGACCCATGTATAGCCGCCATCTCGCGTCCGCCACCTTGCGCAAGCACTCTTAAGTCGTCTCATACGGACCCATGTATAGCCGCCATCTTGCGCAAGCACCCATAAATCGTCTCATAAGGAGCCATGTACAGCCGCCATCTTGCGCAAGAACCATTAAGTCGTCTCATAAGGAGCCATGTATAGCCGCCATCTTGCGCAATAACCATTAAGTCGTCTCTTAAGGAGCCATGTATAGCCGCCACCTTGCGTAGGAACCAGTAAGTCGTCTCATAAGGAGCCATGTACAGCCGCCATCTTGCGCAAGCATTCTTAATTCGTCTCATAAGGAGCCATGTATAGCCGCCATCTTGCTGCTGCCATCTTGCGCAAGCACTCTTAAGGCGTCTCATAAGGAGCCATGTATTGCCGCCATCTTGCGCAAGCACCCATAAGTCGTCTCGTAAGGAGCCATGTATAGCCGCCACGTTGCGCAAGCACCCATAAGTCGTCTCATAAGGAGCCATGTATAGCCGCCATCTTGCTGCTGCCATCTTGCGCAAGCACTCTTATGTCGTCTCATAAGGAGCCATGTATAGCCGCCATCTTGCTGCTGCCATCTTGCGCAAGCACTCTTAAGGCGTCTCATAAGGAGCCATGTACAGCCGCCATCTTGCGCAAGAACCATTAAGTCGTCTCATAAGGAGCCATGTATAGCCGCCACCTTGCGTAGGCACCAGTAAGTCGTCTCATAAGGAGCCATGTACAGCCGCCATCTTGCGCAAGAACCATTAAGTCGTCTCTTAAGGAGCCATGTATAGCCGCCACCTTGCGTAGGAACCAGTAAGTCGTCTCATAAGGAGCCATGTATAGCCGCCATCTTGTGCAAGCATTCTTAATTCGTCCCATAAGGAGCCATGTATAGCCGCCATCTTGCTGCTGCCATCTTGCGCAAGCACTCCTAAGGCGTCTCATAATTAGCCATGTATTGCCGCCATCTTGCGCAAGCACCCATACGTCGTCTCATAAGGAGCCATGTATAGCAGCCACGTTGCGCAAGCACCCTTAAGTCGTCTCATAAAGAACCATGTATAGCCTCCACCTTGCGCAAGCTCTTTTAAGTTGTCTCATAAGGAGCCATGTATAGCCTCCACCTTGCGCAAGCACCCTTAAGTCGTCTCATAAGGAGGCATGTATAGCCTCCACCTTGCGCAAGCACCCTTAAGTCGTCTCATAAGGAGGCATGTATAGCCTCCACCTTGCGCAAGCACCCTTAAGTCGTCTTATAAGAAGACATGTATAGCCGCCATCTGGCGCAAGCATTCTTAAGTCGTCTCATAAGGAGCCATGTATAGCCGCGATCTTGCGCAAGCACCCTTAAGTCGTCTCATAAGGAGATATGTAAAGCCGCCATCTTGCGCAAGCACTCCTTGGTCGTCTGATAAGGAGCCATGTATAGCCGCCATCTTGCGCATGCACGCTTAAGTCGTCTCATAAGGAGCCATGTATAGCCGCCATCTTGCGCATGCACCCTTAAGTCGTCTCATAAGGAGCCATGTATAACCGCCATCTTGCGCAAGCAATCTTAAGTCGTCTCACAAGGAGCCATGTATAGCTGCCATCTTGCGCAAACACTCTTAAGTCTTCTCATAAGGAGACATGTATAGCCGCCATCTGGCGCAAGCATTCTTAAGTCGTCTCATAAGGAGCCATGTATAGCCGCCATCTTGCGCAAGATCCCTTAAGTCGTCTCATAAGGAGCCATGTATGGCTGCCACCTTGCTGCCGCCATCTTGCGCAAGCACCCTTAAGTCGTCTCATAAGGAGCCATGTACAGCCGCCATCTTGCGCAAGGACTCTTAAGTCGTCTAATAAGGGGCTATGTATAGCAGCCATCTTGCTGCCGCCATCTTGCGCAAGCACTCTTAAGTCGTCTCATGAGGAGCCATGTATAGCCGCCATCTTGCGCAAGACCCGTAAGTCGTCGCATAAGGAGCCATATATAGCCGCCATCTTGGGCAAGCACTCTTAAGTCGTCTCATAAGGAGGCATGTATTGCCACCACCTTGCGCAATCACCCTTAAGGGACAAGGAGCCATGTATAGCCGCCACCTTGCGCAAGCAACCTTAAGTTGTCTCATAAGGATCCATGTATAGCCGCCATCTTACGCAAGCACCCTTAAGTCGTCTCATAAGGAGGCATGTATAGCCGCCACCTTGCGCAATCACCCTTAAGGGGTCTCACAAGGAGCCATGTATAACCGCCATCTTGCGCAAGAACCCTTAAGTCGGATCATAAGGAGAAATGTATAGCCGCCATCTTGCTGCCGCCATCTTCCGCAAGCACTCTTAAGGCGTCTCATAAGGAGCCATTTATAGCCGCCATCTTGCGCAAGCATCCATAAGTCGTCTCATAAGGAGCCATGTATAGCAGCCACCTTGCGCAAGCACTCTTAAGACGTCTCATAAGGAGCCATGTATAGCCTCCACCTGGCGCAAGCACTTTTAAGTCATCTCATAAGAAGCCATGTATAGCCTCCACCTTGCGCAAGCACCCTTAAGTCGTCTCATAAGGAGCCATATATAGCCTCCACCTTGCGCAGGCACCCTTAAGTCGTCTCATAAGGAGCCATGTATAGCATCCACCTGGCGCAAGCACCCTTAAGGCGTCTCATAAGGAGCCATATATAGCCGCCACCTTGCGCAAGCACCCTTAAGTCGTCTCATAAGGAGCCATATATAGCCGCCACTTTGCGCAAGCACCCTAAAGTCGTCTCATAAGGAACCATGTATAGCCGCCATCTGGCGCAAGCATTCTTTTGTCGTCTCATAAGGCGCCGTGTATAGCCGCCATCTTGCGCAAGAAAGCTTAAGGCGCCTCATAAGGAGCCATGTATAGCCGCCACCTTGCGCAAGCACTCTTAAGTCGTCTCATAAGGAGCAATGTATAGCCGCCATCTTGCGCAAGCACCCTTAAGTCGTCTCATAAGGAGCTATGTATAGCCGCCATCTTGCGCATGCACTCTTATGTCGTCTCATAAGGAGCCATGTATATCCGCCATCTTGCGCAAGCACCCTTAAGTCGTCTCATAAGGAGTTATGTATAGCCGCCATCTTGCGCAAGCACTCTTATGTCGTCCCATAAGGAGCCATGTATAGCCGCCACCTTGCGCAAGAACACTTAAGTCGCGTCATAAGGAGCCACGTACAGCCGCCACCTTGCGCAAGAACCATTATGTCGTCTCATAAGGACCCATGTATAGCCGCCATCTCGCGTCCGCCACCTTGCGCAAGCACTCTTAAGTTGTCTCATACGGAACCATGTATAGCCGCCATCTTGCGCAAGCACCCTTAAATCGTCTCATAAGGAGCCATGTATAGCCGCCATCTTGCGCAAGAACCATTAAGTCGTCTCTTAAGGAGCCATGTATAGCCGCCACCTTGCGTAGGAACCAGTAAGTCGTCTAATAAGGAGCCATGTACAGCCGCCATCTTGCGCAAGCACTCTTAATTCGTCTCATAAGGGGCTATGTATAGCAGCCATCTTGCTGCCGCCATCTTGCGCAAGCATTCATAAGGCGTCTCATAAGCAGCATTGTATAGCCGCCATCTTGCGCAAGCACCCATAAGTCGTCTCATAAGGAGCCATGTATAGCACCCACTTTGCGCAAGCACCCTTAAGTCGTCTCATAAGGAACCATGTATAGCCTCCACCTTGCGCAAGCTCTTTTAAGTCGTCACATAAGGAGCCATGTATAGCCTCCACCTTGCGCAAGCACCCTTAAGTCGTCTCATAAGGAGGCATGTATAGCCTCCACCTTGCGCAAGCACCCTTAAGTCGTCTCATAAGGAGGCATGTATAGCCTCCACCTTGCGCAAGCACCCTTAAGTCGTCTCATAAGGAGACATGTATAGCCGCCATCTGGCGCAAGCATTCTTAAGTCGTCTCATAAGGAGCCAATATAGCGGCCTACTTGCGCAAGAACCCTTAAGTCGCCTCATAAGGAGCCATGTATAGCCGCCACCTTGCGCAAGCACTGTAAAGTCGTCTCATACGGAGCAATGTATAGCCGCCATCTTGCGCAAGCACCCTTAAGTCGTCTCGTAAGGAGATATGTATAGCCGCCATCTTGCGCAAGCACTCTTAAGTCGTCTCATAAGGAGCCATGTATAGCCGCCATCTTGCGCATGAACCCATAAGTCGTCTCATAAGGAGCCATGTATAGCCGCCATCCTGCGCAAGCAATCTTAAGTCGTCTCACAAGGAGCCATGTATAGCTGGCATCTTGCGCAAGCACTCTTAAGTCGTCTCATAAGGAGACATGTATAGCCGCCATCTGGCGCAAGCATTCTTAAGTCGTCTCATAAGGAGCCATGTATAGCCGCCATCTTGCGCAAGAAACCTTAAGTCGTCTCATAAGGAGCCATGTATAGCTGCCACCTTGCTGCCGCCATCTTGCGCAAGCACCCATAAGTCGTCTCATAAGGAGACATGTACAGCCGCCATCTTGCACAAGGACTCTTAAGTCGTCTCATAAGGGGCTATGTGTAGCAGCCATCTTGCTGCCGCCATCTTGCGCAAGCACTCATAAGGCGTTTTATAAGCAGCCATGTATAGCCGCCATCTTGCGCAAGCACCCTTAAGTCGTCTCATAAGGAGCCATGTATAACAGCCACCTTGCGCAAGCACTCTTAAGTCGCCTCATAAGGAGCCATGTATAGCTGCCACCTTGCGCAAGCACTCTTAAGTCGTCTCATAAGGAGCCATGTATAGCTGCCATCTTGCGCAAGCACTCTTAAGTCGTCTCATAAGGAGCCATGTATAGCCGCCACCTTGCTGCCGCCATCTTGCCCAAGCACCCTTAAGTCGTCTCATAAGGAGCCATGTACAGCCGCCATCTTGCGCAAGCACTCGTAAGTCGTCGCATAAGGAGACATGTATAGCCGCCATCTTGCTGCCGCCATTTTGCGCAAGCACTCTTAAGTCGTCTCATAAGGAGCCATGTATAGGCGACATCTTGCGCAAGCACTCTTAAGTCGTCTCATGAGGAGCCATGTAGAGCCGCCATCTTGCGCAAGACCCTTAAGTCGTCGCATAAGGAGCCATATATAGCCGCCATCTTGGGCAAGCACTCTTAAGTCGTCTCATAAGGAGGCATGTATTGCCGAAACCTTGCGCAATCACCCTTAAGGGGTCTCACAAGGAGCCATGTATAGCCGCCATCTTGCGCAAGCACCCTTAAGTCGTCTCATAAGGAGCTATGTATAGCCGCCATCTTGCGCATGCACTATTAAGTCGTCTCATAAGGAGCCATGTATATCCGCCATCTCGCGCAAGCACCCTTAAGTCGTCTCAAAAGGAGCCATGTATAGCCGCCATCTTGCGCAAGCACTCTTATGTCGTCCCATAAGGAGCCATATATAGCCGCCACCTTGCGCAAGAACACTTAAGTCGCGTCATAAGGAGCCACGTACAGCCGCCACCTTGCGCAAGAACCATTAAGTCGTCTCATATGGCCCATGTATACCCGCCATCTTGCGCAAGCACTCTTAATTCGTCCCATAAGGAGCCATGTATAGCCGCCATCTTGCCGCTGCCATCTTGCGCAAGCACTCTTAAGGCGTCTCATAATTAGCCATGTATTGCCGCCATCTTGGACAAGCACCCATAAGTCGTCTCATAATGAGCCATGTATAGCAGCCACGTTGCGCAAGCACCCTTCAGTCGTCTCATAAGGAACCATGTATAGCCTCCACCTTGCGCATGCTCTTTTAAGTCGTCTCATAAGGAGCCATGTATAGCCTCCACCTTGCGCAAGCACTCTTAAGTCGTCTCATAAGGAGGCATGCATAGCCTCCACCTTGCGCAAGCACCCTTAAGTATTCTCATAAGGAGGCATGTATAGCCTCCACCTTGCGCAAGCACCCTTAAGTCGTCTCATAAGGAGACATGTATAGCCGCCATCTGGCGCAAGCATTCTTAAGTCGTCTCATAAGGAGCCATGTATAGCCGCCATCTTGCGCAAGAACCCTTAAGTCGCCTCATAAGGAGCCATGTATAGCCGCCACCTAGCGCAAGCACTCTAAAGTCGTCTCATACGGAGCAATGTATAGCCGCCATCTTGCGCAAGCACCCTTAAGTCGTCTCATAAGGAGATATGTATAGCCGCCATCTTGCGAAAGCACTCTTTAGTCGTCTCATAAGGAGCCATGTATAGCCGCCATCTTGCGCAAGCAATCTTAAGTCGTCTCACAAGGAGCCATGTATAGCTGCCATCTTGCGCAAGCACTCTTAAGTCGTCTCATAAGGAGACATGCATAGCCGCCATCTGGCGCAAGCATTCTTAAGTCGTCTCATAAGGAGCCATGTATAGCCGCCATCTTGCGCAAGAACCCTTAAGTCGTCTCATAAGGAGCCATGTATAGCTGCCACCTAGCTGCCGCCATCTTGCGCAAGCACCCTTAAGTCGTCTCATAAGGAGCCATGTACAGCCGCAATCTTGCGCAAGGACTCTTAAGTCGTCTCATAAGGGGCTATGTATAGCAGCCATCTTGCTGCCACCATCTTGCGCAAGCACTCATAAGGCGTCTCATAAGCAGCCATGTATAGCCGCCATCTTGCGCAAGCACCCTTAAGTCGTCTCATAAGGAGCCATGTATAACCGCCACCTTGCGCAAGCACTCTTAAGTCGCCTCATAAGGAGCCATGTATAGCCGCCACCTTGCGCAAGCACTCTTAAGTCGTCTCATAAGGAGCCATGTATAGCTGCCATCTTGCGCAAGCACTCTTAAGTCGTCTCATAAGGAGCCATGTATAGCCGCCACCTTGCTGCCGCCATCTTGCCCAAGCACCCTTAAGTCGTCTCATAAGGAGCCATGTACAGCCGCCAGCTTGCGCAAGCACTCTTAAGTCGTCTCATAAGGAGCCATGTATAGCCGCAATCTTGCTGCCGCCATTTTGCGCAAGCACTCTTATGTCGTCTCATAAGGAGCCATGTATAGCCGACATCTTGCGCAAGCACTCTTAAATCGTCTCATGAGGAGCCATGTATAGCCGCCATCTTGCGCAAGACCCTTAAGTCGTCGCATAAGGAGCCATATATAGCCGCCATCTTGGGCAAGCACTCTTACGTCGTCTCATAAGGAGGCATGTATAGCCGCCACCTTGCGCAATCACCCTTAAGGGGTCTCACAAGGAGCCATGTATAACCGCCATCTTGCGCAAGAACCCTTAAGTCGTATCATAAGGAGAAATGTATAGCCGCCACCTTGCCCAATCACGCTTAAGGCGTCTCATAAGGAGCCATGTATAGACGCCATCTTGCGCAAGATACCTTAAGTCGGCTCATAAGGAGCCATGTATAGCAGCCACCTTGCTGCCGCCACGTTGCGCAAGAACCCTTAAGTCGCCTCATAAGGAGCCATGTATAGCCTCCACCTTTTTCAAGCACCCTTAAGTCGTCTCTTAAGGAGGCATGTATAGCCTCCACTATGCGCAAGCACCCTTAAGTCGTCTCATAAGGAGGCATGTGTAGCCTCCACCTTGCGCAAACACACTTAAGTCGTCTCATAAGGAGACATGTATAGCCGCCATCTGGCGCAGGCATTCTTAAGTCGTCTCATAAGGAGCCATGTATAGCCGCCATCTTGCACAAGAACCATTAAGTCGCCTCATAAGGAGCCATGTATAGCCGCCATCTTGCGCAAGCACTTTTATGTCGCCTCATAAGGAGCCATGTATAGCCGCCATCTTGCGCAAGCACTCTTAAAGCGTCTCATAAGGAGCCATGTATAGCCGCCATCCTGCGCAAACACTCTTAAGTCGTCTCATACGGAGGCATGTATAGCCGCCATCTTGCGCAAGCACCCTTAAGGGGTCTCACAAGGAGGCATGTACAGCCGCTACCTTGCGCAAGCAACCTTAAGTCGTCTCATAAGGAGCCAAGTATAGCCGCCACCTTGCGAAAGCACCCTTATGTCGTCCCATAAGGAGTCATATATAGCCGCCATCTTGCGCAAGCACCCTTATGTCGTCTCACAAGGGGGCATGTACAGCCGCCATCATGCGCAAGAAACCTTAAGTCGTCTCATAAGGGGCAAAGTATAGCCGCCATCTTGCGGCCGCCACCTTGCGCAAGCACCCTGAAGGCGGCTCATATGGAGCCATGTAAACCCGCCACATTGCGCAAGATCCCTTAAGTCTTCTCATAAGGTGCCATGTACAGCCGCCATCTTGCGCAAGCACTCTTAAGTCGTCTCATAAGGACCCATGTACAGCCGCCACCTTGCGCATGAACCAGTAAGTCGTCTCATGGGAGCCATGTATAGCCGCCATCTTGCAGCCGCCACCTTGCGCAAGCACCCTTAAGGCGTCTCATAAGGACCAATGTATAGCCGCCTTCTTGCGCAAGAACCCTTAAGTCGTCTCATAAGGACCCATGTACAGCCGCCATCTTGCGCAAGAACCCTTAAGCCGTTTCACAAGGAGCCATGTATAGCCGCAATCTTGCGCAAGCACTCTTAAGTCGTCTCATATGAAGCCATATATAGCCGTCAACGTGCGCAAGACCCATTAACTCGTCTCATAACGAGCCATGTATATCTGCCATCTTGCGCAAGAACCATTAATTCGTCTCATAAGGAGCCTTGTATAGCCGCCATCTTGCGCAAGAACCATTAAGTCGTCTCATAAGGACCCATGTACAGCCGCCACCTTGCGCAAGAACCATTAAGTCGTCTCATAAGGAGCCTTGTATAGCCGCCATCTTGCGCAAGCACCCTTAAGGCGTCTCATAAGGACCCATGTATAGCCGCCATCTTGCGCAAGAACCCTTAAGTCGTCTCGTAAGGACCCATGTACAGCCGCCATCTTGCGCAAGAACCCTTAAGTCGTTTCATAAGGAGCCATGTATAGCCGCAATCTTGCGCAAGCACTCTTAAGTCGTCTCATAAGGAGCCATATATAGCCGTCAACGTGCGCAAGACCCATTAACTCCTCTCATAAGGAGCCATGTATAGCCGCCAAGTTGCGCAAGAACCATTAAGTCGTCTCATAAGGAGCCTTGTATAGCCGCCATCTTGCGCAAGCACCTTTTTAAAGCCCCTCATAAGGAGCCATGTATTACCGCCATCTTGCGCAATCACCCTTAAGTAGTCTCATAAGGAGCCATGTATAGCCGCCACCTTGCGCAAGAACCATTAAGTCGTCTCATAAGAACCCATGTGTAGCCGCCATCTCGCGTCCGCCACCTTGCGCAAGCACTCTTAAGTTGTCTCATAAGGACCCATGTATATCCGCCATCTTGCACAAGCACCCTTAAATCGTCTCATAAGGAGCCATGTATAGCCGCCATCTTTCGCAAGAACCATTAAGTCGTCTCTTAAGGAGCCATGTATAGCTGCCACCTTGCGTAGGAACCAGTAAGTCGTCTCATAAGGAGTCATGTATTGCCGCCATCTTGCGCGAGCACTCTTAATTCGTCCCATAAGGAATCATGTATAGCCGCCATCTTGCTGCTGCCATCTTGCGCAAGCACTCTTAAGGCATCTCATAAGGAGCCATGTATTGCCGCCATCTTGCGCAAGCACCCATAGGTCGTCTCATAAGGGGCCATGTATAGCAGCCACGTTGCGCAAGCACCCTTAAGTCGTCTCATAAGGAGCCATGTATAGCCGCCACCTTGCGCAAGCACCCTTAAGTCGTCTCATAAGGAGGCATGTATAGCCTCCACCTTGCGCAAGCACCCTTAAGTCGTCTCATAAGGAGGCATGCATAGCCTCCACCTTGCGCAAGCACCCTTAAATCGTCTCATAAGGAGACATGTATAGCCGCCATCTTGCGCATGCACCCTTAAGTCGTCTCATAAGGAGCCATGTATAGCCGCCATCTTCCGCAAGCAATCTTAAGTCGTCTCACAAGGAGCCATGTATAGCTGCCATCTTGCGCAAGCACTCTTAAGTCGTGTCATAAGGAGACATGTATAGCCGCCATCTGGCGCAAGCATTCTTAAGTCGTCTCATAAGGAGCTATGTATAGCCGCCATCTTCCGCAAGAACCCTTAAGTCGTCTCATAAGGAGCCATATATAGCTGCCACCTTGCTGCCGCCATCTTGCGCAAGCACCCTTAAGTCGTCTCATAAGGAGCCATGTACAGCCGCCATCTTGCGCAAGGACTCTTAAGTCTTCTCATAAGGGGCTATGTATACGAGCCATCTTGCTGCCGCCATCTTGCGCAAGCACTCATAAGGCGTCCCATAAGCAGCCATGTATAGCCGCCATCTTGCGCAAGCACCCTTAAGTCGTCTCATAAGGAGCCATGTATAACAGCCACCTTGCGCAAGCACTCTTAATTCGCCTCATAAGGGGCCATGTATAGCCGCCACCTTGCGCAAGCACTCATAAGTCGTCTCACAAGGAGCCATGTATAGCTGCCATCTTGCGCAAGCACTCTTAAGTCGTCTCATAAGGAGCCATGTATAGCCGCCACCTTGCTGCCGCCATCTTGCCCAACCACCCTTAAGTCGTCTCCTAAGGAGCCATGTCTAGACGCCATCTTGCGCAAGATACCTTAAGTCGGCTCATAAGGAGCCATGTATAGCAGCCACCTTGCTGCCGCCACCTTGCGCAAGAACCCTTAATTCGCCTCATAAGGAGCCATGTATAGCCGCCATCTTGCGGCCGATACCTTGCGCAAGCACCCTTAAGGCGTCTCATAAGGAGCCGTGTATAGCCGCCACCTTGCGCAAGAACCTTTAAGTCGCCTCATAAGGAGCCGAGTATAGCCACCATCTTGCGCAACTACTCTTAACGCGTCTCATAAGGTGCCATGTATAGCCGCCATCTTGCGCAAGAACCCTTAAGTCGTCTCATAAGGAGCCATGTATAGCCGCCATCTTGCGCAAGCACTCTTAAGTCGTCTCATAAGGAGCCATGTATAGCCGCCATCTTGCGCAAGCAACCTTAAGTCGTCTCATAAGGAGCCATGTATAGCCGCCATCTTGCGCAAGCACTCTTATGTCGTCCCATAAGGAGCCATGTATAGCCGGCACCTTGCGCAAGAACTCTTAAGTCGTCTAATAAGGAGCTATGTACAGCCGCCACCTTGCGCAAGCACCCTTAAGTCGTCTCATAAGTAGCCTTGTATAGCCGCCATCTTGCGCAAGAACCATTAAGTCGTCTCATGAGGAGCCATGTATAGCCGCCACCTTGCGCAAGAACCATTAAGTCGTCTCATAAGGAGCCATGTATAGCCGCCATTTTGCTGCCGCCATCTTCCGGCAGCACTCTTAAGGCGTCTCATAAGGAGCCATTTATAGGCGCCATCATGCGCAAGCATCCATAAGTCGTCTCATAAGGAGCCATGTATAGCAGCCACCTTGCGCAAGCAGTCTTAAGACGTCTCATAAGGAGCCATGTATAGCCTCCACCTGGCGCAAGCACTTTTAAGTCATCTCATATGAAGCCATGTATAGCCTCCACCTTGCGCAAGCACCCTTAAGTCGTCTCATAAGGAGCCATATATAGCCTCCACCTTGCGCAAGCACCCTTAAGTCCTCTCATAAGGAGCCATGTATAGCATCCACCTTGCGCAAGCAACCTTAAGGCGTCTCATGAGGAGCCATGTATAGCCGCCATCTGGCGCAAGCATTCTTTAGTCGTCTCATAAGGAGCCATGTATAGCCGCCATCTCGCGCAAGAAAGCTTAAGGCGCCTCATAAGGAGCCATGTATAGCCGCCACCTTGCGCAAGCACTCTTAAGTCGTCTCATAAGGAGCAATGTATAGCCGCCATCTTGCGCAAGCACCCTTAAGTCGTCTCATAAGGAGCTATGTAATGCCGCCATCTTGCGCATGCACTCTTAAGTCGTCTCATAAGGAGCCATGTATATCCGCCATCTTGCGCAAGCACCCTTAAGTCGTCTCATAAGGAGCCATGTATAGCCGCCATCTTGCGCAAGCACTCTTATGTCGTCCCATAAGGAGCCATGTATAGCCGCCACCTTGCGCAAGAACACTTAAGTCGCGTCATAATGAGCCACGTATAGCCGCCACCTTGCGCAAGAACCATTAAGTCGTCTCATAAGGACCCATGTATACCCGCCAACTCGCGTCCGCCACCTTGCGCAAGCACTCTTAAGTTGTCTCATACGGAACCATGTATAGCCGCCATCTTGCGCAAGCACCCTTAAATCGTCTCATAAGGAGCCATGTATAGCCGCCAATTTGCGCAAGAACCATTAAGTCGTCTCGTAAGGAGCCATGTATAGCCGCCATCTTGCGCAAGCACCCATAAGTCGTCTCATAAGGAGCCATGTATAGCCGCCACCTTGCGCAAGAACACTTAAGTCGCGTCATAAGGAGCCACGTACAGCCGCCACCTTGCGCAAGAACCATTAAGTCGTCTCATAAGGACCCATGTATAGCCGCCGTCTCGCGTCCGCCACCTTGCGCAAGCACTCTTAAGTTGTCTCATACGGAACCATGTATAGCCGCCACCTTGCGTATGAACCATAAGTCGTCTAATAAGGAGCCATGTACAGCCGCCATCTTGCCCAAGCACTCTTAAGGCGTCTCATAAGGAGCCATGTATTGCCGCCATCTTGCGCAAGCACCCATAAGTCGTCTCATAAGGAGCCATGTATAGCACCCACGTTGCGCAGGCACCCTTAAGTCGTCTCATAAGGAACCATGTATAGCCTCCACCTTGCGCAAGCTCTTTTAAGTCGTCTCATAAGAAGCCATGTATAGCCTCCACCTTGCGCAAGCACCCTTAAGTCGTCTCATAAGGAGGCATGTATAGCCTCCACCTTGCGCAAGCACCCTTAAGTCGTCTCATAAGGAGGCATGTATAGCCTCCACCTTGCGCAAGCACCCTTAAGTCGTCTCATAAGGAGACATGTATAGCCGCCATCTGGCGCAAGCATTCTTAAGTCGTCTCATAAGGAGCCATGTATAGCCGCCTACTTGCGCAAGAACCCTTGAGTCGCCACATAAGGAGCCATGTATAGCCGCCATCTTGCGCAAGCACCCTTAAGTCGTCTCATAAGGAGCCATGTATAGCCGCCATCTTGCGCATGAACCCTTAAGTCGTCTCATAAGGAGCCATGTATAGCCGCCATCTTGCGCAAGCAATCTTAAGTCGTCTCACAAGGAGCCATGTATAGCTGGCATCTTGCGCAAGCACTCTTACGTCGTCTCATAAGGAGACATGTATAGCCGCCATCTGGCGCAAGCATTCTTAAGTCGTCTCATAAGGAGCCATGTATAGCCGCCATCTTGCGCAAGAAACTTTCAGTCGTCTCATAAGGAGCCATGTATAGCTGCCACCTTGCTGCCGCCATCTTGCGCAAGCACCCTTATGTCGTCTCGTATGGAGCCATGTACAGCCGACATCTTGCGCAAGCACTCTTAAGTCGTCTCATGATGAGCCATGTATAGCCGCCATCTTGCGCAAGCACTCTTAATTCGTCTCATAAGGAGCCATGTATAGCTGCCATCTTGCGCAAGCACTCTTAAGTCGTCTCATAAGGAGCCATGTATAGCCGCCACCTTGCTGCCGCCATCTTGCGCATGCACCCTTAAGTCGTCTCATAAGGAGCCATGTACAGCCGACATCTTGCGCAAGCACTCATAAGGTGTCTCATAAGCAGCCATGTATAGCCGCCATCTTGCGCAAGCACCCTTAAGTCGTCTCATAAGGAGCCATGTATAACAGCCACCTTGCGCAAGCACTCTTAGGTCGCCTCATAAGGAGCCATGTATAGCCGCCACCTTGCGCAAGCTCTCTTAAGTCGTCTCATAAGGAGCCATGTATAGCTGCCGTCTTGCGCAAGCACTCTTAAGTCGTCTCATAAGGAGCCATGTATATCCGCCACCTTGCTGCCGCCATCTTGCCCAAGCACACTTAAGTCGTCTCATAAGGAGCCATGTACAGCCGCCATCTTGCGCAAGCACTCGTAAGTCGTCTCATAAGGAGCCATGTATAGCCGCCATCTTGCTGCCGCCATTTTGCGCCAGCACTCTTAAGTCGACTAATAAGGAGCCATGTATAGCCGACATCTTGCGCAAGCACTCTTAAGTCGTCTCATGAGGAGCCATGTATAGCCGCCATCTTGCGCAAGCACCCTTAAGTCGCCTCATAAGGAGGCATGTCTTGCCGCCACCTTGCGCAATCACCCTTAAGGTGTCTCACAAGGAGCCATGTATAGCCGCCATCTTGCGCAAGCACCATTAAGTCGCCTCATAAGGAGCTATGTATAGCCGCCATCTTGCGCATGCACTCTTAAGTCGTCTCATAAGGAGCCATGTATATCCGCCATCTTGCGCAAGCACCCTTCAGTCGTCTCATAAGGAGCCATGTATAGCCGCCATCTTGCGCAAGCACTCTTATGTCGTCCCATAAGGAGCCATGTATAGCCGCCACCTTGCGCAAGAACACTTAAGTCGCGTCATAAAGAGCCACGTACAGCCGCCACCTTGCGCAAGAAACATTAAGTCGTCTCATAAGGACCCATGTATAGCCGCCATCTCGCGTCCGCCACCTTGCGCAAGCACTCTTAAGTTGTCTCATACGGACCCATGTATAGCCGCCATCTTGCGCAAGCACCCATAAATCGTCTCATAAGGAGCCATGTATAGCCGCCATCTTGCGCAAGAACCATTAAGTCGTCTCTTAAGGAGCCATGTATAGCCGCCACCTTGCGTAGGAACCAGTAAGTCGTCTCATAAGGAGCCATGTACAGCCGCCATCTTGCGCAAGCACTCTTAATTCGTCCCATAAAGAGCCATGTATAGCCGCCATCTTGCTGCTGCCATCTTGCGCAAGCACTCTTAAGGCGTCTCATAATTAGCCATGTATTGCCGCCATCTTGCGCAAGCACCCATAAGTCGTCTCATAAGGAGCCATGTATAGCAGCCACGTTGCGCAAGCACCCTTAAGTCGTCTCATAAGGAACCATGTATCGCCTCCACCTTGCGCAAGCTCTTTTAAGTCGTCTCATAAGGAGCCATGTATAGCCTCCACCTTGCGCAAGCACCCTTAAGTCGTCTCATAAGGAGGCATGTATAGCCTCCACCTTGCGAGAGCACCCTTAAGTCGTCTCATAAGGAGGCATGTATAGCCTCCACCTTGCGCAAGCACCCTTAAGTCGTCTTATAAGGAGCCATGTATAGCCGCCATCTTGCGCAAGAACCCTTAAGTCGTCTCATAAGGAGCCATGTATAGCTGCCACCTTGCTGCCGCCATCTTGCGCAAGCACCCTTAAGTCGTCTCATAAGGAGCCATGTACAGCCGCCATCTTGCGCAAGGACTCTTAAGTCGTCTCATAAGGGGCTATGTATAGCAGCCATCTTGCTGCCGCCATCTTGCGCAAGCACTCATAAGGCGTCTCATAAGCAGCCATGTATAGCCGCCGTCTTGCGCAAGCACCCTTAAGTCGTCTCATAAGGAGCCATGTGTAACAGCCACCTTGCGCAAGCACTCTTAAGTCGCCTCATAAGGAGCCATGTATAGCCGCCACCTTGCGCAAGCACTCTTAAGTCGTCTCATAAGGAGCCATGTATAGCTGCCATCTTGCGCAAGCACTCTTAAGTCGTCTCAGAAGGAGCCATGTATAGCCGCCACCTTGCTGCCACCATCTTGCCAAAGCACCCTTAAATCGTCTCATAAGGAGCCATGTACAGCCGCCATCTTGCGCAAGCACTCTTAAGTCGTCTCATAAGGAGGCATGTATAGCGGCCATCTTGCTGCCGCCATTTTCGCAAGCACTCTTAAGTCGTCTCATAAGGAGCCATGTATAGCCGACATCTTGCGCAAGCACTCTTAAGTCGTCTCATGAGGAGCCATGTATAGCCGCCATCTTGCGCAAGACCCTTAAGTCGTCGCATAAGGAGCCATATATAGCCGCCATCTTGGGCAAGCACTCTTAAGTCGTCTCATAAGGAGGCATGTATTGCCGCCACCTTGCGCAATCACCCTTAAGGGGTCTCACAAGGAGCCATGTATAGCCGCCACCTTGCGCAAGCAACATTAAGTCGTCTCATAAGGATCCATGTATAGCCGCCATCTTACGCAAGCACCCTTAAGTCGTCTCATAAGGAGGCATGTATAGCCGCCACCTTGCGCAATCACCCTTAAGGGGTCTCACAAGGAGCCATGTATAACCGCCATCTTGCGCAGGAACCCTTAAGTCGTATCATAAGGAGAAATGTATAGCCGCCATCTTGCTGCCGCCATCTTCCGCAAGCACTCTTAAGGTGTCTCATAAGGAGCCATTTATAGCCGCCATCATGCGCAAGCACTCTTAAGACGTCTCATAAGGAGCCATGTATAGCCTCCACCTGGCGCAAGCACTTTTAAGTCATCTCATAAGAAGCCACGTATAGCCTCCACCATGCGCAAGCACCCTTAAGTCTTCTCATAAGGAGCCATATATAGCCTCCACCTTGCGCAAGCACCCTTAAGTCGTCTCATAAGGAGCCATGTATAGCATCCACCTTGCGCAAGCACCCTTAAGGCGTCTCATAAGGAGCCATATATAGCCGCCACCTTGCGCAAGCACCCTTAAGTCGTCTCATAAGGAGCCATATATAGCCGCAACCTTACGCAAGCACCCTTTAGTCGTCTCATAAGGAGCCATGTATAGCCGCCATCTGGCGCAAGCATTCTTTAGTCGTCTCATAAGGAGCCATGTATAGCCGCCATCTTGCGCAAGAAAGCTTAAGGCGCCTCATAAGGAGCCATGTATAGCCGCCACCTTGCGCAAGAACCATTAAGTCGTCTCTTAAGGAGCCATGTATAGCCGCCATCTTGCGCAAGCACTCTTAAGTCGTCTCATAAGGAGCAATGTATAGCCGCCATCTTGCACAAGCACTTTTAAGTCGTCTCATAAGGAGCCATGTATAGCCGCCATCTCGCGTCCGCCACCTTGCGCAAGCACTCTTAAGTTGTCTCATACGGAACCATGTATAGCCGCCATCTTGCGCAAGCACCCTTAAATCGTCTCATAAGGTGCCATGTATAGCCGCATCCTGCGCAAGAACCATTAAGTCGTCTCTTAAGGAGCCATGTACAGCCGCCATCTTGCGCAAGAACCCTTAAGTCGTCTCATAAGGAGCCATGTATAGCTGCCACCTTGCTGCCGCCATCTTGCGCAAGCACCCTTAAGTCGTCTCATAAGGAGCCATGTACAGCCGCCATCTTGCGCAAGGACTCTTAAGTCGTCTCAGAAGGAGCCATGTATAGCCGCCACCTTGCTGCCGCCATCTTGCCAAAGCACCCTTAAATCGTCTCATAAGGAGCCATGTATAGCCGCCACCTTGCGTAGGAACCAGTAAGTCGTCTCATAAGGAGCCATGTATAGCCGCCATCTTGCTGCCGCCATTTTGCGCAAGCACTCTTAAGTCGTCTCATAAGGAGCCATGTATAGCCGACATCTTGCGCAAGCACTCTTAAGTCGTCTCATGAGGAGCCATGTATAGCCGCCATCTTGCGCAAGACCCTTAAGTCGTCGCATAAGGAGCCATATATAGCCGCCATCTTGGGCAACCACTCTTATGTCGTCTCATAAGGAGGCATGTATTGCCGCCACCTTGCGCAATCACCCTTAAGGGGTCTCACAAGGAGCCATGTATAGCCGCCATCTTGCGCAAGCACCCTTAAGTCGTCTTATAAGGAGCTATGTATAGCCGCCATCTTGCGCAAGCACTCTTATGTCGTCCCATAAGGAGCCATATATAGCCGCCACCTTGCGCAAGAACACTTAAGTCGCGTCATAAAGAGCCACGTACAGCCGCCACCTTGCGCAAGAACCATTAAGTCGTCTCATAAGGACCCATGTATAGCCGCCATCTCGCGTCCGCCACCTTGCGCAAGCACTCTTAATTTGTCTCATACGGACCCATGTATAGCCGCCATGTTGCGCAAGCACCCATAAATCGTCTCATAAGGAGCCATGTATAGCCGCCATCTTGCGCAAGAACCAATAAGCCGTCTCTTAAGGAGCCATGTATAGCCGCCACCTTGCGTAGGAACCAGTAAGTCGTCTCATAAGGAGCCAAGTACAGCCGCCATCTTGCGCAAGCATTCTTAATTCGTCCCATAAGGAGCCATGTATAGCCGCCATCTTGCTGCTGCCATCTTGCGCAAGCACCCATAAGTCGTCTCATAAGGAGATATGTATAGCCGCCATCTTGCGAAAGCACTCTTTAGTCGTCTCATAAGGAGCCATGTATAGCCGCCATCTTGCGCAAGCACCCTTAAGTCGTCTCATAAGGAGCTATGTATAGCCGCCATCTTGCGCATGCACCCTTAAGTCGTCTCATAATTAGCCATGTATTGCCGCCATCTTGCGCAAGCACCCATAAGTCGTCTCATAAGGAGCCATGTATAGCAGCCACGTTGCGCAAGCACCCTTAAGTCGTCTCATAAGGAGCCATGTATAGCCTCCACCTTGCGCAAGCTCTTTTAAGTCGTCTCATAAGGAGCCATGTATAGCCTCCACCTTGCGCAAGCAATCTTAAGTCGTCTCATAAGGAGGCATGTATAGCCTCCACCTTGCGCAAGCACCCTTAAGTATTCTCATAAGGAGGCATGTATAGCCTCCACCTTGCGCAAGCACCCTTAAGTCGTCTCATAGGGAGACATGTATAGCCGCCATCTGGCGCAAGATTTCTTAAGTCGTCTCATAAGGAGCCATGTATAGCCGCCATCTTGCGCAAGAACCATTAAGTCGCCTCATAAGGAGCCATGTATAGCCGCCACCTTGCGCAAGCACTCTAAAGTCGTCTCATACGGAGCAATGTATAGCCGCCAACTTGCGCAAGCATCCTTAAGTCGTCTCATAAGGAGATATGTATAGCCGCCATCTTGCGAAAGCACTCTTTAGTCGTCTCATAAGGAGCCATGTATAGCCGCCATCTTGCGCAAGCACCCTTAAGTCGTCTCATAAGGAGCTATGTATAGCCGCCATCTTGCGCATGCACCCTTAAGTCGTCTCATAAGAAGCCATGTATAGCCGCCATCTTGCGCAAGCAATCTTAAGTCGTCTCACAAGGAGCCATGTATAGCGGCCATCTTGCGCAAGCACTCTTAAGTCGTCTCATAAGGAGACATGTATAGCCGCCATCTGGCGCAAGCATTCTTAAGTCGTCTCATAAGGAGCCATGTATATCCGCCATCTTGCGCAAGCACCCTTAAGTTGTCTCATAAGGAGCCATGTATAGCCGCCATCTTGCTGCCACCATTTTGCGCAAGCACTCTTAAGTCGTCTCATAAGGAGCCATGTATAGCCGGCATCTTGCGCAAGCACTCTTAAGTCGTCTCATGAGGAGCCATGTATAGCCGCCATCTTGCGCAAGACCCTTAAGTCGTCGCATAAGGAGCCATATATAGCCGCCATCTTGGGCAAGCACTCTTATGTCGTCTCATAAGGAGGCATGTATTGCCGCCACCTTGCGCAATCACCCTTAGGGGGTCTCACAAGGAGCCATGTATAACAGCCACGTTGCGCAAGCACCCTTAAGTCGTCTCATAAGGAGCCATGTATAGCCTCCACCTTGCGCAAGCTCTTTTAAGTCGTCTCATAAGGAGCCATGTATAGCCTCCACCTTGCGCAAGCACTCTTAAGTCGTCTCATAAGGAGGCATGTATAGCCTCCACCTTGCGCAAGCACCCTTAAGTATTCTCATAAGGAGGCATGTATAGCCTCCACCTTGCGCAAGCACCCTTAAGTCGTCTCATAAGGAGACATGTATAGCCGCCATCTTGCGCAAGAACCCTTAAGTCGCCTCATAAGGAGCCATGTATAGCCGCCACCTTGCGCAAGCACTCTAAAGTCGTCTCATACGGAGCAATGTATAGCCGCCAACTTGCGCAAGCACCCTTAAGTCGTCTCATAAGGAGATATGTATAGCCGCCATCTTGCGAAAGCACTCTTTAGTCGTCTCATAAGGAGCCATGTATAGCCGCCATCTTGCGCAAGCACCCTTAAGTCGTCTCATAAGGAGCTATGTATAGCCGCCATCTTGCGCATGCACCCTTAAGTCGTCTCATAAGAAGCCATGTATAGCCGCCATCTTGCGCAAGCAATCTTAAGTCGTCTCACAAGGAGCCATGTATAGCTGCCATCTTGCGCAAGCACTCTTAAGTCGTCTCATAAGGAGACATGTATAGCCGCCATCTGGCGCAAGCATTCTTAAGTCGTCTCATAAGGAGCCATGTATATCCGCCATCTTGCGCAAGCACCCTTAAGTCGTCTCATAAGGAGCCATGTATAGCCGCCATCTTGCTGCCACCATTTTGCGCAAGCACTCTTAAGTCGTCTCATAAGGAGCCATGTATAGCCGGCATCTTGCGCAAGCACTCTTAAGTCGTCTCATGAGGAGCCATGTATAGCCGCCATTTTGCGCAAGACCCTTAGGTCGTCGCATAAGGAGCCATATATAGCCGCCATCTTGGGCAAGCACTCTTATGTCGTCTCATAAGGAGGCATGTATTGCCGCCACCTTGCGCAATCACCCTTAAGGGGTCTCACAAGGAGCCATGTATAGCCGCCATCTTGCGCAAGCACCCTTAAGTCGTCTCATAAGGAGCTATGTATAGCCGCCATCTTGCGCAAGCTCTTTTAAGTCGTCTCATAAGGAGCCATGTATAGCCTCCACCTTGCGCAAGCACCCTTAAGTCGTCTCATAAGGAGGCATGTATAGCCTCCACCTTGCGAGAGCACCCTTAAGTCGTCTCATAAGGAGGCATGTATAGCCTCCACCTTGCGCAAGCACCCTTAAGTCGTCTTATAAGGAGCCATGTATAGCCGCCATCTTGCGCAAGAACCCTTAAGTCGTCTCATAAGGAGCCATGTATAGCTGCCACCTTGCTGCCGCCATCTTGCGCAAGCACCCTTAAGTCGTCTCATAAGGAGCCATGTACAGCCGCCATCTTGCGCAAGGACTCTTAAGTCGTCTCATAAGGGGCTATGTATAGCAGCCATCTTGCTGCCGCCATCTTGCGCAAGCACTCATAAGGCGTCTCATAAGCAGCCATGTATAACAGCCACCTTGCGCAAGCACTCTTAAGTCGCCTCATAAGGAGCCATGTATAGCCGCCACCTTGCGCAAGCACTCTTAAGTCGTCTCATAAGGAGACATGTATAGCAGCCATCTTGCGCAAGCACTCTTAAGTCGTCTCAGAAGGAGCCATGTATAGCCGCCACCTTGCTGCCACCATCTTGCCAAAGCACCCTTAAATCGTCTCATAAGGAGCCATGTACAGCCGCCATCTTGCGCAAGCACTCTTAAGTCGTCTCATAAGGAGGCATGTATAGCCGCCATCTTGCTGCCGCCATTTTCGCAAGCACTCTTAAGTCGTCTCATAAGGAGCCATGTATAGCCGACATCTTGCGCAAGCACTCTTAAGTCGTCTCATGAGGAGCCATGTATAGCCGCCATCTTGCGCAAGACCCTTAAGTCGTCGCATAAGGAGCCATATATAGCCGCCATCTTGGGCAAGCACTCATAAGTCGTCTCATAAGGAGGCATGTATTGCCGCCACCTTGCGCAATCACCCTTAAGGGGTCTCACAATGAGCCATGTATAGCCGCCACCTTGCGCAAGCAACCTTAAGTCGTCTCATAAGGATCCATGTATAGCCGCCATCTTACGCAAGCACCCTTAAGTCGTCTCATAAGGAGGCATGTATAGCCGCCACCTTGCGCAATCACCCTTAAGGGGTCTCACAAGGAGCCATGTATAACCGCCATCTTGCGCAGGAACCCTTAAGTCGTATCATAAGGAGAAATGTATAGCCGCCATCTTGCTGCCGCCATCTTCCGCAAGCACTCTTAAGGCGTCTCATAAGGAGCCATTTATAGCCGCCATCATGCGCAAGCACTCTTAAGACGTCTCATAAGGAGCCATGTATAGCCTCCACCTGGCGCAAGCACTTTTAAGTCATCTCATAAGAAGCCATGTATAGCCTCCACCTTGCGCAAGCACCCTTAAGTCTTCTCATAAGGAGCCATATATAGCCTCCACCTTGCGCAAGCACCCTTAAGTCGTCTCATAAGGAGCCATGTATAGCATCCACCTTGCGCAAGCACCCTTAAGGCGTCTCATAAGGAGCCATATATAGCCGCCACCTTGCGCAAGCACCCTTAAGTCGTCTCATAAGGAGCCATATATAGCCGCAACCTTGCGCAAGCACCCTTTAGTCGTCTCATAAGGAGCCATGTATAGCCGCCATCTGGCGCAAGCATTCTTTAGTCGTCTCATAAGGAGCCATGTATAGCCGCCATCTTGCGCAAGAAAGCTTAAGGCGCCTCATAAGGAGCCATGTATAGCCGCCACCTTGCGCAAGAACCATTAAGTCGTCTCTTAAGGAGCCATGTATAGCCGCCATCTTGCGCAAGCACTCTTAAGTCGTCTCATAAGGAGCAATGTATAGCCGCCATCTTGCGCAAGCACTTTTAAGTCGTCTCATAAGGAGCCATGTATAGCCGCCATCTCGCGTCCGCCACCTTGCGCAAGCACTCTTAAGTTGTCTCATACGGAACCATGTATAGCCGCCATCTTGCGCAAGCACCCTTAAATCGTCTCATAAGGAGCCATGTATAGCCGCCATCTTGCGCAAGAACCATTAAGTCGTCTCTTAAGGAGCCATGTACAGCCGCCATCTTGCGCAAGAACCCTTAAGTCGTCTCATAAGGAGCCATGTATAGCTGCCACCTTGCTGCCGCCATCTTGCGCAAGCACCCTTAAGTCGTCTCATAAGGAGCCATGTACAGCCGCCATCTTGCGCAAGGACTCTTAAGTCGTCTCAGAAGGAGCCATGTATAGCCGCCACCTTGCTGCCGCCATCTTGCCAATGCACCCTTAAATCGTCTCATAAGGAGCCATGTATAGCCGCCACCTTGCGTAGGAACCAGTAAGTCGTCTCATAAGGAGTCATGTACAGCCGCCATCTTGCGCAAGCACTCTTAATTCGTCTCATAAGGAGCCATGTATAGCCGCCATCTTGCGCAAGCACCCATAAGTCGTCTCATAAGGAGCCATGTACAGCCGCCATCTTGCGCAAGGACTCTTAAGTCGTCTCAGAAGGAGCCATGTATAGCCGCCACCTTGCTGCCGCCATCTTGCCAATGCACCCTTAAATCGTCTCATAAGGAGCCATGTATAGCCGCCACCTTGCGTAGGAACCAGTAAGTCGTCTCATAAGGAGCCATGTACAGCCGCCATCTTGCGCAAGAACCCTTAAGTCGTCTCATAAGGAGCCATGTATAGCTGCCACCTTGCTGCCGCCATCTTGCGCAAGCACCCTTAAGTCGTCTCATAAGGAGCCATGTACAGCCGCCATCTTGCGCAAGGACTCTTAAGTCGTCTCAGAAGGAGCCATGTATAGCCGCCACCTTGCTGCCGCCATCTTGCCAATGCACCCTTAAATCGTCTCATAAGGAGCCATGTATAGCCGCCACCTTGCGTAGGAACCAGTAAGTCGTCTCATAAGGAGCCATGTACAGCCGCCATCTTGCGCAAGCACTCTTAATTCGTCTCATAAGGAGCCATGTATAGCCGCCACCTTGCGTAGGAACCAGTAAGTCGTCTCATAAGGAGCCATGTATAGCCGCCATCTTGCTGCCGCCATTTTGCGCAAGCACTCTTAAGTCGTCTCATAAGGAGCCATGTATAGCCGTCATCTTGCGCAAGCACTCTGAAGTCGTCTCATGAGGAGCCATGTATAGCCGCCATCTTGCGCAAGACCCTTAAGTCGTCGCATAAGGAGCCATATATAGCCGCCATCTTGGGCAACCACTCTTATGTCGTCTCATAAGGAGGCATGTATTGCCGCCACCTTGCGCAATCACCCTTAAGGGGTCTCACAAGGAGCCATGTATAGCCGCCATCTTGCGCAAGCACCCTTAAGTCGTCTTATAAGGAGCTATGTATAGCCGCCATCATGCGCATGCACTCTTAAGTCGTCTCATAAGGAGCCATGTATATCCGCCATCTTGCGCAAGCACCCTTAAGTCGTCTCATAAGGAGCCACGTATAGCCGCCATCTTGCGCAAGCACTCTTATGTCGTCCCATAAGGAGCCATATATAGCCGCCACCTTGCGCAAGAACACTTAAGTCGCGTCATAAAGAACCACGTACAGCCGCCACCTTGCGCAAGAACCATTAAGTCGTCTCATAAGGACCCATGTATAGCCGCCATCTCGCGTCCGCCACCTTGCGCAAACACTCTTAATTTGTCTCATACGGACCCATGTATAGCCGCCATGTTGCGCAAGCACCCATAAATCGTCTCATAAGGAGCCATGTATAGCCGCCATCTTGCGCAAGAACCATTAAGCCGTCTCTTAAGAAGCCATGTATAGCCGCCACCTTGCGTAGGAACCAGTAAGTCGTCTCATAAGGAGCCATGTACAGCCGCCATCTTGCGCAAGCATTCTTAATTCGTCCCATAAGGAGCCATGTATAGCCGCCATCTTGCTGCTGCCATCTTGCGCAAGCACTCTTAAGGCGTCTCATAATTAGCCATGTATTGCCGCCATCTTGCGCAAGCACACATAAGTCGTCTCATAAGGAGCCATGTATAGCAGCCACGTTGCGCAAGCACCCTTAAGTCGTCTCATAAGGAGCCATGTATAGCCTCCACCTTGCGCAAGCTCTTTTAAGTCGTCTCATAAGGAGCCATGTATAGCCTCCACCTTGCGCAAGCACTCTTAAGTCGTCTCGTAAGGAGGCATGTATAGCCTCCACCTTGCGCAAGCACCCTTAAGTATTCTCATAAGGAGGCATGTATAGCCTCCACCTTGCGCAAGCACCCTTAAGTCGTCTCATAAGGAGACATGTATAGCCGCCATCTGGCGCAAGCATTCTTAAGTCGTCTCATAAGGAGCCATGTATAGCCGCCATCTTGCGCAAGAACCCTTAAGTCGCCTCATAAGGAGCCATGTATAGCCGCCACCTTGCGCAAGCACTCTAAAGTCGTCTCGTACGGAGCAATGTATAGCCGCCAACTTGCGCAAGCACCCTTAAGTCGTCTCATAAGGAGATATGTATAGCCGCCATCTTGCGAAAGCACTCTTTAGTCGTCTCATAAGGAGCCATGTATAGCCGCCATCTTGCGCAAGCACCCTTAAGTCGTCTCATAAGGAGCTATGTATAGCCGCCATCTTGCGCATGCACACTTAAGTCGTCTCATAAGAAGCCATGTATAGCCGCCATCTTGCGCAAGCAATCTTAAGTCGTCTCACAAGGAGCCATGTATAGCTGCCATCTTGCGCAAGCACTCTTAAGTCGTCTCATAAGGAGACATGTATAGCCGCCATCTGGCGCAAGCATTCTTAAGTCGTCTCATAAGGAGCCATGTATATCCGCCATCTTGCGCAAGCACCCTTAAGTCGTCTCATAAGGAGCCATGTATAGCCGCCATCTTGCTGCCGCCATTTTGCGCAAGCACTCTTAAGTCGTCTCATAAGGAGCCATGTATAGCCGGCATCTTGCGCAAGCACTCTTAAGTCGTCTCATGTGGAGCCATGTATAGCCGCCATCTTGCGCAAGACCCTTAAGTCGTCGCATAAGGAGCCATATATAGCCGCCATCTTGGGCAAGCACTCTTATGTCGTCTCATAAGGAGGCATGTATTGCCGCCACCTTGCGCAATCACCCTTAAGGGGTCTCACAAGGAGCCATGTATAGCCGCCATCTTGCGCAAGCACCCTTAAGTCGTCTCATAAGGAGCTATGTATAGCCGCCATCTTGCGCATGCACTCTTAAGTCGTCTCATAAGGAGCCATGTATATCCGCCATCTTGCGCAAGCACCCTTAAGTCGTCTCATAAGGAGCCATGTATAGCCGCCATCTTGCGCAAGCACTCTTATGTCGTCCCATAAGGAGCCATGTATAGCCGCCATCTTGCTGCCGCCATTTTGCGCAAGCACTCTTAAGTCGTCTCATAAGGAGCCATGTATAGCCGCCATCTCGCGTCCGCCACCTTGCGCAAGCACTCTTAATTTGTCTCATACGGACCCATGTATAGCCGCCATGTTGCGCAAGCACCCATAAATCGTCTCATAAGGAGCCATGTATAGCCGCCATCTTGCGCAAGAACCATTAAGTCGTCTCTTAAGGAGCCATGTATAGCCGCCATCTTGCGTAGGAACCAGTAAGTCGTCTCATAAGGAGCCATGTATATCCGCCATCTTGCGCAAGCACTCTTAAGTCGTCTGTTAAGGAGCCATGTATAGCCGCCATCTTGCGCAAGCACCCATAAATCGTCTCATAAGGAGCCATGTATAGCCGCCATCTTGCGCAAGAACCATTAAGTCGTCTTTTAAGGAGCCATGTATAGCCACCACCTTGCGTAGGAACCAGTAAGTCGTCTCATAAGGAGCCATGTACAGCCGCCATCTTGTGCAAGCATTCTTAATTCGTCCCATAAGGAGCCATGTATAGCCGCCATCTTGCTGCTGCCAACTTGCGCAAGCACTCTTAAGGCGTCTCATAATTAGCCATATATTGCCGCCATCTTGCGCAAGCACCCATAAGTCGTCTCATAAGGAGCCATGTATAGCAGCCACGTTGCGCAAGCACCCTTCAGTCGTCTCATAAGGAGCCATGTATAGCAGCCACGTTGCGCAAGCACTCTTAAGTCGTCTCATAAGGAACCATGTATAGCCTCCACCTTGCGCAAGCTCTTTTAAGTCGTCTCATAAGGAGCCATGTATAGCAGCCACGTTGCGCAAGCACTCTTAAGTCGTCTCATAAGGAACCATGTATAGCCTCCACCTTGCGCAAGCTCTTTTAAGTCGTCTCATAAGGAGCCATGTATAGCCTCCACCTTGCGCAAGCACTCTTAAGTCGTCTCATAAGGAGGCATGTATAGCCTCCACCTTGCGCAAGCACCATAAAGTATCCTCATAAGGAGGCATGTATAGCCTCCACCTTGCGCAAGCACCCTTAAGTCGTCTCATAAGGAGACATGTATAGCCGCCATCTGGCGCAAGCATTCTTAAGTCGTTTCATAAGGAGCCATGTATAGCCGCCATCTTGCGCAGGAACCCTTAAGTCGCCTCATAAGGAGCCATGTATAGCCGCCACCTTGCGCAAGCACTCTAAAGTCGTCTCATACGGAGCAATGTATAGCCGCCATCTTGCGCAAACACCCTTAAGTCGTCTCATAAGGAGATATGTATAGCCGTCATCTTGCGAAAGCACTCTTTAGTCGTCTCATAAGGAGCCATGTATAGCCGCCATCTTGCGCAAGAACACTTAAGTCGTCTCATAAGGAGCCATGTACAGCCGCCATCTTGTGCAAGCATTCTTAATTCGTCCCATAAGGAGCCATGAATAGCCGCCATCTTGCTGCTGCCATCTTGCGCAAGCACTCTTAAGGCGTCTCATAATTAGCCATGTATTGCCGCCATCTTGCGCAAGCACCCATAAGTCGTCTCATAAGGAGCCATGTATAGCAGCCACGTTGCGCAAGCACCCTTCAGTCGTCTCATAAGGAGCCATGTATAGCAGCCACGTTGCGCAAGCACCCTTAAGTCGTCTCATAAGGAACCATGTATAGCCTCGACCTTGCGCAAGCTCTTTTAAGTCGTCTCATAAGGAGCCATGTATAGCCTCCACCTTGCGCAAGCACTCTTAAGTCGTCTCATAAGGAGGCATGTATAGCATCCACCTTGCGCAAGCACCCTTAAGTATTCTCATAAGGAGGCATGTATAGCCTCCACCTTGCGCAAGCACCCTTAAGTCGTCTCATAAGGAGACATGTATAGCCGCCATCTGGCGCAAGCATTCTTAAGTCGTCTCATAAGGAGCCATGTATAGCCGCCATCTTGCGCAAGAACCCTCAAGTCGCCTCATAAGGAGCAATGTATAGCCGCCATCTTGCGCAAGCACTTTTAAGTCGTCTCATAAGGAGCCATGTATAGCCGCCATCTCGCGTCCGCCACCTTGCGCAAGCACTCTTAAGTTGTCTCATACGGAACCATGTATAGCCGCCATCTTGCGCAAGCACCCTTAAATCGTCTCATAAGGAGCCATGTATAGCCGCCATCTTGCGCAAGAACCATTAAGTCGTCTCTTAAGGAGCCATGTACAGCCGCCATCTTGCGCAAGAACCCTTAAGTCGTCTCATAAGGAGCCATGTATAGCTGCCACCTTGCTGCCGCCATCTTGCGCAAGCACCCTTAAGTCGTCTCATAAGGAGCCATGTACAGCCGCCATCTTGCGCAAGGACTCTTAAGTCGTCTCAGAAGGAGCCATGTATAGCCGCCACCTTGTTGCCGCCATCTTGCCAATGCACCCTTAAATCGTCTCATAAGGAGCCATGTATAGCCGCCACCTTGCGTAGGAACCAGTAAGTCGTCTCATAAGGAGCCATGTACAGCCGCCATCTTGCGCAAGCACTCTTAATTCGTCTCATAAGGAGCCATGTATAGCCGCCATCTTGCGCAAGCACCCATAAGTCGTCTCATAAGGAGCCAGGTATAGCACCCACGTTGCGCAAGCACCCTCAAGTCGTCTCATAAGGAACCATGTATAGCCTCCACCTTGCGCAAGCTCTTTTAAGTCGTCTCATAAGGAGCCATGTATAGCCTCCACCTTGCGCAAGCACCCTTAAGTCGTCTCATAAGGAGGCATGTATAGCCTCCACCTTGCGCAAGCACCCATAATTCGTCCCATAAGGAGGCATGTATAGCCTCCACCTTACGCAAGCACCCTTAAGTCGTCTCATAAGGAGACATGTATAGCCGCCATCTGGCGCAAACATTCTTAAGTCGTCTCATAAGGAGCCAGGTATAGCCGCCATCTTGCGCAAGAACCATTAAGTCGTCTCTTAAGGAGCCATGTACAGCCGCCATCTTGCGCAAGAACCCTTAAGTCGTCTCATAAGGAGCCATGTATAGCTGCCACCTTGCTGCCGCCATCTTGCGCAAGCACCCTTAAGTCGTCTCATAAGGAGCCATGTACAGCCGCCATCTTGCGCAAGGACTCTTAAGTCGTCTCAGAAGGAGCCATGTATAGCCGCCACCTTGCTGCCGCCATCTTGCCAAAGCACCCTTAAATCGTCTCATAAGGAGCCATGTATAGCCGCCACCTTGCGTAGGAACCAGTAAGTCGTCTCATAAGGAGCCATGTATAGCCGCCATCTTGCTGCCGCCATTTTGCGCAAGCACTCTTAAGTCGTCTCATAAGGAGCCATGTATAGCCGACATCTTGCGCAAGCACTCTTAAGTCGTCTCATGAGGAGCCATGTATAGCCGCCAGCTTGCGCAAGACCCTTAAGTCGTCGCATAAGGAGCCATATATAGCCGCCATCTTGGGCAACCACTCTTATGTCGTCTCATAAGGAGGCATGTATTGCCGCCACCTTGCGCAATCACCCTTAAGGGGTCTCACAAGGAGCCATGTATAGCCGCCATCTTGCGCAAGCACCCTTAAGTCGTCTTATAAGGAGCTATGTATGGCCGCCATCTTGCGCATGCACTCTTAAGTCGTCTCATAAGGAGCCATGTATATCCGCCATCTTGCGCAAGCACCCTTAAGTCGTCTCATAAGGAGCCACGTATAGCCGCCATCTTGCGCAAGCACTCTTATGTCGTCCCATAAGGAGCCATATATAGCCGCCACCTTGCGCAAGAACACTTAAGTCGCGTCATAAAGAGCCACGTACAGCCGCCACCTTGCGCAAGAACCATTAAGTCGTCTCATAAGGACCCATGTATAGCCGCCATCTCGCGTCCGCCACCTTGCGCAAACACTCTTAATTTGTCTCGTACGGACTCATGTATAGCCGCCATGTTGCGCAAGCACCCATAAATCGTCTCATAAGGAGCCATGTATAGCCGCCATCTTGCGCAAGAACCATTAAGCCGTCTCTTAAGAAGCCATGTATAGCCGCCACCTTGCGTAGGAACCAGTAAGTCGTCTCATAAGGAGCCATGTACAGCCGCCATCTTGCGCAAGCATTCTTAATTCGTCCCATAAGGAGCCATGTATAGCCGCCATCTTGCTGCTGCCATCTTGCGCAAGCACCTTAAGGCGTCTCATAATTAGCCATGTATTGCCGCCATCTTGCGCAAGCACACATAAGTCGTCTCATAAGGAGCCATGTATAGCAGCCACGTTGCGCAAGCACCCTTAAGTCGTCTCATAAGGAGCCATGTATAGCCTCCACCTTGCGCAAGCTCTTTTAAGTCGTCTCATAAGAAGCCATGTATAGCCTCCACCTTGCGCAAGCACTCTTAAGTCGTCTCATAAGGAGGCATGTATAGCCTCCACCTTGCGCAAGCACCCTTAAGTATTCTCATAAGGAGGCATGTATAGCCTCCACCTTGCGCAAGCACCCTTAAGTCGTCTCATAAGGAGACATGTATAGCCGCCATCTGGCGCAAGCATTCTTAAGTCGTCTCATAAGGAGCCATGTATAGCCGCCATCTTGCGCAAGAACCCTTAAGTCGCCTCATAAGGAGCCATGTATAGCCGCCACCTTGCGCAAGCACTCTAAAGTCGTCTCATACGGAGCAATGTATAGCCGCCAACTTGCGCAAGCACCCTTAAGTCGTCTCATAAGGAGATATTTATAGCCGCCATCTTGCGAAAGCACTCTTTAGTCGTCTCATAAGGAGCCATGTATAGCCGCCATCTTGCGCAAGCACCCTTAAGTCGTCTCATAAGGAGCTATGTATAGCCGCCATCTTGCGCATGCACCCTTAAGTCGTCTCATAAGAAGCCATGTATAGCCGCCATCTTGCGCAAGCAATCTTAAGTCGTCTCACAAGGAGCCATGTATAGCTGCCATCTTGCGCAAGCACTCTTAAGTCGTCTCATAAGGAGCCATGTATATCCGCCATCTTGCGCAAGCACCCTTAAGTCGTCTCATAAGGAGCCATGTATAGCCGCCATCTTGCTGCCGCCATTTTGCGCAAGCACTCTTAAGTCGTCTCATAAGGAGCCATGTATATCCGCCATCTTGCGCAAGCACCCTTAAGTCGTCTCATAAGGAGCCATGTATAGCCGCCATCTTGCTGCCGCCATTTTGCGCAAGCACTCTTAAGTCGTCTCATAAGGAGCCATGTATAGCCGGCATCTTGCGCAAGCACTCTTAAGTCGTCTCATGTGGAGCCATGTATAGCCGCCATCTTGCGCAAGACCCTTAAGTCGTCGCATAAGGAGCCATATATAGCCGCCATCTTGGGCAAGCACTCTTATGTCGTCTCATAAGGAGGCATGTATTGCCGCCACCTTGCGCAATCACCCTTAAGGGGTCTCACAAGGAGCCATGTATAGCCGCCATCTTGCGCAAGCACCCTTAAGTCGTCTCATAAGGAGCTACGTATAGCCGCCATCTTGCGCATGCACTCTTAAGTCGTCTCATAAGGAGCCATGTATATCCGCCATCTTGCCCAAGCACCCTTAAGTCGTCTCATAAGGAGCCATGTATAGCCGCCATCTTGCGCAAGCACTCTTATGTCGTCCCATAAGGAGCCATGTATAGCCGCCATCTTGCTGCCGCCATTTTGCGCAAGCACTCTTAAGTCGTCTCATGTGGAGCCATGTATAGCCGCCATCTTGCGCAAGACCCTTAAGTCGTCGCATAAGGAGCCATATATAGCCGCCATCTTGGGCAAGCACTCTTATGTCGTCTCATAAGGAGGCATGTATTGCCGCCACCTTGCGCAATCACCCTTAAGGGGTCTCACAAGGAGCCATGTATAGCCGCCATCTTGCGCAAGCACCCTTAAGTCGTCTCATAAGGAGCTACGTATAGCCGCCATCTTGCGCATGCACTCTTAAGTCGTCTCATAAGGAGCCATGTATATCCGCCATCTTGCCCAAGCACCCTTAAGTCGTCTCATAAGGAGCTACGTATAGCCGCCATCTTGCGCATGCACTCTTAAGTCGTCTCATAAGGAGCCATGTATATCCGCCATCTTGCCCAAGCACCCTTAAGTCGTCTCATAAGGAGCCATATATAGCCGCCATCTTGGGCAAGCACTCTTATGTCGTCTCATAAGGAGGCATGTATTGCCGCCACCTTGCGCAATCACCCTTAAGGGGTCTCACAAGGAGCCATGTATAGCCGCCATCTTGCGCAAGCACCCTTAAGTCGTCTCATAAGGAGCTACGTATAGCCGCCATCTTGCGCATGCACTCTTAAGTCGTCTCATAAGGAGCCATGTATATCCGCCATCTTGCCCAAGCACCCTTAAGTCGTCTCACAAGGAGCCATGTATAGCCGCCATCTTGCGCAAGCACCCTTAAGTCGTCTCATAAGGAGCTACGTATAGCCGCCATCTTGCGCATGCACTCTTAAGTCGTCTCATAAGGAGCCATGTATATCCGCCATCTTGCCCAAGCACCCTTAATTCGTCCCATAAGGAGCCATGTATAGCCGCCATCTTGCTGCTGCCATCTTGCGCAAGCACTCTTAAGGCGTCTCATAAGTAGCCATGTATTGCCGCCATCTTGCGCAAGCACACATAAGTCGTCTCATAAGGAGCCATGTATAGCAGCCACGTTGCGCAAGCACCCTTAAGTCGTCTCATAAGGAGCCATGTATAGCCTCCACCTTGCGCAAGCACTCTTAAGTCGTCTCATAAGGAGGCATGTATAGCCTCCACCTTGCGCAAGCACCCTTAAGTATTCTCATAAGGAGGCATGTATAGCCTCCACCTTGCGCAAGCACCCTTAAGTCGTCTCATAAGGAGACATGTATAGCCGCCATCTGGCGCAAGCATTCTTAAGTCGTCTCATAAGGAGCCATGTATAGCCGCCATCTTGCGCAAGAACCCTTAAGTCGCCTCATAAGGAGCCATGTATAGCCGCCACCTTGCGCAAGCACTCTAAAGTCGTCTCATACGGAGCAATGTATAGCCGCCATCTTGCGCAAGCACCCTTAAGTCGTCTCATTAAGAGATATGTATAGCCGCCACCTTGCGAAAGCACTCTTTAGTCGTCTCATAAGGAGCCATGTATAGCCGCCATCTTGCGCAAGCACCCTTAAGTCGTCTCATAAGGAGCCATGTATAGCCGCCATCTTGCGCATGCACCCTTAAGTCGTCTCATAAGAAGCCATGTATAGCCGCCATCTTGCGCAAGCAATCTTAAGTCGTCTCATAAGGAGACATGTATAGCCGCCATCTGGCGCAAGCATTCTTAAGTCGTCTCATAAGGAGCCATGTATAGCCGCCATCTTGCGCAAGAACACTTAAGTCGTCTCATAAGGAGCCATGTACAGCCGCAATCTTGCGCAAGGACTCTTAAGTCGTCTCATAAGGGACTATGTATAGCAGCCATCTTGCTGCCCCCATCTTGCGCAAGCACTCATAAGGCGTCTCATAAGCAGCCATGTATAGCCGCCATCTTGCGCAAGCATCCTTAAGTCGTCTCATAAGGAGCCATGTATAACAGCCACCTTGCGCAAGCACTCTTAAGTCGCCTCATAAGGAGCCATGTATAGCCGCCACCTTGCGCAAGCACTCTTAAGTCGTCTCATAAGGAGCCATGTATAGCTGCCATCTTGCGCAAGCACTCTTAAGTCGTCTCATAAGGAGCCATGTATATACGCCACCTTGCTGCCGCCATCTTGCCCAAGCACCCTTAAGTCGTCTCATAAGGAGCCATGTACAGCCGCCATCTTGCGCAAGCACTTTTAAGTCGTCTCATAAGGAGCCATGTATAGCCGCAATCTTGCTGCCGCCATTTTGCGCAAGACCTCTTAAGTCGTCTCATAAGGAGCCATGTATAGCCGACATCTTGCGCAAGCACTCTTAAGTCGTCTCATGAGGAGCCATGTATAGCCGCCATCTTGCGCAAGACCCTTAAGTCGTCGCATAAGGAGCCATATATAGCCCCCATCTTGCGCAAGCACTCATAAGGCGTCTCATAAGCAGCCATGTATAGCCGCCATCTTGCGCAAGCATCCTTAAGTCGTCTCATAAGGAGCCATGTATAACAGCCACCTTGCGCAATCACCCTTAAGGGGTCTCACAAGGAGCCATGCATAGCCGCCACCTTGCGCAGCAACCTTAAGTCGTCTCATAAGGATCCATGTATAGCCGCCATCTTACGCAAGCACCCTTAAGTCGTCTCATAAGGAGGCATGTATAGCCGCCACCTTGCGCAATCACCCTTAAGGGGTCTCACAAGGAGCCATGTATAACTGCCATCTTGCGCAAGAACCCTTAAGTCGTATCATAAGGAGAAATGTATAGCCACCACCTTGCCCAATCACGCTTAAGGCGTCTCATAAGGAGCCATGTATAGACGCCATCTTGCGCAAGATACCTTAAGTCGGCTCATAAGGAGCCATGTATAGCAGCCACCTTGCTGCCGCCACCTTGCGCAAGAAAACTTAAGTCGCCTCATAAGGAGCCATGTATAGCCTCCACCTTGCTCAAGCACCCTTAAGTCGTCTCATAAGGAGGCATGTATAGCCTCCACTATGCGCAAGCACCCTTAAGTCAATTCATAAGGAGGCATGTGTAGCCTCCACCTTGCGCAAGCACCCTTAAGTCGTCTCATAAGGAGACATGTATAGCCGCCATCTGGCGCAAGCATTCTTAAGTCGTCTCATAAGGAGCCATGTATAGCCGCCATCTTGCACAAGAACCATTAAGTCGCCTCATAAGGAGCCATGTATAGCCGCCATCTTGCGCAAGCACTTTTAAGTCGCCTCATAAGGAGCCATGTATAGCCGCCATCTTGCGCAAGCACTCTTAAAGCGTCTCATAAGGAGCCATGTATAGCCGCCATCCTGCGCAAGCACTCTTAAGTCGTCTCATACGGAGGCATTTATAGCCGCCACCTTGCGCAAGCACCCTTAACGGGTCTCACAAGGAGGCATGTACAGCCGCTACCTTGCGCAAGCAACCTTAAGTCGTCTCATAAGGAGCCAAGTATAGCCGCCACCTTGCGCAAGAACCCTTAAGGGGTCTCACAAGGAGGCACGTACAGCCGCCACCTTGCGCAAGCAACCTTAAGTCGTCTTATAAGGAGCCATGTATAGCTGCCATCTTGCGCAAGCACCCTTATGCCGTCCCATAAGGAGTCATATATAGCCGCCATCTTGGGCAAGCACCCTTATGTCGTCTCACAAGGGGGCATGTACAGCCGCCATCATGCGCAAGAAACCTTAAGTCGTCTCATAAGGGGCAAAGTATAGCCGCCATCTTGCGGCCGCCACCTTGCGCAAGCACCCTGAAGGCGGCTCATATGGAGCCATGTAAACCCGCCACTTTGCGCAAGATACCTTAAGTCTTCTCATAAGGTGACATGTATAGCCGCCATCTTGCGCAAGCACTCTTAAGTCGTCTCATAAGGACCCATGTACAGCCGCCACCTTGCGCAAGAACCAGTAAGTCGTCTCATAGGAGCCATGTATAGCCGCCATCTTGCAGCCGCCACCTTGCGCAAGCACCCTTAAGGCGTCTCATAAGGACCCATGTATAGCCGCCTTCTTGCGCAAGAACCCTTAAGTCGTCTCATAAGGACCCATGTACAGCCGCCATCTTGCGCAAGAACCCTTAAGTCGTTTCATAAGGAGCCATGTATAGCCGCAATCTTGCGCAAGCACTCTTAAGTCGTCTCATAGGGAGCCATATATAGCCGTCAACGTGCGCAAGACCCATTAACTCGTCTCATAAGGAGCCATGTATAGCCGCCACCTTGCGCAAGAACCATTAAGTCGTCTCATAAGGAGCCTTGTATAGCCGCCATCTTGCGCAAGCACCCTTAAGGCGTCTCATAAGGACCCATGTATAGCCGCCATCTTGCGCAAGAACCCTTAAGTCGTCTCATAAGGACCCATGTACAGCCGCCATCTTGCGCAAGAACCCTTAAGTCTTTTCATAAGGAGCCATGTATAGCCGCAATCTTGCGCAAGCACTCTTAAGTCGTCTCATAAGGAGCCATATATAGCCGTCAACGTGCGCAAGAGCCATTAACTCGTCTCATAAGGAGCCATGTATAGCTGCCACCTTGCGCAAGAACCATTAAGTCGTCTCATAAGGAGCCTTGTATAGCCGCCATCTTGCGCAAGCACCTTTAAAGCCCCTCATAAGGAGCCATGTATTACCGCCATCTTGCGCAATCACCCTTAAGTAGTCTCATAAGGAGCCATGTATAGCCGCCACCTTGCGCAAGAACCATTAAGTCGTCTCATAAGAACCCATGTATAGCCGCCATCTCGCGTCCGCCACCTTGCGCAAGCACTCTTAAGTTGTCTCATAAGGAACCATGTATAGCCGCCATCTTGCGCAAGCACCCTTAAATCGTCTCATAAGGAGCCATGTATAGCCGCCATCTTTCGCAAGAACCATTAAATCGTCTCTTAAGGAGCCATGTATAGCCGCCACCTTGCGTAGGAACCAGTAAGTCGTCTCATAAAGAGCCATGTATAGCCGCCATCTCGCGTCCGCCACCTTGCGCAAGCACTCTTAAGTTGTCTCATAAGGAACCATGTATAGCCGCCTTCTTGCGCAAGCACCCTTAAATCGTCTCATAAGGAGCCATGTATAGCCGCCATCTTTCGCAAGAACCATTAAATCGTCTCTTAAGGAGCCATGTATAGCCGCCACCTTGCGTAGGAACCAGTAAGTCGTCTCATAAGGAGCCATGTATAGCCGCCATCTCGCGTCCGCCACCTTGCGCAAGCACTCTTAAGTTGTCTCATAAGGAACCATGTATAGCCGCCATCTTGCGCAAGCACCCTTAAATCGTCTCATAAGGAGCCATGTATAGCCGCCATCTTTCGCAAGAACCATTAAATCGTCTCATAAGGAGCCACGTATAGCCGCCATCTTGCGCGAGCACTCTTAATTCGTCCAATAAGGAATCATGTATAGCCGCCATCTTGCTGCTGCCATCTTGCGCAAGCACTCTTAAGGCATCTCATAAGGAGCCATGTATTGCCGCCATCTTGCGCAAGCACCCATAAGTCGTCTCATAAGGGGCCATGTATAGCAGCCACGTTGCGCAAGCACCCTTAAGTCGTCTCATAAGGAACCATGTATAGCCTCCACCTTGCGCAAGCTCTTTTAAGTCGTCTCATAAGGAGCCATGTATAGCCTCCACCTTGCGCAAGCACCCTTAAGTCGTCTCATAAGGAGGCATGTATAGCCTCCACCTTGCGCAAGCACCCTTAAGTCGTCTCATAAGGAGACATGTATAGCCGCCATCTGGCGCAAGCATTCTTAAGTCGTCTCATAAGGAGCCATGTATAGCCGCCATCTTGCGCAAGAACCCTCAAGTCGCCTCATAAGGAGCCATGTATAGCCGCCACCTTGCGCAAGCACACTAAAGTCGTCTCATACGTAGCAATGTATAGCCGCCATCTTGCGCAAGCACCCATAAGTCGTCTCATAAGGAGATATGTATAGCCGCCATCTTGCGGAAGCACACTTAAGTCGGCTCATAAGGAGCCATGTATAGCCGCCACCTTGCGCAAGCACCCTTAAGTCGTCTCATAAGGAGCCATGTATAGACGCCATCTTGCGCATGCTCCCTTAAGTCGTCTCATAAGGAGCCATGTATATCCGCCATCTTGCGCAAGCAATCTTAAGTCGTCTCACAAGGAGCCATGTACAGCTGCCATCCTGCGCAAGCACTCTTAAGTCGTGTCATCAGGAGACATGTATAGCCGCCATCTGGCGCAAGCATTCTTAAGTCGTCTCATAAGGAGCCATGTATAGCCGCCATCTTCCGCAAGAACCCTTAAGTCGTCTCATAAGGAGCCATGTATAACAGCCACCTTGCGCAAGCACTCTTAATTCGCCTCATAAGGAGCCATGTATAGCCGCCACCTTGCGCAAGCACTCTTAAGTCGTCTCATTAGGAGCCATGTATAACAGCCACCTTGCGCAAGCACTCTTAATTCGCCTCATAAGGAGCCATGTATAGCCGCCACCTTGCGCAAGCACTCTTAAGTCGTCTCACAAGGAGCCATGTATAGCTGCCATCTTGCGCAAGCACTCTTAAGTCGTCTCATAAGGAGCCATGTATAGCCGCCACCTTGCTGCCGCCATCTTGCCCAAGCAACCTTAAGTCGTCTCCTAAGGAGCCATGTACAGCCGCCATCTTGCGCAAGCACTCTTAAGTCGTCTCATAAGGAGCCCTGTATAGCCGCCATCTTGCTGCCGCCATTTTGCGCAAGCACTCTTAATTCGTCTCATAAGGAGCCATGTATAGCCGCCACCTTGCGCAAGAACCATTAAGTCGTCTCATAAGGACCCATGTATAACCGCCATCTTGCGTCCGCCACCTTGCGCAAGAACTCTTAAGTCGTCTCATAAGGACACATGTATAGCCGCCATCTTGCGCAAGCACCCTTAAGTCGTCTCATAAGTAGCCATGTATAGCCGCCATCTTGCGCAAGCACCCTTAAGTCGTCTCATAAGGAGCCATGTATAGCCGCCATCTTGCGCAAGCACTCTTATGTCGTCCCATAAGGAGCCATATATAGCCGCCACCTTGCGCAAGGACACTTAAGTCGCGTCATAAGGAGCCACGTACAGCCGCCACCTTGCGCAAGAACCATTAAGTCGTCTCATAAGGACCCATGTATAGCCGCCATCTCGCGTCCGCCACCTTGCGCAAGGACTCTTAATTTGTCTCATACGGACCCATGTATAGCCGCCATCTTGCGCAAGCACCCATAAATCGTCTCATAAGGAGCCAGGTATAGCCGCCATCTTGCGCAAGAACCATTAAGTCGTCTCTTAAGGAGCCATGTATAGCCGCCACCTTAAGTAGGAACCAGTAAGTCGTCTCATAAGGAGCCATGTACAGCCGCCATCTTGCGCAAGCATTCTTAATTCGTCCCATAAGGAGCCATGTATAGCCGCCATCTTGCTGCTGCCATCTTGCGCAAGCACTCTTAAGGCGTCTCATAATTAGCCATGTATTGCCGCCATCTTGCGCAAGCACACCATAAGTCGTCTCATAAGGAGCCATGTATAGCAGCCACGTTGCGCAAGCTCTTTTAAGTCGTCTCATAAGGAGCCATGTATAGCCTCCACCTTGCGCAAGCACTCTTAAGTCGTCTCATAAGGAGGCATGTATAGCCTCCACCTTGCGCAAGCACCCTTAAGTATTCTCATAAGGAGGCATGTATAGCCTCCACCTTGCGCAAGCACCCTTAAGTCGTCTCATAAGGAGACATGTATAGCCGCCATCTGGCGCAAGCATTCTTAAGTCGTCTCATAAGGAGCCATTTATAGCCGCCATCTTTCGCAAGCACCCTTAAGTCGTCTCATAAGGAGATATGTATAGCCGCCATCTTGCGAAAGCACTCTTTAGTCGTCTCATAAGGAGCCATGTATAGCCGCCATCTTGCGCAAGCACCCTTAAGTCGTCTCATAAGGAGCCATGTATAGCCGCCATCTTGCGCATGCACCCTTAAGTCGTCTCATAAGAAGCCATGTATAGCCGCCATCTTGCGCAAGCAATCTTAAGTCGTCTCACAAGGAGCCATGTATAGCTGCCATCTTGCGCAAGCACTCTTAAGTCGTCTCATAAGGAGACATGTATAGCCGCCATCTGGCGCAAGCATTCTTAAGTCGTCTCATAAAGAGACATGTATAGCCGCCATCTGGCGCAAGCATTCTTAAGTCGTCTCATAAGGTGCCATGTATAGCCGCCATCTTGCGCAAGAACCCTTAAGTCGTCTCATAAGGAGCCATGTATAGCTGCCACCTAGCTGCCGCCATCTTGCGCAAGCACCCTTAAGTCGTCTCATAAGGAGCCATGTACAGCCGCAATCTTGCGCAAGGACTCTTAAGTCGTCTCATAAGGGGCTATGTATAGCAGCTATCTTGCTGCCGCCATCTTGCGCAAGCACTCATAAGGCGTCTCATAAGCAGCCATGTATAGCCGCCATCTTGCGCAAGCACCCTTAAGTCGTCTCATAAGGAGCCATGTATAACAGCCACCTTGCGCAAGCACTCTTAAGTCGCCTCATAAGGAGCCATGTATAGCCGCCACCTTGCGCAAGCACTCTTAAGTCGTCTCATAAGGAGCCATGTATAGCTGCCATCTTGCGCAAGCACTCTTAAGTCGTCTCATAAGGAGCCATGTATAGCCGCCACCTTGCTGCCGCCATCTTGCCCAAGCACCCTTAAGTAGTCTCCGAAGGAGCCATGTACAGCCGCCATCTTGCGCAAGCACTCTTAAGTCGTCTCATAAGGAGCCCTGTATAGCCGCCATCTTGCTGCCGCCATTTTGCACAAGCACTCTTAATTCGTCTCATAAGGAGACATGTATAGCCGACATCTTGCGCAAGCACTCTTAAATCGTCTCATAAGGAGCTATGTATAGCCGCCACCTTGCTGCCGCCATCTTGCCCATGCACCCTTAAGTCGTCTCCTAAGGAGCCATGTACAGCCGCAATCTTGCGCAAGCACTCTTAAGTCGTCTCATAAGGAGCCCTGTATAGCCGCCATCTTGCTGCCGCCATTTTGCGCAAGCACTCTTAATTCGTCTCATAAGGAGCCATGTATGGCCGACATCTTGCGCAAGCACTCTTAAGTCGTCTCATGAGGAGCCATTATAGCCGCCATCTTGCGCAAGACCCTTAAGTCGTCGCATAAGGAGCCATATATAGCCGCCAACTTGGGCAAGCACTCTTAAGTCGTCTCATAAGGAGGCATGTATAGCCGCAACCTTGCGCAATCACCCTTAAGGGGTCTCACAAGGAGCCATGTATAGCCGCCACCTTGCGCAAGCAACCTTAAGTCGTCTGATAAGGATCCATGTATAGCCGCCATCTTACGCAAGCACCCTTAAGTCGTCTCATATGGAGGCATGTATAGCCGCCACCTTGCGCAATCACCCTAAGGGGTCTCACAAGGAGCCATGTATAACCGCCATCTTGCGCAAGAACCCTTAAGTCGTATCATAAGGAGAAATGTATAGCCGCCACCTTGCGCAAGATACCTTAAGTCGGCTCATAAGGAGCCATGTATAGCCGCCATCTCTCGGCCGCCACCTTGCGCAAGCACCCTTAAGGCGTCTCATAAGGAGCCATGTATAGCCGCCACCTTGCGCAAGAACCTTTAAGTCGTCTCATAAGGAGCCATGTATAGCCACCATCTTGCGCAACTACTCTTAGCGCGTCTCATAAGGTGCCATGTATAGCCGCCATCTTGCGCAAGAACCCTTAAGTCGTCTCATAAGGAGCCATGTATAGCCGCCATCTTGCGCAAGCACTCTTAAGTCGTCTCATAAGGAGCCATGTATAGCCGCCATCTTGCGCAAGCACCCTTAAGTCGACTAATAAGGAGCCATGTACAGCCGCCACCTTGCGCAAGAACCATTAAGTCGTCTCATAAGGACCCATGGATAGCCGCCACCTTGCGCAAGAACCATTAAGTCGTCTCATAAGGACCCATGTATAACCGCCATCTTGCGTCCGCCACCTTGCGCAAGAACTCTTAAGTCGTCTCATAAGGACACATGTATAGCCGCCATCTTGCGCAAGCACCCTTAAGTCGTCTCATAAGTAGCCATGTATAGCCGCCATCTTGCGCAAGCACCCTTAAGTCGTCTCATAAGGAGCCATGTATAGCCGCCATCTTGCGCAAGCACTCCTATGTCGTCCCATAAGGAGCCATATATAGCCGCCACCTTGCGCAAGGACACTTAAGTCGCGTCATAAGGAGCCACGTACAGCCGCCACCTTGCGCAAGAACCATTAAGTCGTCTCATAAGGACCCATGTATAGCCGCCATCTCGCGTCCGCCACCTTGCGCAAGGACTCTTAATTTGTCTCATACGGACCCATGTATAGCCGCCATCTTGCGCAAGCACCCATAAATCGTCTCATAAGGAGCCATGTATAGCCGCCACCTTGCGCAAGAACCTTTAAGTCGTCTCATAAGGAGCCATGTATAGCCACCATCTTGCGCAACTACTCTTAGCGCGTCTCATAAGGTGCCATGTATAGCCGCCATCTTGCGCAAGAACCCTTAAGTCGTCTCATAAGGAGCCATGTATATCCGCCATCTTGCGCAAGCACTCTTAAGTCGTCTGTTAAGGAGCCATGTATAGCGCCATCTTGCGCAAGCACCCATAAATCGTCTCATAAGGAGCCATATATAGCCGCCATCCTGCGCAAGAACCATTAAGTCGTCTTTTAAGGAGCCATGTATAGCCACCACCTTGCGTAGGAACCAGTAAGTCGTCTCATAAGGAGCCATGTACAGCCGCCATCTTGTGCAAGCATTCTTAATTCGTCCCATAAGGAGCCATGTATAGCCGCCATCTTGCTGCTGCCAACTTGCGCAAGCACTCTTAAGGCGTCTCATAATTAGCCATGTATTGCCGCCATCTTGCGCAAGCACCCATAAGTCGTCTCATAAGGAGCCATGTATAGCAGCCACGTTGCGCAAGCACCCTTCAGTCGTCTCATAAGGAGCCATGTATAGCAGCCACGTTGCGCAATCACTCTTAAGTCGTCTCATAAGGAACCATGTATAGCCTCCACCTTGCGCAAGCTCTTTTAAGTCGTCTCATAAGGAGCCATGTATAGCAGCCACGTTGCGCAAGCACTCTTAAGTCGTCTCATAAGGAACCATGTATAGCCTCCACCTTGCGCAAGCTCTTTTAAGTCGCCTCATAAGGAGCCATGTATAGCCTCCACCTTGCGCAAGCACTCTTAAGTCGTCTCATAAGGAGGCATGTATAGCCTCCACCTTGCGCAAGCACCATTAAGTATTCTCATAAGGAGGCATGTATAGCCTCCACCTTGCGCAAGCACCCTTAAGTCGTCTCATAAGGAGACATGTATAGCCGCCATCTGGCGCAAGCATTCTTAAGTCGTTTCATAAGGAGCCATGTATAGCCGCCATCTTGCGCAAGAACCCTTAAGTCGCCTCATAAGGAGCCATGTATAGCCGCCACCTTGCGCAAGCACTCTAAAGTCGTCTCATACGGAGCAATGTATAGCCGCCATCTTGCGCAAACACCCTTAAGTCGTCTCATAAGGAGATATGTATAGCCGTCATCTTGCGAAAGCACTCTTTAGTCGTCTCATAAGGAGCCATGTATAGCCGCCATCTTGCGCAAGAACACTTAAGTCGTCTCATAAGGAGCCATGTACAGCCGCCATCTTGTGCAAGCATTCTTAATTCGTCCCATAAGGAGCCATGTATAGCCGCCATCTTGCTGCTGCCATCTTGCGCAAGCACTCTTAAGGCGTCTCATCATTAGCCATGTATTGCCGCCATCTTGCGCAAGCACCCATAAGTCGTCTCATAAGGAGCCATGTATAGCAGCCACGTTGCGCAAGCACCCTTAAGTCGTCTCATAAGGAACCATGTATAGCCTCCACCTTGCGCAAGCTCTTTTAAGTCGTCTCATAAGGAGCCATGTATAGCCTCCACCTTGCGCAAGCACTCTTAAGTCGTCTCATAAGGAGGCATGTATAGCCTCCACCTTGCGCAAGCACCCTTAAGTATTCTCATAAGGAGGCATGTATAGCCTCCACCTTGCGCAAGCACCCTTAAGTCGTCTCATAAGGAGACATGTATAGCCGCCATCTGGCGCAAGCATTCTTAAGTCGTCTCATAAGGAGCCATGTATAGCCGCCATCTTGCGCAAGAACCCTTAAGTCGCCTCATAAGGAGCCATGTATAGCCGCCACCTTGCGCAAGCACTCTAAAGTCGTCTCATACGGAGCAATGTATAGCCGCCATCTTGCGCAAGCACCCTTAAGTCGTCTCATAAGGAGATATGTATAGCCGCCACCTTGCGAAAGCACTCTTTAGTCGTCTCATAAGGAGCCATGTATAGCCGCCATCTTGCGCAAGCACCCTTAAGTCGTCTCATAAGGAGCCATGTATAGCCGCCATCTTGCGCATGCACCCTTAAGTCGTCTCATAAGAAGCCATGTATAGCCGCCATCTTGCGCAAGCAATCTTAAGTCGTCTCATAAGGAGACATGTATAGCCGCCATCTGGCGCAAGCATTCTTAAGTCGTCTCATAAGGAGCCATGTATAGCCGCCATCTTGCGCAAGAACCCTTAAGTCGTCTCATAAGGAGCCATGTACAGCCGCAATCTTGCGCAAGGGCTCTTAAGTCGTCTCATAAGGGACTATGTATAGCAGCCATCTTGCTGCCCCCATCTTGCGCAAGCACTCATAAGGCGTCTCATAAGCAGCCATGTATAGCCGCCATCTTGCGCAAGCATCCTTAAGTCGTCTCACAAGGAGCCATGTATAACAGCCACCTTGCGCAAGCACTCTTAAGTCGCCTCATAAGGAGCCATGTATAGCCGCCACCTTGCGCAAGCACTGTTAAGTCGTCTCATAAGGAGCCATGTATAGCTGCCATCTTGCGCAAGCACTCTTAAGTCGTCTCATAAGGAGCCATGTATATACGCCACCTTGCTGCCGCCATCTTGCCCAAGCACCCTTAAGTCGTCTCATAAGGAGCCATGTACAGCCGCCATCTTGCGCAAGCACTCTTAAGTCGTCTCATAAGGAGCCATGTATAGCCGCAATCTTGCTGCCGCCATTTTGCGCAAGACCTCTTAAGTCGTCTCATAAGGAGCCATGTATAGCCGACATCTTGCGCAAGCACTCTTAAGTCGTCTCATGAGGAGCCATGTATAGCCGCCCTCTTGCGCAAGACCCTTAAGTCGTCGCATAAGGAGCCATATATAGCCCCCATCTTGCGCAAGCACTCATAAGGCGTCTCATAAGCAGCCATGTATAGCCGCCATCTTGCGCAAGCATCCTTAAGTCGTCTCATAAGGAGCCATGTATAACAGCCACCTTGCGCAATCACCCTTAAGGGGTCTCACAAGGAGCCATGCATAGCCGCCACCTTGCGCAGCAACCTTAAGTCGTCTCATAAGGATCCATGTATAGCCGCCATCTTACGCAAGCACCCTTAAGTGTCTCATAAGGAGGCATGTATAGCCGCCACGTTGCGCAATCACCCTTAAGGGGTCTCACAAGGAGCCATGTATAACCGCCATCTTGCGCAAGAACCCTTAAGTCGTATCATAAGGAGAAATGTATAGCCGCCACCTTGCCCAATCACGCTTAAGGCGTCTCATAAGGAGCCATGTATAGACGCCATCTTGCGCAAGATACCTTAAGTCGGCTCATAAGGAGCCATGTATAGCAGCCACATTGCTGCCGCCACCTTGCGCAAGAACCCTTAAGTCGCCTCATAAGGAGCCATGTATAGCCTCCACCTTGCTCAAGCACCCTTAAGTCGTCTCATAAGGAGGCATGTATAGCCTCCACTATGCGCAAGCACCCTTAAGTCAATTCATAAGGAGGCATGTGTAGCCTCCACCTTGCGCAAGCACCCTTAAGTCGTCTCATAAGGAGACATGTATAGCCGCCATCTGGCGCAAGCATTCTTAAGTCGTCTCATAAGGAGCCATGTATAGCCGCCATCTTGCACAAGAACCATTAAGTCGCCTCATAAGGAGCCATGTATAGCCGCCATCTTGCGCAAGCACTTTTAAGTCGCCTCATAAGGAGCCATGTATAGCCGCCATCTTGCGCAAGCACTCTTAAAGCGTCTCATAAGGAGCCATGTATAGCCGCCATCTTGCGTAAGCACACTTAAGTCGGCTCATAAGGAGCCATACATAGCCGCCACCTTGCGCAAGCACCCTTAAGTCGTCTCATAAGGAGCCATGTATAGACGCCATCTTGCGCATGCACCCTTAAGTCGTCTCATAAGGAGCCATGTATATCCGCCATCTTGCGCAAGCAATCTTAAGTCGTCTCACAAGGAGCCATGTATAGCTGCCATCCTGCGCAAGCACTCTTAAGTCGTGTCATAAGGAGACATGTATAGCCGCCATCTGGCGCAAGCATTCTTAAGTCGTCTCATAAGGAGCCATGTATAGCCGCCATCTTCCGCAAGAACCCTTAAGTCGTCTCATAAGGAGCCATGTATAACAGCCACCTTGCGCAAGCACTCTTAATTCGCCTCATAAGGAGCCATGTATAGCCGCCACCTTGCGCAAGCACTCTTAAGTCGTCTCATTAGGAGCCATGTATAGCTGCCATCTTGCGCAAGCACTCTTAAGTCGTCTCATAAGGAGCCATGTATAGCCGCCACCTGCTGCCGCCATCTTGCCCAAGCAACCTTAAGTCGTCTCCTAAGGAGCCATGTACAGCCGCCATCTTGCGCAAGCACTCTTAAGTCGTCTCATAAGGAGCCCTGTATAGCCGCCATCTTGCTGCCGCCATTTTGCGCAAGCACTCTTAATTCGTCTCATAAGGAGCCATGTATAGCCGACATCTTGCGAAAGCACTCTTAAGTCGTCTCACAAGGAGCCATGTATAGCTGCCATCTTGCGCAAGCACTCTTAAGCCGTATCATAAGGAGACATGTATAGCCGCCACCTTGCTGCCGCCATCTTGCCCAAGCACCCTTAAGTAGTCCCCGAAGGAGCCATGTACAGCCGCCATCTTGCGCAAGCACTCTTAAGTCGTCTCATAATGAGCCCTGTATAGCCGCCATCTTGCTGCCGCCATTTTGCGCAAGCACTCTTAATTCGTCTCATAAGGAGACATGTATAGCCGACATCTTGCGCAAGCACTCTTAAATCGTCTCATAAGGAGCTATGTATAGCCGCCACCTTGCTGCCGCCATCTTGCCCAAGCACCCTTAAGTCGTCTCCTAAGGAGCCATGTACAGCCGCAATCTTGCGCAAGCACTCTTAAGTCGTCTCATAAGGAGCCCTGTATAGCCGCCATCTTGCTGCCGCCATTTTGCGCAAGCACTCTTAATTCGTCTCATAAGGAGCCATGTATAGCCGACATCTTGCGCAAGCACTCTTAAATCGTCTCATGAGGAGCCATTATAGCCGCCATCTTGCGCAAGACCCTTAAGTCGTCGCATAAGGAGCCATATATAGCCGCCAACTTGGGCAAGCACTCTTAAGTCGTCTCATAAGGAGGCATGTATAGCCGCAACCTTGCGCAATCACCCTTAAGGGGTCTCACAAGGAGCCATGTATAGCCGCCACCTTGCGCAAGCAACCTTAAGTCGTCTGATAAGGATCCATGTATAGCCGCCATCTTACGCAAGCACCCTTAAGTCGTCTCATATGGAGGCATGTATAGCCGCCACCTTGCGCAATCACCCTAAGGCGTCTCACAAGGAGCCATGTATAACCGCCATCTTGCGCAAGAACCCTTAAGTCGTATCATAAGGAGAAATGTATAGCCGCCACCTTGCCCAATCACGCTTAAGGCGTCTCATAAGGAGCCATGTATAGACGCCATCTTGCGCAAGATACCTTAAGTCGGCTCATAGGAGCCATGTATAGCAGCCACATTGCTGCCGCCACCTTGCGCAAGAACCCTTAAGTCGCCTCATAAGGAGCCATGTATAGCCGCCATCTCTCGGCCGCCACCTTGCGCAAGCACCCTTAAGGCGTCTCATAAGGAGCCATGTATAGCCGCCACCTTGCGCAAGAACCTTTAAGTCGTCTCATAAGGAGCCATGTATAGCCACCATCTTGCGCAACTACTCTTAGCGCGTCTCATAAGGTGCCATGTATAGCCGCCATCTTGCGCAAGAACCCTTAAGTCGTCTCATAAGGAGCCATGTATAGGCGCCATCTTGCGCAAGCACTCTTAAGTCGTCTCATAAGGAGCCATGTATAGCCGCCATCTTGCGCAAGCACCCTTAAGTCGACTAATAAGGAGCCATGTACAGCCGCCACCTTGCGCAAGAACCATTAAGTCGTCTCATAAGGACCCATGGATAGCCGCCACCTTGCGCAAGAACCATTAAGTCGTCTCATAAGGACCCATGTATAACCGCCATCTTGCGTCCGCCACCTTGCGCAAGAACTCTTAAGTCGTCTCATAAGGACACATGTATAGCCGCCATCTTGCGCAAGCACCCTTAAGTCGTCTCATAAGTAGCCATGTATAGCCGCCATCTTGCGCAAGCACCCTTAAGTCGTCTCATAAGGAGCCATGTATAGCCGCCATCTTGCGCAAGCACTCTTATGTCGTCCCATAAGGAGCCGTATATAGCCGCCACCTTGCGCAAGGACACTTAAGTCGCGTCATAAGGAGCCACGTACAGCCGCCACCTTGCGCAAGAACCATTAAGTCGTCTCATAAGGACCCATGTATAGCCGCCATCTCGCGTCCGCCACCTTGCGCAAGGACTCTTAATTTGTCTCATACGGACCCATGTATAGCCGCCATCTTGCGCAAGCACCCATAAATCGTCTCATAAGGAGCCAGGTATAGCCGCCATCTTGCGCAAGAACCATTAAGTCGTCTCTTAAGGAGCCATGTATAGCCGCCACCTTAAGTAGGAACCAGTAAGTCGTCTCATAAGGAGCCATGTACAGCCGCCATCTTGCGCAAGCATTCTTAATTCGTCCCATAAGGAGCCATGTATAGCCGCCATCTTGCTGCTGCCATCTTGCGCAAGCACTCTTAAGGCGTCTCATAATTAGCCATGTATTGCCGCCATCTTGCGCAAGCACACCATAAGTCGTCTCATAAGGAGCCATGTATAGCAGCCACGTTGCGCAAGCTCTTTTAAGTCGTCTCATAAGGAGCCATGTATAGCCTCCACCTTGCGCAAGCACTCTTAAGTCGTCTCATAAGGAGGCATGTATAGCCTCCACCTTGCGCAAGCACCCTTAAGTATTCTCATAAGGAGGCATGTATAACCTCCACCTTGCGCAAGCACCCTTAAGTCGTCTCATAAGGAGACATGTATAGCCGCCATCTGGCGCAAGCATTCTTAAGTCGTCTCATAAGGAGCCATTTATAGCCGCCATCTTTCGCAAGCACCCTTAAGTCGTCTCATAAGGAGATATGTATAGCCGCCATCTTGCGAAAGCACTCTTTAGTCGTCTCATAAGGAGCCATGTATAGCCGCCATCTTGCGCAAGCACCCTTAAGTCGTCTCATAAGGAGCCATGTATAGCCGCCATCTTGCGCATGCACCCTTAAGTCGTCTCATAAGAAGCCATGTATAGCCGCCATCTTGCGCAAGCAATCTTAAGTCGTCTCACAAGGAGCCATGTATAGCTGCCATCTTGCGCAAGCACTCTTAAGTCGTCTCATAAGGAGACATGTATAGCCGCCATCTGGCGCAAGCATTCTTAAGTCGTCTCATAAAGAGACATGTATAGCCGCCATCTGGCGCAAGCATTCTTAAGTCGTCTCATAAGGTGCCATGTATAGCCGCCATCTTGCGCAAGAACCCTTAAGTCGTCTCATAAGGAGCCATGTATAGCTGCCACCTAGCTGCCGCCATCTTGCGCAAGCACCCTTAAGTCGTCTCATAAGGAGCCATGTACAGCCGCAATCTTGCGCAAGGACTCTTAAGTCGTCTCATAAGGGGCTATGTATAGCAGCTATCTTGCTGCCGCCATCTTGCGCAAGCACTCATAAGGCGTCTCATAAGCAGCCATGTATAGCCGCCATCTTGCGCAAGCACCCTTAAGTCGTCTCATAAGGAGCCATGTATAACAGCCACCTTGCGCAAGCACTCTTAAGTCGCCTCATAAGGAGCCATGTATAGCCGCCACCTTGCGCAAGCACTCTTAAGTCGTCTCATAAGGAGCCATGTATAGCTGCCATCTTGCGCAAGCACTCTTAAGTCGTCTCATAAGGAGCCATGTATAGCCGCCACCTTGCTGCCGCCATCTTGCCCAAGCACCCTTAAGTCGTCTCATAAGGAGCCATGTACAGCCGCCATCTTGCGCAAGCACTCTTAAGTCGTCTCATAAGGAGCCATGTATAGCCTCAATCTTGCTGCCGCCATTTTGCGCAAGCACTCTTAAGTCGTCTCATAAGGAGCCATGTATAGCCGACATCTTGCGCAAGCACTCTTAAGTCGTCTCATGAGGAGCCATGTATAGCCGCCATCTTGCGCAAGACCCTTAAGTCGTCGCATAAGGAGCCATATATAGCCGCCATCCTTGGCAAGCACTCTTACGTCGTCTCATAAGGAGGCATGTGTTGCCGCCACCTTGCGCAATCACCCTTAAGGGGTCTCACAAGGAGCCATGCATAGCCGCCACCTTGCGCAAGCAACCTTAAGTCGTCTCATAAGGATCCATGTATAGCCGCCATCTTACGCAAGCACCCTTAAGTCGTCTCATAAGGAGGCATGTATAGCCGCCACCTTGCGCAATCACCCTTAAGGGGTCTCACAAGGAGCCATGTATAACCGCCATCTTGCGCAAGAACCCTTAAGTCGTATCATAAGGAGAAATATATAGCCGCCACCTTGCCCAATCACGCTTAAGGCGTCTCATAAGGAGCCATGTATAGACGCCATCTTGCGCAAGACAATTAAGTCGGCTCATAAGGAGCCATGTATAGCAGCCACCTTGCTGCCGCCACCTTGCGCAACAACCCTTAAGTCGCCTCATAAGGAGCATGTATAGCCTCCACCTTGCTCAAGCACCGTTAAGTCGTCTCATAAGGAGGCATGTATAGCCTCCACTATGCGCAAGCACCCTTAAGTCGTCTCATAAGGAGGCATGTGTAGCCTCCACCTTGCGCAAGCACCCTTAAGTCGTCTCATAAGGAGACATGTATAGCCGCCATCTGGCGCAAGCATTCTTAAGTCGTCTCATAAGGAGCCATGTATAGCCGCCATCTTGCACAAGAACCATTAAGTCGCCTCATAAGGAGCCATGTATAGACGCCATCTTGCGCAAGCACTTTTAAGTCGCCTCATAAGGAGCCATGTATAGCCGCCATCTTGCGCAAGCACTCTTAAAGCGTCTCATAAGGAGCCATGTATAGCCGCCATCCTGCGCAAACACTCTTAAGTCGTCTCATACGGAGGCATTTATAGCCGCCACCTTGCGCAAGCACCCTTAAGGGGTCTCACAAGGAGGCATGTACAGCCGCTACCTTGCGCAAGCAACCTTAAGTCGTCTCATAAGGAGCCAAGTATAGCCGCCACCTTGCGCAAGCACCCTTAAGGGGTCTCACAAGGAGGCACGTACAGCCGCCACCTTGCGCAAGCAACCTTAAGTCGTCTCATAAGGAGCCATGTATAGCTGCCATCTTGCGCAAGCACCCTTATGCCGTCCCATAAGGAGTCATATATAGCCGCCATCTTGGGCAAGCACCCTTATGTCGTCTCACAAGGGGGCATGTACAGCCGCCATCATGCGCAAGAAACCTTAAGTCGTCTCATAAGGGGCAAAGTATAGCCGCCATCTTGCGGCCACCACCTTGCGCAAGCACCCTGTAGGCGGCTCATATGGAGCCATGTAAACCCGCCACTTTGCGCAAGATACCTTAAGTCTTCTCATAAGGTGCCATGTATAGCCGCCATCTTGCGCAAGCACTCTTAAGTCGTCTCATAAGGACCCAAGTACAGCCGCCACCTTGCGCAAGAACCAGTAAGTCGTCTCATAGGAGCCATGTATAGCCGCCATCTTGCAGCCGCCACCTTGCGCAAGCACCCTTAAGGCGTCTCATAAGGACCCGTGTATAGCCGCCTTCTTGCGCAAGAACCCTTAAGTCGTCTCATAAGGACCCATGTACAGCCGCCATCTTCCGCAAGAACCCTTAAGTCGTTTCATAAGGAGCCATGTATAGCCGCAATCTTGCGCAAGCACTCTTAAGTCGTCTCATAAGGAGCCATATATAGCCGTCAACGTGCGCAAGACCCATTAACTCGTCTCATAAGGAGCCATGTATAGCCGCCACCTTGCGCAAGAACCATTAAGTCGACTCATAAGGAGCCTTGTATAGCCGCCATCTTGCGCAAGCACCCTTAAGGCGTCTCATAAGGACCCATGTATAGCCGCCATCTTGCGCAAGAACCCTTAAGTCGTCTCATAAGGACCCATGTACAGCCGCCATCTTGCGCAAGAACCCTTAAGTCGTTTCATAAGGAGCCATGTATAGCCGCAATCTTGCGCAAGCACTCTTAAGTCGTCTCATAAGGAGCCATATATAGCCGTCAACGTGCGCAAGACCTATTAACTCGTCTCATAAGGAGCCATGTATAGCTGCCACCTTGCGCAAGAACCATTAAGTCGTCTCATAAGGAGCCTTGTATAGCCGCCATCTTGCGCAAGCACCTTTAAAGCCCCTCATAAGGAGCCATGTATTACCGCCATCTTGCGCAATCACCCTTAAGTAGTCTCATAAGGAGCCATGTATAGCCGCCACCTTGCGCAAGAACCATTAAGTCGTCTCATAAGAACCCATGTATAGCCGCCATCTCGCGTCCGCCACCTTGCGCAAGCACTCTTAAGTTGTCTCATAAGGACCCATGTATAGCCGCCATCTTGCGCAAGCACCCTTAAAACGTCTCATAAGGAGCCATGTATAGCCGCCACCTTGCGTAGGAACCAGTAAGTCGTCTCGTAAGGAGCCATGTACAGCCGCCATCTTGCGCAAGCACTCTTAAGGCATCTCATAAAGAGCCATGTATTGCCGCCATCTTGCGCAAGCACCCTTAAATCGTCTCATAAGGAGCCATGTATAGCCGCCATCTTTCGCAAGAACCAGTAAGTCGTCTCGTAAGGAGCCATGTATAGCCGCCACCTTGCGTAGGAACCAGTAAGTCGCCTCATAAGGAGCCATGTATAGCGGCCATCTTGCTGCTGCCATCTTGCGCAAGCACTCTTAAGGCATCTCATAAGGAGCCATGTATTGACGCCATCTTGCGCAAGCACCCATAAGTCGTCTCATAAGGGGCCATGTATAGCAGCCACGTTGCGCAAGCACCCTTAAGTCGTCTCATAAGGAACCATGTATAGCCTCCACCTTGCGCAAGCTCTTTTAAGTCGTCTCATAAGGAGCCATGTATAGCCTCCACCTTGCGCAAGCACCCTTAAGTCGTCTCATAAGGAGGCATGGATAGCCTCCACCTTGCGCAAGCACCCATAAGTCGTCTCATAAGGAGACATGTATAGCCGCCATCTGGCGCAAGCATTCTTAAGTCGTCTCATAAGGAGCCATGTATAGCCGCCATCTTGCGCAAGAACCCTCAAGTCGTCTCACAAGGAGCCACGTATAGCTGCCATCCTGCGCAAGCACTCTTAAGTCGTGTCATAAGGAGACATGTATAGCCGCCATCTGGCGCAAGCATTCTTAAGTCGTCTCATAAGGAGCCATGTATAGCCGCCATCTTCCGCAAGAACCCTTAAGTCGTCTCATAAGGAGCCATGTATAACAGCCACCTTGCGCAAGCACTCTTAATTCGCCTCATAAGGAGCCATGTATAGCCGCCACCTTGCGCAAGCACTCTTAAGTCGTCTCATTAGGAGCCATGTATAACAGCCACCTTGCGCAAGCACTCTTAATTCGCCTCATAAGGAGCCATGTATAGCCGCCACCTTGCGCAAGCACTCTTAAGTCGTCTCACAAGGAGCCATGTATAGCTGCCATCTTGCGCAAGCACTCTTAAGTCGTCTCATAAGGAGCCATGTATAGCCGCCACCTTGCTGCCGCCATCTTGCCCAAGCAACCTTAAGTCGTCTCCTAAGGAGCCATGTACAGCCGCCATCTTGCGCAAGCACTCTTAAGTCGTCTCATAAGGAGCCCTGTATAGCCGCCATCTTGCTGCCGCCATTTTGCGCAAGCACTCTTAATTCGTCTTATAAGGAGCCATGTATAGCCGACATCTTGCGCAAGCATTTTTAAGTCGTCTCACAAGGAGCCATGTATAGCTGCCATCTTGCGCAAGCACTCTTAAGTCGTATCATAAGGAGCCGTGTGTAGCCGCCACCTTGCTGCCGCCATCTTGCCCAAGCACCCTTAAGTCGTCTCCTAAGGAGCCATGTACAGCCGCCATCTTGCGCAAGCACTCTTAAGTCGTCTCATAAGGAGCCCTGTATAGCCCGCAATCTTGCTGCCGCCATTTTGCGCAAGCACTCTTAATTCGTCTCATAAGGAGACATGTATAGCCGACATCTTGCGCAAGCACTCTTAAGTCGTCTCATAAGGAGCCATGTATAGCCGCCACCTTGCTGCCGCCATCTTGCCCAAGCACCCTTAAGTCGTCTCCTAAGGAGCCATGTACAGCCGCCATCTTGCGCAAGCACTCTTAAGTCGTCTCATAAGGAGCCCTGTATAGCCGCCATCTTGCTGCCGCCATTTTGCGCAAGCACTCTTAATTCGTCTCATAAGGAGCCATGTATAGCCGACATCTTGCGCAAGCACTCTTAAGTCGTCTCATGAGGAGCCATTATAGCCGCCATCTTGCGCAAGACCCTTAAGTCGTCGCATAAGGAGCCATATATAGCCGCCAACTTGGGCAAGCACTCTTAAGTCGTCTCATAAGGAGGCATGTATAGCCGCAACCTTGCGCAATCACCCTTAAGGGGTCTCACAAGGAGCCATGTATAGCCGCCACCTTGCGCAAGCAACCTTAAGTCGTCTGATAAGGATCCATGTATAGCCGCCATCTTACGCAAGCACCCTTAAGTCGTCTCATATGGAGGCATGTACAGCCGCCACCTTGCGCAATCACCCTAAGGGGTCTCACAAGGAGCCATGTATAACCGCCATCTTGCGCAAGAACCCTTAAGTCGTATCATAAGGAGAAATGTATAGCCGCCACCTTGCCCAATCACGCTTAAGGCGTCTCATAAGGAGCCATGTATAGACGCCATCTTGCGCAAGATACCTTAAGTCGGCTCATAAGGAGCCATGTATAGCAGCCACCTTGCTGCCGCCACGTTGCGCAAGAACCCTTAAGTCGCCTCATAAGGAGCCATGTATAGCCGCCATCTCTCGGCCGCCACCTTGCGCAAGCACCCTTAAGGCGTCTCATAAGGAGCCATGTATAGCCGCCACCTTGCGCAAGAACCTTTAAGTCGTCTCATATGGAGCCAGGTATAGCCTCCATCTTGCGCAACTACTGTTAGCGCGTCTCATAAGGTGCCATGTATAGCCGCTACCTTGCGCAAGAACCATTAAGTCGTCTCATGAGGAGCCATGTATAGCCGCCACCTTGCGCAATAACCATTAAGTCGTCTCATAAGCAGCAATGTACAGCCGCCATCTTGCGCAAGCACTCTTAAGTCGTCTCATAAGGAGCCATGTATAGCCGCCATCTTGCTGCCGCCGTCTTGCGCAAGCACTCTTAAGGCGGCTCATAAGGAGCCATTTATAGCCGCCATCTTGCGCAAGCATCCATAAGTCGTCTCATAAGGAGCCATGTATAGCAGCCACCTTGCGCAAGCACTCTTAAGACGTCTCATAAGGAGCCATGTATAGCCTCCACCTGGCGCAAGCACTTTTAAGTCATCTCATAAGAAGCCATGTATAGCCTCCACCTTGCGCAAGCACCCTTAAGTCGTCTCATAAGGAGCCATATATAGCTTCCACCTTGCGCAAGCACCCTTAAGTCGTCTCATAAGGAGCCATGTATAGCATCCACCTTGCGCAAGCACCGTTAGGGCGTCTCATAAGTAGCCATGTATAGCCGCCACCTTGCGCAAGCACCCTTTAGTCGTCTCATGAGGAGCCATGTATAGCCGCCATCTGGCGCAAGCATTCTTAAGTCGTCTCATAAGGAGCCATGTATAGCCGCCATCTTGCGCAAGAACCCTTAAGGCGCCTCATAAGGAGCCATGTATTGCCGCCACCTTGCGCAAGCACTCTTAAGTCGTCTCAGAAGGAGCAATGTATAGACGCCATCTGGCGCAAGCACCCTTAAGTCGTCTCATAAGGAGCTATGTATAGCCGCCATCTTGCGCATGCACTCTTAAGTCGTCTCATAAGGAGCCATATATATCCGCCATCTTGCGCAAGCACCCTTAAGTCGTCTCATAAGGAGCCATGTATAGCCGCCATCTTGCGCAAGCACTCTTATGTCGTCCCATAAGGAGCCATGTATAGCCGCCACCTTGCGCAAGAACTCTTACGTGGCGTCATAAGGAGCCACGTACAGCCGCCACCTTGCGCATGAACCATTAAGTCGTCTCATAAGGACCCATGTATAGCCGCCATCTCGCGTCCGCCACCTTGCGAAAGCACTCTTAAGTTGTCTCATAAGGACCCATGTATAGCCGCCATCATGCGCAAGCACCCTTAAATCGTCTCATAAGGAGCCATGTATAGCCGCAATCTTGCGCAAGCACCCTTAAGTCGCCTGATAAGGAGCAATGTATAGCCGCCATCTTGCGCAAGCACCCTTATGTCGTCTCATAAGGAGCCATGTATAGCCGCCATCTTGCGCAAGAACCATTAAGTCGTCTCATAAGTAGCCATGTATAGCCGCCATCTTGCGCAAGAGCCATTAAGTCGTCTCTTAAGTAGCCATGTATGGCCGCCATCTTGCGCAAGCACCCTTAAGGCGTCTCATATGGACCCATGTATAGCCGCCATCTTGCGCAAGAACCCTTAAGTCGTCTCGTAAGGACCCATGTACAGCCGCCATCTTGCGCAAGAACCCTTAAGTCGTTTCATAAGGAGCCATGTATAGCCGCAATCTTGCGCAAGCACTCTTAAGTCGTCTCATAAGGAGCCATATATAGCCGTCAACGTGCGCAAGACCCATTAACTAAGCTCATAAGGAGCCATGTATAGCCGCCACCTTGCGCAAGAGCCATTAAGTCGTCTCATAAGGAGCCTTGTATAGCCGCAATCTTGCGCAAGCACCTTTAAAGCCCCTCATAAGGAGCCATGTATTACCGCCATCTTGCGCAATCACCCTTAAGTCGTCGCACAAGGAGCCATGTATAGCCGCCATCATGCGGCTATCACCTTGCGCAAGCAGCCTTATATCGTCTTATAAGGGGACATGTATAGCAGCCACGTTGCGCAAGCACACTTAAGTCGTCTGATAAGGGGCCATGTATAGACACCACATTGCGCAAGCACCCTTAAGGCGTCTCATAATGAGCCAAGTATAGCCGCCACCTTGCGCAAGCACTCTTAAGTCGCCTCATAAGGAGGAAGGTATAGCCGCCATCTTGCGCAAGCAATCTTAAGTCGTCTTATAAGGATGCATGTAAAACCGCCATCTTGCTGCGGCCACCTTGCGCAAGCACCCCTAAGGCGTCTCATAAGGAGCCATGTATAGCCACCATCATGCGCAAGCACTCTTAAGTAGTCTTATAAGGAGCCATGTATAGCCGCCATCCTGCTGCCGCCATCTTGCGCAAGCAACCTTAAGGCGTCTCATAGCGAGCCATCTATAGCCGCCATCTTGCGCAACCACTCTTAAGTCGTCTCATAAAGAGCCATTTATAGCCCCCATCTTGCGAAAGCAATCTTAAGGCGTCTCACAAGGAGCCATGTATATCCGCCATCTTGATGCGTCCACCTCGCGCAAGCACTCTTAAGTCGTCTCATAAGGAGCCATGTACAGCCGCCAACTTGCGCAAGCACTCTTAAGTCGTCTCATAAGGAGCCATGTATAGCCGCCCACATGCGCAAGCACCCTAAAATCGTCTGATAAGGAGACATGTATAGCCGCCATCTTGCTGCGGCCATGTTGCGCAAGCACTCTTAAGTCGTCTTATAAGGAGCCATGTATAGCCGCCATCCTGCTGCCGCCATCTTGCGCAAGCACCCTTAAGGCGTCCCATAACGAGCCATGTAGAGCCGCCATCTTGCGCAAGCACTCCTAAGTCGTCTCATAACGAGCCATGTATAGCCGCCAACTTGCTAAAGCACTCTAAATGCTTTTCACAAGGAGCCAGGTATAGCCGCCACCTAGCGCAAGCACTCTTAAAGCGTCTTACAAGGAGCCATGTATAGCCGCCATCCTGCTGCGGCCATCTTACGCAAGCACCCTTAAGGCGTCTCATAAGGAGCCATGTATAGCCGCCATCTTGCGCAAGCACTCTTAAGTCGTCTTACAAGGAGCCGGGTATATCCGCCATCTTGCCAAAGCAATCTTAAGGCGTCTCACAAGGAGCCATGTATAGCCACCATCTTGCGCAAGCACTCTTAAGTCGTCTCATGAGGAGCCATGGATAGCCGCCATCTTCCGCAAGCAACCATAAGTCGTCTCATAAGGAGCCATGTATAGCCGCCATCTTGCGAAAGCAATCTTAAGGCGTCTTACAAGGGGCCATGTATAGCCGCCATCTTGCGCATGCACCCTTACGTTGTCTCACAAGGAGCCAGGTATAGCCGCCACCTTGCTCAAGCACCCTTATGTCGTCTCATAAGGAGCCATGTATGGCCGCCATCTTGCGCAAGCAGTCTTAAGTCGTCTCACAAGGAGCCATGTATAGCCGCCACCTTGCGCAAGCACCCATAAGTCTTCTCACAAGGAGCCAGGTATAGCAGCCACCTTGCGCAAGCACTGTTAAGGCGTCTTATAAGGAGCCATGTATAGCCGCCATCCTGCTGCCGCTATCTTGCGCGAGCACCCATAAGGCGTCTCATAACGAGTCATGTATAGCCGCCATCTTGCGCAAGCACTCTTAAGTCGTCTTAAAAGGAGCCGGGTATATCCGCCATCTTGCGAAAGCACTCTTAACGCGTCTCACAAGGAGCCATGTATAGCCGCCATCTTGCGCAAGCACTCTTAAGTCGTCTCACAAGGAGCAATGTATAGCCGCCATCTTGCGGAAGCACCCTTAAGTCGTCTCATAAGGAGCCATGTATAGCCGCCTTTTTGCGAAAGCAATCTTAAGGCGTCTCACAAGGTGCAATATATAGCCGCCATCTTGCGCAGGCATTCTTAAGTCGTCTCATAAGGAGCCATATATATCCGCCATCTTGCTGCGGCCACCTTGCGCAATCACTCTTAAGTCGTCTCATAAGGAGCCATGTATAGCCGCCATCTTGCGCAAGCACTCTTAACGCGTCTCAGAAGGAGCGATGTATAACACGCCACCTTGCGCTAGCACCCTTAAATCGCCTTATAAGGAGCCATGTATAGCCGCCATCTTGCGCAAGCACCGTTAAGGCGTCCCATTAGGAGCCATGTATAGCCGCCATTTTGCGAGAGCATTCTTATGGCGTCTCAGAAGGAGCCAGGTATAGCCGCCACCTTGCGCAAGGACCCTTAAGGCGTATCATAAGGAGCAATGTATAGCCGCCATCTTGCGCAAGCACCCTTAAGTGGTCTCATAAGGAGCCATGTATAGCCGCCACCTTGCGCAAGCAACCTTAAGTCGTCCCATAAGGAGCAAATTACAGCCGCGAACTTGCGCAAGCACCCTTAAGTCGTCTCATAAGGAGCCATGTATAGCCGCCACCTTGCGCAAGTTACCTTAAGTCGTCTCATAAGGAGCCTTGTATAGCCGCCATCTTGCGCAAGCGCTTTTAAGTCGTCTCATAAGGAGCCATGTATAGCCGCCATCCTGCCGCTACCATTTGCGCAAGCACTCTGAAGTCGTCTCATAAGGCGCCATGTATAGCCGCCATCTTGCCGCTACCACCTTGCGCAAGCACTCTTAAGTCTTCTCATAAGGAGCCATGTATAGCCGCCATCGTGCGCAAGACCCTTAAGTGGTCTCATGACGAGACATGTATAGCCGCCATCTTGCTGCCGCCACCTTGCGCAAGCACCATTAAGTCGTCTCATAAGGAGCCATGTATAGCCGCCATCTTGCGCAAGCACCCTTAAGACGTCTCATAAGGAACCGTGTATAGCCGCCACCTTGCTGCCGCCATCTTGCGCAAGCAACCCTATATCGTCTCATAAGGAGCCATGTATAGCCGCCATCTTGCGCAAGCACTCTTAAGTCGTCTCTTAAGGAGCCATGTATTGAAGCCATCTTGCGCAAGCACCCTTAAGTCGTCTTATAATGAGCCATGTATAGCCGCCATCTTGCGCAAACACTCTTAAGTCGCCTCATAAGGAGCCATGTATAGCCGCCATCTTGCGCAAGCACCCTTAAGTCGCCTCATAAGAAGCCATGTATAGCCGCCATCTTGCGCAAGCACTCTTAAGTCGTCTCACAAGGAGCCACGTATAGCCGCCATCTTGCGCAAGCACCCTTAAGTCGTTTTATAAAGAGCCATGTATAGCCGCCATCTTGCGCAAGCACTTTGAAGTCGTCTTATAAGGAGCCATGTATAGCCGCCATCTTGCGCAAGCATTCTTAAGTCGTCTCATAAGGAGCCATGTATAGCCGCCATCTTGCGCAAGAACCCTTAAGTCGTCTTATAAGGAGCAATGTATAGCCGCCATCTTGCGCAAGCACCCTTAAGTCGCCTCATATGGAGCCATGTATAGCCGCCACCTTGCGCAAGCACTCTTAAGTCTTCTCATAAGGAAACATGTATAGCCGCCATCTTGCGCAAGCACCCTTAAGTCGTCTCATAAGGAGACTTGTATAGCCGCCATCTTGCGCATGCACTCTTATGTCGTCTCACAAGGACCCATGTATAGCTGCCATCTTTCGCAAGCACTCTTAAGTCGTCTCATAAGGAGCCATGTATAGCCGCCATCTTGCGCAAGAACCCTTAAGTCGTCTTATAAGGAGCAATGTATAGCCGCCATCTTGCGCAAGCACGTTTAAGTCGTCTCACAAGGAGCCACGTATAGCCGCCATCTTGCGCAAGCACTCCTAAGCCGTCTCATAAGGAGCCATGTGTAGCTGCCATCTTGCGCAAGCACCCTTCAGTCGCCTCATAAGGAGCCATGTATAGCCGCCATCTTGAGCAAGCACTCTTAAGTCGTCTCACAACGAGCAATGTATAGCCGCCATCTTGCGAAAGCACTCTTAAGGCGTCTCACAAGGAGCCATGTATATCCGCCATCTTGCTACGGCCACCTCGTGCAAGCACTCAAGTCGTCTCGTAAGGAGCCATGTACAGCTGCCATCTTGCGCAAGCACTCTTAAGTCGTCTCATAAGGAGCCAAGTATAGCCGCCAACTTGCGCAAGCACCCTTAAATCGTCTTATCAGGAGCCATTTATAGCCGCCATCTTGCGCAAGCACTCTTAAGTCGTCCTATAAGGAGCCATGTATAGCCGCCATCCTGCTGCCGCCATGTTGCGCAAGCACCCTTAAAGTGTCTCATAACGAGCCATGTATAGCCGCCATCCTACGCACGCACTCTTAAGTCGTCTAATAAGGAGCCATGTATAGCCGCCATCTTGCTAAAGCACTCTTAAGGCGTCTCACAGGGAGTCAGGCATAGCCGCCACCTTGCGCAAGCACTCTTAAGGGGTCTTACAAGGAGCCATGTATAGCCGCCATCCTGCTGCCGCCATCTTGCGCAAGCGCCCTTAAGGTGTCTCATAAGGAGCCATGTATAGCCGCCATCTTGAGCAAGCACTCTTAAGTCGTCTTACAAGGAGCCGGGTATATCCACCATCTTGCGAAAGAACTCTTAAGGCGTCTCACAAGGAGCCATGTATAGCCGCCATCTTGCGCAATCACCCTTAAGTCGTCTCATAAAGAGCCATGTATAGCCGCCATCTTCCACAAGCACCCTTAAGTCGTCTCATAAGGAGCCATGCATAGCCGCCATCTTGCGCAAGGACTCTTAAGTCGTCTCACAAGGAGCCACGTATAGCCGCCATCTTGCTCAAGCACCCTTAACTCGTCTCACAAGGAGAAATGTATAGCCGCCATCTTGCGAAAGGAATCTTAAGGCGTCTCACAAGAAGCCATGTATAGCCTCCACCTTGCGCAAGCACCCTTAAGTCGTCTCACAAGGAGCAATGTATAGCCGCCACCTTTCGCAAGCTCCCTTAAGTCGTCTCACAAGGAGCCATGTATAGCCGCCATCTTGAGCAAGCACTCTTAAGGCGTCTTATAAGGAGCCATGTATAGCCGCCATCCTGCTGCCGCAATCTTGCGCGAGAACCCTTAAGGCGTCTCATATGGATCCATGTATAGCCGCCGTCGTGCGCAAGCACTCTTAAATCGTCTTACAAGGAGCCGTGTATATCCGCCATCTTACGAAAGCACTGTTAAGGCGTCTCACAAAGAGCCATGTATAGCCGCCATCTTGCGCAAGCACTGTTAAGTCGTCTCACAAGGAGCCATGTATAGCCGTCCTCTTGCGCAAGCACCCTTAAGACGTCTCATAAGGAGCATTGTATAGACGCCATCTTGCGAAAGCAATCTTAAGGCGTCTCACAAGGAGTCATGTATAGCCGTCATCTTGCGCAAGCACCCTTATGTCGTCTCATAAGGAGCCACGTATAGCCGCCACCTTGCGCAAGCACCCTTAAGTCGTCTCAAAAGAGCAATGTATAGCCGCCATCTTGCGCAAGCAACCTTAAAGCGTCTCACAAGGAGCCATATATAGCCGCCGTCTTGCGCAAGCACCCTTCAAGTCGTCTCACAAGGAGCCATGTATAGCCGCCATCTTGCGCAAGCACCCTTAAGTCGTCTCATAAGGAGCCATGTATAGCCGCCATCTTAAGCAAGCACCATTAACGCGTCTCATAAGGAGCCATGCATAGCCGCCATCTTGCGCAAGCACCCTTATGTCGTCTCATAAGTAGCCATGTATAGCCGCCATCTTGATACCGCCACCCTGCGCAAGCACCCGTAAGTCGTCTCGTAAGGAGCCATGTATAGCCGCCATCTTGCGCAAGCACCCTTAAGTCGTCTCATAAGGAGCCATATATAGCCGCCACCTTGCGCAAGCACCCATAAGGTGTCTCATAAGGAGCCATATATAGCCGCCATCTTGCGAAAGCACTCTTAAGGCGTCTCACAAGGAGCCACGTATAGCCGCCACCTTGCGCAAGCACCCTTAAGGCGTCTCATATGGATCCATGTATAGCCGCCGTCGTGCGCAAGCACTCTTAAATCGTCTTACAAGGAGCCGTGTATATCCGCCATCTTACGAAAGCACTGTTAAGGCGTCTCACAAAGAGCCATGTATAGCCGCCATCTTGCGCAAGCACTCTTAAGTCGTCTCATAAGGAGCCATATATAGCCGCCATCTTGTGCAAGCACTATTAAGTCGTCTCACAAGGAGCCATGTATATCCGCCATCTTGCTTCGGCCACCTCGCGCAAGCACTCTTAAGTCCTCTCATAAGGAGCCATGTACAGCCGCCATCTTGAGCAGGCACTCTAAAGTCGTCTCATAACGAGCCATGTATAGGCGCCATCTTGCGCAAACACTCTTAAGTCGTCTCACAAGGAGCCATGTATAGCCGCCATCTTCCGCGAGCTCCCTTAATTCGTCTCATAAGGAGCCATGTATAGCCGCCATCTTTCGAAAGCAATCTTAAGGCGTCTCACAAGGGGCCTTGTATAGCCGCCATCTTTCGAAAGCAATCTTAAGTCGTCTCATAAGGAGCCAAGTATAGCCGCCATCTTGCTGACGCCATCATGCGCAAGCACCCTTAAAGCGTCCCACAAGGAGCCATGTATAGCCGACATCTCGCTGCCGCCATCTTGCGCAAGCACTCTTATATCGTCTCATAAGGAGGCATGTATAGCCGCCATCTTGCGCAAGCTCTCTTAAGTCGTCTCACAAGGAGCCATGTATAGCCGCCATCTTGCGCAAGCACCCTTATGTCGTCTCATAAGGAGCCATGTATAGCCGCCATCTTGCGCAAGTACTCTAAATTCGTCTCACAAGGAGCCATGTATAGCCGCCATCTTGCGAAAGCACTCCTAAGGCGTCTCACAAGGAGCCAGGTATAGCCTCCATCTTGCGCAAGCACTCTTAAGTGGTCTCATAAGGAGACATGTATAGCCGCCATCTTGCGAAAGCACTCTTAAGTGGTCTCATAAGGAACCATGTATAGCCGCCATCTTGCGCAAGCTCCATTAATGCGTCCAATAAGGAGCCATGTATAGCCGCCATCTTGCGAAAGCACTCTTAAGGCGTCTCACAAGGAGCCACGTATAGCCGCCACCTTGCGCAAGCACCATTAAGGCGTCTCATAAGGAGCCATATATAGCCGCCACCTTGCGCGAGCACCCTTAAGTCGTCTCATAAGGAGCCATGTATAGCCGCCACCTTGCTGCCGCCACCTTGCGCAAGAACCCTTAAGGTGTCTCATAAGGAGCCATGTATAGCCGCCATCTTGCGCAAGCCCTCTTAAGTCATCTCATAATGAGGCATGTATAGCCGCCATCTTTCGCAAGCACCCTTAAATCGTCTTATTAGGAGCCATGTATAGCCGCCATCTTGCACAAGCGCCCATAAACGTCTCACAAGGAGCCATGTAAAGCCGCCATCTTGCTGCCGCCATCTTGCGCAAGCACCCTTCAGGTGTCTCACAAGGAGCCGTGTATAGCCGCCACCTTGCTGCCGCCATCTTGCGCAAGCACCCTTAAGGCGTCTCACAAGGAGCCATGTATAGCCGCCATCTTGCGCAAGCACCCTTAAGGTGTCTCCTAAGGAGCCATTTATACCCGCCATCTTGCTGCCGCCATCTTGCGCAAGCACCCTGGAGGCGTCTCACAAGGAGGCATGTATAGCCGCCATCTTGCGCAAGCACCCTTAAGGTGTCTCCTAAGGAGCCATTTATACCCGCCATCTTGCTGCCGCCATCTTGCGCAAGCACCCTGGAGGCGTCTCAGAAGGAGCCATGTATAGCCGCCATCTTGCGCAAGCACCCTTAAGGTGTTTCATAAGGAGCCATGTATAGCCGCCATCTTGCTGCCGCCATCTTGCGCAAGCACCCTTAAAGCGTCTCACAAGGAGCCATGTATAGCCGCCACGTTGCGCAAGCACTCTTAAGTCGTCTCATAACGAGCCATGCCCGACTCGTTGGCTGAATGGTCAGCGTACTGGCTTTCAGGTCAGAGAGTCTCGGGTTCGATTCCCCGGCGGGTCGGGGATTTTAACCTTCATTGGTTAATTCCAATGGCTCGGGGTCTGGGTGTTTGTGCTGTGCCCAACATCCCTGCAACTCACACACCACACATGACACTATCCTCCACCACAATAACACGCAGTTACCTTTTCATGGCAGATGCAGCCTACCCTCATTGGAGGGTCTGCCTTACAAGGGATGCACCCGGCTAGAAATAGCCACACGAAATTAATAAGGGGCCATGTATAGCCGCCACCTGGCGCAAGCACTCTTATGTCGTCTTATAAGGAGCCATGTATAGCCGCCATCTTGCGCAAGCACTCTTAACTCGTCTCACAAGGAGCCAGGTATAGCCGCCACCTTGCGCAAGCACTCTTAAGGAGTCTTACAAGGAGCCATGTATAGCCGCCATCCTGCTGCCGCCATCTTGCGCAAGCACCCTTAAGGCGTCTCATAACGAGCCATGTATAGCCGCCATCTTGCGCAAGCACTCCTAAGTCGTCTTACAAGGAGCCGGGTAAATCCGCCATCTTGCTAAAGCACTCTTAGGGCGTCTCACAAGGAGCCAGGTATAGCCGCCACCATGCGCAAGCACTCTTAAGGCGTCTTATAAGGAGCCATGTATAGCCGCCATACTGCTGCCGCCATCTTGCGCAAGCACCCTTAAGGCGTCTCATAAGGAGCCATGTATAGCCGCCATTTTGCGCAAGCACCCTCAAATCGTCTCACAAAGAGCCATGCATAGCCGCCATCTTGCGCAAGCACACTTAGGTCGTCTCACAAGGAGCCATGTAGAGCCGCCATCTTGCGCAAGCACCCTTATGTCGTCTCATAAGGAGCCATCTATAGCCGCCACCTTGCGCAAGCACCCTTAAGGTGTCTCATAAGGAGCCATGCATAGCCGCCATCTTGCTGCCGCCACCTTACGCAAGCACACTTATGTCGTCTCATAAGGAGCCATGTATAGCCGCCATCTTGCGCAAGCTCCCTTAAGTCTTCTCATAAGGAGACATGTATAGCCGCCACCTTGCGCAAGCACCATTAAGGCGTCTCATAAGGAGCTATGTATAGCCGCCATCTTGCGCAAGCACCCTTACGTCGTCTCATAAGGAGCCATGCATAGCCGCCATCTTGCGCAAGCACTCTTAAGTCGTCTCATAATGAGGCATGTATAGCCACCATCTTTCGCAAACACCCTTAAATCATCTTATTAGGAGCCATGTATAGCCGCCATCTTGCGCAAGGACTCTTAAGTCGTCTCATAATGAGGCATGTATAGCCACCATCTTTCGCAAGCACCCTTAAATCGTCCTATTAGGAGCCATGTATAGCCGCCATCTTGCGCAAGCTCCTTTAAGTCGTCTCATAAGGAGCCATGTATAGACGCCATCTTGCGCAAGCACTCTTAAGTCGTCTCATAATGAGGCATGTATAGCCACCATCTTTCGCAAACACCCTTAAATCGTCCTATTAGGAGCCATGTATAGCCGCCATCTTGCGCAAGCACTCTTCAGTCGTCTCACAAGGGGCCATGTATAACCGCCGTCTTGCTGCCGCCATCTTGCGCAAGCACCCTTAAGGTGTCTCACAAGGAGCCATGTATAGCCGCCATCTTACGAAATCAACCTTAAGTCGTCTCATGAGGAGCCATGAATAGCCGCCACCTTGCGCAAGCACTCTTAAGTCGTCTCATAAGGAGCCAAGTATAGCCGCCATCTTGCTGCCGCCATCATGCGCAAGCACCCTTAAAGCGTCTCACAACGAGCCATGTATAGCCGCCATCTCGCTGCCGCCATTTTGCGCAAGCACCCTTAAGGTGTCTCACAAGGAGCCATGTTTAGCCGCCATCTTGCGCAAGCACTATTAAGTCGTCTCATAAGTAGCCATGTATTGCCGCCATCTTGCGCAAGCACTCTTAAGTCGTCTCATAAGGAGCCATGTATAGCCGCCATCTTGCGCAAGCACTCTTAGGTCGTCTCATAAGGAGCCATGTATAGCCGCCATCTTGCGCAAGCACTCTTAAGTCGTCTCATAAGGAGCCATGTATAGCCGCCATCTTGCGCAAGCACTCTTAAGTCGTCTCATAAGGAGCCATGTGTAGCAGCCATCTTGCGCAAGCCCTCTTAAGTCGTCTCATAAGGAGCCATGTATAGCCGCCATCTTGCGCAAGCACTCTTAAGTTGTCCCATAAGGAGCCATGTATAGCCGCCATCTTGCGCAAGCACTCTTAAGTCGTCTCATAAGGAGCCATGTATAGCCGCCATCTTGCGCAAGCCCCATTAAGTCCTCTCAAAAGGAGCCATGTATAGCCGCCATCTTGCTGCCGCTACCTTGCGCAAGCACCCTTAAGTCGTCTCGTAAGGAGATATTTATAGCCACCATCTTGTGCAATTGGCGTCGGTTAAGCTCACTCCCTTAGGCGTCAGAAAGGGCATCCGGCCTTAAAACTGAGTTTAGGCCCATCCATGCGTTTAGGCTTGCTGTCTTGTGTGTAAGACCCTCCAAGATGGCCGATGTGAGGTTAGGCCAGCTCTCTTAGCCAGCGTAGTCAATGCGGCGGAGGCTTCTCCTGAGAGCGTGTCGAGATGGAGGCGGCGAATGCCTCTGCGGAGGGGCCTGCGCTGGTTGCGGCTGCAGAACTCTCTCCTTACACTACTCAGGCTCTTATATATGGTGTAGAGGGATCATCAGACAATGTTACCTGGCAAACTTTAAGGCTGCTATATATGGTGTAGAGGGATGATCAGACAATGTTACCTGACAACCATTATGGCTGTTATATATGGTGTTTATGGATGATCAGACGATGTTACCTGACAAACTTTAAGGCTGTTATATATGGTGTAGAGGGATCATCAGACCATGTTACCTGGCAACCTTTAAGGCTGCTATATATGGTGTAGAGGGATGATCAGACAATGTTACCTGACAACCATTATGGCTGTTATATATGGTGTTTATGGATGATCACACAATGTTACCTGACAACCTTTAAGGCTGTTATATATGGTGTAGAGGGATCATCTGACAATGTTACCTGACAACCTTTAAGGCTGTTATATATGGTGTAGAGGGATCATCAGACCATGTTACCTGGCAACCTTTAAGGCTGCTATATATGGTGTAGAGGGATCATCTGACAATGTTACCTGACAACCTTTAAGGCTGTTATATATGGTGTAGAGGGATCATCAGACAATGTTACCTGGCAACCTTTAAGGCTGTTATATATGGTGTAGAGGGATCATCAGACAATGTTACCTGACAACCTTTAAGGCTGTTATATATGGTGTAGAGGGATCATCAGATAATGTTACACGACAACCTTTAAGGCTGTTATATATGGTGTGGATGGATGATCAGACAATGTTACCTGACAACCTTTAAGGCTGTTATATATGGTGTAGAGGGATCATCTGACAATGTTACCTGGCAACCTTTAAGGCTGTTATATATGGTGTAGAGGGATCATCAGACAATGTTACCTGACAACCTTTAAGGCTGTTATATATGGTGTAGAGGGATCATCTGACAATGTTACCTGGCAACCTTTAAGGCTGTTATATATGGTGTAGAGGGATCATCAGACAATGTTACCTGGCAAACTTTAAGGCTGTTATATATGGTGTAGAGGGATCATCAGACAATGTTACCTGACAACCATTATGGCTGTTATATATGGTGTAGATGGATGATCAGACAATGTTACCTGACAACCTTTAAGGCTGTTATATATGGTGTAGAGGGATGATCAGACAATGTTACCTGACAACCTTTAAGGCTGTTATATATGGTGTGGATGGATGATCAGACAATGTTACCTGACAACCTTTAAGGCTGTTATATATGGTGTAGAGGGATCATCTGACAATGTTACCTGACAACCTTTAAGGCTGTTATATATGGTGTAGAGGGATCATCAGACAATGTTACCTGGCAACCTTTAAGGCTGTTATATATGGTGTAGAGGGATCATCAGACAATGTTACCTGACAAACTTTAAGGCTGTTATATATGGTGTAGAGGGATCATCTGACAATGTTACCTGACAACCTTTAAGGCTGTTATATATGGTGTGGATGGATGATCAGACAATGTTACCTGACAACCATGAAGGCTGTTATATATGGTGTGGATGGATGATCAGACAATGTTACCTGACAACCTTTAAGGCTGTTATATATGGTGTGGATGGATGATCAGACAATGTTACCTGACAACCTTTAAGGCTGTTATATATGGTGTAGAGGGATCATCTGACAATGTTACCTGGCAACCTTTAAGGCTGTTATATATGGTGTAGAGGGATCATCAGACAATGTTACCTGGCAACCTTTAAGGCTGTTATATATGGTGTAGAGGGATCATCAGACAATGTTACCTGACAACCTTTAAGGCTGTTATATATGGTGTGGATGGATCATCAGACAATGTTACCTGACAACCTTTAAGGCTCTTATATCTGGTGTGGATGGATGATCAGACAATGTTACCTGACAACCTTTAAGGCTGTTATATATGGTACGGATGGATGATCAGACAATGTTACCTGACAACCTTTAAGGCTGTTATATATGGTGTAGAGGGATCATCTGACAATGTTACCTGACAACCTTTAAGGCTGTTATATATGGTGTAGAGGGATCATCAGACAATGTTACCTGGCAACCTTTAAGGCTGTTATATATGGTGTAGAGGGATCATCAGACAATGTTACCTGACAACCTTTAAGGCTGTTATATATGGTGTGGATGGATCATCAGACAATGTTACCTGACAACCTTTAAGGCTGTTATATATGGTGTGGATGGATGATCAGACAATGTTACCTGACAACCTTTAAGGCTGTTATATATGGTGTGGATGGATGATCAGACAATGTTACCTGACAACCTTTAAGGCTGTTATATATGGTGTGGATGGATGATCAGACAATGTTACCTGGCAACCTTTAAGGCTGTTATATACGGTGTAGAGGGATCATCAGACAATGTTACCTGACAACCTTTAAGGCTGTTATATATGGTGTAGAGGGATCATCAGAAAATTTTACCTGGCAACCTTTAAGGCTGTTATATATGGTGAAGAGGGATCATCAGACAATGTTACCTGGCAACCTTTAAGGCTGTTATATATGGTGTGGATGGATCATCAGACAATGTTACCTGACAACCTTTAAGGCTGTTATATATGGTGTAGAGGGATCATCAGACAATGTTACCTGACAACCTTTAAGGCTGTTGTATATGGTGTGGATGGATGATCAGACAATGTTACCTGACAACCTTTAAGGCTGTTATATATGGTGTGGATGGATGATCAGACAATGTTACCTGACAACCATTATGGCTGTTATATGTATGGTGTAGAGGGATCATCTGACAATGTTACCTGACAACCTTTAAGGCTGTTATATATGGTGTAGAGGGATCATCAGACAATGTTACATGACAACCTTTAAGGCTGTTATATATGGTGTGGATGGATGATCGGACATTGTTACCTGACAACCTTGAAGGCTGTTATATATGGTGTGGATGGATGATCAGACAATGTTACCTGACAACCTTTAAGGCTGTTATATATGGTGTGGATGGATGATCAGACAATGTTACCTGACAACCATTATGGCTGTTATATGTGGTGTAGTGGGATCATCTGACAATGTTACCTGACAACCTTTAAGGCTGTTATATATGGTGTAGAGGGATCATCAGACAATGTTACCTGACAACCTTTAAGGCTGTTATATATGGTGTGGATGGATGATCAGACAATGTTACCTGACAACCATTATGGCTGTTATATATGGTGTAGATGGATGATAAGACAATGTTACCTGACAACCTTGAAGGCTGTTATATATGGTGTAGAGGGATCATCAGACAATGTTACCTGACAACCATTATGGCTGTTATATATGGTGTAGAGGGATGATCAGACAATGTTACCTGACAACCTTTAAGGCTGTTATATATGGTGTGGATGGATGATCAGACAATGTTACCTGACAACCATTATGGCTGTTATATATGGTGTAGAGGGATCATCTGACAATGTTACCTGACAACCTTTAAGGCTGTTATATATGGTGTAGAGGGATCATCAGACAATGTTACCTGACAACCTTTAAGGCTGTTATATATGGTGTAGATGGATCATCAGACAATGTTACCTGACAACCTTTAAGGCTGTTATATATGGTGTGGATGGATGATCAGACAATGTTACCTGACAACCATTATGGCTGTTATAAATGGTGTAGATGGATGATAAGACAATGTTACCTGACAACCTTGAAGGCTGTTATATATGGTGTGGATGGATGATCAGACAATGTTACCTGACAACCATTATGGCTGTTATATATGGTGTGGATGGATGATCAGACAATGTTACCTGACAACCATTAAGGCTGTTATATATGGTGTGGATGGATGATCAGACAATGTTACCTGACAACCTTTAAGGCTGTTATATATGGTGTGGATGGATGATCAGACAATGTTACCTGACAGCCTTGAAGGCTGTTATATATGGTGTGGATGGATGATCAGACAATGTTACCTGACAATCTTTAAGGCTGTTATATATGGTGTAGATGCATGATCAGACAATGTTACCTGACAACCTTTAAGGCTGTTATATATGGTGTGGATGGATCATCAGACAATGTTACCTGACAACCTTTAAGGCTGTTATATATGGTGTAGAGGGATCATCTGACAATGTTACCTGGCAACCTTTAAGGCTGTTATATATGGTGTGGATGGATGATCAGACAATGTTACCAGACAACCTTTCAAGCTGTTATATATGGTGTAGAGGGATCATCACACAATGTTACCTGACAACCTTTAAGGCTGTTATATATGGTGTGGATGGATGATAAGACAATGTTACCTGACAACCTTTAAGGCTGTTATATATGGTGTGGATGGATGATCGGACAATGTTACCTGACAACCTTGAAGGCTGTTATATATGGTGTGGCTGGATGATCAGACAATGTTACCTGACAAACTTTAAGGCTGTTATATATGGTGTGGATGGATGATCAGACAATGTTACCTGACAACCATTATGGCTGTTATATATGGTGTAGAGGGATCATCTGACAATGTTACCTGACAACCTTTAAGGCTGTTATATATGGTGTAGAGGGATCATCAGACAATGTTACCTGACAACCTTTAAGGCTGTTATATATGGTGTGGATGGATGATCAGACAATGTTACCTGACAACCATTATGGCTGTTATATATGGTGTAGATGGATGATAAGACAATGTTACCTGACAACCTTGAAGGCTGTTATATATGGTGTAGAGGGATCATCAGACAATGTTACCTGACAACCATTATGGCTGTTATATATGGTGTAGAGGGATGATCAGACAATGTTACCTGACAACCTTTAAGGCTGTTATATATGGTGTGGATGGATGATCAGACAATGTTACCTGACAACCATTATGGCTGTTATGTATGGTGTAGAGGGATCATCTGACAATGTTACCTGACAACCTTTAAGGCTGTTATATATGGTGTAGAGGGATCATCAGACAATGTTACCTGACAACCTTTAAGGCTGTTATATATGGTGTAGATGGATCATCAGACAATGTTACCTGACAACCTTTAAGGCTGTTATATATGGTGTGGATGGATGATCAGACAATGTTACCTGACAACAATTATGGCTGTTATATATGGTGTAGATGGATGATAAGACAATGTTACCTGACAACCTTGAAGGCTGTTATATATGGTGTGGATGGATGATCAGACAATGTTACCTGACAACCATTATGGCTGTTATATATGGTGTGGATGGATGATCAGACAATGTTACCTGACAACCATTAAGGCTGTTATATATGGTGTCGATGGATGATCAGACAATGTTACCTGACAACCTTTAAGGCTGTTATATATGGTGTGAATGGATGATCAGACAATGTTACCTGACAACCTTGAAGGCTGTTATATATGGTGTGGATGGATGATCAGACAATGTTACCTGACAATCTTTAAGGCTGTTATATATGGTGTAGATGCATGATCAGACAATGTTACCTGACAACCTTTAAGGCTGTTATATATGGTGTAGATGGATCATCAGACAATGTTACCTGGCAAACTTTAAGGCTGTTATATATGGTGTGGATGGATGATCAGACAATGTTACCTGACAACCTTGAAGGCTGTTATATATGGTGTAGAGGGATCATCAGACAATGTTACCTGACAACCTTGAAGGCTGTTATATATGGTGTAGAGGGATCATCAGACAATGTTACCTGACAACCTTTAAGGCTGTTATATATGGTGTAGAGGGATCATCTGACAATGTTACCTGGCAACCTTTAAGGCTGTTATATATGGTGTGGATGGATGATCAGACAATGTTACCAGACAACCTTTCAAGCTGTTATATATGGTGTAGAGGGATCATCACACAATGTTACCTGACAACCTTTAAGACTGTTATATATGGTGTAGAGGGATCATCAGACAATGTTACCTGACAACCTTGAAGGCTGTTATATATGGTGTAGAGGGATCATCAGACAATGTTACCTGGCAACCTTGAATTCTGTTATATATGGTGTGGATGGATTATCTGATAATGTTACCTGACAAACTTTGAGGCTGTTATATACGGTGTGGATGGATGATCAGACAATGTTACCTGACAACCTTTAAGGTTGTTATATATGGTGTAGATGGATGATCAGACAATGTTACCTGACAACCTTTAAGGCTGTTGTATATGGTGTAGAGGGATCATCAACAATGTTACCTGGCAACCTTTAATGCTGTTAGATATGGTTTAGATGCATGATCAGACAATGTTACCTGACAACCTTTAAGGCTGTTATATATGGTGTAGAGGGATCATCAGACAATGTTATCTGGCAACCTTTAATGCTGTTATATATGGTGTAGAGGGATCATCAGACAATGTTACCTGGCAACCTTTAAGGCTGTTATATATGGTGTGGATGGATGATCAGACAATGTTACCTGACAACCTTGAAGTCTGTTATATATGGTGTGGATGGATGGTCAGACAATGTTACCTGACAACCTAGAAGTCTGTTATATATGGTGTGGATGGATGGTCAGACAATGTTACCTAACAACCTTGAAGTCTGTTATACATGGTGTGGATGGATGATCAGACAATGTTACCTGACAACCTAGAAGTCTGTTATATATGGTGTGGATGGATGATCAGACAATGTTACCTGACAACCTTGAAGGCTGTTATATATGGTGTGGATGGATGGTCAGACAATGTTACCTGACAACCTTGAAGTCTGTAATGCATGGTGTGGATGGATGATCAGACAATGTTACCTGACAACCTTAAAGGCTGTTATATAGGGTGTGGATGGATGGTCAGACAATGTTAACTGACAACCTAGAAGTCTGTTATATAGGGTGTGGATGGATGGTCAGACAATGTTACCTGACAAACTTGAAGTCTGTTATACATGGTGTGGATGGATGATCAGACAATGTTACCTGACAACCTTGAAGGCTGTTATATATGGTGTGGATGGATGATCAGACAATGTTACCTGACAACCTTTAAGGCTGTTATATATGGTGTAGAGGGATCATCAGACAATGTTACCTGACAAACTTTAAGGCTGTTATATATGGTGTAGATGCATGATCAGACAATGTTACCTGACAATTTTTAAGGCTGTTATATATGGTGTAGATGCATGATCACACAATGTTACCTGACAACCTTTAAGGCTGTTATATATGGTGTGGATGGATGATCAGACAATGTTACCTGACAACATTTAAGGCTGTTATATATGGTGTAGAGGGATCATCAGACAATGTTACCTGGAAACCTTTAATGCTGTTATATATGGTGTAGAGGGATCATCAGACAATGTTACCTGACAACCTTTAAGGTTGTTATGTATGGCGCGAATGGATGATCAGACAATGTTACCTGACAACCTTTAAGGCTGTTATATATGGTGTAGATGGATGATCAGACAATGTTACCTGACAACCTTGAAGGCTGTTATATATGGTGTAGAGGGATCATCAGACAATGTTACCTGACAACCTTTAAGGCTGTTATATATGGTGTAGAGGGATCATCAGACAATGTTACCTGGAAACCTTTAATGCTGTTATATATGGTGCGAATGGATGATCAGAAAATGTTACCTGACAACCTTTAAGGCTGTTATATATGGTGTAGATGGATGATCAGACAATGTTACCTGACAACCTTTAAGGTTGTTATGTATGGTGCGAATGGATGATCAGACAATGTTACCTGACAACCTTTAAGGCTGTTATATATGGTGTAGATGGATGATCAGACAATGTTACCTGACAACCTTTAAGGTTGTTATGTATGGTGCGAATGGATGATCAGACAATGTTACCTGACAACCTTTAAGGTTGTTATGTATGGTGCGAATGGATGATCAGACAATATTACCTGACAACCTTTAAGGCTGTTATATATGGTGTAGATGGACGATCAGTCAATGTTACCTGACAACCTTTAAGGCTGTTATATATGGTGTAGAGGGATCATCAGACAATGTTACCTGACAAACTTTAAGGCTGTTATATATGGTGTGGATGGATCATCAGACAATGTTACCTGATAACCTTTGAGGCTGTTATATATGGTGTAGAGGGATCATCAGACAATGTTACCTGATAACCTTTGAGGCTGTTATGTATGGTGTAGAGGGATAATCAGACAATGTTACCTGACAACCTTTAAGGCTGTTATATATGGTGTGGATGGATGATCAGACAATGTTACCTGACAACCTTTAAGACTGTTATATATGGTGTAGAGGGATCATCAGACAATGTTACCTGGCAACCTTTAAGGCTGTTATATATGGTGTAGAGGGATCATCAGACAATGTTACCTGATAACCTTTAAGGCTGTTATATATGGTGTAGAGGGATCATCAGACAGTGTTACCTGACAACCTTTAAGGCTGTTATATATGGTGTAGAGGGATCATCAGACAATGTTACCTGACAACCTTTAAGGCTGTTATATATGGTGTAGATGGATCATCAGACAATGTTACCTGATAAACTTTGAGGCTGTTATATATGGTGTAGATGCATGATCAGACAATGTTACCTGGCAACCTTTAATGCTGTTATATATGGTGTGGATGGATGACCAGACAATGTTACCTGACAACCTTGAAGGCTGTTATATATGGTTTAGAGGGATCATCAGACAATGTTACCTGACAACCTTTAAGGCCGTTATATATGGTGTAGATGGATCATCAGACAATGTTACCTGACAACCTTTAAGGCTGTTATATATGGTGTGGATGGATGATCAGACAATGTTACCTGACAACCTTTAAGGCCGTTATATATGGTGTAGATGGATCATCAGACAATGTTACCTGACAACCTTTAAGGCTGTTATATATGGTGTAGATGGATGATCAGACAATGTTACCTGACAACCTTTAAGGCTGTTATATATGGTGTGGATGGATGATCAGACAATGTTACCTGACAACCTTTAAGGCCGTTATATATGGTGTAGATGGATCATCAGACAATGTTACCTGACAACCTTTAAGGCTGTTATATATGGTGTAGATGGATGATCAGACAATGTTACCTGACAACCTAGAAGTCTGTTATATATGCTGTGGATGGATGATCAGACAATGTTACCTGACAACCTTGAAGTCTGTTATATATGGTGTGGATGGATGGTCAGACAATGTTACCTGACAACCTAGAAGTCTGTTATATATGGTGTGGATGGATGGTCAGACAATGTTACCTAACAACCTTGAAGTCTGTTATACATGGTGTGGATGGATGATCAGACAATGTTACCTGACAACCTAGAAGTCTGTTATACATGGTGTGGATGGATGATCAGACAATGTTACCTGACAACCTTGAAGGCTGTTATATATTTTGTGGATGGATGGTCAGACAATGTTACCTGACAACCTTGAAGTCTGTTATGCATGGTGTGGATGGATGATCAGACAATGTTACCTGACAACCTTTAAGGCTGTTATATATGGTGTAGAGGGATCATCAGACAATGTTACCTGACAACCTTTAAGGCTGTTATATATGGTGTAGAGGGATCATCTGACAATGTTACCTGGCAACCTTTAAGGCTGTTATATATGGTGTGGATGGATGATCAGACAATGTTACCTGACAACCTTTAAGGTTGTTATATGTGGTGTAGATGGATGATCAGACAATGTTACCTGACAACCTAGAAGACTGTTATATATGGTGTGGATGGATGATCAGACAATGTTACCTGACAACCTTTAAGGCTGTTATATATGATGTGGAGGACGATCAGACAATGTTACCTGACAACCTTTAAGGCTGTTATATATGGTGTAGATGGATGATCAGACGATGTTACCTGACAACCTTTAATGCTGTTATATATGGTGTAGAGGGATCATCAGACAATGTTACCTGACAACCTTGAAGGCAGTTATATATGGTGCAGAGGGATCATCAGACAATGTTACTTGACAACCTTTACGGCTGTTATATATGGTGTAGATGGATCATCAGACAATGTTACCTGACAACCTTTAAGGCTGTTAATATGGTGTAGAGGGATCATCTGACAATGTTACCTGACAATCTTTAAGGCTGTTATATATGTTGTAGAGGGATCATCAGACAATGTTACCTGACAACCTTTAAGGCTGTTATAAATGGTGTAGAGGGATCATAAGACAATGATACCTGACAATCTTTAAGGCTGTTATATATGGTGTGGAAGGATGATCAGACAATGTTACCTGACAACCTTTAAGGCTGTTATATATGGTGTAGATGGATGATCAGACAATGTTACCTGACAACCTTTAAGGCTGTTATATATGGTGTAGAGGGATCATCAGACAATGTTATCTGACAACCTTTAAGGCTGTTATATATGGTGTGGATGGATGATCAGACAATGTTACCTGGCAACCTTTAAGGCTTATATATATGGTGTAGAGGGATCATCTGACAATGTTACCTGAAAACCTTTAAGGCTGTTATATATGGTGTATTGGGATCATCAGACAATGTTACCTGACAACCTTGAAGGCAGTTATATATGGTGTAGAGGGATCATCAGACAATGTTACCTGACAACATTTAAGGCTGTTATATATGGTGTAGACGGATCATCAGACAATGTTACCTGACAACCTTTAAGGCTGTTATATATGGTGTAGAGGGATCATCTGACAATGTTACCTGACAAACTTTAAGGCTGTTATATATATGTTGTAGAGGGATCATCAGACAATGTTAACTGACAACCTTTAAGGCTGTTATATATGGTGTAGAGGGATCATAAGACAATGTTACCTGACAAACTTTAAGGCTGTTATATATGGTGTGGAAGGATGGTCAGACAATGTTACCTGACAACCTTTAAGGCTGTTATATATGGTGTAGATGGATGATCAGACAATGTTACCTGACCACCTTTAAGGCTGTTATATATGGTGTAGAGGGATCATCAGACAATTTTACCTGACAACCTTTAAGGCTGTTATATATGGTGTAGATGGATCATCAGACAATGTTACCTGACAACCTTTAAGGCTGTTATATATGGTGTAGAGGGATCATCTGACAATGTTACCTGGCAACTTTTATGGCTGTTATATATGGTGTGGATGGATGATCAGACAATGTTACCAGACAACCTTTCAAGCTGTTATATATGGTGTAGAGGGATCATCAGACAATGTTAGCTGACAACCTTTAAGGCTGTTATATATGGTGTAGAGGGATCATAAGACAATGTTACCTGACAACCTAGAAGTCTGTTATATATGGCGTGGATGGATGATCAGACAATGTTACCTGACAACCTTTAAGGCTGTTATATATGGTGTGGATGGATGATCAGACAATGTTACCTGACAACCTCGAAGTCTGTTATATATGGTGTGGATGGATGATCAGACAATGTTACCTGACAAACTTGAAGGCTGATATATATGGTGTGGATGGATGGTCAGACAATGTTACCTGACAACCTAGGAGTCTGTTATATATGGTGTAGATGGATGATCAGACAATGTTACCTGACAACCTTTGAGGCTGTTATATATGGTGTAGAGGGATCATCAGACAATGTTACCTGACAACCTAGAAGTCTGTTATATATGGTGTGGATGGATGATCAGACAATGTTACCTGACAACCTAGAAGTCTGTTATATATGGTGTGGATGGATGATCAGACAATGTTACCTGACAACCTTTGAGGCTGTTATATATGGTGTGGATGGATGATCAGACAATGTTACCTGACAACCTTTAAGGCTGTTATATATGGTGTAGATGCATGATCAGACAGTGTTACCTGGCAACCTTTAAGTCTGTTATATATAGTGTAGATGCATGATCAGACAGTGTTACCAGACAACCTTTAAGGCTGTTATTTATGGTGTAGATGGATGATCAGACAGTGTTACCTGGCAACCTTTAAGGCTGTTATATATGGTGTGGATGGATGGTCAGACACTGTTACCTGACAACCTAGAAGTCTGTTATATAGGGTGTGGATGGATGATCAGACAATGTTACCTGACAACCTAGAAGTCTGTTATATATGGTGTAGAGGGATCATCAGACAATGTTACCTGACAACCTTTAAGGCTGTTATATATGGTGTAGATGCATGATCAGACAATGTTACCTGACAACCTTTAAGGCTGTTATATATGGTGTAGATGGATGATCAGACAATGTTACCTGACAACCTTTAAGGCTGTTATATATGGTGTGGTTGGATGATCAGACAATGTTACCTGACAACCTTTAAGGCTGTTATATATGGTGTAGAGGGATCATCAGACAATGTTACCTGACAACCTTTGAGGCTGTTATATATGGTGTAGAGGGATCATCAGACAATGTTACCTGACAACCTAGAAGTCTGTTATATATGGTGTGGATGGATTATCTGATAATGTTACCTGACAACCTTTGAGGCTGTTATATACGGTGTGGATGGATGATCAGACAATGTTACCTGACAACCTTTAAGGTTGTTATATATGGTGTAGATGGATGATCAGACAATGTTACCTGACAACCTTTAAGGCTGTTATATATGGTGTAGAGGGATCATCAGACAATGTTACCTGGCAACCTTTAATGCTGTTAGATATGGTTTAGATGCATGATCAGACAATGTTACCTGACAACCTTTAAGGCTGTTATATATGGTGTAGAGGGATCATCAACAATGTTACCTGGCAACCTTTAATGCTGTTAGATATGGTTTAGATGCATGATCAGACAATGTTACCTGACAACCTTTAAGGCTGTTATATATGGTGTAGAGGGATCATCAGACAATGTTATCTGGCAACCTTTAATGCTGTTATATATGGTGTAGAGGGATCATCAGACAATGTTACCTGGCAACCTTTAAGGCTGTTATATATGGTGTGGATGGATGATTAGACAATGTTACCTGACAACCTTGAAGTCTGTTATATATGGTGTGGATGGATGGTCAGACAATGTTACCTGACAACCTAGAAGTCTGTTATATATGGTGTGGATGGATGGTCAGACAATGTTACCTAACAATTTGAAGTCTGTTATACATGGTGTGGATGGATGATCAGACAATGTTACCTGACAACCTAGAAGTCTGTTATATATGGTGTGGATGGATGATCAGACAATGTTACCTGACAACCTTGAAGGCTGTTATATATGGTGTGGATGGATGGTCAGACAATGTTACCTGACAACCTTGAAGTCTGTTATGCATGGTGTGGATGGATGATCAGACAATGTTACCTGACAACCTTGAAGGCTGTTATATAGGGTGTGGATGGATGGTCAGACAATGTTAACTGACAACCTAGAAGTCTGTTATATAGGGTGTGGATGGATGGTCAGACAATGTTACCTGACAAACTTGAAGTCTGTTATACATGGTGTGGATGGATGATCAGACAATGTTACCTGACAACCTTGAAGGCTGTTATATATGGTGTGGATGGATGATCAGACAATGTTACCTGACAAACTTTAAGGCTGTTATATATGGTGTAGATGCATGATCAGACAATGTTACCTGACAATTTTTAAGGCTGTTATATATGGTGTAGATGCATGATCACACAATGTTACCTGACAACCTTTAAGGCTGTTATATATGGTGTGGATGGATGATCAGACAATGTTACCTGACAACATTTAAGGCTGTTATATATGGTGTAGAGGGATCATCAGACAATGTTACCTGGAAACCTTTAATGCTGTTATATATGGTGTAGAGGGATCATCAGACAATGTTACCTGACAACCTTTAAGGTTGTTATGTATGGTGCGAATGGATGATCAGACAATGTTACCTGACAACCTTTAAGGCTGTTATATATGATGTGGATGGACGATCAGACAATGTTACCTGACAACCTTTAAGGCTGTTATATATGGTGTAGAGGGATCATCAGACAATGTTACCTGGAAACCTTTAATGCTGTTATATATGGTGCGAATGGATGATCAGAAAATGTTACCTGGCAACCTTTAAGGCTGTTATATATGGTGTAGATGGATGATCAGACAATGTTACCTGACAACCTTTAAGGTTGTTATGTATGGTGCGAATGGATGATCAGACAATGTTACCTGACAACCTTTAAGGCTGTTATATATGGTGTAGATGGATGATCAGACAATGTTACCTGACAACCTTTAAGGTTGTTATGTATGGTGCGAATGGATGATCAGACAATGTTACCTGACAACCTTTAAGGTTGTTATGTATGGTGCGAATGGATGATCAGACAATGTTACCTGACAAACTTTAAGGCTGTTATATATGGTGTAGATGGACGATCAGTCAATGTTACCTGACAACCTTTAAGGCTGTTATATATGGTGTAGAGGGATCATCAGACAATGTTACCTGACAACCTTTAAGGCTGTTATATATGGTGTGGATGGATCATCAGACAATGTTACCTGATAACCTTTGAGGCTGTTATATATGGTGTAGAGGGATCATCAGACACTGTTACCTGATAACCTTTGAGGCTGTTATATATGGTGTAGAGGGATAATCAGAGAATGTTACCTGACAACCTTTAAGGCTGTTATATATGGTGTGGATGGATGATCAGACAATGTTACCTGACAACCTTTAAGACTGTTATATATGGTGTAGAGGGATCATCAGACAATGTTACCTGGCAACCTTTAAGGCTGTTATATATGGTGTAGAGGGATCATCAGACAATGTTACCTGATAACCTTTAAGGCTGTTATATATGGTGTAGAGGGATCATCAGACAATGTTACCTGACAACCTTTAAGGCTGTTATATATGGTGTAGAGGGATCATCAGACAATGTTACCTGACAACCTTTAAGGCTGTTATATATGGTGTAGATGGATCATCAGACAATGTTACCTGATAACCTTTGAGGCTGTTATATATGGTGTAGATGCATGATCAGGCAATGTTACCTGGCAACCTTTAATGCTGTTATATATGGTGTGGATGGATGATCAGACAATGTTACCTGACAACCTTGAAGGCTGTTATATATGGTGTAGAGGGATCATCAGACAATGTTACCTGACAACCTTTAAGGCCGTTATATATGGTGTAGATGGATCATCAGACAATGTTACCTGACAACCTTTAAGGCTGTTATATATGGTGTGGATGGATGATCAGACAATGTTACCTGACAACCTTTAAGGCCGTTATATATGGTGTAGATGGATCATCAGACAATGTTACCTGACAACCTTTAAGGCTGTTATATATGGTGTAGATGGATGATCAGACAATGTTACCTGACAACCTTTAAGGCTGTTATATATGGTGTGGATGGATGATCAGACAATGTTACCTGACAACCTTTAAGGCCGTTATATATGGTGTAGATGGATCATCAGACAATGTTACCTGACAACCTTTAAGGCTGTTATATATGGTGTAGATGGATGATCAGACAATGTTACCTGACAACCTTGAAGGCTGTTAAATATGGTGTAGAGGGATCATCAGACAATGTTACCTGACAACCTTTAAGGCTGTTATATATGGTGTAGAGGGATCATAAGACAATGTTACCTGACAACCTTTAAGGCTGTTATATATGGTGTGGAAGGATGATCAGACAATGTTACCTGACAACCTTTAAGGTTGTTATATATGGTGTAGATGGATGATCAGACAATGTTACCTGACAACCTTTAAGGCTGTTATATATGGTGTAGAGGGATCATCAGACAATGTTACCTGACAACCTTTAAGGCTGTTATATATGGTGTAGAGGGATCATCTGACAATGTTACCTGGCAAACTTTAAGGCTGTTATATATGGTGTGGATGGATGATCAGACAATGTTACCTGACAACCTTTAAGGTTGTTATATGTGGTGTAGATGGATGATCAGACAATGTTACCTGACAACCTAGAAGACTGTTATATATGGTGTGGATGGATGATCAGACAATGTTACCTGACAACCTTTAAGGCTGTTATATATGATGTGGAGGACGATCAGACAATGTTACCTGACAACCTTTAAGGCTGTTATATATGGTGTAGATGGATGATCAGACGATGTTACCTGACAACCTTTAATGCTGTTATATATGGTGTAGAGGGATCATCAGACAATGTTACCTGACAACCTTGAAGGCAGTTATATATGGTGCAGAGGGATCATCAGACAATGTTACCTGACAACCTTTACGGCTGTTATATATGGTGTAGGTGGATCATCAGACAATGTTACCTGACAACCTTTAAGGCTGTTATATATGGTGTAGAGGGATCATCTGACAATGTTACCTGACAATCTTTAAGGCTGTTATATATGTTGTAGAGGGATCATCAGACAATGTTACCTGACAACCTTTAAGGCTGTTATAAATGGTGTAGAGGGATCATAAGACAATGATACCTGACAACCTTTAAGGCTGTTATATATGGTGTGGAAGGATGATCAGACAATGTTACCTGACAACCTTTAAGGCTGTTATATATGGTGTAGATGGATGATCAGACAATGTTACCTGACAACCTTTAAGGCTGTTATATATGGTGTAGAGGGATCATCAGACAATGTTATCTGACAACCTTTAAGGCTGTTATATATGGTGTGGATGGATGATCAGACAATGTTACCTGGCAACCTTTAAGGCTTATATATATGGTGTAGAGGGATCATCTGACAATGTTACCTGAAAACCTTTAAGGCTGTTATATATGGTGTATTGGGATCATCAGACAATGTTACCTGACAACCTTGAAGGCAGTTATATATGGTGTAGAGGGATCATCAGACAATGTTACCTGACAACATTTAAGGCTGTTATATATGGTGTAGATGGATCATCAGACAATGTTACCTGACAACCTTTAAGGCTGTTATATATGGTGTAGAGGGATCATCTGACAATGTTACCTGACAAGCTTTGAGGCTGTTATATATATGTTGTAGAGGGATCATCAGACAATGTTAGCTGACAACCTTTAAGGCTGTTATATATGGTGTAGAGGGATCATAAGACAATGTTACCTGACAAACTTTAAGGCTGTTATATATGGTGTGGAAGGATGGTCAGACAATGTTACCTGACAACCTTTAAGGCTGTTATATATGGTGTAGATGGATGATCAGACAATGTTACCTGACCACCTTTAAGGCTGTTATATATGGTGTAGAGGGATCATCAGACAATTTTACCTGACAACCTTTAAGGCTGTTATATATTGTGTAGATGGATCATCAGACAATGTTACCTGACAACCTTTAAGGCTGTTATATATGGTGTAGAGGGATCATCTGACAATGTTACCTGGCAACTTTTATGGCTGTTATATATGGTGTGGATGGATGATCAGACAATGTTACCAGACAACCTTTCAAGCTGTTATATATGGTGTAGAGGGATCATCAGACAATGTTACCTGGCAACCTTTAAGGCTGTTATATATGGTGTGGATGGATGATCAGACAATGTTACCTGACAACCTAGAAGTCTGTTATATATGGCGTGGATGGATGATCAGACAATGTTACCTGACAACCTTTAAGGCTGTTATATATGGTGTGGATGGATGATCAGACAATGTTACCTGACAACCTCGAAGTCTGTTATATATGGTGTGGATGGATGATCAGACAATGTTACCTGACAAACTTGAAGGCTGATATATATGGTGTGGATGGATGGTCAGACAATGTTACCTGACAACCTAGGAGTCTGTTATATATGGTGTAGATGGATGATCAGACAATGTTACCTGACAACCTTTGAGGCTGTTATATATGGTGTAGAGGGATCATCAGACAATGTTACCTGACAACCTAGAAGTCTGTTATATATGGTGTGGATGGATGATCAGACAATGTTACCTGACAACCTAGAAGTCTGTTATATATGGTGTGGATGGATGATCAGACAATGTTACCTGACAACCTTTGAGGCTGTTATATATGGTGTGGATGGATGATCAGACAATGTTACCTGACAACCTTTAAGGCTGTTATATATGGTGTAGATGCATGTTCAGACAGTGTTACCTGGCAACCTTTAAGTCTGTTATATATAGTGTAGATGCATGATCAGACAGTGTTACCAGACAACCTTTAAGGCTGTTATTTATGGTGTAGATGCATGATCAGACAGTGTTACCTGGCAACCTTTAAGGCTGTTATATATGGTGTGGATGGATGGTCAGACACTGTTACCTGACAACCTAGAAGTCTGTTATATAGGGTGTGGATGGATGATCAGACAATGTTACCTGACAACCTAGAAGTCTGTTATATATGGTGTAGAGGGATCATCAGACAATGTTACCTGACAACCTTTAAGGCTGTTATATATGGTGTAGATGCATGATCAGACAATGTTACCTGACAACCTTTAAGGCTGTTATATATGGTGTAGATGGATGATCAGACAATGTTACCTGACAACCTTTAAGGCTGTTATATATGGTGTGGATGGATGATCAGACAATGTTACCTGACAACCTTTAAGGCTGTTATATATGGTGTAGAGGGATCATCAGACAATGTTACCTGACAACCTTTGAGGCTGTTATATATGGTGTAGAGGGATCATCAGACAATGTTACCTGACAACCTAGAAGTCTGTTATATATGGTGTGGATGGATTATCTGATAATGTTACCTGACAAACTTTGAGGCTGTTATATACGGTGTGGATGGATGATCAGACAATGTTACCTGACAACCTTTAAGGTTGTTATATATGGTGTAGATGGATGATCAGACAATGTTACCTGACAACCTTTAAGGCTGTTATATATGGTGTAGAGGGATCATCAGACAATGTTACCTGGCAACCTTTAATGCTGTTAGATATGGTTTAGATGCATGATCAGACAATGTTACCTGACAACCTTTAAGGCTGTTATATATGGTGTAGAGGGATCATCAGACAATGTTACCTGGCAACCTTTAATGCTGTTATATATGGTGTAGAGGGATCATCAGACAATGTTACCTGGCAACCTTTAAGGCTGTTATATATGGTGTGGATGGATGATCAGACAATGTTACCTGACAACCTTGAAGTCTGTTATATATGGTGTGGATGGATGGTCAGACAATGTTACCTGACAACCTAGAAGTCTGTTATATATGGTGTGGATGGATGGTCAGACAATGTTACCTAACAACCTTGAAGTCTGTTATACATGGTGTGGATGGATGATCAGACAATGTTACCTGACAACCTAGAAGTCTGTTATATATGGTGTGGATGGATGATCAGACAATGTTACCTGACAACCTTGAAGGCTGTTATATATTTTGTGGATGGATGGTCAGACAATGTTACCTGACAACCTTGAAGTCTGTTATGCATGGTGTGGATGGATGATCAGACAATGTTACCTGACAACCTTGAAGGCTGTTATATAGGGTGTGGATGGATGGTCAGACAATGTTAACTGACAACCTAGAAGTCTGTTATATAGGGTGTGGATGGATGGTCAGACAATGTTACCTGACAAACTTGAAGTCTGTTATACATGGTGTGGATGGATGATCAGACAATGTTACCTGACAACCTTGAAGGCTGTTATATATGGTGTGGATGGATGATCAGACAATGTTACCTGACAACCTAGAAGTCTGTTATATATGGTGTGGATGGATGATCAGACAATGTTTCCTGACAACCTTTAAGGCTGTTATATATGGTGTGGATGGATGATCAGACAATGTTACCTGACAACCCTTAAGGCTGTTATATATGGTGTAGAGGGATCATCAGACAATGTTACCTGGCAACCTTTAAGGCTGTTATATATGGTGTAGATGGATGATCTGACAATGTTACCTGGCAACCTTTAATGCTGTTATATATGGTGTAGAGTGATCATCAGACAATGTTACCTGGCAACCTTTAAGGCTGTTATATATGGTGTAGATGGATGATCTGACAATGTTACCTGACAACCTTGAAGTCTGTTATATATGGTGTTGATGGATGATCACACAATGTTACCTAACAACCGTGCAGGCTGTGATGTAAGGTATAGAGAGATGACCGGACAATGTTTCCTAACAACTATACAGGCTGTGCAGTAAGGTATGGATGACCAGACAATGATACGTAACAACCGTGCATTATGTGATGTTAGGTTTGGATGGATGATCAAACAATCTTACCTGACAACCTTGGAGGCCGTTATGAACCGCTCGATTGATGATCAGACAATGTTACATGACAACCGTTCAGGTTGTGATGTAAGGTGTGGATGGATGATCAGATAATGTTACCTGACAAAACTTTCAGGATGTGATATGTGGTGTGGATGGATGATCAGACGCCAGCCTACAAACGTGTAGGCTGTGATGTAATATATGGATGGATGGCGAGATCATGTTAGCTGACAATCGTGCAGGCTCTGATATAATATATGGATGGATGATCAGAGAATATTACCTGACAACCGTGCAGGCTGTGGTGTGAGGTATTGATGGATGGCCAGACAATATTACTAAGCAACAGTGATGAAAGGTATGGATGGTTGATCAGACAATTTTACCTAACAACCCTGTGGGTTGCGATATAATGCGTGGATAAATGACCAGACAATGTTACCTGACAACCGTGCACTGTGTGATGAAATGCGTGGTTGGATGGTCAGGCATTGTTACATAGCAACCGTGCAAGCTTTGATGTAATGTGTGGTTGGATGGTCAGGCATTGTTACCTGACAACCATGCAGCCTGTCATGTGATGTAAAGATGGATGGCCGAACATTGTTACCTAACGCTCTGATGTGTAGTATTTATGGATGGCCAGACAATGTTACCTAGTAACAGTGCAGTCTGTGATATAAGTATAAGTGGTTTAATAGACAATTTTACCTAACTACTGTGCAGGCTGTGACGTAAGGTGTGGATGGATGATCAGTCAATGTTACCAAGCAACCGTGCAGGCTGTGATGTAAGGTACGGATGGATGGCCTGACAATGTTACCTAATTACCGTGCAGCCTGTGATTTAAGGTGATAATGGATGATCAGACAAGTTTATCTAACAGCCGTGTTTTAACGTATGGATGGATGGCCAGATAGTGTCAGCTAAGAAGCGTGCAGGCTGTGATGTAATGTGCGGGTGAATGACCCCCCAGTGTCACCTAGCAACCGCGCAGGTTGTGATGTAACGTCTGGATGGATGATCAGACAATGTTACCAAACAATCGTGTTGGCTGTAATGTAAAGATTGGGTGGATGGCCAGACAATGTTACCCTACAAACCTGCAGGCTGTAGTAAAGTGTGGGTGGATGATCAGAGAGTGTTTCCTAATAACCGAGCAGGCTGTTACGTAAGGTGTGAAAGGATAATCAAACAATGTTACCTAGCAACCGTGGAGGCTGTGATGTAATGTGTGGATTGATGGCCATGACCTGGAGACATATTTATGTTCATTTGCTGTTCGCATAGAAAACGTTGGGTTCATTTTAATAATACTTGGTCTTGGCCTCGTTTTTCTATCGATCACTGAATAAATTTCAAAATTTCTTATAGATTTACTGACAAGAAAATATGTCGCACTATGAATTTGAATTGATCGACATGGTGTTAGTATACATAATAATATAAGTTACACAAACGTTAAAACACAGCTCTAAACAGTACTAACAGGAAGGGAAGGTTATCTATGATTTCTGACATTCATTTCTTTTGGGATTTACTCAACTTTCTGTTAAAGAATGTTTTAATTATCAAATTCCAAACAGTTTTAATTAGAAGGCCTCAGATTTTCTACTTCGTATGTATGCTGGAATGCTGCAGAAGAACCTTCCGTTCCATCTTTGTGGAACAATACGATGATTCATAAAGTAAGGATTGGATGAGTATTTTTTACAGAAAGTTTTATTTGTGGGGGTAGCTAAACAGTAAAGTGAACTCAAGAAAGTCCCCCACTTTTTTGGGACATAACTAAGCCTGAATTATGGAAGACAGACGAAATTATGTACAAGACTTATTTTATGCTAATTTCAATAAGAATTTTATTGCAGCCAATGGCCATATAAGAAATAAATAAAATAAAATATCTTTCCACTTATTGTCACCAAATTTGTTTGCACTTTTAATTGTCATGTCCACTATTCATTAGCAAGCTGTTGCCTACGCTTGCACTGTAAACCATGATACTTCTCACAGTGTTGGTCACAGAGTCTACTCACGCAATCCGGGCCTAAGTTTGACATACGGATCAGAAACGTGGGTGATGGAGAAAAGGGATAAAGATAGGATACACAGCTTTCAGAGGTGTGGAGTAGGTTTAACAAGAATGTACAGAGTAAGAAATGACAGTGTTCGGGAACTGGCAAATGACGTACCCCTACGGAAAATGATAGAGGGAACAAGTTTGCAGTGGTATGGACATGATAAGAGAATGTAAGAAGAGAGGATACCAAGAAAGATGTTGGAAATGGAGTTGAAGGGAAGGAGACTTAGAGACAGATGACTGAAGGGTGCAAAGGAGAGGAGGGAACCGGACGAAAGCGAGAGAAGGAAAGTGGTGGATGGAGAAGACCCAGCCTGAGGTTGGAAATGGCTCCAAAAGAAGATGATGATGATGAGAGAAGACGAACCTACGCGTGTGAATTGGAGTTTCCTAAGGCGATGCCAGAAATATGTGGATGCAGGAGGTGAACATTTCCAGCATCTCAGGTGATTAAGTGAGCCAAGTGCCATGCCGTGGAGCGGGGAGTGAAGTTTCAGTCAACCGATGAGAGATGACACAGAGGGTGCAATTCTCGGTCGGTGGTTTCTGTCGGACGCTGAGGTTTATTGAGGCCAGTCTATTGAAAGGGGGAGAACATGGAACGTACTTGTTTGCATCTAAGTGATTCACGCGTGTCGTGTCTAGCCACAAGATTCTTGGAATCAGGTGTTCCGTGTTTGAAACTCGACGCAGATTATGCGTACCTCCTGAAAACCGCTGAAATTGTAATCAAATCAGTAAAACGAGCGAAATATGATCAAAACAATAAAATATGCAACATCAAACGGCGTCGAAGGAGCACTGGTAAGGAATAATACATGTCAGCCTGCTTTACGTTGTATGAAAATCGGAAACCATGGAAGACCATTTTCAGGACTGCGAGGAGACGCGAACACAAGACGGTGCCGGCACATAGCCTACTCCTGACGGGTCTCCGGGAGGCTTAACATGTCCATTTGACGAACAAATCATGATCAAACAGCATCAACCTTCACTCGATATGAGCTCTGTGGAGAGCTTCTAGCACGCTATCTAGTGACAAGAAATGGCACAACAGCCCCGATAAGCCATGGCCTACCAAGCGACCGCTGCTCAGCCCGAAGGCCTCAGGGTTGATGTGGTCAGCACAACAAGTCCTCTCGACTGTTATTCTTGACTTTCTAGACCAAAGCCGGCATTTCTCCGTCAGAAAGCTCTTCACTTGTAATCACATAAGCTGAGTGGACATCGAACTAGCCCACAGACCCCAAACCTAGCAGGGAAACGAACCCAGTATTTGCCTAAACAATATTTTTAAAAACCCAAACATTTCGCCCATTCATCATGAGATTGCTGTGCAAATTGTTGAACACCCTGTCGTTCCGGGCTCTCAGATAAGGAAACCATTATCTCTGTCATAACAATGGGCTTCTTCCTCAAGACATAGCATAGGAGCGTGGTAGCGCATCCGCTAGACACGAGTCAAATAGCATAGCAGCGTGGTAGCGCATCCGCTAGACACGAGTCAAATAGCATAGCAGCGTGGTAGCGCATCCGCTAGGCACGAGTCAAATAGCATAGCAGCGTGGTAGCGCATCCGCTAGGCACGAGTCAAATAGCATAGCAGCGTGGTAGCGCATCCGCTAGGCACGAGTCAAATAGCATAGCAGCGTTGTAGCGCATCCGCTAGACACGAGTCAAATAGCATAGCAGCGTTGTAGCGCATCCGCTAGACACGAGTCAAACAGCATAGCAGCGTGGTAGCGCATCCGCTAGACACGAGTCAAACAGCATAGCAGCGTGGTAGCGCATCCGCTAGACACGAGTCAAATAGCATAGCAGCGTGGTAGCGCATCCGCTAGACACGAGTCAAATAGCATAGCAGCGTTGTAGCGCATCCGCTAGACACCAGTCAAATAGCATAGCAGCGTTGTAGCGCATCCGCTAGACACGAGTCAAATAGCATAGCAGCGTGGTAGCGCATCCGCTAGACACGAGTCAAACAGCATAGCAGCGTGGTAGCGCATCCGCTAGACACGAGTCAAACAGCATAGCAGCGTGGTAGCGCATCCGCTAGACACGAGTAAACCCATTCTTTGATTTTTGTTTCTAGCTTCCCGAATATTTCGTAGGTTCATATGTTACAGTGCAGCACTGGATAAATACAAGACATCACATGCTCGCACACCACTTCAAATTAAAGATAACCCCAGACGAAAAGTAATGGCTTAGTAAAACCTAACATAATTAAAAAAGTAATTACAAAATTCAAAATAATTAATTTTTTAATTTTATTAGAGTACAGAAAAAAGCATGGTTGAAAACTTGAGAGAAAAGTTCGTCCTATTCAAGAGCTATGGAAGTTCTTCAGTTCAGTCGGCAGCACGGCAATTCCGGCATTATGAAGCGTCCAGTGACTGTTGAGTTCCTTGGCGAAACCTACCACAGAGAAGTTTACCACATGAACACTAATGGTGGCCGCTATTAGCAAATACAACTGAACTACATCCTGTATGAGTAGCAAATAAAACTGAACTACATTCTGTATGAGTAGCAAATAAAACTGAACTACATTCTGTATGATTAGAAATAAAACTGAATTACATTCTGTATGAGTAGCAAATAAAACTGAACTACACCCTGTATGAGTAGCAAATAAAACTCAACTACATTCTGTATGAGTAGCAAATAAAACTCAACTACATTCTGTATGAGTAGCAAATACAACTGAATTACATTCTGTATGAGTAGCAAATACAACTGAATTACATTCTGTGTGATTAGCAAATAAAACTGAACTACATTCTGTATGATTAGCAAATGCAACTGAATTACATTCTGTATGAGTAGCAAATAAAACTTAATTACATTCTGTATGAGTAGCAAATACAACTGAACTACATTCTGTATGAGTAGCAAATAAAACTCAACTACATTCTGTATGAGTAGCAAATAAAACTGAATTACATTCTGTATGAGTAGCAAATACAACTGAATTACATTCTGTATGAGTAGCAAATACAACTGAATTACATTCTGTGTGATTAGCAAATAAAACTGAACTACATTCTGTATGATTAGCAAATGCAACTGAATTACATTCTGTATGAGTAGCAAATACAACTGAATTACATTCTGTGTGATTAGCAAATAAAACTGAACTACATTCTGTATGATTAGCAAATGCAACTGAATTACATTCTGTATGAGTAGCAAATAAAACTGAACTAAATTCTGTATGAGTAGCAAATACAACTGAATTACATTCTGTATGAGTAGCAAATACAACTGAATTACATTCTGTATGAGTAGCAAATACAACTGAATTACATTCTGTATGAGTAGCAAATGAAACTGAATTACATTCTGTATGATTAGCAAATACAACTGAACTACATTCTGTATGAGTAGCAAATACAACTGAACTACATTCTGTATGAGTAGCAAATACAACTGAATTACATTCTGTGTGATTAGCAAATAAAACTGAACTACATTCTGTATGAGTAGCAAATACAACTGAACTACATTCTGTATGAGTAGCAAATACAAATGAATTGCATTCTGTATGATTAGCAAATAGAACTGAACTACATTCTGTATGAGTACTAAATAAAACTGAACTACATTCCGTATGAGTGGCAAATACAACTGAATTACATTCTGTATGATTAGCAAATACAACTGAACTACATTCTGTATGAGTACTAAATAAAACTGAACTATATTCTGTATGATTAGCAAATACAAATGAATTACATTCTGTATGATTAGCAAATAGAACTAGACTACATTCTGTATGAGTAGCAAATGAAACTGAACTATATTCTGTATGAGTACTAAATAAAACTGAACTACATTCTGTATGATTAGCAAATACAACTGAACTACATTCTGTATGAGTACTAAATAAAAATGAACTACATTCTGTATGAGTAGCAAATACAACTGAATTACATTCTGTATGAGTACTAAATAAAACTGAACTGCATTCTGTATGAGTAGCAAATACAACTGAACTACATTCTGTATGATTAGCAAATAAAAATGAATTACATTCTGTGAGTAGCAAATAAAACTGAATTACATTCTGTATGAGTAGCAAATACAACTGAATTACATTCTGTATGAGTACTAAATAAAACTGAACTACATTCTGTATGAGTAGCAAATACAACTGAATTACATTCTTTATGAGCAGCAAATAAAACTGAACTACATTCCGTATGAGTAGCAAATAAAACTGAACTACATTCTGTATGAGTAGCAAATAAAAGTGAATTACATTCTGTATGAGTACTAAATAAAACTGAATTACATTCTGTATGAGTAGCAAATAAAACTGAATTACATTCTGTATGAGTAGCAAATAAATTTGAACTACATTCTGTATGAGTAGAAAATACAACTGAGTTACATTCTGTATGAGTAGCAAATAAAACTGAACTACATTCTGTATGAGTAGCAAATAAAACTGAATTACATTCTGTATGAGTAGCAAATAAAACTGAATTACATTCTGTATGAGTAGCAAATAAAACTGAATTACATTCTGTATGAGTAGCAAATACAACTGAACTACATTCTGTATGAGTAGCAAATACAACTGAATTACATTCTGTGTGATTAGCAAATAAATCTGAACTACATTCTGTATGATTAGCAAATACAACTGAATTACATTCTGTATGAGTAGCAAATAAAACTGAACTACATTCTGTATGAGTAGCAAATACAACTCAATTACATTCTGTATGAGTAGCAAATAAAACTGAATTACATTCTGTATGAGTAGCAAATACAACTGAATTACAGTCCGTATGAGTACTAAATAAAACTGAATTACATTCTGTATGAGTAGCAAATAAAACTGAATTACATTCTGTATCAGTAGCAAATAAATTTGAATTACATTCTGTATGAGTAGCAATTACTACTGAATTACATTCTGTATGAGTAGCAAATACAACTGAATTACGTTCTGTATGAGTAGCAAATAAAACTGAACTACATTCTGTATGAGTAGCAAATGAAACTGAATTACATTCTGTATGAGTAGCAAATAAAACTGAATTACATTCTGTATGAGTAGCAAATACAACTGAATTACATTCTGTATGAGTACTAAATAAAACTGAACTGCATTCTGTATGAGTAGCAAATACAACTGAATTACATTCTGTATGAGTAGCAAATAAAACTGAACTACATTCTGTATGAGTAGCAAATACAACTGAATTACATTCTGTATGAGTAGCAAATACAACTGAATTACATTCTGTATGATTAGCAAATACAACTGAATTACTTTCTGTATGAGTAGCAAATACATCTGAACTACATTCTGTATGAGTACTAAATAAAACTGAACTACTTTCTGTATGATTAGCAAATACAAATGAATTACATTCTGTATTATTAGCAAATACAACTGAACTACATTCTGTATGAGTAGCAAATACAAGTGAATTACATTCTGTATGATTAGCAAATACAAATCAATTGCATTCTGTATGAGTACTAAATAAAACTGAATTACGTTCTGTATGAGTAGCAAATAAATCTGAACTACATTCTGTATGAGTAGCAAATGAAACTGAAGTACATTCTGTATGAGTAGCAAATACAACTGAATTACATTCTGTATGAGTAGCAAATGAAACTGAATTACATTCTGTATGATTAGCAAATACAACTGAACTACATTCTGTATGAGTAGCAAATACAACTGAACTACATTCTGTATGAGTAGCAAATACAACTGAATTACATTCTGTGTGATTAGCAAATAAAACTGAACTACATTCTGTATGAGTAGCAAATACAACTGAACTACATTCTGTATGAGTAGCAAATACAAATGAATTGCATTCTGTATGATTAGCAAATAGAACTGAACTACATTCTGTATGAGTACTAAATAAAACTGAACTACATTCCGTATGAGTGGCAAATACAACTGAATTACATTCTGTATGATTAGCAAATACAACTGAACTACATTCTGTATGAGTACTAAATAAAACTGAACTACATTCTGTATGATTAGCAAATACAAATGAATTACATTCTGTATGATTAGCAAATAGAACTGAATTGCATTCTGTATGAGTAACAAATACAAATGAATTACATTCTGTATGATTAGCAAATACAAATGAATTGCATTCTGTATGATTAGCAAATAGAACTTGACTACATTCTGTATGAGTAGCAAATACAACTGAACTACATTCTCTATGAGTAGCAAATACGACTGAACTATTTTCTGTATGAGTACTAATTAAATCTGAACTACATTCTGTATGAGTAGCAAATACAACTGAATTATTTTCTGTATGAGTAGCAAATACAAATGAATTACATTCTGTATGAGTACTAAATAAAAATGAACTACATTCTGTATGATTAGCAAATACAACTGAACTACATTCTGTATGAGTAGCAAATACAACTGGACTATTTTCTGTATGAGTAGCAAATACAAATGAACTATTTTCTGTATGAGTAGCAAATACAACTGAACTATTTTCTGTATGAGTAGCAAATACAAATGAACTATTTTCTGTATGAGTAGCAAATAAAACTGAACTACATCCTGTATGAGTAGCAAATACAACTGAACTACATTCTGTATGAGTAGCAAATACAACTGAACTATTTTCTGTATGAGTAGCAAATACAAATGAACTATTTTCTGTATGAGTAGCAAATAAAACTGAACTACATCCTGTATGAGTAGCAAATAAAACTGAACTACATCCTGTATTATTAGCAAATACAACTGAACTACATTCTGTATGAGTAGCAAATACAACTGAACTACATTCTGTATGAGTAGCAAATAAAACTGAACTACATCCTGTATGATTAGCAAATACAACTGAACTACATTCTGTATGAGTATCAAATAAAACTGAACTACATCCTGTATGAGTAGCAAATAAAACTGAACTCCATCCTGTATGATTAGCAAATACAACTGAACTACATTCTGTATGAGTAGCAAATACAACTGAACTACATTCTCTATGAGTAGCAAATACGACTGAACTATTTTCTGTATGAGTACTAATTAAATCTGAACTACATTCTGTATGAGTAGCAAATACAACTGAATTATTTTCTGTATGAGTAGCAAATACAAATGAATTACATTCTGTATGAGTACTAAATAAAAATGAACTACATTCTGTATGATTAGCAAATACAACTGAACTACATTCTGTATGAGTAGCAAATACAACTGAACTATTTTCTGTATGAGTACTAAATAAATCTGAACTACATTCTGTATGAGTAGTAAATACAACTGAACTACATTCTGTATGAGTAGCAAATACAACTGGACTATTTTCTGTATGAGTAGCAAATGCAACTGAATTAAATTCTGTATGAGTACTAAATAAAACTGAACTACATTCTGTATGATTAGCAAATACAACTGAACTATATTCTGTATTAGTGCTAAATAAATCTGAACTACATTCTGTATGATTAGCAAATACAACTGAACTACATTCTGTATGAGTAGCAAATACAACTGAACTATATTATGTACTAGCAAGATACCCGTGCTTCGCTACGGTATTATACTGAAATTTATAATTGAATGGATATCGATTTATATATAATCCGTCAAAATTTGAGATCTGACTCGTTTTCTGAGAGATTACGGCAAGTTCCCTCCCATTTTTCAATCTTTCTTTCCAGCAATCGCTTTCGTACTTCCCGGGCTAGGACCATGTATTCCACCCGGTTTGTTCGTTCCCTAAAAGTTTGCCATCTTTTCCTATAAGCATTTTTAATATGGATCAAATTCTTGAGGAGATTCGGCGTGGTGTCTTCTTGGGTGCCTTGGCAGTACTGAACCCGCGGCCGGACTGCATTTGTAGTCATTACCCATCCAGACCCGTTTCCAGCGCGGTCCGCACATTTGACGACGGTCCAGATTATTATTATTATTATTATTATTATTATTATTATTATTATTATTATTATTATTATTATTATTATTATTATTATTATTATTATTATTATTATTATTATTATTATTATAGATGTTCTGGACCCCACAGCAAGATGCAATACCGCTAATTGGCGGTAAATTTCATCTGCTGCCATTGTCATTTTTGACATTGTGACCAGCACCATTATCGCGCGTAGGCAAGTACGCGGAATTTCTGGCGATACGAATGACATACTTGCGTGCATTATTGACCTTATTATAGAGGTGAACAATTGGACAGTCAATCTCATTCCTATCGTTTATTTCAAATGTTTTTAATTTTTATTTATATGCCAGGAGAATGTACTGTAATCAAAGAACGTTCTCCGAAGGAAAAGATGGCTCTTGAAAACGAACCCAGGAAAGATTAAAAATGATTGGTTTATGCTCAGAATAAGTACATCAAAAATCCACAGCCTGTTTCCAGTCATTCGACAGGGTCAGGAATGGAATGAATATACAGTAAAATCAATTGGTCTAACCTCCTTTTACACCCCACCGTCGTTAGTTTCATCCCTCCCCCCCCCCCCGCAAAAAAGAAAAGAAGGCGTGTTTCTTTATGTTTAAAAGAGATTCCTAACTCCAATGTTCACGTCTATAACCTTCAGTTTTGAGATATATGTATCCCCATAAAAATAATTCACTATTTTCACATCTTTCACACCCCCTCCCCCCAAAGTGAATTTTCCTGCAACAAACTCGTTTCTTTAATTGTAAAGTATCTTCTAAATACCAATTATCACGACTCTAACTTCTTCAGTTTTTGATTTATGTGTCCTCATGAAAGGAACTCAACTCCTTTTCACTCCCGCCCCCTCCTAGATTATTCCCCCCCAAAACGCGTTTTTCTTTGATTTTAAAGGAGATCCAAATACAAATTTTCACGCCTGTAACAAATATAGTTTTTATTAGATGTAAGTATTCTCATACAATTAAGTCTATTAATTTTTCAATAACTTCACCCCACCCCCTCATTGGATTTTCGGAAATTACGCGTTTCTTTACTTTTTAAAGCAGATTCAAAACATCAAATTTCACGTCTGTAACATCTTCATACGTGGATCAGTACAAATCCTGAAATCTCACCTGTTCGCACCTCCATAATCTAAGAAATCCTTATTATCACTATATTTCTATATGATAAAAACTTTCTCTATCCTGATATGCTTTACTTTGTCCATTGTGGCAACCCGTAATTGCGGGAAGTCGTTGATTCGTTCAATAAATATATATATTAAAATAAATCAACACTATCTCCACCCAAGTGGTATTTCCGAAAACTAAAAATACATGTTGATTTTTTATTTTTAATAAGATAAAAAATACAATTTTTCAATTCTGTAACATGTTAACTTTTTTGAGATATACTGTAGAAATTCTCATTTTAAAATTTCACCACTTTTAGTTCCCCTTAAGTGGAGTTTCCAAATACAAATCACCTATGTTTCTTTACATTTACAGGAGATTCAAAATACACACTTTTTACGTCTGCAACAATTTACGTTTCTCAGATATTCTGTAGATATAGTCTTTCAAAAAATTCACCCCAATTTGTCACTCCTGTTCAACCGCCATTAATTGGATTTACCAAAAGCAAAAAAATACGTGTGTCTTTGTTTTTAAAGGAGATCCCATATACAAATGTTCAGTTCTGTAATATCTTCAGTTTCTGAGATATATGTATCCTCATTAAAGGCATTCAACCTATTATTCACCCTTTTAAACCCATCCTATTGGGATTTACAGAAAAGAAAAAAATACGTTTTCCTTCATTTTTAAGGGAGATTCTAAGTACCAATTTTTACTTCTGTAAACTTTTAAAGTTTTAATATGTAGACACACTTATTTTAAAAATTCACCCCCCCCCCATTTTCACCCCCCATATTTGGATTTTCCAAAAACGAAAAAATACCTGCTTCTTTAGTTTTAAAGTAGATCCCAAATACCAATTTTCAGGTCTGTAATATCTCCAGGTTCTGAAATATAATTAGCCTCATTAAAGGCATTCAACCTTTTTTTTCACCCTTTTCCACCCTTCCTATTGGGATTTTCCGAAAACAAAAAATACATGTTTCTTTATTTTTAAAGGAGATTCTAAATACCAATTTTTACATCTATAAACTTTAAACGTTTTGAGATATAGATACACTCGTTTTAAAAATTCGCCCTCTTTTCACCGCCCCCCCCCCCCCGATTAATTGGATTTTCCGAAACTAAAAAAATACGTGTTTCTATATTTTTAAAGGAGATTCCAAACACCAGTTTTCAGGTCTGTAATATCTTCAGGTTCTGAAATATAAGTAGCTACATTAAAGGCATTCAACCCGTTTTTCACCCTTTTCCACCCTTCCTATTGGGATTTTCCGAAAACAAAAAAAAATTGTATCTCTTTATTTTTAAAGGAGATATTAAATACCAAATTTTACATCTATAAGCTTTAAAAGTTTTGAGATATAGATACACTCATTTTAAAATTTCACCCCCTTTTCAGCCCCAGCATGAATTGTATTTTCCAAAAACAAAAAATACGTGTTTCTTTATTTTTAAAGGAGACCCCAAACACCAATTTTCAGGTCTGTAATATCTTCAGTTTCTGAGATATAAGCATTCTCTTTAAAGGCATTCAACCCCTTTTTCACCTCTTTTTACCCCTCCTATTGGGATTTTTCACCCTCCTATTAATTGGATTTTCCAAAAACAAAAAAATACGTGTTTCTTAATTTTTAAAAGCGAACAAAAGTTCCAATTTTCAGGTCTGTAATGTCTGCGGTTTTTGAGATATAAGTACCGGTATCCTGATTAAATGGCATTCAACCACTTTTTCACCCTCTTTCACCCATTCTATTGGGATTTTCTGAAAATAAAAAAATACGGGTTTCCTTATTTTTAAAGAAGATTCTAAATACCAATTTTCACATGTGTAAACTTTTAAAGTTTTGAGATATAGATACACTCATTTTAAAATTTCACACCCCCTTTTCACCCCCTTAGCGACGGAATATCCAAAAATCCTCTCTTAGCGAGCACCTACATCTTAATATGAATATATCCTCAAAATTTCATTCATTTATGTCCAGTAATTTTGGGTCGGCGATGATGAATCAGTCAGTCAGTCAGTCAGTCAGTCAGTCAGTCAGTCAGTCAGTCAGTCAGTCAGTCAGTCAGTCAGGACAAGTTACATTATATATATAGATTAGTACTAAATAAAACTGAATTACATTCTGTATGAGTAGCAAATACAACTGAACTACATTCTGTATGAGTACTAAATAAAACTGAATTACATTCTGTATGAGTAGCAAATACAACTGAACAGCATTCTGTATGAGTAGCAAATCAACTGAACTATATTCTGTATGATTAGCAAATACAACTGAACTACATTCTGTATGAGTACTAAATCAAACAGAATTACATTCTGTATGAGTAGCAAATACAACTGAACTACATTCTGTATGAGTACTAAATAAAACTGAATTACATTCTGTATGAGTAGCAAATACAACTGAACTACATTCTGTATGAGTAGCAAATACAACTGAACTACATTCTGTATGAGTACTAAATACAACTGAACTACATTCTGTATGAGTAGCAAATACAACTGAACTACATTCTGTATGAGTAGCAAATACAACTGAACTACATTCTGTATGAGTACTAAATCAAACAGAATTACATTCTGTATGAGTAGCAAATACAACTGAACTACATTCTGTATGAGTACTAAATAAAACTGAATTACATTCTGTATGAGTAGCAAATACAACTGAACTACATTCTGTATGAGTAGCAAATACAACTGAATTACATTCTGTATGAGTACTAAATAAAACTGAACTGCATTCTGTATGAGTAGCAAATACAACTGAACTACATTCTGTATGAGTAACAAATACAACTGAATTACATTCTGTATGAGTAGCAAATACAACTGAACTACATTCTGTATGAGTAGCAAATACAACTGAACTACATTCTGTATGAGTAGCAAATACAACTGAACTACATTCTGTATGAGTAGCAAATACAACTGAACTACATTCTGTATGAGTAGCAAATACAACTGAACTACATTCTGTATGAGTACTAAATACAACTGAACTACATTCTGTATGAGTAGCAAATAAAACTGAATTACATTCTGTATGAGTAGCAAATAAAAGTGAATTACATTCTGTATGATTAGCAAATAAAAGTGAATTACATTCTGTATGAGTAGCAAATAGAACTGAATTACATTCTGTATGAGTAGCAAATACAACTGAACTACATTCTGTATGAGTACTAAATAAAACTGAACTGCATTCTGTATGAGTAACAAATAAAACTGAATTACATTCTGTATGAGTAGCAAATACAACTGAACTACAGTCTGTATGAGTACTAAATAAAACTGAACTACATTCTGTATGAGTACTAAATAAAACTGAATTACATTCTGTATGAGTAGCAAATACAACTGAACTACAGTCTGTATGAGTAGCAAATAAAAGTGAATTACATTCTGTATGAGTAGCAAATAGAACTGAATTACATTCTGTATGATTAGCAAATACAACTGAACTACATTCTGTATGAGTACTAAATAAAACTGAATTACATTCTGTGTGATTAGCAAATACAACTGAACTACAGTCTGTATGAGTAGCAAATAAAAGTGAATTACATTCTGTATGAGTAGCAAATAGAACTGAATTACATTCTGTATGAGTAGCAAATAAAAGTGAATTACATTCTGTATGAGTAGCAAATAGAACTGAATTACATTCTGTATGAGTAGCAAATACAACTGAACTACAGTCTGTATGAGTACTAAATAAAACTGAACTACAGTCTGTATGAGTACTAAATAAAACTGAATTACATTCTGTATGAGTAGCAAATACAACTGAACTACAGTCTGTATGAGTAGCAAATAAAAGTGAATTACATTCTGTATGATTAGCAAATAAAAGTGAATTACATTCTGTATGAGTAGCAAATAGAACTGAATTACATTCTGTATGAGTAGCAAATACAACTGAACTACATTCTGTATGAGTACTAAATAAAACTGAACTACATTCTGTATGAGTACTAAATAAAACTGAACTGCATTCTGTATGAGTAACAAATACAACTGAACTACATTCTGTATGAGTAGCAAATACAACTGAACTACATTCTGTATGAGTACTAAATAAAACTGAACTACATTCCGTATGAGTAGCAAATAAAACTGAACTGCATTCTGTATGAGTACTAAATAAAACTGAACTACATTCTGTATGAGTAGCAAATACAACTGAACTACATTCTGTATCAGTAGCAAATACAACTGAACTACATTCTGTATGAGTACTAAATAAAACTGAACTGCATTCTGTATGAGTAGCAAATACAACTGAACTACATTCTGTATCAGTAGCAAATACAACTGAACTACATTCTGTATGAGTAGCAAATACAACTGAACTACATTCTGTATGAGTAGCAAATACAACTGAACTACATTCTGTATGAGTAACAAATACAACTGAACTACATTCTGTATGATTAGCAAATAAAAGTGAATTACATTCTGTATGAGTAGCAAATAGAACTGAATTACATTCTGTATGATTAGCAAATACAACTGAACTACATTCTGTATGAGTACTAAATAAAACTGAATTACATTCTGTGTGATTAGCAAATACAACTGAACTACATTCTGTATGAGTAGCAAATACAACTGAACTACATTCTGTATGAGTACTAAATAAAACTGAATTACATTCTGTATGAGTAGCAAATACAACTGAACTACATTCTGTATGAGTACTAAATAAAACTGAATTACATTCTGTGTGATTAGCAAATACAACTGAACTACATTCTGTATGAGTACTAAATAAAACTGAATTACATTCTGTATGAGTAGCAAATAGAACTGAATTACATTCTGTATGAGTAGCAAATACAACTGAACTACATTCTGTATGAGTACTAAATAAAAATGAACTACATTCTGTATGAGTAGCAAATACAACTGAACTACATTCTGTATGAGTAGCAAATACAACAAAACTACATTCTGTATGAGTAGCAAATACAACAAAACTACATTCTGTATGAGTACTAAATAAAACTGAACTACATTCCGTATGAGTAGCAAATAAAACTGAACTACATTCTGTATGAGCACTAAATAAAACTGAATTACATTCTGTATGAGTAGCAAATACAACTGAACTATATTCTGTATGATTAGCAAATACAACTGAACTACATTCTGTATGAGTACTAAATCAAACAGAATTACATTCTGTATGAGTAGCAAATACAACTGAACTACATTCTGTATGAGTACTAAATCAAACTGAATTACATTCTGTATGAGTAGCGAATAAAACTGAACTACATTCTGTATGATTAGCAAATACAACTGAACTACATTCTGTATGAGTAGCAAATACAACTGAATTACATTCTGTATGAGTACTAAATAAAACTGAACTACATTCTGTATGATTAGCAAATACAACTGAACTACATTCTGTATGAGTAGCAAATAAAACTGAACTACATTCTGTATGAGTAGCAAATAAAACTGAACTACATTCCGTATGAGTAGCAAATAAAACTGAACTACATTCTGTATGAGTAGCAAATAAAACTGAACTACATTCTGTATGAGTAGAAATAAAACTGAATTACATTCTGTATGAGTAGCAAATAAAACTGAATTACATTCTCTATGAGTAGCAAATAAAACTGAACTATATTCTGTATGAGTAGCAAATAAAACTGAACTACATTCTGTATGAGTAGAAATAAAACTGAACTACATTCTGTATGAGTAGCAAATAAAACTGAACTACATTCTGTATGAGTAGAAATAAAACTGAATTACATTCTGTATGAGTAGCAAATACAACTGAACTATATTCTGTATGAGTAGAAATAAAACTGAACTACATTCTGTATGATTAGCAAATACAACTGAATTACATTCTGTATGAGTACTAAATAAAACTGAACTACATTCTGTATGTTTAGCAAATATAACTGAACAGCATTCTGTATGGGTACTAAATAAAACTGAATTACATTCTGTATGGGTAGCAAATACAAATGAATTACATTCTGTATGATTAGCAAATACAACTGAATTACATTCTGTATGGGTAGCAAATACAAATGAATTACATTCTGTATGATTAGCAAATACAACTGAATTACATTCTGTATGAGTACTAAATAAAACTGAACTACATTCTGTATGATTAGCAAATACAACTGAACTTTATTCTGTATTCTAGTGACCATCATTTATAATTGCACGCATTCGCTATGAATTGAAATTAGAAGTGGTCAACATCTTCTGTTGATGAGGTGGTCGTAGAAGGAAAGTCTAAAATGTTGACTTTCCAGAAACGTATTTTAGCCGAGGGAAGTACATGTCTGTTATATTTGTGAAGTAAATAACTCACCAAGCCTATTCTATGGAATGTGGTTAGGAAATGTGAAGTTATCTAATGAGTGGGTACAATACGTGACTCAGCTCTCTTCCCCATCCTCCCAGATTAAGAGAATATGAGGAGGGCCAGAGATAACAGTTATGTGGTTTGTATGAACCAATCAGACGATTGGAGCCCCGCAAACGAAGTGCTGAGTGTTGTGGCGTAAGCATAGAACTCTACCGAGCGGTCATCGGCCGATGGAACAATATCAGGTATGTGGTTTAAAATGTGATATAAAATACTCTGAAATCATGCTGGCAGCGTTAGTGATTGCTGCATTATTAGTAATTGGAGGAGTGGAAAGCAACCCTGGGCCACTGAATTGGGAAGATATAGCTAAGATCAAGGAGGTGATAAAAGAGGGCAGCCAAACAGACACAACGAGGGAGCTCATTATGGCACAGAACAAAGATATTCAGGATATGAAAGACTGCCTTCGGGGTGATATGGCAGGTATAAAAGAATCTCTAGATATATACCAGGAAGAAATGAAAATTGCTAAGGAACACCGACTGGTGTTGGAGCAGCGCACACGGGAGCTGGAGATGCAGGTCCGGAGATCAGTGCTTGCCCAACGTAAGTAGTATAATGGGAGAGTTCTGCGGCCTCCTCCTCCGCCCGCGGCGCGGGAAATTTGAATTCCGGCGGGAAATTTGAATTTTGGCGGGAGATTTGAATTTTGGCGGGAGATTTGAATTTGTAAACAAAGCCACGTGCTTTTTGACAGCTGTCATCGACAACAACGCATCGCTAACCTCACTGCTGCCATCTTGACGGGCCTAAACCTCACTAGTGCCAACTTAACCTAACTAGCATGAGGTAAACAAAGCCACGTGTTTTTTGACAGCCACGTGCTTTTTGACAGACAACAACGCATCGCTAACCTCAGTACTGCCATCTTGACGGACCTAAACCTCAGTAGTGCCAACTTAACCTAACTAGCGCGAGGTAAACAAAGCCACGTGTTTTTTGACAGCCACGTGCTTTTTGACAGATTTGTAAACAAAGCCACGTGCTTTTTGACAGCTGTCATCGACAACAACGCATCGCTAACCTCAGTACTGCCATCTTGACGAGCCTAAACCTTAGTGGTACCAACTTAACCTAACTAGCGCGTGAGGTAAACAAAGCCACGTGCTTTTTGACAGCCACATGCTTTTTTGACAGCTGTCATCCGCCATCTTTGAGCGCTGTGCTGCCCTCTTGCGTCACCTGTCATCGGCAGTGCTGCCATCTTGGCGGGCCTAAACCTCAGTGCTACCAACTTAACCTCACTAGCGTGAGATAAACAAATCCACGTGCAGCTGTCATCCGCCATCTTTGAGCACCGTGCTGCCCTCTATGTGGTGGTGGTAAATTCCACGCGCTCTTGTTTGGAAACAAACTCACGTGCTTTTTTGACAGCTACTATCCGCCCTGCTCTCTGTAGTAGCGGGTAATTTGAAAAGTTCTGTTAGCTGTCATACGCCATCTTTGAGCACCGTGCTGCCATCTATGTGGTGGCGGTAAATTCCACGTGCTTTACAAACTCACGCGCAGCTGTCATCCGCCATCTTACATCGCAAACCTCAGTGCTACACTCTATGTGGTAGCGGATAATTTTAAAAAGAAAAATTCTACAGCAGCCATCTCTCAACGCTAATTGCACAAGATGGTGGCTATACATGACTCCTTAAAGGTGCTTATGCAAGATGATCGCTATACATAGACGCCCTTGGGATGCTTGCGCAAGATGGCGGTTATACATAGCTCCTTATGAGGGATGTTTGTGCAAGATGGCAGTTGCTCTTATGAGGCGGCTTAAGGATCCTTGGCTAGAGACGCCCTAAGGATGCTTGCGCAAGATGGCGGCTATACATAGCTCCTTATGAGACAGCCAGTACTCGATACAACATGTAATCAGAACATTGATTGATGTGTTCAGAACACAAAATAAGTAGAATCGAACACTGTACTCGATACAACATGTGATTAAAACATTGTCTGGTGTGTTCAGAACGCTGTACAACATGTTAGGGGATACCTTTGTTCTAAGAAGATCAGATTGAAACATAACAAGACTAGAATTGAACACTGCACTCGATGTCGTTACATGTGATCAGAACAATGATTGATGTGTTCAGATCACTAAACAAGTAGAACCGAACCCTGTACAACATGTTAGGGGATACCTTTGTTTAGAATGAAACATAACAAGACTAGAATTGAACACTGCACTCGATGTCGTTACATGTGATCAGAACAATGATTGATGTGTTCAGATCACTAAACAAGTAGAACCGAACACTGTACAACATGTTAGGGGATAGCTTTGTTCTAAGAAGATCAGATTGAAACATAACAAGACTAGAATCGAACACTGCACTCGATGTCGTTAACCTTAACATGTGATCCGATACAACATGTTAGGGGATACCTTTGTTCTAAGAACCGAACACTGTACAACATGTTGGGGGATACCTTTGTTTAGATTGAAACTAACAAGACTAGAATCGAACACTGTACAACATGTTAGGGGATACCTTTGTTTAGATTGAAACTAACAAGACTAGAATCGAACACTGCACTCGATGTCGTTAACCTTAACATGTGATCCGATACAACATGTTAGGGGATACCTTTGTCCTAAGAACCGAACACTGTACAACATGTTAGGGGATACCTTTGTTCTAAGAAGATCAGATTAAAACATAACAAGACTAGAATTGAACACTGCACTCGATACAACATGTAATCAGAACATTGATTGATGTGTTCAGATCACTAAACAAGTAGAACCGAACACTGTACAACATGTTAGGGGATACCTTTGTTTAGATTGAAACTAACAAGACTAGAATCGAACACTGCACTCGATGTCGTTAACCTTAACATGTGATCCGATACAACATGTTAGGGGATACCTTTGTTCTAAGAAAATTAGATTGAAACACTAGAATCGAACATTGTTTGATGTGTTCAGTACAACTTCAATGATTAACACACACTGTGCACATATCGCATGGCTATCTCGCCTAGTATGAAAATAAAAAACACACTGTACACATATCGCATAGCTAACACTTCAAATGATTTGCTTAGTACGAAAATAAAAAAATCTATACCGCGTAGCTAACTCGTTCATCGCACTGCTCAGACGCTTAGTAATTGCGAATACACTCATACGAAAATCAAGAAAGCACACTGCGTAGCCAACTCGCTCGGCTCACTCGCTTAGTAATTGCAACACTGATACACACACGGATAAGAATGTTCCGAGATACTACATACTTACATGTTTTTTAAGGGGGGTGAAAGATCATAAATTATATGTACACATGTTGTCTCCTCCAAGTTGTAAGATGAAATAGACGCAGTACTGCGAGTTTCCGCTCTAGCTAGCGAACGGAAGTAGCATGATATCTCAGCAAAAAATAATACGCGTGAGCTTGCAAGTCAGACACAATGATGGATACCGCGATTCAAATCCTGGCAACTTATGCCGTCGGGAAGGGCATCCGGCGAGTATCTAGCTGTAAATCCCCGATTCTCGAGTTGTAAAACAGATTCTTAATCCGAGTTCTTTGACGTCAGGAAGGGCAACCGGTTGAAAACAATAGTGTATGACGTGAGAGGCTAGATACTGCTAGTTTTGCGTCAGGAAGGGCAACTCAACAAATTCTTGCGATTTAAAAATATTAGTCAGGAAGGGCATCCGGCAGTAAAACAATAGTTCACGATACAGCGATTTACAATCTAAGAAGAGCATCTAGCTGTAAAACCCCCGATTCTCGACAGATTCTTAATCCGAGTTCTTTGACGTCAGGAAGGGCAACCGGTTGCAAACAATAGTGTATGACGTGAGAGGCTAGATACTGCCAGTTTTGCGTCAGGAAGGGCAACTCAACAAATTCTTGCGATTAAAAAATCTTAGTCAGGAAGGGCATCCGGCAGTAAAACAATAGTTCACGATACAGCGATTTACAATCTAAGAAGAGCATCTAGCTGTAAAACCCCCGATTATCGAGTTGTAAAACAGATTCTTAATCCGAGTTCTTTGACGTCAGGAAGGGCAACCGGTCGAAAACAATAGTGTATGATGTAAGAGGCTAGATACTGCCAGTTTTGCGTCAGGAAGGGCAACTCAAAAAATTCTTGTGATTTAAAATCTTAGTCAGGAAGGGCATCCGGCTGTAAAACAATAGTTCGTGATTTAAAATCTAAGAAGTGCATCTAGCTGTGTATCCCCGATTCCCGTGTTAGAAGTTGTAAAACAGATTCTTAATCCGAGTTGTCAGGAAGGGCAACCGGTCGAAAACAATAGCGTATGATGTAAGAGGCTAGATACTGCCAGTTTTGCGTCAGGACGGGCAACTCAACAAATTCTTGTGATTTAAAATCTTAGTCAGGAAGGGCATCCGGCTGTAAAACAATAGTTCGTGATTTAAAATCTAAGAAGTGCATCTAGCTGTAAATCCCCGATTCCCGTGTTAGAAGTTGTAAAACAGATTCTTAATCCGAGTTGTCAGGAAGGGCAACCTTCGAAAACAATAGCGTATGATGTAAGAGGCTAGATACTGCCAGTTTTGCGTCAGGAAGGGCAACTCAACAAATTCTTGCGATTTAAAATCTTAGTCAGGAAGGGCATCCGGTAGTAAAACAATAGTTCGTGATTTAAAATCTAAGAAGAGCATCTAGCTGTAAAACCCCCGATTCTCGACAGATTCTTAATCCGAATTCTTTGACGTCAGGAAGGGCAACCGGTTGAAAACAATTATCGAACACGCATCGCGAAGGCAGGAGTGTGCAGCGATATGCATGTTTAGACTTGCAGATTACGAAAGAAACATAACAAGACTTGAGTCTTAAAACAAATTCTTGTGATTTAAAATCTTAGTCAGGAAGGGCATCCGGCTGTAGTGATACAGCGATTTAAAATCTAAGAAGAGCATCTAGCTTTAAAACCCCCGATTCTCGACAGATTCTTAATCCGAGTTCTTTGACGTCAGGAAGGGCAACCGGTTGAAAACAATTATCGAACACGCATCGCGAAGGCAGGAGTGTGCAGCGATATGCATGTTTAGACTTGCAGATTACGAAAGAAACATAACAAGACTTGAGTCTTAAAACAAATTCTTGTGATTTAAAATCTTAGTCAGGAAGGGCATCCGGCTGTAGTGATACAGCGATTTAAAATCTAAGAAGAGCATCTAGCTGTAAAACCCCCGATTCTCGACAGATTCTTAATCCGAGTTCTTTGACGTCAGGAAGGGCAACCGGTCGAAAACAATAGCGTATGATGTAAGAGCTTAGATACTACCAGTTTTGCGTCAGGAAGGACAACTAGTCTTAAAACAAAACAGATTCTTAATCCGAGTTGTCAGGAAGGGCAACCGGTTGAAAACTATAGTGTAAGAGGTTAGATACTGCTAGTTTTGCGTCAGGAAGGACAACTCAACAAATTCTTGCGATTTAAACTCTGTAAAACATATTTTTAATCCCAAGAGAATCGAACCCGAGACTACTGGGTGAGAGGCATGCACGCTAAACTAAACTGTAGGCTATGGGTTTGTTCTACAGTCCTTGAAGTATCGGCACAGTCATTCTGAGCGAGTTGTGGAATGCATGTGTTAGCTGAAATTGTACACGTATCTTCCGGCTTGTGTAACCTTGAACGAAGACACGGTGTGCTGATAAGCGACTTGTAACTCACGAACGCCTTCTTAGCTGAGTAGCATTCAGCCATGTAAGCTCTTAAAACACAGTACTAATTAAGGTTGTAAAATATTCTGAAATAATCCTCCTCTGTAGTGTAGTAGTTAGTGTGATTAGCTGCTACCCCCGGAGGTCCGAGTTCGATTCCCGGCTCTGATATGGAATGTGTAGCATTTAGCCTATGTACGTTCCTAACGTAAAATATCATGATTGTACGGAGAGGTTAAAACACACACAGTGTCAGCATATAGCACACCCCTATCGAAAGAGCCTGCGCGGTGCCGGCATGTAGGCTTCTCCTGATGAAGGAGCCTGCACAAGGTTTAACGTCCCCATCAACAGCCCTTACATAATGCTGGCTTTTTTGCACACCCCGCCTCTTAGATCATACATCATAGTTTTACGACCGGTTGCCCTTCCTGACTAGGATTTTAAATCGATAACTAGATATCCCGACATAGCCTACTCCTACCGAAGAAGCCTGCACAAGGCTTATTGCCTCCATCCGACAGATGAATCACCCCCCCAACGTCTTGTACTCAAAAATCATTTTTCGAAGGAGTCTGCACAAGGTTTAACACCCCCTATCAACAGCTCTTACTTATTGCTGGCTTTTTTGCACACCCCGCCTCTTAGATCATACACCATAGTCTTACGACCGGTTGCCCTTCCTGACTAGGATTTTAAATCGATAACTAGATGTCCCGACATAGCCTACTCCTACCGAAGAAGCCTGCACAAGGCTTATTGCCTCCATCCGACAGATGAATCACCATCAACACTCTTGTACTCAAAAATCATTTTCGAAGGAGTCTGCACAAGGTTTAATGCCCCCTATCAACAGCCCTTACTTATTGCTGCCTTTTTGCACACCCCGCCTCTTAGATCATACACCATAGTTTTATACGACCGGTTGCCCTTCCTGACTAGGATTTTTAAATCGATAACTAGATGTCCCGACATAGCCTACTCCTACCGAAGAAGCCTGCATATAGCTTAACGCCTCCATCCGACAAATGAATCACCCTCAACACTCTTCAATCATTCTCGCTACTTCGGAAGATAGCGGGTTCGAAATGGAAGCTGTAAAAAATAGCAAATGGTAGGCGAGGGACCTGCGCGATCGTCATTACATGATCTAGCTAGATGCCCTTCCCGACGGCATAAGTTGCCAGGATTTGAATCGCGTACCCTTCCTGACTAGGATTTTAAATCGATAACTAGATGTCCCGACATAGCCTACTCCTACCGAAGAAGCCTGCACATAGCTTAACACCTCCATCCGACAAATGAATCACCCTCAACACTCTTCAATCATTCTGGCTACTTCTGAAGATAGAGGGTTCGAATTAGAAGCCGTAAAAAATAGCAAATGCTAGGCGAGGGACCTGCGCGATCGTCATAACATGATCTAGCCGGATGCCCTTCCCGACGGCATAAGTTGCCAGGATTTGAATCGCGGTATCCATCATTGTGTCTGACTTGCAAGCTCACGCGTATTTTTTTTTTGCTGAGAAATCATGCTACTTCCGTTCGCTAGCTAGAGCGGAAACTCGCAGTACTGCGTCTATTTCATCTTACAACTTGGAGGAGACAACATGTGTACATATAATTTATGATCTTTCACCCCCCTTAAAAAACATGTAAGTATGTAGTATCTCGGAACATTCTTATCCGTGTGTGTATCAGCGTTGCAATTACTAAGTGAGTGAGCCGAGCGAGTTGGCTACGCAGTGTGCTTTCTTGATTTTCGTATGAGTGTATTCACAATTACTAAGCGTCTTAGCAGTGCGATGAACGAGTTAGCTACGCGGTATAGATTTTTTTATTTTCGTACTAAGCAAATCATTTGAAGTGTTAGCTATGCGATATGTGTACAGTGTGTTTTTTTGATTTTCATACTAGGCGAGATAGCCATGCGATATGTGCACAGTGTGTGTTAATCATTGAAGTTGTACTGAACACATCAAACAATGTTCGATTCTAGTGTTTCAATCTAATTTTCTTAGAACAAAGGTATCCCCTAACATGTTGTATCGGATCACATGTTAAGGTTAACGACATCGAGTGCAGTGTTCGATTCTAGTCTTGTTAGTTTCAATCTAAACAAAGGTATCCCCTAACATGTTGTACAGGGTTCGGTTCTACTTGTTTAGTGATCTGAACACATCAATCATTGTTCTGATCACATGTAACGACATCGAGTGCAGTGTTCAATTCTAGTCTTGTTATGTTTCAATCTGATCTTCTTAGAACAAAGGTATCCCCTAACATGTTGTACAGCGTTCTGAACACACCAGACAATGTTTTAATCACATGTTGTATCGAGTACAGTGTTCGATTCTACTTATTTTGTGTTCTGAACACATCAATCAATGTTCTGATTACATGTTGTATCGAGTACTGGCTGTCTCATAAGGAGCTATGTATAGCCGCCATCTTGCGCAAGCATCCTTAGGGCGTCTCTAGCCAAGGATCCTTAAGCCGCCTCATAAGAGCAACCGCCATCTTGCACAAACATCCCTCATAAGGAGCTATGTATAACCGCCATCTTGCGCAAGCATCCCAAGGGCGTCTATGTATAGCGATCATCTTGCATAAGCACCTTTAAGGAGTCATGTATAGCCACCATCTTGTGCAATTAGCGTTGAGAGATGGCTGCTGTAGAATTTTTCTTTTTAAAATTATCCGCTACCACATAGAGTGTAGCACTGAGGTTTGCGATGTAAGATGGCGGATGACAGCTGCGCGTGAGTTTGTAAAGCACGTGGAATTTACCGCCACCACATAGATGGCAGCACGGTGCTCAAAGATGGCGTATGACAGCTAACAGAACTTTTCAAATTACCCGCTACTACAGAGAGCAGGGCGGATAGTAGCTGTCAAAAAAGCACGTGAGTTTGTTTCCAAACAAGAGCGCGTGGAATTTACCACCACCACATAGAGGGCAGCACGGTGCTCAAAGGTGGCGGATGATAGCTAACAGAACTTTGTCAAATTGCCCGCTACTACGTGCTTAAGGTAGTAGCCATAAAGAGGGCAGCACGGTGTTCTGTAGATTAAAGATGGCGGATGACAGCTGACGAAATTGCCAGCAGCACGGTGCTCAAAGATGGCGGATGACAGCTGCACGTGGCTTTGTTTACTAAACAAGAGCACGTGGAATTTTTCAATTTGCCGCCACCACATTTTCAAAGGTATCTAGCTAAAGAGGACAGCACGGTGCTTAAAGATGGCGGATGACAGCTAACAGAACTTTTCAAATTGCCCGCTACTACAGAGAACAGCACGGTGCACTGTATATTAAAGATGGCGGATGACAGCTGACGAAATTGTCCGCAGCGCAGTGCTCTATTGATTAAAGATGGTGGATGACAGCTGTCAAAAAAAGCACGTGGCTTTGTTTACTAAACAAGAGCACGTGGAATTTGCCGCCACCACAGTTCAAAGGTATCTAGCTAAAAAGGGCAGCACGGTGCTCGAAGATGGCGGATGATAGCTAACAGAACTTTTCAAATTGCCCGCTACTACAGAGAGCAGCACGGTGTTCTGTGGATTAAAGATGGCGGATGACAGCTGACGAAATTGCCCGCATGATAGCAGCACAGTGCTCTATTGATTAAAGATGGCAGATGTCAGCTGTCAAAAAAGCACGTGGCTTTGTTTCCAAACAAGAGCATTTAGAATTTGCCGCCACCACATAGAGTGTAGCACTGAGGTTTGTGATGCAAGATGGCGGATAACAGCTGCACGTGAATTTGTTTCCAAACAAGAGCACGTGGAATTTCCCGCCGCCACAAAGAGGGGTAGCACTGTGCTCAAAGATGGCTGCTGTCACGTGGAATTGCCTGCCACCACAGGTATCTAGCTAAAGATGGCAGCACTGCGGTTTGCGATGCAAGATGGCTGCTGTCAAAAAGCATTTTTCAAATTATCCGCCACCACATTTCAAAGGTAAGTAGCTAAAGAGGGCAGCATGGTGCTCAAAGATGGCGGATGACAGCTGCACGTGGCTTTGTTTCCAAACAAGAGCACGTGGAATTTGCTTTCACTACATAGAGTGCAGCACTGAGGTTTGCGATGCAAGATGGCGGATGACAACTGTCAAAGGTAAGTAGCTAAAGAGGGCAGCACGGTGCTCAAAGATGGCGGATGACAGCTGCACGTGGCTTTGTTTCCAAACAAGAGCACGTGGAATTTGCCGTCACTACATAGAGTGCAGCACTGAGGTTTCGGATGCAAGATGGCGGATGACGTACCACATTTCAAAGGTAAGTAGCTAAAGAGGGCAGCACGATGCTCAAAGATGGCGGATGACAGCTGCACGTGGATTTGTTTATCTCACGCTAGTGAGGTTAAGTTGGTAGCACTGAGGTTTAGGCCCGCCAAGATGGCAGCACTGCCGATGACAGGTGACGCAAGAGGGCAGCACAGCGCTCAAAGATGGCGGATGACAGCTGTCAAAAAAGCATGTGGCTGTCAAAAAGCACGTGGCTTTGTTTACCTCACGCGCTAGTTAGGTTAAGTTGGTACCACTAAGGTTTAGGCTCGTCAAGATGGCAGTACTGAGGTTAGCGATGCGTTGTTGTCGATGACAGCTGTCAAAAAGCACGTGGCTTTGTTTACAAATCTGTCAAAAAGCACGTGGCTGTCAAAAAACACGTGGCTTTGTTTACCTCGCACTAGTTAGGTTAAGTTGGCACTACTGAGATTTAGGTCCGTCAAGATGGCAGTACTGAGGTTAGCGATGCGTTGTTGTCTGTCAAAAAGCACGTGGCTGTCAAAAAACACGTGGCTTTGTTTACCTCATGCTAGTTAGGTTAAGTTGGCACTAGTGAGGTTTAGGCCCGTCAAGATGGCAGCAGTGAGGTTAGCGATGCGTTGTTGTCGATGACAGCTGTCTAAAAGCACGTGGCTTTGTTTACAAATTCAAATCTCCCGCCAAAATTCAAATCTCCCGCCAAAATTCAAATTTCCCGCCAGAATTCAAATTTCCCGCGCCGCGGGCGGAGGAGGAGGCCGCAGAACTCTCCCATTATACTACTAACGTAGCAGATGTCTGGTCATACATGGGATTAAGGACAATAGAAGCGAGGACAAACTGGCGTTACTAGATGCTGTGTTGGAAGTGTTCACACAAGGAGTGAAAGTAAATTGCGCGGAATCCGATGTGGACGACGTGCAGAGAATAGGAAGGATCCAAGGGAACAGACCGATTAAAGTACAATTGGTATCTGGAATGAAAACCCACCAAATTCTCCGGAATGCCAGGAATTTAAAAGGGACGGAAGTCTGGATCCAGAGAGACCTGGGAATTGAAGAAAGGAAAGAGATGAAAATCCTACGATTCCACTTGGGGAGAGCAAGAAGAGAGGGCCTTACAGCGTTTATTAGAGGCAAGAGACTATTCATCACAGGCGATGGTTGGAGAAAGAACTACACGCCATCCCAGCTGGAAGCCCTGGCGCGAGGAGGAAGTGCGGTACCGGCGCAACACGGAAGAAAGAATAATGACGTGCAGGAAACAGGAGCAGAGCTCGTGTCGCCAATGTTGCTGACACCTACTGACAGTGAGGGCGTTGCCACTACTACGGAGAAACGACCTGTAAGTAAATGTTCAACACCTGATGAGGAACCGGGTAATAGCTCGTGTACTACTCCGGTAGCTGGAAAAAGCAGCTGCAGGACAGAGGACGATAAGAAAAAGAAGCAGGGACAGAGCCTGAAGGACTTATGGGCTAAGAAGGGAGTGTTCTCAGATGGAAAAGGTAATAAACGGGAAGGAAAGCAGTTAGGGGAAATTTATAGTTCCCCTCGTGGAAGTATAGTACAAATTGATAAAACAATAAACACACGTAGTAAAACAGGTAGTGTCTCAGATAATAGGAAAGTGAAATAACTAGCATTGAAAATTGATTTTATAAATATAGAAGGCATATTAAGTAAAGTGGGGAATGATGGAGTGTCTGAGCTTGTGGAAAATTTTGAGATATTTGCTTTTTTAGAAACATGGATGCCGGAAGGAAAGATTTTAACATGGAAGGGCTATGTTACGAGAAGTGTAATAAAAAGAAAACGAGGGACTCGAGGGACTCGAGGGACTCGAGGGAGAATTCCGGGAGGAATAACACTTCTGATAAAGGAAGAGTTTAGTAGTCAGATAGAAGAATTGCCTAACGATATGCAAGATGTAACTTGGATCAAACTTAAACTGGAAGGGAGTAAACAGAGAGACATATGCTTAGCCTTTATATATAACCATCCGATGGGGTCACCATATACCAATGTGAACTTTTTTGAGGATTTAATAGAGGAGATTAACCTAATGAGAGGTAAATATGAAGAAGCAGGAATCATTATGTTGGGGGATTGGAACGCACGAATTGGAGAGTCAATTCCCGCATATAGTAAAGAAGGAATAGAGCCAATGAGAGGTAGCAGAAACAGTCGGGATAAGGAACGTAATGTATATGGGGATAAACTACTAGAACTATGTACCGCAGAGAATTTATATATTCTAAATGGATGGTGGCGGGGAGATGAAACGGGAAAGCTAACATATATTACAGCGCAGGGAGGTAGTGTAATTGATTTGGTTGTGTGTACGGGAGATATTTTAGAGATGGTAAAGGAAATAGAGATATTACAATGGGCCGAATCACATCATTCCCCGGTATCTGTTACCCTAGAAGTGTATGAGAAAGAACAGGAGGAACGTAACACTGTAACAGAAAAAGATAATATTAGAATAATTAATAAATACAAGTAGTGCAAGAATACCCCAAAAAGAGTAGAGTCATATTTAAAGGGAGAAGAATTCCAGATAATTAAGAGTGGAATAGAGGTTGCGTTACTGAGTAGTAAGGTGGACTTAGCGGTAGAACTGGTAGAGAAACCTTTTAAAACTATAGTTCATGTGAAAAGGAAACAGAATAATAATAATAATAAAGTTAAAAGGAAAGGATGGTACAATGATGTGTGTAAAACAAAGAAAATGGAGGTGATTAGAGCCCTAAAGGCATATAGAAAAGAGGGGGAGCCTAAGGTTCGGGCACACTATTGTAAACTAAGAAAAGAATATAAAGTGTTGTTAGTAGAGCAAAAGAGGATATGGCAACAGGAGGAGGCAAAATTAATAAACATAGACTGTAAGAATAATCAAAGTGATAAGGTATGGAATAGAATTAACAAAATACGTAGAGGTGAGAGAGGATATGCCAATGTTAAAATTGAGAATGGAGTCTGGATTGATTATTTTAACAAATTGCTAGGAGGACAGGATACTTGGATAAATAATAGAACATGTATGGATATCTCGAGGGGCTTAGAGATTTGTATCCCCTGCTTAGATGAAGAAATAACAGAATGTGAGGTTTTAGAAATGATTAGAAAGGTCAAATATAGGAAAGCGGGGGGCTTCAGTGGTATAACTAATGAATTTTGGAAAGAAGCAGTAAAAAGTCAACAAATGCTGGAAATATTAGTAAAATTGTTCAATAGGATATTTGATTCTTTGGAGTTTCCTAAGGCATGGCAGACAGGTATAATATGTCCAATTTACAAGAAGCGTGGGGAGAGAAGTAATCCAAACAACTACAGAGGTATAACACTATTGGACTCCCTAAGTAAATTATATACAGGAATTCTGGCAAATAGACTGATGAAATGGGCGGAAGAATTCTCCATCCTCTCGAAATATCAAAGTGGTTTCAGAAAACGCAGAAGAACAATAGATAACATCATGATTGTAAAAACAATAATAGATAAGTATATAAAACCGAAAGCAGGAAAATTATATTTATCGGCTATAGATTTTGAAAAGGCCTTTGACACAGTCAGCAGGGGTGCATTGTTCGCAAAATTACGCCTATTAGGGGTATCTAGTAAGATGGTACAAGCAGTGGAGGCAGTTTACCGAAGGGTGCAATGCAGTATAAGGGTAGGTGATGGGGTAGCATGTGGTCAAATAGATTCTTTATTGGGTTTGAAACAAGGATGTAAGCTATCTCCTATTTTATTTCTGTTATTTATAAACGATATATTAAACGGACATGGAGGTGATAACTGGATGAGTCCAGTTTTAGTAAATCAAGAAATACCAGGCCTAATTTTCGCGGACGATGTCCTGCTAATGACGTTAACGGCCGGAGGCATGCAAAAGAGCATCAATGCTGTGACAGAGTTTGCTAAAACGTGGTCATTAAAAATTAACATTTCCAAGACGAAAGTTCTGATCTGTAAGAAAGGCTGTAAACGAGCGAAGAATGAACAATGGACGATTGATGGTTGTCAAGTGGAGGTCACAAATAGATTAGAGTACCTGGGAATATATATAGCAAACAACGGGAAGTGGATCCATCAAATAAAACAAGCCAAATGGAAAGGTCTTGCAGCATTATCAGTAATTAGAATTCTTGAAAATAAATTCCCAAATATAGACTATAAGATTCAGAGAAATGTCCTGCAAGCCGTAGTTAAAAATCGAATGCTTTATGGAGCTGAGCTATGGGGTGTAGAGAAAGAGTGTGAGATGCTGAATCAGGTTATAAGTAAGTTCTGTAAAATTGTAATGGGGTTACCAAATTGTACAGCAAATTGTGGAGTAAGATTAATATGTGAAGAAAATATCCAAGTAGATGTTCTTAAGAGAGTTCTGAAATATCTGTTGAGACTGAAAGGAACAGAGGGTGGTGAGCTTCTGCAGATCGCATATCAACATCAGAGAGATAATATCCAGGGAGAGTATTGGTTAACGAAAATCAGAAGTATATTAGATAGGTTGGGATATGGAAGTTATTGGGAGAGGTTGGAAAGATCAACGAATAAACTAATCATTAGACGACTCAGAGATATTCAAAGACAGTGGTTGGTATCCGAGTGTAGAAGCAAGGCGACCCTCTCAGAGTTTATTAGGATAAGGCAGGATATGAACATAAATATTGTGAGTGTAAATAGAAGAGAAATCAGGGGTTTGATATGGTGGTTAATGGGAATTTACAAGAATAGGGGATGGATTGAAGTGAAAGATGCAACAAGGTGCCTTCTCTGTGGTGAAAACAGAGAAGAATTTCACATGTTGAAATCATGTAAAGAAACCATAGCGGTGAGAACGAAATTTTTTAATAACAAGGAACAATATATGATAAATGAGGATGAGAATGGCTACAGGATTATTAAGATGATAAGCAAAGAATGGTATAAACCTGGTAATCTCAGTAAACTGTTAATTGTAATTAGAAATTCATGTAGAAGAGTGTTGAAAGAGCCTACAATGAGGGTAGGTCATATTACGGATGGATGATTGTGTTGCGAACCGATTAGTTAAGAAATTGCCAATAGGGCTATGTAGTAAAAGGAATATTAGTATATGTAGCACTGTAAAGTCGATATGTTATTAAGCCATAACGTAATTAACTGTCAAATTGTTTGTAATGAGACAGCGCCCAATGGATATAATGTTTCATCCTCAGCTGCTGGCGATCCGTGGCTGTAGGTTGATAACATTCATTCACTACTCATTCCACATATATTATTCATTCAATCATTTATTTAATTCATAACAAGGGCTCTCTCCCCAGTTACTGGTTATCCGTACTGGGAGGAATGAGTATTTTTTCCTAACATGCATGCATGAATATCCATATACCCATTCACAAATCCATCCATACGTGTTTTCTCAATACAGTTAGGGAATTGGTAATTAATTAATTAATTCATTTATTTATACACTCATGTAGATAATCGTAGGCGTGGCCCTTGCATGTGGAATGGCGATCCGCCTGTGGAAAGGGCACTATTTTAGATAGGGAATCATAGCCAATTAATTAATTCCTTAATTCATTAATTCATACACTTATGTAAGGCTATAACCGAAGTAGGGCGGGATAGGACGGGCCTATCCCAATCGAATATGTAGAGTGATCTAAATGCAACAGAGAAAGAAGAATAGGGAGGGGGGCACATGAGGTGCGGGATTTCCGCTTACGTGTGCCTCGCAGAAATTAGGGAATGGTGAGAAATTAGTGTTTGACAGCTATTAGATCAGGTGGGGTCTTCCGTTTGGGCCTCAAGGGAAAGGGCCGGACGTGTTATCCTTGGGAAGGTGGCTCCTTTTTCTCACCAGGGGTGGATAACACGACCGGGCAGTAGTCATGCATTTATCCTGCCAACCGAATGCTCTCTCCTCAGTTGGTGGCTATCCGTGACTGGGAGGGAAGTGTTCATGCATGCATGACAATATTATTCGGTCATGGAATCATTAAAAAAAACCTCATTCATGCATTTATGTACACCTATGTATAGTGTCTGTGAAAATGGAGGAAAACTCTGTACAGACTTATGATAAATAAATATATGAACCAATGAATGTGGTAAGGGTTAAGGTTAGTCGCACCTGTGTCGTCTCCATGTAGTCCGTGAATTTTCCGCGGAGGTTGAGTGTAGTCAATGGTCAGCCACAAGGTCGCTGCTACACAGAGCACCATGATCAGGAGAAGCAGCAACATCGCTGGAAAGACAAAGACTATTTTCACCGTTGATTCTGCAAGAGCACCTGCGCCTATAATAGTCCTCTAGACATTATCTACCTCTCCTCGCGTACCTTTTGATGCTCTCATTATTGAAGAGGTGACCTCTTTGCGATTCTTATAAGGACTCTTGCCTGCCGTCTAAGCAACACTGAGAGTGTGTTCTCGTTCGCACTTGCGATGCAGTCACGTTTGGTTCATACCCGCAATGTACACTTTTGCGTTCCGTGAATGAACAACAAGTACGTAGCGCACCAGGACCGGTGCAGCCGCATGTCACAACAGCTTCTTTGTTTGTGATCCGTGTCACGGCTCCCTTAAGCTTTTTGATTCCTATGGTTCGGGTTTCAATTCCCTGACTGCTCCTGGTCGTGCCTTTGCATACCTCCTATCTTTAACCACTGTCACCGCTGGTGAGTTGATAGTCGGTGGAATCATTTAATTCTTGACTTGTCAAAAGAAACTAAGGAACTGCCATTTTTGAAGAATTCGATTAAATTTTTTGTTGTTGTTGTAAAATTATATAAAATTTTGTGTATTTTATTTCTGGTGAAATTTTGTGATTTTAAAGAATTTTCAGGACTCACAGAAGAGACAATTATTTACTTAATCATTGAGTGTTAAAAGAAAAGACATTGATATTGGAGATCTCCAGTAATATGTTTGTTGTAACCCATTTTTTGTATCACCCTGTAGTTGCCACGTGGAGGCTTCGATCACGAAATCGCTGAGTTTCGCAATCGAAACCTCTACAATAATTTCCCACATTACCATTTATGGTGCTGTAATGCTATTGGCGAAAATAACACTAAATCGTATTGGTGAAACTTCGGGTCGAAACATAGGTAGTTTCCCTGATTGGCTGTTTGAGTACTTCTCAATTTCCGGCCTTTTGGCTCCTCAGCAGGAGCAAGGCTCTGCTCAGCGTCTTTGGTTTTCGTACGTCTTAACGATCGGACGCGCCTTGTAAGGTGGTCCGCTCAGCGGCTCCAGCCATCACGGGGTAAGCATGTTTTCTTTTCTCAAGTGTTAAATTAAAATGATGCCTTTGCTGGTGAGATGTAGTGTTTACAGTGCACTATGTCTTCTGGTATGGGCTATATCAAATTTGTTACTTTCATTGACCTGTCACAGTCTCATCCTTGGCTTTGACAATATGAAAGTGACTGAGGTATGAGTGATGCTAGTAATACCATTCCTTATGCAGCCAGTCCCTGTTATGAATGGTGTGAAAATATCGCTCATAGGGTCAGTTGGTGCATACATTTCAGTGGGCTTGGCAGACTGATATGTAAGAGCAACTGCTGGCTCGGTGAGGAAAGCAACGGGAAACTACCTCACTCCTCGTTTCCCTAGTACGCCTCTTCAGTGACGCCTAGGCTATTTATGACAGCTGTTGGCGAAGCTGCAGAGGATCAAACCAGCCTTCGGGCTGATTACCCAACATACATACAAATTAAAATGTAAATTCATTTGTGCGGAGTTTACCTTAGACCGTGGTTTTTACAGTTTTGATTTTGTAATGCCTTAGTTCGTCAGCTAGGCATATCCTTTGTTTTGGAGGCAATTCCTTTTATTAAACTTTTGTGTAAATGAAAATTTTAATTTTTCCATTCCGGTTGCCTCCAGTTATTCCGCATCAATTGAGCTATGTGCCCCTCACTGATGTGTATGAGGAGAGGACTGCACCCCTAAAGGCCTCTGCGCTAAATTTAAATCTCCTTTGTTTTCTTGTCTTGTAAAAACTCTTTGGATTTGCCTTGTAAGATAATTGTAATTATGTCATATTCCCCGTTAAATTTTCCTTGTGTTGGTATTTGATTTTCTGAAGAACCGCCGATAGGAACCTAGTGATTCGCTTTCATCTTTTTCTTAGTTGATTATCTTATGCTTTTCATTGGTGTTTTATACCTTGTTAAAATTCTTTATTGTGAGTAAATTAGACTAAAGGGACAATGCTCTCACGTTATTTCCCTACAACGTTCACGTAAGATCTCGTCCTCTGTAGTGTTTCCCAGCCTGCTTCCCATATAGTTGTCATGTTGGTTATCCTGGGCAGCCATGTTCTCCTGATGTTGTTCTTTGCACCTTATGTACCTTATATTATGTGCTCTCTTCTGCAAAGGCGGGGTTACACCACCTCTCATTTTGATCAGGCGCTTGCCCGTCTTAGCGAGTCGAATCCTTCCAGAAATTGTTTCAGGTCGTTTCGTACACAAGCATCCTGCTCTCACGAATTTAAATCTTCAGGGCCGCCCACAGAGGGATTCGAACCCTATCTCTCCCGAACACGAACTGAAGGGTCGGGGGAAAAGCAGGACAGTGATTATTTTTAAAACTAGAGAACAAGCTATTTTAAATTTCAAATTGTTGTGACATCAATGTATCAGAACAGAAATTCACTTTTGTTTCTGAAAACAATAACTTGGGTTCAGAAAACATGGAATCAGAGCTGTCCCCAGATTAATGTAATTCCACGAAACCCTTTCAAAGTACACTTCTGAAGTGGAAGAAACCAGATAAGTCAAGTGCAGCAGTGAGGAAACTGAGAGCATCAGGACAGATTACTTCATCAGACTTTGTACATATTTGTTTGGAAGTCTGGAGGAGACGAACGGGGGAGTGAGAGAAGTGACTGTGGCGATAACGCTGGGATGGTTTACATCTCGATGCTATTATCATTACATACCATAATCCGACATTTTTATCGCACTCCCAGTACGAATGGTCACGCACGGGGAAAGTAAGCCAGATGACCTTCAGGCCAGCAATTTGATTGCGTTACATAATGAATGAAGCGGAATACAGTCTAGTATTTAGTTTGACCACCCGAGGAATCGCAGCAAATTGCCTTCATCCACGATGTGTGTGACGAAGTGCAGCACATTCTCAATTGCTTGGCCCATTGCAAGACACTAGTTTTCCTTTCGAGGTTATAAAATGGTTGAGCCTTTTCCTTATGAAGAATCACGTGCTGCACAACCGTAGCCAAACGAAATATTACATTTTGTGTTGAAAATCTTTCCATATGTGTCACCTTCTCTAAAAAGATTCAAAATTTTCTTAATATTAGCTCATCTGTCAAGTAACACTTCTTGGAGTTTTAGCGGCCGTAGTGAATCTCACACTTGTAACACGATTCTCAATCAAAGTCTTATCTACTCGTCTGTCTTTTGTGCATTTCCACATGATTTCAGACACTACTGCGGATATATTATATGATGACATGAATTGCACAAAACACTTTCGAATATACTCAAACTTCCTGAAAAGCCAACACCTCCTAAACCAATACGCAATCTGAAAGCAACTGAGAAACTTCTTCATCTTTATGTGGCCTTCATTGTACGTGTAATACAATACTCAGCTCATCTAACACCATACCCAGCTAAGACCCCTGTGGTCGCTATCTGTTTAGTCACTTGTTGTTACAGACAACACACAAGTACAACCATATTCAGCCAAGAGCCCTGTGGTCGCAATCTGTCTTTAGACACTAGTTACTACATCATCACAAGAGTAACACCATACTCAGCTAAGAGCCCTGTGGTCGCAATCTGTCTTTAGACACTTGTTACTACATCATCACAAGAGTAACACCATACTCAGCTAAGAGCCTCGTGGTCGCTATTTATGTTTAGTCACTTGTTACTACATCATCACAAGAGTAAGACCATACTCAGCTAAGAGCCTCGTGGTCGCAATCTGTCTTTAGACACTTGTTACTACATCATCACAAGAGTAAAACCATACTCAGCTAAGAGCCTCGTGGTCGCTATTTGTGTTTAGTCACTTGTTACTACATCATCACAAGAGTAACAGCATACTCAGCTAAGAGCCTCGTGGTCGCTATTTGTGTTTAGTCACTTGTTACTACATCACCACAAGAGTAACACCATACTCAGCTAAGAGCCCTGTGGTCGCAATCTGTCTTTAGACACTTGTTACTACATCACCACAAGAGTAACACCATACTCAGCTAAGAGCCCTGTGGTCGCTATTTGTGTTTAGTCACTTGTTACTACATCATCTCAAGAGTAACACCATACTGAGCTAAGAGCCCTGTGGTCGCTATTTGTGTTTAGTCACTTGTTACTACATCATCACAAGAGTAACACCATACTCAGCTAAGAGCCTCGTGGTCGCTATTTGTGTTTAGTCACTTGTTACTACATCACCACAAGAGTAACAGCATACTCAGCTAAGAGCCTCGTGGTAGCTATTTGTGTTTAGTCACTTGTTACTACATCATCACAAGAGTAACAGCATACTCAGCTAAGAGCCTCGTGGTCGCTATTTGTGTTTAGTCACTTGTTACTACATCACCACAAGAGTAACACCATACTCAGCTAAGAGCCTCGTGGTCGCTATTTGTGTTTAGTCACTTGTTACTACATCACCACAAGAGTAACACCATACTCAGCTAAGAGCCCCGTGGTCGCTATTTGTGTTTAGTCACTTGTTACTACATCATCACAAGAGTAACAGCATACTCAGCTAAGAGCCTCGTGGTCGCTATTTGTGTTTAGTCACTTGTTACTACATCACCACAAGAGTAACACCATACTGAGCTAAGAGCCCTGTGGTCGCTATTTGTGTTTAGTCACTTGTTACTACATCATCACAAGAGTAACACCATACTCAGCTAAGAGCCTCGTGGTCGCTATTTGTGTTTAGTCACTTGTTACTACATCACCACAAGAGTAACAGCATACTCAGCTAAGAGCCTCGTGGTAGCTATTTGTGTTTAGTCACTTGTTACTACATCATCACAAGAGTAACAGCATACTCAGCTAAGAGCCTCGTGGTCGCTATTTGTGTTTAGTCACTTGTTACTACATCATCACAATAGTAAGACCATACTCAGCTAAGAGCCTCGTGGTCGCTATTTGTGTTTAGTCACTTGTTACTACATCACCACAAGAGTAACACCATACTCAGCTAAGAGCCCCGTGGTCGCTATTTGTGTTTAGTCACTTGTTACTACATCATCACAAGAGTAACAGCATACTCAGCTAAGAGCCTCGTGGTCGCTATTTGTGTTTAGTCACTTGTTACTACATCACCACAAGAGTAACACCATACTCAGCTAAGAGCCTCGTGGTAGCTATTTGTGTTTAGTCACTTGTTACTACATCATCACAAGAGTAACACCATACTCAGCTAAGAGCCTCGTGGTCGCTATTTGTGTTTAGTCACTTGTTACTACATCACCACAAGAGTAACACCATACTCAGCTAAGAGCCTCGTGGTCGCTATTTGTGTTTAGTCACTTGTTACTACATCACCACAAGAGTAACAGCATACTCAGCTAAGAGCCTCGTGGTCGCTATTTGTGTTTAGTCACTTGTTACTACATCATCTCAAGAGTAACACCATACTCAGCTAAGAGCCCCGTGGTCGCTATATGTGTTTAGACACTTGTTAATACATCATCACAAGAGTAACACCATACTCAGCTAAGAGCCCCGTGGTCGCTATTTGTGTTTAGTCACTTGTTACTACATCACCACAAGAGTAACAGCATACTCAGCTAAGAGCCCTGTGGTCGCTATTTGTGTTTAGTCACTTGTTACTACATCACCACAAGAGTAACAGCATACTCAGCTAAGAGCCCCGTGGTCGCTATTTGTGTTTAGTCACTTGTTACTACATCACCACAAGAGTAACAGCATACTCAGCTAAGAGCCCCGTGGTCGCTATTTGTGTTTAGTCACTTGTTACTACATCATCACAAGAGTAACAGCATACTCAGCTAAGAGCCCTGTGGTCGCTATTTGTGTTTAGTCACTTGTTACTACATCATCATAAGAGTAACACCATACTCAGCTAAGAGCCTCGTGGTCGCAATCTGTCTTTAGACACTTGTTACTACATCATCTCAAGAGTAACAGCATACTCAGCTAAGAGCCTCGTGGTCGCTATTTGTGTTTAGTCACTTGTTACTACATCACCACAAGAGTAACACCATACTCAGCTAAGAGCCTCGTGGTCGCTATTTGTGTTTAGTCACTTCTTAATACATCATCACAAGAGTAACACCATACTCAGCTAAGAGCCTCGTGGTCGCTATTTGTGTTTAGTCACTTCTTAATACATCATCACAAGAGTAACACCATACTCAGCTAAGAGCCTCGTGGTCGCTATTTGTGTTTAGTCACTTGTTACTACATCATCACAAGAGTAACACCATACTCAGCTAAGAGCCTCGTGGTCGCTATTTGTGTTTAGTCACTTGTTACTACATCATCACAAGAGTAACAGCATACTCAGCTAAGAGCCTCGTGGTCGCTATTTGTGTTTAGTCACTTGTTACTACATCATCACAAGAGTAACAGCATACTCAGCTAAGAGCCTCGTGGTCGCTATTTGTGTTTAGTCACTTGTTACTACATCATCACAAGAGTAACAGCATACTCAGCTAAGAGCCTCGTGGTCGCAATCTGTCTTTAGACACTTGTTACTACATCATCACAAGAGTAACAGCATACTCAGCTAAGAGCCTCGTGGTCGCAATCTGTCTTTAGACACTTGTTACTACATCATCACAAGAGTAACACCATACTCAGCTAAGAGCCTCGTGGTCGCTATTTGTGTTTAGTCACTTGTTACTACATCACCACAAGAGTAACACCATACTCAGCTAAGAGCCTCGTGGTCGCTATTTGTGTTTAGTCACTTGTTACTACATCATCACAAGAGTAACAGCATACTCAGCTAAGAGCCTCGTGGTCGCTATTTGTGTTTAGTCACTTGTTACTAGATCACCACAAGAGTAACACCATACTCAGCTAAGAGCCTCGTGGTCGCTATTTGTGTTTAGACACTTCTTAATACATCATCACAAGAGTAACACCATACTCAGCTAAGAGCCTCGTGGTAGCTATTTGTGTTTAGTCACTTGTTACTACATCACCACAAGAGTAACACCATACTCAGCTAAGAGCCTCGTGGTCGCTATTTGTGTTTAGTCACTTGTTACTACATCATCACAAGAGTAACACCATACTCAGCTAAGAGCCCCGTGGTCGCTATTTGTGTTTAGTCACTTGTTACTACATCACCACAAGAGTAACACCATACTCAGCTAAGAGCCTCGTGGTCGCTATTTGTGTTTAGTCACTTGTTACTACATCACCACAAGAGTAACACCATACTCAGCTAAGAGCCCCGTGGTCGCTATTTGTGTTTAGTCACTTGTTACTACATCATCTCAAGAGTAACACCATACTCAGCTAAGAGCCTCGTGGTCGCTATTTGTGTTTAGACACTTCTTAATACATCATCACAAGAGTAACGCCATACTCAGCTAAGAGCCTCGTGGTCGCTATTTGTGTTTAGTCACTTGTTACTACATCATCACAAGAGTAACACCATACTCAGCTAACAGCCCCGTGGTCGCTATTTGTGTTTAGTCACTTGTTACTACATCATCACAAGAGTAACACCATACTCAGCTAAGAGCCCCGTGGTCGCTATTTGTGTTTAGTCACTTGTTACTACATCATCACAAGAGTAACACCATACTCAGCTAAGAGCCCCGTGGTCGCTATTTGTGTTTAGTCACTTGTTACTACATCACCACAAGAGTAACAGCATACTCAGCTAAGAGCCTCGTGGTCGCTATTTGTGTTTAGACACTTCTTAATACATCATCACAAGAGTAAGACCATACTCAGCTAAGAGCCCCGTGGTCGCTATTTGTGTTTAGTCACTTGTTACTACATCACCACAAGAGTAACAGCATACTCAGCTAAGAGCCCCGTGGTCGCTATTTGTGTTTAGTCACTTGTTACTACATCACTACAAGAGTAACACCATACTCAGCTAAGAGCCCCGTGGTCGCTATTTGTGTTTAGTCACTTGTTACTACATCACCACAAGAGTAACAGCATACTCAGCTAAGAGCCTCGTGGTCGCTCTTTCTGTTTAGTCACTTGTTACTACATCACCACAAGAGTAACAGCATACTCAGCTAAGAGCCCCGTGGTCGCTATTTGTGTTTAGTCACTTGTTACTACATCACCACAAGAGTAACACCATACTCAGCTAAGAGCCCCGTGGTCGCTATTTGTGTTTAGTCACTTGTTACTACATCACCACAAGAGTAACACCATACTCAGCTAAGAGCCCCGTGGTCGCTATTTGTGTTTAGTCACTTGTTACTACATCACCACAAGAGTAACACCATACTCAGCTAAGAGCCTCGTGGTCGCAATCTGTCTTTAGACACTAGTTACTACATCATCACAAGAGTAACACCATACTCAGCTAAGAGCCCCGTGGTCGCTATTTGTGTTTAGTCACTTGTTACTACATCACCACAAGAGTAACAGCATACTCAGCTAAGAGCCTCGTGGTCGCTATTTGTGTTTAGACACTTCTTAATACATCATCACAAGAGTAAGACCATACTCAGCTAAGAGCCCCGTGGTCGCTATTTGTGTTTAGTCACTTGTTACTACATCACCACAAGAGTAACAGCATACTCAGCTAAGAGCCCCGTGGTCGCTATTTGTGTTTAGTCACTTGTTACTACATCACTACAAGAGTAACACCATACTCAGCTAAGAGCCCCGTGGTCGCTATTTGTGTTTAGTCACTTGTTACTACATCACCACAAGAGTAACAGCATACTCAGCTAAGAGCCTCGTGGTCGCTCTTTCTGTTTAGTCACTTGTTACTACATCACCACAAGAGTAACAGCATACTCAGCTAAGAGCCCCGTGGTCGCTATTTGTGTTTAGTCACTTGTTACTACATCACCACAAGAGTAACACCATACTCAGCTAAGAGCCCCGTGGTCGCTATTTGTGTTTAGTCACTTGTTACTACATCACCACAAGAGTAACACCATACTCAGCTAAGAGCCCCGTGGTCGCTATTTGTGTTTAGTCACTTGTTACTACATCACCACAAGAGTAACACCATACTCAGCTAAGAGCCTCGTGGTCGCAATCTGTCTTTAGACACTAGTTACTACATCATCACAAGAGTAACACCATACTCAGCTAAGAGCCCCGTGGTCGCTATTTGTGTTTAGTCACTTGTTACTACATCACCACAAGAGTAACACCATACTCAGCTAAGAGCCCTGTGGTCGCTATTTGTGTTTAGACACTTCTTAATACATCATCACAAGAGTAAGACCATATTCAGCTAAGAGCCTCGTGGTCGCTATTTGTGTTTAGTCACTTGTTACTACATCATCACAAGAGTAACACCATACTCAGCTAAGAGCCTCGTGGTCGCTATTTGTGTTTAGTCACTTGTTACTACATCATCACAAGAGTAACACCATACTCAGCTAAGAGCCCCGTGGTCGCTATTTGTGTTTAGTCACTTGTTACTACATCATCACAAGAGTAACAGCATACTCAGCTAAGAGCCTCGTGGTCGCAATCTGTCTTTAGACACTTGTTACTACATCATCACAAGAGTAACACCATACTCAGCTAAGAGCCCTGTGGTCGCTATTTGTGTTTAGACACTTGTTACTACATCACCACAAGAGTAACACCATACTCAGCTAAGAGCCTCGTGGTCGCTATTTGTGTTTAGTCACTTGTTACTACATCACCACAAGAGTAACACCATACTCAGCTAAGAGCCTCGTGGTCGCTATTTGTGTTTAGTCACTTGTTACTACATCATCACAAGAGTAACAGCATACTCAGCTAAGAGCCTCGTGGTAGCTATTTGTGTTTAGTCACTTGTTACTACATCACCACAAGAGTAACAGCATACTCAGCTAAGAGCCTCGTGGTCGCTATTTGTGTTTAGTCACTTGTTACTACATCATCACAAGAGTAACAGCATACTCAGCTAAGAGCCTCGTGGTCGCTATTTGTGTTTAGTCACTTGTTACTACATCATCACAAGAGTAACACCATACTCAGCTAAGAGCCCCGTGGTCGCTATTTGTGTTTAGTCACTTGTTACTACATCACCACAAGAGTAACACCATACTCAGCTAAGAGCCTCGTGGTCGCTATTTGTGTTTAGTCACTTGTTACTACATCATCACAATAGTAAGACCATACTCAGCTAAGAGCCTCGTGGTCGCTATTTGTGTTTAGTCACTTGTTACTACATCATCACAAGAGTAACACCATACTCAGCTAAGAGCCCCGTGGTCGCTATTTGTGTTTAGTCACTTGTTACTACATCACCACAAGAGTAACAGCATACTCAGCTAAGAGCCTCGTGGTCGCTATTTGTGTTTAGTCACTTGTTACTACATCACCGCAAGAGTAACACCATACTCAGCTAAGAGCCTCGTGGTCGCTATTTGTGTTTAGTCACTTGTTACTACATCATCACAAGAGTAACACCATACTCAGCTAAGAGCCTCGTGGTCGCTATTTGTGTTTAGTCACTTGTTACTACATCATCTCAAGAGTAACACCATACTCAGCTAAGAGCCCCGTGGTCGCTATTTGTGTTTAGACACTTGTTAATACATCATCACAAGAGTAACACCATACTCAGCTAAGAGCCCCGTGGTCGCTATTTGTGTTTAATCACTTGTTACTACATCATCACAAGAGTAACAGCATACTCAGCTAAGAGCCCTGTGGTCGCTATTTGTGTTTAGTCACTTGTTACTACATCATCACAAGAGTAACACCATACTCAGCTAAGAGCCTCGTGGTCGCAATCTGTCTTTAGACACTTGTTACTACATCATCTCAAGAGTAACAGCATACTCAGCTAAGAGCCTCGTGGTCGCTATTTGTGTTTAGTCACTTGTTACTACATCACCACAAGAGTAACACCATACTCAGCTAAGAGCCTCGTGGTCGCTATTTGTGTTTAGTCACTTGTTACTACATCATCACAAGAGTAACACCATACTCAGCTAAGAGCCTCGTGGTCGCAATCTGTCTTTAGACACTTGTTACTACATCATCTCAAGAGTAACAGCATACTCAGCTAAGAGCCCTGTGGTCGCTATTTGTGTTTAGTCACTTGTTACTACATCATCACAAGAGTAACAGCATACTCAGCTAAGAGCCCCGTGGTCGCTATTTGTGTTTAGTCACTTGTTACTACATCACCACAAGAGTAACACCATACTCAGCTAAGAGCCTCGTGGTAGCTATTTGTGTTTAGTCACTTGTTACTACATCACCACAAGAGTAACAGCATACTCAGCTAAGAGCCTCGTGGTAGCTATTTGTGTTTAGTCACTTGTTACTACGTCATCACAAGAGTAACAGCATACTCAGCTAAGAGCCTCGTGGTCGCTATTTGTGTTTAGTCACTTGTTACTACATCACCACAAGAGTAACACCATACTCAGCTAAGAGCCTCGTGGTCGCTATTTGTGTTTAGACACTTGTTACTACATCACCACAAGAGTAACACCATACTCAGCTAAGAGCCTCGTGGTAGCTATTTGTGTTTAGTCACTTGTTACTACATCATCACAATAGTAAGACCATACTCAGCTAAGAGCCTCGTGGTCGCTATTTGTGTTTAGTCACTTGTTACTACATCACCACAAGAGTAACACCATACTCAGCTAAGAGCCTCGTGGTCGCTATTTGTGTTTAGTCACTTGTTACTACATCATCACAAGAGTAACAGCATACTCAGCTAAGAGCCCTGTGGTCGCTATTTGTGTTTAGTCACTTGTTACTACATCATCACAAGAGTAACAGCATACTCAGCTAAGAGCCTCGTGGTCGCTCTTTCTGTTTAGTCACTTGTTACTACATCATCACAAGAGTAACACCATACTCAGCTAAGAGCCCTGTGGTCGCTATTTCTGTTTAGTCACTTGTTACTACATCACCACAAGAGTAACACCATACTCAGCTAAGAGCCCCGTGGTCGCTATTTGTGTTTAGTCACTTGTTACTACATCATCACAAGAGTAACAGCATACTCAGCTAAGAGCCCCGTGGTCGCTATTTGTGTTTAGTCACTTGTTACTACATCACCACAAGAGTAACAGCATACTCAGCTAAGAGCCTCGTGGTCGCTATTTCTGTTTAGTCACTTGTTACTACATCATCACAAGAGTAACAGCATACTCAGCTAAGAGCCTCGTGGTCGCTCTTTCTGTTTAGTCACTTGTTACTACATCACCACAAGAGTAACAGCATACTCAGCTAAGAGCCCCGTGGTCGCTATTTGTGTTTAGTCACTTGTTACTACATCACCACAAGAGTAACACCATACTCAGCTAAGAGCCCCGTGGTCGCTATTTGTGTTTAGTCACTTGTTACTACATCACCACAAGAGTAACAGCATACTCAGCTAAGAGCCCCGTGGTCGCTATTTGTGTTTAGTCACTTGTTACTACATCACCACAAGAGTAACACCATACTCAGCTAAGAGCCTCGTGGTCGCTATTTGTGTTTAGTCACTTGTTACTACATCACCACAAGAGTAACACCATACTCAGCTAAGAGCCTCGTGGTCGCTATTTGTGTTTAGTCACTTGTTACTACATCATCACAAGAGTAACAGCATACTCAGCTAAGAGCCTCGTGGTCGCTATTTGTGTTTAGACACTTCTTAATACATCATCACAAGAGTAAGACCATACTCAGCTAAGAGCCTCGTGGTCGCTATTTGTGTTTAGTCACTTGTTACTACATCATCACAAGAGTAACACCATACTCAGCTAAGAGCCTCGTGGTCGCTATTTGTGTTTAGTCACTTGTTACTACATCATCACAAGAGTAACACCATACTCAGCTAAGAGCCCCGTGGTCGCTATTTGTGTTTAGTCACTTGTTACTACATCATCACAAGAGTAACAGCATACTCAGCTAAGAGCCTCGTGGTCGCAATCTGTCTTTAGACACTTGTTACTACATCATCACAAGAGTAACACCATACTCAGCTAAGAGCCCTGTGGTCGCTATTTGTGTTTAGACACTTGTTACTACATCACCACAAGAGTAACACCATACTCAGCTAAGAGCCTCGTGGTCGCTATTTGTGTTTAGTCACTTGTTACTACATCACCACAAGAGTAACAGCATACTCAGCTAAGAGCCTCGTGGTCGCTATTTGTGTTTAGTCACTTGTTACTACATCATCACAAGAGTAACAGCATACTCAGCTAAGAGCCTCGTGGTCGCTAATTGTGTTTAGTCACTTGTTACTACATCACCACAAGAGTAACAGCATACTCAGCTAAGAGCCCCGTGGTCGCTATTTGTGTTTAGTCACTTGTTACTACATCATCACAATAGTAACACCATACTCAGCTAAGAGCCTCGTGGTCGCTATTTGTGTTTAGTCACTTGTTACTACATCACCACAAGAGTAACAGCATACTCAGCTAAGAGCCTCGTGGTCGCTATTTGTGTTTAGACACTTCTTAATACATCATCACAAGAGTAAGACCATACTCAGCTAAGAGCCCTGTGGTCGCTATTTGTGTTTAGACACTTGTTACTACATCACCACAAGAGTAACACCATACTCAGCTAAGAGCCCCGTGGTCGCTATTTGTGTTTAGTCACTTGTTACTACATCACCACAAGAGTAACAGCATACTCAGCTAAGAGCCTCGTGGTCGCTATTTGTGTTTAGTCACTTGTTACTACATCATCACAAGAGTAACAGCATACTCAGCTAAGAGCCTCGTGGTCGCTATTTGTGTTTAGTCACTTGTTACTACATCACCACAAGAGTAACAGCATACTCAGCTAAGAGCCCCGTGGTCGCTATTTGTGTTTAGTCACTTGTTACTACATCACCACAAGAGTAACACCATACTCAGCTAAGAGCCTCGTGGTCGCTATTTGTGTTTAGTCACTTGTTACTACATCATCACAAGAGTAACACCATACTCAGCTAAGAGCCTCGTGGTCGCTATTTGTGTTTAGTCACTTGTTACTACATCACCACAAGAGTAACAGCATACTCAGCTAAGAGCCTCGTGGTCGCTATTTGTGTTTAGTCACTTGTTACTACATCACCACAAGAGTAACACCATACTCAGCTAAGAGCCTCGTGGTCGCTATTTGTGTTTAGTCACTTGTTACTACATCATCACAAGAGTAACACCATACTCAGCTAAGAGCCCCGTGGTCGCTATTTGTGTTTAGTCACTTGTTACTACATCACCAAAAGAGTAACCCCATACTCAGCTAAGAGCCTCGTGGTCGCTATTTGTGTTTAGTCACTTGTTCCTACATCATCACAATAGTAAGACCATACTCAGCTAAGAGCCTCGTGGTCGCTATTTGTGTTTAGTCACTTGTTACTACATCACCACAAGAGTAACAGCATACTCAGCTAAGAGCCCCGTGGTCGCTATTTGTGTTTAGTCACTTGTTACTACATCATCACAAGAGTAACAGCATACTCAGCTAAGAGCCTCGTGGTCGCTATTTGTGTTTAGTCACTTGTTACTACATCATCACAAGAGTAACAGCATACTCAGCTAAGAGCCTCGTGGTCGCTATTTGTGTTTAGTCACTTGTTACTACATCACCACAAGAGTAACAGCATACTCAGCTAAGAGCCCCGTGGTCGCTATTTGTGTTTAGTCACTTGTTACTACATCATCACAAGAGTAACAGCATATTCAGCTAAGAGCCTCGTGGTCGCTATTTGTGTTTAGTCACTTGTTACTACATCATCACAAGAGTAACAGCATACTCAGCTAAGAGCCTCGTGGTAGCTATTTGTGTTTAGTCACTTGTTACTACATCACCACAAGAGTAACAGCATACTCAGCTAAGAGCCCCGTGGTCGCTATTTGTGTTTAGTCACTTGTTACTACATCATCACAAGAGTAACACCATACTCAGCTAAGAGCCTCGTGGTCGCTATTTGTGTTTAGTCACCTGTTACTACATCATCACAAGAGTAACAGCATACTCAGCTAAGAGCCTCGTGGTCGCTATTTGTGTTTAGTCACTTGTTACTACATCATCACAAGAGTAACAGCATACTCAGCTAAGAGCCTCGTGGTCGCTATTTGTGTTTAGTCACTTGTTACTACATCATCTCAAGAGTAACACCATACTCAGCTAAGAGCCCTGAGGTCGCTATTTGTGTTTAGTCACTTGTTACTACATCATCACAAGAGTAACAGCATACTCAGCTAAGAGCCTCGTGGTAGCTATTTGTGTTTAGTCACTTGTTACTACATCATCACAAGAGTAACAGCATACTCAGCTAAGAGCCTCGTGGTAGCTATTTGTGTTTAGTCACTTGTTACTACATCATCACAAGAGTAACAGCATACTCAGCTAAGAGCCTCGTGGTAGCTATTTGTGTTTAGTCACTTGTTACTACATCATCACAAGAGTAACAGCATACTCAGCTAAGAGCCTCGTGGTAGCTATTTGTGTTTAGTCACTTGTTACTACATCATCACAAGAGTAACAGCATACTCAGCTAAGAGCCCCGTGGTCGCTATTTGTGTTTAGTCACTTGTTACTACATCACCACAAGAGTAACAGCATACTCAGCTAAGAGCCTCGTGGTCGCTATTTGTGTTTAGTCACTTGTTACTACATCACCACAAGAGTAACACCATACTCAGCTAAGAGCCCCGTGGTCGCTATTTGTGTTTAGTCACTTGTTACTACATCACCACAAGAGTAACACCATACTCAGCTAAGAGCCCCGTGGTCGCTATTTGTGTTTAGTCACTTGTTACTACATCACCACAAGAGTAACACCATACTCAGCTAAGAGCCCCGTGGTCGCTATTTGTGTTTAGTCACTTGTTACTACATCACCACAAGAGTAACACCATACTCAGCTAAGAGCCTCGTGGTCGCTATTTGTGTTTAGTCACTTGTTACTACATCATCACAAGAGTAACAGCATACTCAGCTAAGAGCCTCGTGGTAGCTATTTGTGTTTAGTCACTTGTTACTACATCACCACAAGAGTAACACCATACTCAGCTAAGAGCCTCGTGGTAGCTATTTGTGTTTAGTCACTTGTTACTACATCACCACAAGAGTAACACCATACTCAGCTAAGAGCCCCGTGGTCGCTATTTCTGTTTAGTCACTTGTTACTACATCACCACAAGAGTAACAGCATACTCAGCTAAGAGCCCCGTGGTCGCTATTTGTGTTTAGTCACTTGTTACTACATCACCACAAGAGTAACACCATACTCAGCTAAGAGCCTCGTGGTCGCTCTTTGTGTTTAGTCACTTGTTACTACATCATCACAAGAGTAACAGCATACTCAGCTAAGAGCCTCGTGGTCGCAATCTGTCTTTAGACACTTGTTACTACATCATCACAAGAGTAACAGCATACTCAGCTAAGAGCCTCGTTGTCGCTATTTGTGTTTAGTCACTTGTTACTACATCACCACAAGAGTAACACCATACTCAGCTAAGAGCCTCGTGGTCGCAATCTGTCTTTAGACACTTGTTACTACATCATCACAAGAGTAACACCATACTCAGCTAAGAGCCTCGTGGTCGCTATTTGTGTTTAGTCACTTGTTACTACATCACCACAAGAGTAACAGCATACTCAGCTAAGAGCCCCGTGGTCGCTATTTGTGTTTAGTCACTTGTTACTACATCATCACAAGAGTAACAGCATACTCAGCTAAGAGCCTCATGGTCGCTATTTGTGTTTAGTCACTTGTTACTACATCACCACAAGAGTAACACCATACTCAGCTAAGAGCCCCGTGGTCGCTATTTGTGTTTTGTCACTTGTTACTACATCATCACAAGAGTAACAGCATACTCAGCTAAGAGCCTCGTGGTCGCAATCTGTCTTTAGACACTTGTTACTACATCATCACAAGAGTAACACCATACTCAGCTAAGAGCCCTGTGGTCGCTATTTGTGTTTAGACACTTGTTACTACATCACCACAAGAGTAACACCATACTCAGCTAAGAGCCTCGTGGTCGCTATTTGTGTTTAGTCACTTGTTACTACATCATCACAAGAGTAACAGCATACTCAGCTAAGAGCCTCGAGGTCGCTATTTGTGTTTAGTCACTTGTTACTACATCATCACAAGAGTAACACCATACTCAGCTAAGAGCCTCGTGGTCGCTATTTGTGTTTAGTCACTTGTTACTACATCATCTCAAGAGTAACACCATACTCAGCTAAGAGCCCCGTGGTCGCTATTTGTGTTTAGACACTTCTTAATACATCATCACAAGAGTAAGACCATACTCAGCTAAGAGCCTCGTGGTCGCTATTTGTGTTTAGTCACTTGTTACTACATCACCACAAGAGTAACACCATACTCAGCTAAGAGCCTCGTGGTAGCTATTTGTGTTTAGTCACTTGTTACTACATCACCACAAGAGTAACACCATACTCAGCTAAGAGCCTCGTGGTCGCTATTTGTGTTTAGTCACTTGTTACTACATCACCACAAGAGTAACACCATACTCAGCTAAGAGCCTCGTGGTCGCTATTTGTGTTTAGTCACTTGTTACTACATCATCACAAGAGTAACACCATACTCAGCTAAGAGCCCCGTGGTCGCTATTTGTGTTTAGTCACTTGTTACTACATCACCACAAGAGTAACACCATACTCAGCTAAGAGCCCCGTGGTAGCCATTTGTGTTTAGTCACTTGTTACTACATCATCACAAGAGTAACACCATACTCAGCTAAGAGCCTCGTGGTCGCTATTTGTGTTTAGTCACTTGTTACTACATCACCACAAGAGTAACACCATACTCAGCTAAGAGCCTCGTGGTCGCTATTTGTGTTTAGTCACTTGTTAGTACATCATCACAAGAGTAACACCATACTCAGCTAAGAGCCTCGTGGTCGCTATTTGTGTTTAGTCACTTGTTACTACATCACCACAAGAGTAACAGCATACTCAGCTAAGAGCCTCGTGGTCGCTATTTGTGTTTAGTCACTTGTTACTACATCATCACAAGAGTAACACCATACTCAGCTAAGAGCCTCGAGGTCGCTATTTGTGTTTAGTCACTTGTTACTACATCACCACAAGAGTAACACCATACTCAGCTAAGAGCCTCGTGGTCGCTATTTGTGTTTAGTCACTTGTTACTACATCATCACAAGAGTAACACCATACTCAGCTAAGAGCCTCGTGGTCGCTATTTGTGTTTAGTCACTTGTTAGTACATCATCACAAGAGTAACACCATACTCAGCTAAGAGCCTCGTGGTCGCTATTTGTGTTTAGTCACTTGTTACTACATCACCACAAGAGTAACAGCATACTCAGCTAAGAGCCCCGTGGTCGCTATTTGTGTTTAGTCACTTGTTACTACATCATCTCAAGAGTAACAGCATACTCAGCTAAGAGCCTCGTGGTCGCTATTTGTGTTTAGTCACTTGTTACTACATCACCACAAGAGTAACACCATACTCAGCTAAGAGCCCCGTGGTAGCTATTTGTGTTTAGTCACTTGTTACTACATCATCACAAGAGTAACACCATACTCAGCTAAGAGCCTCGTGGTCGCTATTTGTGTTTAGTCACTTGTTACTACATCACCACAAGAGTAACACCATACTCAGCTAAGAGCCTCGTGGTCGCTATTTGTGTTTAGTCACTTGTTACTACATCATCACAAGAGTAACACCATACTCAGCTAAGAGCCTCGTGGTCGCTATTTGTGTTTAGTCACTTGTTACTACATCATCACAAGAGTAACACCATACTCAGCTAAGAGCCTCGTGGTCGCTATTTGTGTTTAGTCACTTGTTACTACATCACCACAAGAGTAACAGCATACTCAGCTAAGAGCCCCGTGGTCGCTATTTGTGTTTAGTCACTTGTTACTACATCATCTCAAGAGTAACAGCATACTCAGCTAAGAGCCTCGTGGTCGCTATTTGTGTTTAGTCACTTGTTACTACATCACCACAAGAGTAACACCATACTCAGCTAAGAGCCTCGTGGTCGCAATCTGTCTTTAGACACTTGTTACTACATCATCACAAGAGTAACAGCATACTCAGCTAAGAGCCTCGTGGTCGCAATCTGTCTTTAGACACTTGTTACTACATCATCACAAGAGTAACGGCATACTCAGCTAAGAGCCTCGTGGTAGCTATTTGTGTTTAGTCACTTGTTACTAGATCATCACAAGAGTAGCAGCATACTCAGCTAAGAGCCTCGTGGTCGCTATTTGTGTTTAGTCACTTGTTACTACATCATCACAAGAGTAACACCATACTCAGCTAAGAGCCTCGTGGTAGCTATTTGTGTTTAGTCACTTGTTACTACATCATCACAAGAGTAACACCATACTCAGCTAAGAGCCTCGTGGTCGCTATTTGTGTTTAGCCACTTGTTATTACATCATCACAAGAGTAACAGCATACTCAGCTAAGAGCCCCGTGGTCGCTATTTGTGTTTAGTCACTTGTTACTACATCACCACAAGAGTAACACCATACTCAGCTAAGAGCCTCGTGGTCGCTATTTGTGTTTAGTCACTTGTTACTACATCATCACAAGAGTAACACCATACTCAGCTAAGAGCCCCGTGGTCGCTATTTGTGTTTAGTCACTTGTTACTACATCACCACAAGAGTAACACCATACTCAGCTAAGAGCCTCGTGGTCGCTATTTGTGTTTAGTCACTTGTTACTACATCATCACAAGAGTAACAGCATACTCAGCTAAGAGCCTCGTGGTAGCTATTTGTGTTTAGTCACTTGTTACTACATCACCACAAGAGTAACAGCATACTCAGCTAAGAGCCCCGTGGTCGCTATTTGTGTTTAGTCACTTGTTACTACATCACCACAAGAGTAACACCATACTCAGCTAAGAGCCTCGTGGTCGCTCTTTGTGTTTAGTCACTTGTTACTACATCATCACAAGAGTAACAGCATACTCAGCTAAGAGCCTCGTGGTCGCAATCTGTCTTTAGACACTTGTTACTACATCATCACAAGAGTAACGGCATACTCAGCTAAGAGCCTCGTGGTAGCTATTTGTGTTTAGTCACTTGTTACTACATCATCACAAGAGTAACAGCATACTCAGCTAAGAGCCTCGTGGTCGCTATTTGTGTTTAGTCACTTGTTACTACATCACCACAAGAGTAACACCATACTCAGCTAAGAGCCCCGTGGTCGCTATTTGTGTTTAGTCACTTGTTACTACATCACCACAAGAGTAACACCATACTCAGCTAAGAGCCCCGTGGTCGCTATTTGTGTTTAGTCACTTGTTACTACATCACCACAAGAGTAACACCATACTCAGCTAAGAGCCTCGTGGTCGCTATTTGTGTTTAGTCACTTGTTACTACATCATCACAAGAGTAACAGCATACTCAGCTAAGAGCCTCGTGGTAGCTATTTGTGTTTAGTCACTTGTTACTACATCATCACAAGAGTAACAGCATACTCAGCTAAGAGCCCCGTGGTCGCTATTTGTGTTTAGTCACTTGTTACTACATCACCACAAGAGTAACAGCATACTCAGCTAAGAGCCTCGTGGTCGCTATTTGTGTTTAGTCACTTGTTACTACATCACCACAAGAGTAACACCATACTCAGCTAAGAGCCCCGTGGTCGCTATTTGTGTTTAGTCACTTGTTACTACATCACCACAAGAGTAACACCATACTCAGCTAAGAGCCCCGTGGTCGCTATTTGTGTTTAGTCACTTGTTACTACATCACCACAAGAGTAACACCATACTCAGCTAAGAGCCTCGTGGTCGCTATTTGTGTTTAGTCACTTGTTACTACATCATCACAAGAGTAACAGCATACTCAGCTAAGAGCCTCGTGGTAGCTATTTGTGTTTAGTCACTTGTTACTACATCACCACAAGAGTAACACCATACTCAGCTAAGAGCCTCGTGGTAGCTATTTGTGTTTAGTCACTTGTTACTACATCACCACAAGAGTAACACCATACTCAGCTAAGAGCCCCGTGGTCGCTATTTCTGTTTAGTCACTTGTTACTACATCACCACAAGAGTAACAGCATACTCAGCTAAGAGCCCCGTGGTCGCTATTTGTGTTTAGTCACTTGTTACTACATCACCACAAGAGTAACACCATACTCAGCTAAGAGCCTCGTGGTCGCTCTTTGTGTTTAGTCACTTGTTACTACATCATCACAAGAGTAACAGCATACTCAGCTAAGAGCCTCGTGGTCGCAATCTGTCTTTAGACACTTGTTACTACATCATCACAAGAGTAACAGCATACTCAGCTAAGAGCCTCGTTGTCGCTATTTGTGTTTAGTCACTTGTTACTACATCACCACAAGAGTAACACCATACTCAGCTAAGAGCCTCGTGGTCGCAATCTGTCTTTAGACACTTGTTACTACATCATCACAAGAGTAACACCATACTCATCTAAGAGCCTCGTGGTCGCAATCTGTCTTTAGTCACTTGTTACTACATCACCACAAGAGTAACACCATACTCAGCTAAGAGCCTAGTGGTCGCTATTTGTGTTTAGTCACTTGTTACTACATCATCACAAGAGTAACAGCATACTCAGCTAAGAGCCTCGTGGTCGCTATTTGTGTTTAGTCACTTGTTACTACATCATCACAAGAGTAACACCATACTCAGCTAAGAGCCTCGTGGTCGCTATTTGTGTTTAGTCACTTGTTACTACATCATCACAAGAGTAACACCATACTCAGCTAAGAGCCTCGTGGTCGCTATTTGTGTTTAGTCACTTGTTACTACATCATCACAAGAGTAACAGCATACTCAGCTAAGAGCCTCGTGGTAGCTATTTGTGTTTAGTCACTTGTTACTACATCACCACAAGAGTAACAGCATACTCAGCTAAGAGCCTCGTGGTCGCTATTTGTGTTTAGTCACTTGTTACTACATCACTACAAGAGTAACACCATACTCAGCTAAGAGCCTCGTGGTCGCTCTTTCTGTTTAGTCACTTGTTACTACATCATCACAAGAGTAACAGCATACTCAGCTAAGAGCCTCATGGTCGCTATTTGTGTTTAGTCACTTGTTACTACATCACCACAAGAGTAACACCATACTCAGCTAAGAGCCCCGTGGTCGCTATTTGTGTTTTGTCACTTGTTACTACATCATCACAAGAGTAACAGCATACTCAGCTAAGAGCCTCGTGGTCGCAATCTGTCTTTAGACACTTGTTACTACATCATCACAAGAGTAACACCATACTCAGCTAAGAGCCCTGTGGTCGCTATTTGTGTTTAGACACTTGTTACTACATCACCACAAGAGTAACACCATACTCAGCTAAGAGCCTCGTGGTCGCTATTTGTGTTTAGTCACTTGTTACTACATCACCACAAGAGTAACACCATACTCAGCTAAGAGCCTCGTGGTCGCTATTTGTGTTTAGTCACTTGTTACTACATCATCACAAGAGTAACAGCATACTCAGCTAAGAGCCTCGAGGTCGCTATTTGTGTTTAGTCACTTGTTACTACATCATCTCAAGAGTAACACCATACTCAGCTAAGAGCCCCGTGGTCGCTATTTGTGTTTAGACACTTCTTAATACATCATCACAAGAGTAAGACCATACTCAGCTAAGAGCCTCGTGGTCGCTATTTGTGTTTAGTCACTTGTTACTACATCACCACAAGAGTAACACCATACTCAGCTAAGAGCCTCGTGGTAGCTATTTGTGTTTAGTCACTTGTTACTACATCACCACAAGAGTAACACCATACTCAGCTAAGAGCCTCGTGGTCGCTATTTGTGTTTAGTCACTTGTTACTACATCACCACAAGAGTAACACCATACTCAGCTAAGAGCCTCGTGGTCGCTATTTGTGTTTAGTCACTTGTTACTACATCATCACAAGAGTAACACCATACTCAGCTAAGAGCCTCGTGGTCGCTATTTGTGTTTAGTCACTTGTTACTACATCACCACAAGAGTAACACCATACTCAGCTAAGAGCCTCGTGGTCGCTATTTGTGTTTAGTCACTTGTTACTACATCATCACAAGAGTAACACCATACTCAGCTAAGAGCCCCGTGGTCGCTATTTGTGTTTAGTCACTTGTTACTACATCACCACAAGAGTAACACCATACTCAGCTAAGAGCCCCGTGGTAGCTATTTGTGTTTAGTCACTTGTTACTACATCATCACAAGAGTAACACCATACTCAGCTAAGAGCCTCGTGGTCGCTATTTGTGTTTAGTCACTTGTTACTACATCACCACAAGAGTAACACCATACTCAGCTAAGAGCCTCGTGGTCGCTATTTGTGTTTAGTCACTTGTTAGTACATCATCACAAGAGTAACACCATACTCAGCTAAGAGCCTCGTGGTCGCTATTTGTGTTTAGTCACTTGTTACTACATCATCACAAGAGTAACACCATACTCAGCTAAGAGCCTCGTGGTCGCTATTTGTGTTTAGTCACTTGTTACTACATCACCACAAGAGTAACAGCATACTCAGCTAAGAGCCCCGTGGTCGCTATTTGTGTTTAGTCACTTGTTACTACATCATCTCAAGAGTAACAGCATACTCAGCTAAGAGCCTCGTGGTCGCTATTTGTGTTTAGTCACTTGTTACTACATCACCACAAGAGTAACACCATACTCAGCTAAGAGCCTCGTGGTCGCAATCTGTCTTTAGCACTTGTTACTACATCATCTCAAGAGTAACAGCATACTCAGCTAAGAGCCTCGTGGTCGCTATTTGTGTTTAGTCACTTGTTACTACATCACCACAAGAGTAACACCATACTCAGCTAAGAGCCCCGTGGTAGCTATTTGTGTTTAGTCACTTGTTACTACATCATCACAAGAGTAACACCATACTCAGCTAAGAGCCTCGTGGTCGCTATTTGTGTTTAGTCACTTGTTACTACATCACCACAAGAGTAACACCATACTCAGCTAAGAGCCTCGTGGTCGCTATTTGTGTTTAGTCACTTGTTACTACATCATCACAAGAGTAACACCATACTCAGCTAAGAGCCTCGTGGTCGCTATTTGTGTTTAGTCACTTGTTACTACATCATCACAAGAGTAACACCATACTCAGCTAAGAGCCTCGTGGTCGCTATTT